>NC_047673.1:48847729-49473979 GCF_011762505.2 Arvicanthis niloticus
CTGAAAAACTGGAGTGGGGGTTATCTCAAAAGCCGTTGCCTCAATGTGGGCTATGTTCTTCTAGCTGAGCTGCCTTGTCTGGATTCTGTGGAAGAGAATGCACCTAGCCTTACAGAAACTTGATGTTCAGGGTGAGGGGATACCCAGGGAGCCCACACCAGTTCAGAGCAGAAGATGAAAAGGATGGGTAGGTGTCCTGGAGGGGGGCAGTGAGTAGAAAGTAAAGTGAATAAGAAAACCAGCAAACAAACAAACAAACCTCTTAATTCACAAAATTGGAAAGTCTAACAGAAGTTGACAATTGTATTGATAGATATTACTTACTAACGTTAAAACAAAATCATATTAACAAGTTTAATAGATTTATAACTCCTAAGAAAATAGAAGCAGTAATTATTAAAATTCCCCCAACCAAAAGAAGCTAAGACCCAGAAAATTTTAGAATAGAATTCTACCAGTCTTTCAAAAAAAGAGCTAGTCCCAATACTCATCAAACTATTCCAAAAAATAGAAACAGAAGTAACATTGCTAAACTCATTTTATGAGGCCACAGTCACCCCTATACCTAGGCCATACAAGACTCAACAAAAATAAAGAATTTCCATAACAAACATTGATGCCAAAATATCTAACAAAACACTCATGAACAAAATACAAGGACATATCAAAAGGATCATCCACCATACTCATGTAGCCTTCATTCCAGAGATTCATGGATGGTTCTACATAGGAAAATCTGTCAGTACAATCTACCATACAAACAAACTGAAAGAAAAAAAACCCACATGATCACTTCATTAGATGCTGAAAAAGCCTTTGAATAAACCCAACATCCCTTATGATCAAAGTCTTGGACCGACCGTGGATACAAAGAGCATACCTAAACATAATAAAATCAATTTACAGAAGGCCAATAGAGAGCATCAAATTAAGCAGAGAGAAAATCAAAGCATTTCTTCTGAAATCAGCAAGAAGACAAGGCTGTTGTCTCTACATATCTACTCAATATATTACTTAAAGTTCTAGTTGAATAATAAGACAACTAAAGGAGATCACTGGGATAAAATCAGAAAAGAATAAGTTAAAATATTTTTACTTGCAGGTGATATGATAGCATATATCAAGGGAGCCAAAAATTCTATCAAGGGGATACTACAAACAATAGCAAAAATAGTATAAATATCTTATAATCACACTAACTAAGCAAGTGAAAGACTTGTATGATAAAAATGTCAACTCTTTGAAGAAAGTCTTTGAAGATAATATCAGAAGATGGAGCAAACTTTCATGTTGATGAATCCTTAGCATTAATATAGGAAAATGGCTATCTTACCAATACATTCAAATAGATTTAAGATAATCCCCAATAAAATTTCCAACACAATTCTTTAAAGAACAGTACTTCATTTCATTGATAAAACAAGGAGACAAGAATAGCTTAAACAATCCCATATAATAAATATTTCTGGAGGTTTCATCATCCCTGATTTCAAGTTCTATTACAGAACTATAATAATAAAAACTGGTCAAAAACAATGAGATCATGAAAGTTGCAGGTAAAAGGATAGAACTAGAAAAATACCGTCCTGAGTGAGATAACCCAGGCACAGGAAGATAAACATGGTATTTATTCACTTATAAGTGGATATTAACTGTAAAGGATAAACATGCTACAATCTACAGACTCAGAGACAATCAGTAACAAGGAGGGCTCAAGTTTGGATCCATTATTCTCCCTGCAAAGAGGAAATAGAATGGATATTGCTGCAGACTAGGGTGGGTGTGGATGGAAATAGGAGAAATCATTTGTGGGAAGGGTGAAGGGAGAGAGTACTAGGAAAGACAATTGGAATTGGAGAACAATATGAGGGTCAGGTAGAAATCTATTGCAATAGAAACTCCCAGGAATCTTTGAGGGTGACCCCATCTAATACTGTTGATAATGGTGGATACAGAGCCTGAACTAGCTAACTGCTATAACAAGACAAGACTTCTAGTAGAGGGATCAGGACACCAATATGGCCAGAAAATCTTTGGTCTACAATTTGTCTTTCCAGCATGATGAGCTGGGGCAGAGGTGGTAAAGAAGACTGTGGGACTGTCCAACTAATGTCTGGTTCATCTTGAGACCCATGCCATACCAGGCTATGAAACTGCCTGGCCTGGAGACCAAGGATAGAACCAAACACTCCTGTGCAAAAGAGTAAAGAAATGATTCCTAGTAATATTCTGCTAGACTTCTTTCAGGAGTCTGGCATTATCACCATCAAAGAGGCTCCATCCAGCAACTGACAGAAACAGATGCAGAACCCATAGCCAAACATTAGGTGGAGTGCATGGAATCTTGTGGAAGAGGGGAAGGAAGGATTGTAGGAGTCAGAGAACCCAGGGACACAATAAGAAAACGCAGAGAATTAACTAACCTGGGCTTGTAATTCACTGAGGCGGAACCAACAATCCTGCACGGGTCTAACCTCAGCTCTGCGTATATCTTATGGTTATGTTGCTTGATGTTTGAATGGAATTCCTAACACAGGGAGCAGGAGATATCTTACACATTTTCCTGCTTTTAGGACCATGTCCTCCTAACTGGTTGTCACATCCAGCCTTAATACAATTAAGTTATAAAACATGTCTTAGTTAATTCACTTTCTAATGCTATACTTTTCCTTTTGATAAAATTTAGGTGAATTAAATTATGTATATCTTCATGTGTACATGTGTCCAATCAAGAGTATATTCATCAGGAAACATTCGTATGCCCCAAAAGAACACCAGGGTCTCTTTCTTACAAGCTTAGGCTTGGGTCTCCTCTGACACAATCTTGACGAAGCAGGACTGTAAGGCAGAGCAACCTTAGACCCTCAGCGGGACAAGGTTTTATAGGAAAGGGGAGCAAATAAGGCGGTATCTAGCCTGGCAAGTATGTAATAGAATGACTATTGTAAGCTGAGAGGTGGGTTTTCTGAAGCAAGACAGTTAACAATCACAAACAGTCTGAAAGTACATCTGAGACAATCAGGCTAATCTTTTATTAACTATTGCTAGAAACTATCTAGGGAGTGATTCTGGGGTATGGGCCAAAGACAAGGCATGGGGTCCTTCCTGGTACTTGGGTGCAGCAGGTTCAGCTGCAGGTCAAGTTCTCAGGATTTTATATCTTAAAAACTTATGTATTACGCATATTTGTACATGTAGAGATTTATAAAAAATGAAAACTTTCATTTGTGTGTATACACATGTACATACACAGATATCTGTGTATTTATCTATGTGTATCTTTATATAATGAGTATATATGTCTACATACAAGTGTATATAACTTTTTACTACAAGTGTACATATTTATGTATGAGAGGACAAATATATTCCATCTTGGTACCAGCCTCCATCTTATACATCCATGAATATTTGTATATATGATGTATAATAATGTATACATATGCACATATTATATAAACACACATATTTCTTCTAACTATAGCAGTTTGTTAATTGAATTTTACAAATGTATACTTCCAGATAATTATGTTTCTTACTAAGCTGTGACAAGAGTATTTACTTCAAAATTTCAAAATCATTAATGACTAAAAGCATTTCAAGTTTTTGTGGGATATTCACTTGTGTGATAGAGAATTCAAAGTTAGGAAACATTTTATATTAATCTTAGTGAAGTCTTTTCTGAAACAAGGAAAACAGCTGAATGTCATTCATGTCCTTCTCCTATATGAGTGGTGTAAAAGAGAAAGTTTTTAAAATATATTTCATTTCAGTAAAATATCAACAACAAATAAACATTTCTGAATGACTTGTTTATATAGCATTATGTTAAAATAAAGCCAATGATTTGACCACTGAGCTTTATTTCTTATATTTGAAACTTTCACTGTAAAAATTATGACTTCATATGGATATAAATTCACCTATAGCGTTTTATGTTGTAGGTAACTAGATATCTAAAAAGAGATGGAGACATAGAGAGCAGGCATAGAGAGGAGTTGCAAAGCGCAGAGGCCTCTCACATGGTTTAAGCATCTTCAGCAGGAAACCGGACTCCAAATGAGTAGCTGATTTTTATTCTGGTATCTCACCTGAGTGCAAGAAAGTGCTTTCTCTGGACTCTGTCAGGTCAGAGCAGCTGTAGGAGATAGATGAGCACTGTGTGTAGGAAAGTGTTCTCCGAGTGACAAATCTATAGCTATCATGTGTATTGAACAATCCAAGACTGATGAAGAACACCTGCACCAGTTGTGGAATCCCAGGTGTATGGCCACGTCTATGTCAGTTTATATTGAAACGAGAACTTTTTCATGTATATGAGACTGGGGGAGAACTTGTTTGTTTCTAGAGTCTCAGATTCAAGACAAGTCAGCTAAAATTCTCATAACTTAAATGTTTGATTAAAATATCTAAAATTCACCTAATAGAACTATTTCAAGGATATGATTACATGAGTACCTATAAGCATAACTCTTTTTCTTTGTCATACAAATGTGCTTACACTCACACAAGACAACACTTATCAGGGGACAAGGAGAGAAAGGAGTGAGACTTAGTATAAGCTGATGACACAGAAATAACAGCACAACATAAATAGTTTTGTTTAGTTTTTGAAATGTTAGAATCTAATATCAGACAATGCATAACTAATATAATCATAGATCCAGCGATGGAAAGATATGTTTTTTTCTCATTTTCTGGGTCCAATTTCCACCATGATTGAGGCTACCTCTCAACATTAAGGTAACTTTTGTTACCTTGTTGGAATAACTTGCTATGGTGGGATAACTTGCCTCTCATTTTAGGTCTAGACAATTAAGAACAAGGTCAGTTCTATGGGGAGAACCTTTTTTGGGCTTGCAGATTCTTATGTGTGTGGGGGTGTATGCTAATTATATTTTGTGTGCTATACACTTTTAACCTCTTGTAAACAAATTACCTATTAAAAGTCTCATCTATAAAACTGTTTGGAGCCCGACAGATTGAAAGTTTTCCTGGAAACCCTGATGAAAGGACAAAAAACAAAAACAAAAACCACTAGTTCTGTGTCCTTGTCCTGCAGCCATCTTGGTAAGGGGTCAGTCTGGGTCTGGGGCCTGGGCTTCAAAGGAGTGAAAGGAACCCAGCTTTCTCCCCATGAAGTGATGTTATTATCAGTCCAAAGGCAGCTGTGTCTGAGGTACCCTGTGTTCTCTTTGCCAACATTGATTTAGCTGTCTGCTGACCTTGGCCCATTCTTTCCATACAAATATCATGTAAGATGTTGTACTTTTTAATAAACTTGTTTGATATATGTCATCAGCCTATATGAAACCTCCTGGTCCCAGCTACCCTTCTTATTTATTTCTCATTTCAGTCTGTCCCTTCCCCCCACCCCTGCACCTTACCATTACAGACCCTTATACCTATGGGTTTGGGTCAAAAAACACCAAAGAATATATTGTAACAAGACTGCAGCATGAATTTTAGTGTGACACAAATGATCAAATATTTAAAAATATTATATTTTCAACTGTAGGGAATGTCGACAAGAAAGAGCAACAAATTTTTAGCTTTAGTTTGGAATAGCCTTTGATGAAGGTCATGCATTGTTCACATGGAAGCCTTGCCAAATAATATTATCAAAATGTAGCTGATTGTATCATAAATGTGGAGGCTGCCTTGGGGTAGAGAAACAAGGAAAGCGTGCTGGGCTCTGGCCCAAGAAAGTTTTGCCCAGAAGGCTGTACAAATGGGTCTGGAGCAGCCAAGATGGAGCATAGAAGTTAGTAACTAGTAACTCAGAATTATTGGTGGAAGGTAGATTCCAGCAGCATGGAGGCTAGGCAGTTGCTCGGCTCTTGTGCTGTTTAAGGCATATTAAAATATAAAGACTATGTGTGTGTCTTTCATTTGGAACATAAACCATTGAGGTGGGTAGGAAGACTATATTGGGATTTATTAACCCATTAATTACTTTTATTAACCCATTAATTACTTCAACATCTATATCCATTCTCTTTTCCATGAGTACTGTCAAGGCCAAATTGTGCTACTCAATGTACAAATTCTGAGGATCTCTTTCAGCTGCTATTGGCTCTTCTATCTTCTACCAAGATTACACCACAGTTCAAATATCTTCTCTCCCATATTCATTTTCTTTATCATCTACATATGGTACTTTTTTAGTATACTCTGAAATAGATTTTCTGTATGCTAATTTTCATCTGTGGTTCTTTTTCGCAAAACTAGTTGGATATACTGTGAGTTTTCAGCAGAAAATACGCTCTGGTCCACTAGTAAAATTTGAAGATTTACAAGCAAGATCATGTTACCCAAACTATTTTCTCACATGCAATTCTCTGAGACATAAATCATTAGAATTGCAAAGGCAGATATTTGGATGCTATTTTTCCAATCCCTAAGGAAAGGTCACTGTTCCCATTTAATGTAATACTTATTCTTAAACCGTTCATCCTCTTTAAGGATGAACAAGTCCTCATCTCTCATCAAGGAAACTTCTCTTTGCAGCAGACAGAGATCACTGGAAAGAAACATAACATATTAAAATGTGATGCTGTGGAGCCCAGTCCTAATGGATATTGTGCTGGATAGATTTATGCTAACTTGATACAAAGTAAAGTCATTTGAGAAGAGGAACCTCAGTTAAGAAAGTGCATCCATAAGATTAGACTATAGGCAAGCCTGTAAGTCATTGAAAAAAATAAAAAACAGTGATTGGTGTGGGTGGTTTCAGGATTGGGCTGGTCATCTTGGGTTATATAAAAAATTAGTCTGAGCAAGCCATAGAGATCAAGCCAATTAGCAGCACCCCTCCATGGTCTCTGCATTACCTCTTGCCTCTAGGTTCCTGCCATGCTTTATTTCCTGTCTTGACTTCCTTCCGTGATAAACAGAGATGTGGAAGTATAAGCCAACTAACCAATTTTTCCCTAAGTTTCTTTGGGTCATGGTGGCAATGACAATGATAACTTTAACTAGTACTGATACTTCCACAAAACATTACCATATCCTTATGTATGGTAAACAGTTTCGAAAAGCATGCAGAAAAATTGCAAGAGCCAGAGGATCAGACAGTTGCTGTGTTATTGGAAGCTATCCCCATAAAGTCTCACCAACATGAACATGAAAATGTGAGCTGCAAGAGATGGTGGAAAACTTGATAGGCAAAGGCCTACAAAGCCTCAACTCTACACATAGAGCTATGGGGAACTGGGAAACAGTGGGTGAGGGAGAGGTAGTCTTCTCCAGCAAAGAGCACACCAATGGGTTTTCCAATGCCAAATGGTTATCCTTGAAAACATACAGACAAGTAACATTATAAAGACTCAACACATTATATTTACAAACATATATATTTCTATCTATCGATTGATAGATAGATGGATGTAGATATACATATACATATACATATACATATACATATACATATACATATACATATACATATACATGTAATGACAATTAGTAAAAATAGAGGTCATGAATTTGAAAGAGTGCAGGAGGGGTACATGGTGAAGTGGATGGAAGAAATGAAAAGAAGAAATGTTGTAATTAAATTACCATCTTGAAAAATCAAAAGAAATTAAAAGAAAAGAGTGAAACACATGAACTAAATAAAATTTATTAAATTGCCCGCCCAAAAACCCACAACAAAACAAACATGCAAGCAAACAAAAATAATAACCAAAAACAATCCAAGATGCAACAACTGTAATGAACTAGTACTTAATATGCATCTGTAAATTTAATAAATATTTTAGAGTTGCCATATTTCATCATCGTTGTCTATAAAATAATAGGCCAAAAGAGTTATTTAACTTGGGCATAAATATTATTTACTGTGGGCACATTTTTAAGTGACCAAAACTCAAATAGAATCTACTTACCATATAAACAGTATTTTGAGTTTAAGTTTATCCCAGAGAATTTGGAATACATGTATGTAGAACATGAAACAGGCAACTACTACCTCAGGGCCAATCTCACAAAATTCTTCTGAAGATAAACAAGCCTCATGCTCACTCCAAACATCTTCCAGTAGCTTTTCTACCAGACTGAGATTATGTGGCCCTTGCCTTCTCCCAAGGTTTGTGTTCAACTTTCAGCCCTTATGCTGTCTTAACCCACTTACAAAGTAAAATTGCTTTGAGAGTATTAGTAACCGTACTAATGTTAAGAAAACACTCAAAAAAGTTGATTCACTTCTTAATTACCTCTGTTTTAAAGATTCCTAAATTATCTCATGGCATCCATGGTGAAAAACATTATCAGAAAAAAAATTATAACATTATGACTAATGTGCAAGAACATAGAAGTGTCATATTGCTTCAAAAGTCAAAATGCTTTTATATGATGCAGACTATAAATCTGCATAGAGCTTCCTTTCTGCAGATTACTATGTTTTATTGACATACACAATAGTTCCTACTTACATATAAGTAATTGTTATCTCATTTTAAAGTCTTTATCTTCTTTTGTATTTATCATAGTGATTATGGATACAGTGTTTGTTCCTTTCTCTCAAGACTTGGGAGAAACAGAGTAAACTGCTTCGAGAGAAGCTCCTACAGTTTTGTATTCTAAGCAATGCCATGAATGTCTGTTTTGTGAGCTCATGCAACAGGTTTCAAGATCATAGATCTGTTATCAGAAACACAATCAGAAGCTGAATGACTTGGGTGGGTGAGGAGAATCTGGGAAGAGTTGGGAGAAAGGAAAATGTGATCAGAATATATTGTATTGAATGATTTTTTTTCAAAACTGAACAAACAAAAGAACAATACCCTGTGATTCTCAGATTTATGGCATACACAAGTATTGTATGAACTTTTGATAAGATGAATTTATTGAAATTTATCAACAAAATAATAAAATCATTGAGTAGAATCCTCAAAGGCAACAACAGAAAGAGAAGAAACAAAGTTCGTGCTTGAGAGATGCACCAGTGGCTAAGAACTTAATCTGAAAACCTGTTATGAGTATTGCTATGGATCCCTAGGACCCAAGCAAAGGCTGAGTGTATATGGTAGTCTGACTGTAACTACAGTCTTGGGTCAAGATGGCTTGAGAAACTAGCTACATACATGACCTCTAGGTTTGGTTGAGAGTCTCTGCTTCAATGAATAAGGTAAAAAGTGTTGGATAATTTCCAATATAAATAAACCTTCCATATGAATGTGTGCCAACATATCCCCATATACATCATACTATATACCCATATGCCCCCCCACTTATGTGCTCACAGTCATGCAGACACCAGTATATACGGCAGTACACACCATGCTATTTGAGGTTTGTGAATAAAATGTACAAAATAGCTATACAAAGAGTCATTGTGATGCTTAAGATGGTTTTGTCCAGCATTTTCCCACCTCAAATAATGCATCATGATTTGGGGCTAAGAGAGCTTTAGAGTCATTTTAGAACTTCTTGAAAGGAAACTCTTATTTATAACTAAACACAGAGCATAAGTATTGTATATAAACAGCAAATACATTTTGACTAAATAGGAGAATAAATGGAGTATATGTATATGCTGTGTATATGCTGTGTGATTATAACTTGTAGCAAGCAGGATCTTATTAGGAAATCAAAATTATATAAAAATGAATGGTCTCCAATAAATGTTTGTGCATATATCATTTCATATAACTATTAAACAGTATTATCTAAGAAATAAAATTAATAATTGGGGTATATATTTCAGGATGAATTAAATATATAATGAAGCTATTTTCCTGTTTCATTGTTTTCTTTTTTAATTCTTATACAGAGCCTGGATTAGCCAGTCTCTTACAAATGAGCAAAATTAAGTTCAAATGTTCATGTTGATATATCAATGTACATTGCTAAACATTTCTACTTACTACAAACCAAACAACAGAGAACAGCAGAGATATGAAAGACCACACCAAATCTGCGAAACATTTTACTGAGGACACTAATATATTCTTTATAAAAATCCAAGTGCTAACAAATGTTTGTATGTATCCAACAGTTCATGCTTCACTGTGTAAGATGTGTGCACTTAAAGCCATTTACTGTATTAAAGATAGACTTCATGCAAAGTAAAGAGCTAAGTGACTGTATGTAACAGTGGTGTTCAATCAATAGTTCATGACCTCATTTTGCAAACCTCTATCTACAAAAATGTTTACATTATGATTCATCACAGTAGCAAAATTATAGTTATGAAGTAGCAACAAAATAATTTTATGGCTGGGAGGGTCACAGAAACAAGAAGAACTGCATTAAAAGGGGCGTATTATTAAGAAGGTTGAGAAGCAGTGATGTGGACTTTTCAGTCATTGTTTTAAGTCCAGACAGGGTACACTGACCTATTTACAGTTGTTGACTCTACGTCCTCTTAGGTAATAATTTGTGCAAAGCAAGACATTTCTTGTTGCAACTGACAAGTCATTTTATAAATAAAGGGAAAATTCACTTAATTTTTTTTTTTATAAACAACCTATACTGCTAGACTTTCTCTTTAATTTTGAGACTTGCAGTATTCCCTTAAAATATTAATCTGGGCAAAGATGTGAACAGACGTGGTTGCTTTATCATGCTGACATCATTCACTATTTACTAACCTAAACCAGGTTAATCAAGGTCAAATGCCAAAGCTCTTTAGTTGTATGGCTTTTCAGAAAAGTGAGAGAAAAACCCGTGTTCTACACTTCACCATAAAACAGTAATTCCCTGCCAAGGACCATAGAGGTGAATGCAATAAATATGCCACAGCTCTCACAGAGTGTAAACTTCAGGATCAGGGTGGGGGCATTCAATTGCTTTATCATTTCATTCGAGCTTAATACATATCAGATGGCATCAAGTGCTCTGTAGAGAAGAAATGTAATGGTGAAATAATGTGTTTAATCTAAATGACAAGACAGAAAAAAGACTGGGAAATAATCTGAATTGGTACAAGGGTTAGTGAAAGGACACAAACTGGGCAGAGTGTAGCAATAAATATCCAGAGAAGTAAATCAGATTAGAAAAGTAAGAAGTAAGGTGTTATAGGGTCTCAAAATGTTTGGGACTTACACAACTTTGTTACAATGACCAGTTAATTTAAATGATTTATGTAAGTGTTGGTGCAAACACTAGTTTAAACTATGGTTTTAAAATGCCTCTCTCCGGCTGGCAAAAAAGTTTAATGGGTAAGTGGTGATTGCTGCCAAGCCCCGTGCCTAAGTTCATTTCCTCAGATTCACACAGTAGAAGAAGTGAACTGATTTCTCAAGCAGTAGTGTCCTCTGAACTGCTCATCTTTTCTCTCTTCTCTCTCTCTGTCTCTCTGTCTGTGTGTCTCTCTCTCTCTCTCTCTCTCTCTCTCTCTCTCTCTCTCTCTCTCTCTCTCTCTTCCCCCCGCTTAAAAGTGAAAAGGAAGAGAACAGAGGCATTAGTCATTAGAAATGTCTTTCAGAGGGGCTAGCTAGATATACTAGTCAGTAAAGTGCTCACCATGCAATTGTCAGGACCTGAGTTTACATCCTTAGTAAAAACTTACATGTGGCAGTGTGTGCTTGTAATCTCAGCACCAACAAGACAAGAGGACACCAGGGACTCAGCAACCAGCTTGTCTAACTTAATTGTCAGTTCTAGGGTTAGCATGAGATTGTGTCTGTAAGTGTATGGTGAGTCACTGAGGAAGATATGGAATATCAATGCAAAGCATCTGCATGTATGCGAAAAAAGATGTGCCCATGAACATCACACACACACACACACACACACACACACACACACACACACACGCACGCACAAACACACACTCACATGTGTGATATTTCTCAGTTAACAATGTAATTAATGAAGTAAAGGGCTCTGCCAGACAACTTTGGAGGTCTATAGCCATATAGCCTCTGTCCCATTAGTTGAGTGGCTTGTATTTTAAAATATTTCATTTATATTCTTATTATCTTGAGAAATCCACTATTATTTTGAGCTTTTTAACTAACTGTACAGGCTCAACTAATTATTTTTCTGTTTACTTGGCAGTCAAGTAATTTCAAACGAAAGTGGAAAGAAACTATTTTCATGCACCTATAAACTACCCTGTGGTAACTCTCATGACAGGAAGCACTGGAGGGCTGTCATGCCAATGAGGACTAAATTAAGCGGTGTTCTAAGCTCTTTTGTCAGAGATAGAGTAATTGTATATTTGCAGAAATTTTGTTTGAAATACCAACTCTCTAGGGGGAAGGGAATCCTTACAGTCTCTTTTGACATTAAACAATGGCTTAAAACATGAAATTATTAAAGCCACAAGAGCCTTTCCCACAGCTGTTAGGAGACACACTGCAACACCAAATTAATTTATCTCATGTTTGAATCTTTGTCATCCATTTCTGTAATAATTTATTTTAAGAAAGTGACTGATTAATTTCCACGATGGATCAAGAATGTGAATGCATTCATGTGATTTCTGCTACTGTAAAAGCCACACCTTGTGTAGGCGCAATGGCGCAGCTGGCAAAAGAAATTACTGTTAAGCCAAAGAATCTGAATTCACTCTCCTATAAAACATGGGGGAAGGAGAAAACCTACTCCTTTGGGTTGTTCTCTGATTTCCACATATGTACTATGGTATGTGCATGCCCCTCCTGCAGAAATACATACAGCAAAGTATTAATTAAAATAACATATGAACCTTTGTCAAAATAAAAGTCAAATATTAGGAAACATACTTATTAATGATAATGAAAGCAGCTAAATATATCAAGCAAATTTTCCCTGGACTCAGTAGTATTTACCTCATTTTCTGTTGGAAATGACAATCAGTGCTCTCTTAAATAAATGAATTATTTTAAGAAAGAGGCTGTAAGACAAATTAGTTTTAAAGCCTTATGGCAAGGTTGTTTCTATTCTAGCTTCTTTATTTTTTATTCTCAATAAGAAATCATAAGTAATGTCTACCTCACTGTCACTGTATACTTTAAGAAGTGCTTACTGGCTTTTCTCCCTCTGGTCACCCAGAACCAATCCTCCAGTCTCCTGCCCAGCTCTGCGGCAGAATACCTCTGGCAGCCTTCCCTGACCCATTTTCATACCCTGAGAACCCCATAGATCATCCTCTTGAAAAGCTTCTACCTACATTGTTGGTGGGATTGCAAGCTAATACAACCACTTTGGAAATCAGTCTAGTGGTTCCTCAGATATTTGGACACAGTAATACCTGAGCACCCTGCTATACGACTCCTGGGCATATACCCAAAAGATGCTCTAGCATATAACAAGGACACATGCTCCACTATGTTCATAGCAGCCTTATTTATTATAGCCAGAAGCTGGAAAGAGCCCAGATGTCCTTCAACAGAAGAATGGATACAGAAAATGTGGTACATTTACACAATGGAGTATTACTCCACTACTAAAAAAATGAATTCATGAAATTCATGAGCAAGTGGATGGTACTAGAAAATATCATTCTGAGTGAAGTAATCTAATCATAATAGAACACACATGGTGTGCACTCACTGATGAGTGTATATTAGCCCAAAAGCTTACAATACCCAAGATTCAACTCACAGACCACTTGAACCTCATGAAGAAGGAAAACCAAAGTGTGGGTGTTTTGGTCCTTCTTAGGACTAACAAAATACTCACAAATATAGAGCAAATATAAAGAAAAAAATGTGGAACAGAAACTGAAGGAGAGGCTGTCTGGAGACTGCCCCACCTGGGTATTCATCCCATTTACAGTCACCAAAGGCAGATGCTGTTGTGGATGTCAGGAAGTTTATGCTAACAGAAGCCCGATAGAGCTGTCTCCTTAAAGGCTTTTCCAGAGCCTGACATATACAGAAGAGATACAGCCAACCATTGAACTGATTGCCATGGGGTTCCCAATGGAGGAGTTAGAGAGAAGATTGAAGGAGCTGAAGGGGTTTGCAGCCCCATGGGGAGAGCAACAATACCAACCAACCAGAGCTCCCAGGATCTAAACCACCAGCCTGGGAGCTCATAGGGAGGGACCCATGGCTCCAGCTGTGTATGTAGGGGAGAATGGCCTTGTTGGGCATTGATGGGAGAGGAGGTCCTTTGTCCCATGAAGACTGTATGTCCCAGTGTGGGGGAATTCAAGGCGGGTGGGGGCACACCCTCATAGAAGCAGGAGGAGGGGAGATAAGATATGGGGTTTCTAGGGGGGATGGGGAAAGGATCTGAAATGTAAATAAATAAAATATCCAGTGAAAAAAATAAAATAAAAATTTAAAAAAGAAGAAGAAGAAGAAAAGCTTCTACTGCAGCCCCAGCAAGCATCCCTTACTAATCTCCCTTTCCTCTTTGACCCTATCCCCAAAGTATTGCAAAGGTCTTCTCCACCACCCTTCCTTCCTCCAACTCACTGCATTCTAGCTTTCAATAGCAGGTGTTCCCTGGGAGCATACTAGCTGAGCAAGTCAGGGAAACAGGTAAGCTAACTGAAGACCTTCACCACTCTCTCTTCTCATCTAAACCAAATTCCTTAGTCTCATCCTTAACTTGAAATAGAACATCATCTGCAGCCCTCCTTCCCCCTCTGTTCTCATATCCTGTGGATCTCTCAGACCTTCACGTCCTAAACTCCCCTTTCCCACTTGTTTTATCCCAGCCCCCAGCTTCAGCAGGCAGCCCCAGATAAATCACAGAGTACACCTGCCAAGAAAGTAGACTGGTTGTACATCCTCCTCTCTCCTTCTACTCTAGCACCATGAATCTTTCCTAGTCTCATCTCCAGCATTATAGCAGACCATCTGGGGTGACTCGTCTTCACTGCCTTCTCCCTAACATTCTGAGGAAACAAAATAAGACAGATCCTGGTTGAACATGCTCTTCTCTCTCCTGTGAAACCCTTTAGAAACTTAATATTTCCAATCCTAAGTGTCAGCTCCCAATATCCAGAAATACATTTAACATGGAACTCCCTGTGGCTCTAAGTATCAGAACAAAGAAAATTTTCTATCAGGCAAGGCACAGAGCCAAACTCTGAAAATCCAGACAGGGAACAAACAAAGAGCTAACACTCACCTAACAAAGTCAAACCCAGAAATTGGCCCCTAGACCTATAACCATTTCAAACCCAGATGCCACACACAAACATAAAAACATAATCAGTAACAACCAGGGCAGTGTGTCTTCACCAAAGCCCATTTATCCTACCACAGCAGGCCCTGAATATTCCAACGTAACTGAAGCATAAGAGAACAGCCTTAAAATCACATGTATGAAGATGATTGAGGTCCTTAAAGTGGAAATTGATAAATCCCTCCAAGAAATCCAAGAAAAGGCAAACAAAGCAAGGAAATGAATAAAACTATTCAAGACCTGAAAATGGAAAAAAAATTAAATAGTAGCTGACAAGTTTATAGCTGAACTACTTTGTGAAAACTGATTGAATAAACCTTTATTTTTGCTTTTTTGTAGGAGGGAACTGAAAGGTTTGTTATTAGTTGGCTTAACAAATGGATGACAAAACACTGTGGAAGAGGGAGGTATTCTGCCCATCTTTTCTGGTACCCAGGAGGCCTGTTTCGGGAACCAGTTGGGGGAACAGAAGCAGAAACTCAGACACTGGGGTAGGTACCAGTGAGAATGGGTAGCTATCCAAAATGTGTTGTCAGTGATGTGCAAGAGTAAAGAAGACTGGGTGCTTTGTGAGGTCTCCTGAGACCCCCATGGTGCCTAGAAATAGGGTGAGGTTTTAGAGAGGAGAATGGAAGTTATTAAATGTACGGGAGACCAGATCACAGAAGTTTTGTTAACAGTTGAGGATCCTTAATTTCAACTTTGTAATGCATAGATGGATTAACTTCATTAAGCGCCTTACCTCAAGGCTCAGAGATTCTTGCAAAAGAGGAAGTAGAAAGATTCTAAGAGCCAAAGATGATGGGTGACTTTAAGAAAACCATATTCCTAACACAAAAGGTCTGATATGCATATGAAACTCACAGAGACTGTGGCAGCATGCACAAGTTCAAGCCAGGTTGGGTCCCAGCACTGAGAAGGAAAACTGGACATGGATTTCTGGTATTAACCGCTACTCAAATATTTGTTCAATTTTTATCTTATTGGTCTCTTATTTTTTGGTTCCCATTTTTGTGTTTTTTTTTTGTGGAATTTACATGTATGTATGTGTGGGTTTCTTGTTTTGTATATTTTAAATATACATAAAGAACATATAGTTAACATATAGTAGGGAGGTAGAAATGCTATTGCAGAGACCGGGAGGGGAAAAGATGGTCAAAATATACTGTACAAAAATTTTAATTCTATAAAAAGGAGGAAAAAATGTCCTCATGTTACTTGCAATTGAATGAGATAGAGTACAATATAGCTTGTGTGTCTAATAAGTATGAAGCACTGAGGTGACACAGGACAATTAAGAAACGGTAAATATAAGCAATATTGGACTTATGTTGCTGCTATTAACTGGAATATGTATATAATACAGTATAATTATTGGTTTCATATAGAGAATTTTAACTTTCCTAAATTCATTTTTTATATAAAAATAGTATTAATAATATTTATCTTCCTGTGTAAATATGATGTAGTTTCAGGAATAAGATTTTATTCTCTATTTGTCAAAACAGTAGGAAAAAAGAAATGAGAAAAGTTTAGTATAAACAATAAAGAATACATAGTGAAAATGCTAAGTATTCATCTTAAAGTTTATTAGTAATATCCCAAATTTGGATAATAAATTTAATGCTTTTGTTTTGGAGCAAAAATAATTATAATGTATATGTGAAATCGTATATAGATGTTGTGTTATGTCCATAAATTATTCCTCATTACAAAATATAAGAACTGCAAAATAAATATGATTCTACTAATTTTATATGCATAAATCTTTTGCCATAATTTCAGGTGATGCTTTAATAAATATGGTTGCATAATAACAAAAATATTTTTTTCACAAACTGATCTGGATCATAATATCTACAGTCAAATGAACATGCATTACTTAATTCTTTTAGATTGTTATGTAGGCCAATGCCTGAGAAATTAATCCAGTCATTTTCATCCAATAATAAAGTTGGATCCCTAAGGCTCAGTTGGTCACCATAGAGATTCAGATCATTATTAAATCCTTGATGATGCTAATTCTATTGTGTTCTCCTAGTCATTTCATACCAGCACATCAGACACTTCTCTAAATTAAATTAGCTATTCAGTCTTGATTTTTTCCATTATTTTATGAAGTATGCTTTATAAATAATGCAAATTTATTACACAAATTAGGGGCAGGGAAATTTTCCATTCAAGTAATAATGCCCATAATCTGGGCTTCTAGCATTCTTACAGAGCATTCATGTCACCTGTCTGTGCTTACAAAACATCAAAGTAACAATTGCTATTATCTGGCATGAATGCTGGTTAAGATCTGGTGCTATTCAGGCAAAGAATATCAGGTAAAATTGCAATGTATATTTCTGATGTCAGTCTCCATAGATGGCAATGTGCCTTCTCTCATGGATTAAAACATATTTCCTTTTCTTCATTTATTAAAAAATGGGGCTGCCAGGCAGTGGTGGCACACGCCTGTAATCCCAGCACTTGGGAGGCAGAGGCAGGCGGATTTCTGAGTTCAAGGCCAGCCTGGTCTACAGAGTGAGTTCCAGGACAGCCAGGGCTACACAGAGAAATCTGGTCTCGAAAAAAAAACAAAAAACAAAAAAAACAAAAAAAGAAAAAAAGAAAAAAAAGAAATGGGGCCAAGAAAGCTCATAACTTATTACTGACAAAATTGTGCCAGCCTCTGGATGTGAATTTTGATAGAAGGTCCAAGTAATGACTTGAATTTCTATGAAATTTTGACAAAAATATACTTCACTTCAATATTAATAAATGAATTGGACCCTTCAATGGGTGTGATGATTTGTATATGCTTGGCCCAGGGAGTGGCACTATTAGGAGGTGTGGCTTTGGTGGAATAGGTGTGTCACTGTGGGTGTGGGCTTTGTCCTAGCTTCCTGGAAGTCAGTATTCTGTTAGCAGCCTTCACATGAAGATGTACTAACTCTTACCTCCTCCTGTCCATGCCTGCCTTGTTGCTGCCATGTTTCTGCCTTGATTATACTGAACTGAACCTCTTAACTTGTAAACCAACTACAATTAAATATTATCCTTATAAGACTTGCCTTGGTCATGGTGTCTGTTCACAGCAGTAAAACCCTAAGTAAGACAAGGGGAGATTCTGGGTTGTTATAAAACCATGTGACAACTGCAATGAATTTTTAATGTCATGGTATTGATGTCATCGGCCAGGTCATCAAAACTCAAGCTCAATTGTCAATTCTCTTACTCTTCTCCCTGTAGCTTGTACATGCTATATTGTGATGTAACACTGTGTATAAGAATGGCCTCTTTCTTCTCATTAAAAGACAAAGCATAACAATAATTCCAGAACTCATGATATTGGAAATTCATTGGAAAAAGAATTTCAGGCAAAATATTTAATTACAGCTTGGCTTTTTAGGTCTGTCTGGATTCAAATCCTTTGATTATATTAGGTATTCATCAGTTTGTCTTTGAGAGTTTTTTATTAGAACATATCTTTCCACAGCAGAACATGTTCTGTTCTTTCACGATCAAGGATTATACCTATATGACCCTTGCAAAATATGTGCATTTATAGAAAGAAACATTTTGATAATAATCACTACTGTGATGTGCGAAAGAGATGTTTGAAAAGTGATAAATACAATACTAGAGGAACTTATACCTGAGACAGAATTTCATTAAATACTCTGTAATATAAATGCGAGACTAAGAAAGAGCTCTATTAGAAGTACAAGTTAACATACCAACTACCATGAAAATGTTTGCAAGTTTGTATATAGTGATTAGATGTGAATGCATAAGAAAAATTATGACAGTTGTTTAAAGTTATCATCAGATAGGAGTAGATATCAAGGTTATATGAATATATAAAGATCATTTAGGGTACAGCACAAGCATTTTAATTGGACAATTTAATTAACATTTAAAATAACTATGATAGGTATGATCATAAAGCCAGATTTTACTAATGAGAAAAATAAGACTAATAAATCCCATGCATTCTTGTCTGTGGGAAGAAGAAGTTTCTAAGTATTGAGTTGGTACAACTTTTACAAGTAGCTAAATTAATAATTTTTTCAGTTGTGGGAACCAAACCTAGGGCTTTGTGATTTCTGGACAAGTATTCTACTAAATCTCCACCCCCAATTGAATTAGTTTTAAAAGAGAACTATCTATATTTTAATACAAGTAGATTTCAGGTTAATAAATCCCCTGAGATGTTTCTATATTATTACTATTTTCAGATCATAAGGCTGAAGGAAATTTTCCCTAGATGATTTTTTTACTCAATTTAATTTTAGCTATGTTTAATTCTATTTTTAGACATTTAGATGAGAGATCTCAATAGAATCTCTTTGTTTCATTTTACCCTTTTCTGATGCCTACAAATGTAATATTTCATTAATATTTAATTCTAATTCAGTGAATCATAATGAATTTGGTACTTTCCTAAAATTGGCCATCTCCTGACTAATATCATTATAAGTTTCTTGAGAATACACTATTGAGGCATTAATTTCAGAAAACCATCAACAATAAACAATGTTTCATTTTTGTCAGGTAAGAAAAGAATGTCAGATGATGTTTTTAAACTACATGACACATCAATAAAATTTGACCTGGAGTCATGCTAATTATTCCCAAATTATATTTTATAAACATTCAGAATACAAAAATTACATGTTTTATTTTATTTTATATTTTATTTCATTTATTACCTTTGGAAAGCAATGTAGTTACAGTCTTTCCCAATTGGTTGCATTTGAGCTTCCAATAGATTTTGGGTAACAATCTTTTAAATTATGTTGAATAATGACATTTAGGAGAAAAATATGTCTCTGATTAGCATTGAAGTGAGATGTTGTTTAAGAAAACATAGGAGAGTGGAACCCTAATGATATAAAGTACTGTAAATTGCTACCTCTCAATTTTTCTTTGAATGTATATCCTTTCAATATTTTACTGTGGAAATTAGTAGGAATAAGTATGAGCCTTTAGCAGCTCAGCTCTGAGCTAAAGGTCACTTAATGACAGGCATTTTCCAGAAGAGAGAAAGAGCAAGTATATTGTACCATGTTTTTACACTATAGTCTTACTTTTGGAACGCTGGCAGTCAAAAAGTCACTCCAAATAAGTCAAGGTTGTACTATAATTTAGAGCCTTTAGGTAATTGCCTATATTTAATAGAACCATAGGCATTAATTCACTAATAAGACAATATGATATATGTATAATGTATGAATATATAAACTCTATATGAAATATAAATGTGAAAAGGCTACAGAGCATTAATGACTGTTTCTAAAATGATACCATGGTAATGGAAGATTCCTTTGAGTTGAAAAATAATGACTCAGTAACAGTAATGAATCAGTTTATGTAATATGGATAAAAAAGCTTCAGGAGGCAGTAAAAACCCCTGAGAAATTTCCAGCATATTGGAGGACATGGGAGTAACAGACTACACACTACTCAACATATGAGGTCTTAGATGGGTCAATTATAGAGCATGTTGGGGCTTATAGTTTTGGGCATGAACTTGGCTTTAGTTTTAAATCCAGTAGCCAGCCATTTCAGCAGTTTGAATGAAGAGATAAAATCATCTGATTATCTCAAAAATATTCCTGTAGACTCTACTTGAAGAATCTTGAAATAGGAAGACCAGTTTGATTGGTACTTAAATAACGAAGGCAAGAATTTTGTGGTTTAGATCAGAATGGCTACAATGTTAAGAAAGTAAAAGCCCACCAAATAACCATACCTTTTGTCCAAGAAAATGTAGCTCATATTTGCAAATTATTTTTATATGCTTGATCCATTACATGATGTAGGTTGCCATGTAAATCTGTCTCTATTTTAGTGTCAATACTGTGGATCTAACCTGCAGCCTTGTGCATGCTACATCATTGTACTGCCTCTGAGTTCTGTTGATCTCTACAAGTGTTTATTGAGTCAATGGAATATTTAAAAAGGCAGACTGAATAAGGAAGAAAGAAGACTGCTGGTATTCAAACATATAAGTATCATTGACTAAGACAATAATAAGTAGCAAAATATTAAATGTAATTTTATCGGGCTACTGAATATTAGAGTGGAATTTGTGGATTGATTATGAAAACATAAGTGAATGACCTATTCCAAAGAAATAAGATCAAACAGAAGAGTCCAAAGAAGGTTTTAAAATGTGATTCCCCTCATATCAAAATTCCTATTGGCCTGGAAAGATGGATTTGCAGACATGTTAACGGGCCATGTCAGCATGCAGTTAACAGGCCATGTTTCCCCTATTTGCCTCTATCTACAGTTCCTTTCCCTCTTCTTGACTTTGGATGAATACATTAGCAGGCATACCCACAGGTACCTGTACATGTGCATGCACGCACACACACAAATATATATATATATATATATATATATATATATATATATATATATATATATATGTAAAACTAAAATATATGTCTTAATTAGAAGATCAGGAGAAGTATATCTTCTATAGAGTATTTAGTCATGTTAATAATTGTGGCAAAAACATGTACAATGAATTTATATAGCTAGAAAAGTGACACCTCTACATAAAATCATAAAAAGAGGACTTAATTTGCTATTGTAGGCATTATACGAAGTCAAGGGTAGTTACTGTTACTAGCTGTTTCACAATATACTATGTGTTTTGAAAAGACAGAAAAACAAGAGAACTAAAGTCACAAGGTCAAGAAATGATAAAAAATTAAATTGTCATAACACATAAGTTTTATGAATATTAACATTAAAACTCTAAATGATAGGAGTAGACAATTATGAAATCCAGAATTTCCTAAATTTTAATTTATATTAGGCAGAGCAAGACTACCAGGAGAACTCAGCTCACAGAATCAACTGAATATGGCTCATAAGGGCTCACAGAGACTGAAACAACAATCATAGAGCCTACATGGTTCTTTCATAGATTCTCCATCTGCATGGTGTTGTTTAGCGTGGAATTTTGTCATATTCAACGATGGGACTTATGTTGTCTCTGATGCTATTGCTTGCTCATTTTCCTCCTACTACCCTTTTCCTCCTACTGGGTTGCCTCACCAGCATTTCTATGAGTTTTTGTGCCTGGTCTTATTGCATCATTTTTATGCCATCTTCAGTTTATATTCCTGGCAGGCCTGCTCTTTTCTGAAAGGAAACCAAAGAATAGTGGATATGGGGGAGATGAAAGGTATAAGAAGAACAGACAAGAGTGAAGAGAGGGGAGGCTGCAATCAGGATGTGTTGGATGAAAGAAGAATAAAAAATCAGAAAACAAAAAACATATGTCTATATACCAGGTATAATATTAATAAAGCTTTTAAAATATGTAAGAATCTAGATAAGGTTGGTCTTCTAGGATTAATACTTAAAAATGAGAGAATCGACTTACAAACTCCCTGAATTATAATGAATCATCTTGATACAACCTGCAGCAGATAATTTGAGAAATATAAATAATGATCTAATCTAATTAGTACAATTTATCTTCTAATTTTTAAAACTGTACATACATTCTCTTCATGTCTATCAGAAATAATACAATAAAAATAGTGATACATCATTGCAGAAGATAAGAAAAAATCACTCCTTATCAGCTTAATCACAAGTCAGTAATTACTATTAAGATATTACATATGAAGTGTTCTATTATTATGACAGGGATTTTCATCTCTTAAGTGGAATTATAAACTCCAAAAAGGAACACAAAAATATAGAAATTTAATTTATACTAATGAACACTCAGATAAATGGAAGAAAAATCTCCCACTAAACACTGCTGAAACTTGAATTTATAGTCAGCTAAAATATAAATAAGTGCTATATTCTTACATTCTACCATATGAAAATGAATGTTTGGATTTAGGTCCTAAATGTACAGGGTACAATTCTCAAGTTTTTACAAAGTTTTTATAGAACATCAACATTGGCATGAACAACACGCAAGAAATGATCAATGGTTGTAGTTGTTTGTACCTCGAACCCCAGAACTTGGTTAGGAGCAGAGACATCAACCAGGACTACATAGTGAGCCCCTATTTTAATGAAGAAGAGAACATAAAAGAGAAAGAGGAAAGAAGGAAGCAAAGATGGAAGAAAGAAAGTTGGAAAGAGGAGGAAGGGAGGGAGGTAGGGAGGGAGGGAGAGAGGGAGGTAGGGAGGAAGGGAGGGAGGGAGGGAGGGAGGGAGGGAAGGAGGACAGATAGATAGTGATAAAGATAGATTAGATAGATAGATAGATAGATAGATAGATAGATAGACAGACAGATAGATAATCTGTATAATTTAACCAAATTATACAGAAAAACTATTTCACAGTCTAAATATAAAAGAGGTATTGAAAATTTTGTAAAATACGAGATACTACACTTTACTGCATATACCTAGCAAAGTACATCATCTTAAGGAAAGCACTGTATATATTCCTAAGGAAAATAAAAATAAAAATTAAATTGAAAATTAATAAGATTTTTTTTTCAAAAGAGAAAAACAGCTCATAAGCATAAGAGATTAATCTCATTACAATGGCTAATATGAAAATTACAAGTGATTATATATAAATTCCATTACAATTAATTGAAGAAATACTCATACAGGATGAAGTGCTTACAAGGAATTACAGCAATGGGAATTCAATCTATTACTGACCAACATGAAACTGCTATATGAATTTTGGAGAACAGCTTGATACAGCTTATGAAATGACTTCCTTAAATATACAAAATTTGATATATTTCCAATAAAATATTATCTAGCCCACAACTATATAAAAAATGTATATAGAAGGATTATACATGATAACTAAAATATAAAAAACAACCAAATAACCACAAATAGAATGTTATAGAAAACTAAACAACATAAATATGAATCAATTGGTTTAGCAAATTGACAATAATTAATTTTGAAAATAATTGTGAATGGAAAATAAATATCATTGAACATAATTAGAATTTATGAAATTTCAAACACAAGTAAAAAAATCAGAATTTGTTTAATAGTAGCTACAGAAATGCTAATACATATGGAGAAATGTAAGAGTAAACATGAAATTTAAGTGTTTGAGGAGGAACAATGGTACATTAGGACTGTATTTGATACATATAAATGTTTATTTAACTTTGAGACTCTATTCATGTATCTGAATAATTTTAAATGCCTTATTTAAGATATATCTATTCTCCAATAAGTATTAAAGAGCCTTAACATTAGTCATTTAAAAAATCAAAACTAATTCATTTTGAAAAGTACTACCAAGTTCTTTGAATAGTCTTTGATCCACATAGAGGCAAACCACAAAACATGTGACATGAAGCAGAAATAAAGGGAAAGTCATTGAGTTTGGATCTAAAATTGTTTGTACAAACTGAAGATATAACCATTCATGTAAAAGTAACTAACATTATTTAATAATTACATTTTGGGGGTCTGGAATGATGACTCAACAGTTAAGAATGCTTTCTGCTCTTCTAGAAAAGTTGAATCCAATGATCTCATAGTAGCACCAATGTCAGGTAACTCAAAAATGCCTGTAACTACAGCTCTAGGTGTTCTGATGACCTCTTCTGGGCCCAGTGGGCACTGTGCTCATGTATGCATATACTTATAAATAAGAATAAAACAAAACTTTAACATAGTGATGGTTATTATAAGTTGATGCCCAAATAATTGGTCTTTTATTTTACATAGTTTGATTTATAAATTATTTTAATCATAATGAAATTTTTGCAAAGTTGACTATCAGAAATATCAATTTATTTGACAAGTAATTCATAAATGAAAAAGCCAGAAAATTAATTGAAGTGTGACTTTGTCCTATAAACCTGCCATTACTCCATGTCCAAATATTTACTATTTTAATGTCAGGAATTGGGATAGATATACAGAGAAGAATTAGATCTAAACTAGCTCTACAGAGTCTTAGATAATCGATATTTATTATGTTAAAAAATTCATAAAGACCTAATGTTTTACATATTTTGGCTAATATCTACCAAAATTGTTCTGAGATTTAGCAAAGTACTTATTAGTAAACATTCATTCAATATTTTGTGACAATTTTTTATTATTATATTCTTATAGTTTTAGTTGACAAGGTTAAGTAAACATTTCAAAAAACCTTGTGCATTCTGAAGCATAAAGAACAGATGGTCAGATTAATACAGGTGAACTAAGGTTACAAAAATAAGAGATAAGAGGATTAGCAAGAGAAGCAGGTGGTGAGAAAAACAGTTCTGTGATTTCTCATTGGCTCCTGGTCAAGGTGGAAAGATGATATCTAAAAGAGGTCAATTCTCTTAAGACAGGAATCATCTTTGGGACAAGTTGCTTTAATGAAATAGAGAGGTGGGTTATTCTTGATAAAAAGAGGAAGACTGAGAAAAGAGTAAAAGGAGCTATAATTAGATCAGCATTACTTGACACAGAAGAACCCTGTACAATGTCAGGACAATCTACCGCTCCCTGCAATTATCCCGAGGGGATGAGTTTGTGCAAGGCTGACCAGGATGACCTCATATTGGGTAGTCATAGCTATGCTGCTGATGGAGTGCTTTACTGCTGTTCAAATATCTTTCCAAACAGTAGTTGTCCTATTTCTGTGGCACTCTCACTGAGAAACAGTAAAGTTACATCAGCTGTGTGAGAGAATGTGGGCCTTCAACCATGTACCATTCCCTTGCTGTGGATTTCAACTGATACATTCTCTTGAATTTTTAATTGAAGAATTCCATTTTTTTTCAATCTTTCCCCAAGAACATTCCTGTAATTTTCTCTTCAAAATCGCTCTGCAGCCTAGAACTCTACACTAATTTAAACCTAGTGGGTCCTATTGAACTCTGAGTCCGAGCATTACAAACTTCAGATTCCCAGATGCAGTAATTTACGGAATTGTCACAACCAATTAAAATTCCAAAAACTTGTGACATGACAAAGTTGCTTAGTACTGATATTTAGTTATAATTCGTCCCAATGTGTGACTCTGACTTGTGTTTACCAGCTCATATCATACTGATAAATCCCATGATGACTCACAGAACTATTTTTAAAGGACTTGAAAATATCCGATAATACAGATGTGCACATTTTCAATGACCTTCTCTGCAGCCAAGCAAAGGCTGCTCATTATTTGTTTTGTCTGTTTAGTTTGAATTCATTTGTTTCTGTCCCTTGTTGATCAGTGATGTTCCCACAAGACAGACATCCTTAGTGCATACAGAAGAAAAACTAACATGAGAACGTAGCAGGGAAAAACAAAACACTGATGTAACAGCACCACTCTGTCTGATGCTAAAGTCCATACCTGAGCGCAAAGCATCTTTCTGAATGCTCTCATAGTCATGCCAGTCTTTTCTTCTCAGACCATCTGTCCAGGAATAGAATTGCCCATCTCCTAGGCCCAGTGGAAATGTCTGTGGAAAAGGAAAGTATTCAAGCATAAAAAAGGAAGAATTTTCTTCTGCATGGATGATAAGCACAGCAGGGCCCACAACAAGCAATGCAAGAAGATTTGTTAATTAAATGGTGCCTCTGAACATTTTGAGATGAAAGCCATTGCTATTGACCTAAAAAACTCACACTCCAAAACCTGTTTTTAACCTTTAAAATGAGTGCATGCCCGTCCCACAACACTGCCATAAAACATTTTATTTAATCTAGAGATTTTGTTGACGATACCCCACCCCTCTAGTTGTCTTCATTTGCTTAATGTGTAGATATGAATCTCTGAATTAACTTTGTTTGTGATTGATAAAGCTTAATATGTGTTGCTCAAATGTATTTGAATGTTTGTTAATAATAGTAATAACTGTTCATAGAGTGTTGACTGTGAGACAAGTACTATACTAAACGCTTTAGAAGAGAACTTTTATGTCCTTATAACATTGTGTAAAAAATCCCCAATGTCCTGAAATTAGACTAGAGCCAAGAGAATTACATCAAACTTGAAAGCATTGATCCCAAGCCAAGGTTTGAGTTCATTCTTTGAAGCCAGATGTTGTGACCTTAATTGACACCAAAGTTTTGTATTTTAGTTGACATCTATTATAGGACAGCTCACATTTACACTGAAATTTCAAAAGGGCACCCATCTCTAAACTATGCCCAGGACCCATAGCTATGTGTCCTCCAAACCCAATGTGTTGGGATGGCAACTTATACACTTCCCTTGCTTACGTTGCTAGTATCACCCCATTTCTTGTGTTATGCTCAAGAACTGGAATATGAACCAAAAATTACTTTGAAAGAAATTTATTTCCACAAACTTAAGGATCACACAGAAAAGAGATACACTACATAAAGAAGCAAATTGTATAAGATAGTACTAATACCTACTCCATCATTTTGTTGACTAACCAGAACCTCTGTCATCTGTCCTAACTAAAGCACTTAGTTTTGAACCTGGCTTTTTTTTTTCGTGGCTTTAGAATGAATGTCAGCTGAAAACCATCCACTCAGATCTTTTCTCTCAAAGTAAGTAGTCAGGATTGGCTATAGGCGTATATGTTTATGTGTGTGCATGTATGTATACGTGTGATTTTGTGTGTGCATGTGTGTGTTGGAAGATTCATAACAATTAAAACTATACAAACACATGAGCAAAATCTAACTAGAAATGATAAGGAACTGAATTTAAAATATACATCCTGTGATTTGTGTCAGCTGTGTACTTATTTACAAATACTGTGCAATAATAAAACTACATTACAAGAGATAATGCTTCTTAAATGCAACTTGCAGATGCATTATTCTATATTATGTTATTTTTCTATATTTTATAGAAAATATTATTTTATATTATTATTTTATATATTATAAATTTAGTTTACATATTACACGACACTTGGAAATATCAGAAATGTGAAAAACACATTCTCTCTCATCACCTAGCATGCTCCATTTCTCTCATTTTAATATACTTAAGATAGAGAACAGTAAAATTGTAATAGTCTTTATTGTAATCTTAATTGAGATGTATTGAACAAAACCTTGATCATTACTTTCTCCACAAAACCAAAGACAGTACTGAGACCTACATATCAGGGAAACAAATAATTGGATTGCCATGAACTTTTCATAAAAAATAAAATCTCACAAGGCAGTCTATGAATTTTAGAACAAAAATTTTAATAGTACTTAAAAATAAGATACATCAATTTTATTCTGAGAGTGAGGTTTAAAGTGATAAAGACGTCTTTTATGTGGACAGTTGAATAATATTTTCCTCTCTAGTTTCAGCAAGCTGACTTCTGCTGAGGTCCACCCATTGCCCATACTCACCACCCACAAAGGATGAGTTTGAATGACACAATTTGTTTCTTGCAGGATATATTGATTTACTGATAAATTAGGTTCCCTGCCAGTTTAGCTAAAACACATCACCAAGCTATGTAGCCTTTCCCACTATACTTCCACCATGCTGCCAGGTCGAAGCTGACATCTATAATCATAACTCTATATAGAGAAGTTTCTACCTGAGGAATTAGAAACACAATGAAGAGATGGAGCATGTCATCAGAGGTCACTCCATAAGCAAGAGTTTTAAGCACAATGTTTGATGTCACTATTTATTTAGTTTGTTAGTATGGATATGGGGCCAAGTATTGCCGGACAAGGAAATTGTTTCCAAAGAAGACTTCTCCTTGAAAATAAAACCTAAGCCAAAAAGGCAAAAATTATCCCTTTCTTTCCTTTCTAAGCATATATTGGAAGGACATAAAGTCTTTCCCAAAGTTTGAGATAAATTATGAATATGTACATAAAAACAACTACAGTTGGATATGTTGGTTAATGGCTGAATTCCCAGCACTGGGGAGGCTAAGGTAGGAAATTTAAAATGATCCAGTCTGCATATGGTGAAACAGTAGCCTCCAACAAATTTCCAATAAAAAGGGAAAAAGAGAAAAGAAGTTAGGGAGACAGCTCACCAGGGTAACATGATAGTCATAGAAGTATAAGGACATAGGTCTTTCTTGCAAGGATGGCAGCATGTGATTATAATTCTAGTGAAAGAGTATAAGTTGAATAAGACAACAGTAAGATTGCTCCATATCTTTGACCAGAAAGGCTGCTCAAATCTGGAAGCTCCAGGTTTAGTGAGAGGCCATGTCTAAACATATAAAGAAGAGATCAATTAAGGAAGACATAAGTCATTGACATGTGTAAACCTACAGTATTCTGTAGCTCTGTAGCTTTTGCCTTCTAATTGACACATTCCATCCTAGAAAGAAGATTATTAAGACTCTTGAGTTTTAAAAGGCATTTTCTCAAAACTCAGAATATAAACAACTCAAGACTTTTAAGAAGTTCCTAAAACTTGCTAGAAGCATAAGACTTCTCCTTTTTTTGAGGTTACATGAAAAATTAAGACAGCTGAGAAGAGGGATTCTGTAGGCATAAAGCTTTGTGTGCTGTGCAAAATTTACCCTTGGGTTATTCAAATGCTAATTTCTCTGCCTTTTTATCTTGCTTCAGTCAGGGTACTGCATTGTAATGCTTTACCAAGAATCTCCTGCTTCTAGTTTATGTAAACATCTTACCATTTACTCTCTGCCTTGTCAATACATGCTGATCACCAAGTGGTTGGGTAGAATAAAGAACTGGGTGGGACTTCAGCCAGCTTAGACATGGAGGGTCAAATCTGCAGCAGAATGGAGGAATTGGAGCCATGAAGAAGGAGTCTGAGGAGCCAGATCAATGATAATATGCATATCATGGAATGGGGCTGGGAGGTAGCTAGTTTAGCATAGTAAGTAAGAAGATCCTCAATTCTTCATTATACATGGAGAGTAGAAATTGTTTTCAAAGAATACTTTGTAATAATATGTAAAAAGCAAATAATTATTTTAAAAGTTAGGAAATGAAGATGAAAGTATTTAAGGTGGATTATTTAACTGTTCAGCTATTGAGATAGAGTTTTGAAACAAATCTTTTTTCTTCTGTTTTGTTATGGGGCAATAGTATTTATTAAAACACTATAGACACCTCACTAATTCATCTTTCTTATTTATATTAAGGATAATTCATTTATAGGATTCTCAAACCTGTTGAGCTGACCACAGGCTTTCAGAGATTTCAAGGCTCCTGATTTAGTGATTTTCATTCATACTGGCCTAGACTTTGGTGATAGACCTGCCTTTGAGTTGACCAAGTTCTTCTATGGAAGAGCTCATTCATTCTCCTGGATCTAACACCATCACACAATAACCTAATTCTCAAGTTGTAGTTTGTTGTTATTATTACTTTGGTCTGTCTGTGGTTCCCTCTCTAGAGTGAGCAGATTTTTCTATGTCTCCCAAAGAATAGTGTCACCTCTGCCTCCCCCCCCAAAATAACACTAACTAAAACTGAGAGTGGTGACATGATAACATGTTTGTAATACTACTGCTAATGAGAATGATGCAAGAGGATCTTGGCTCATTGCCAGCATTGGAGTCTAGCCTGCACTACATAGTAAGTCATTGTAAGTTCAAAACAAGCTTACAATACATAGTAATATCTTGTACTGAGAAACAAACAACAAAAAATAACAAAAGCCCTAAAAGAGATGGAAAATTGAGCTAATCAAGAAGGCTTGAAGAGAAACATTGTACTAAAGAACAGGATATTCGTATTTACAATTTGTATGGATATTTTAAGCTGGGAAGTTGCTTAAGTAAAATTAAAAATATAAATATACTAGAGGGAAATAGCAAACGAAGCTATTTAAGATAATATTTTATCTAATAACAAATCCATAAATAAAAGTAATGCTACCTAAAAAAATGATCAAAGAATCATAATATGCAAGTTACCTACAAATTTGAAGGTATGTCTAAATAAAGTTATAGTTTGACACAATTATTACAGAAATCAGATCTTTCAAGGCGAGAAATAGGGTGAGGGTATTGCTGTTTAGCCTTACAGATGCAGATATTATTGAATAATTATAGTCAAAGTTGTTTCTAGTATTAGTTTTCCCTAAAAACAAACACCTTAAATACCGTGTTCATTTCTTATGTGTTCCAAAGCATTATTTGTACTCCTGTAATGTTAACTGGCATTTTAAGCATGTTGTATGTTTGAGGAGGTTTTAGGCTAACGTGAATCATGTGACACTTATGACTTGATAAATTATGTCTGAGGATTTCTCTTCTTAATACCTCTCCTATCTATATCCCAGATCCTCACCATCCAGCAATGTAAATTATCAGAAATACAGCCCAAATGTCCTAACACATGTCTATTAATAAAGGAAACTCAGTAGAAGACAAGAACTAATATCTTGTTCACTGACTGATTCTTAGGCTTAAGAGAGAGTTCACAGAGATAGAGACACAATTATCAGAGCAGAAGTTAAACTCAATTAGGTGACCATGTGTCATAATTTTCTAGAAAAGTCTCTTCACTGATGCACCATGAAATTGTGTATTCTTTCTACCTGACAAAATGGTTCATGAAAGAACATAAATCATAATCTATTTGTATAGAAGTAACAATTTCAAAACCACTGAGTAAACGGCCCATTAGTGATGTGACTTTTCCTATCATAATCTCCGATGATTGATTCCCTTGCCAGCTTCCTCCCCTTTCACATCCTGTGTCACTGCATGTGTATAGAAATATAGATCTATTATCTACACCCAGGTAAGATAAACATAAAAAAGCATTGTACAGTCATGGAGCATCTATTTCACACTTATCAGTAGAATACCCATTTATATGTGAATACCCTTTGACATTAGATCTTTGTGAACATTTTATTCATAGTTATGTTCTTACATATGATTAACTGTAAAATACCCCCAATGCAGAAACAATTCATTAAATAGAAACTACACATAATAGTTATAGCTTGAACCCAAAATCAATCTAAAGCTAATATATGTTTGAATAGGTCAAGAGAAAGTTTCTGGGGGTGAAACACTGCATATAAGCAATGAATTATCAGAGATGGCAAGCTAAAACGTGGGGTGAGTTCCTGGAATATACTGTTCTTGGGAGTGATACAGTTGAAGACTACATTGTCATTTCTTCTAATTGCACAAAGGATATTAAAACACTTTCTAAGAAACGCCAGTGTAAAAAACAAAACTACAAAAATGTGAATAAGAAGAAACTCTTTGTTGTTTCTTTTAGACCACTCTTAATTAACATAGTATATAAGGGATGTCACTAAGAAAATGTAGTTGTGTATCATTTGGAAAAAATGTATTCTAAAAACATTCTAGATTTTATAAATCAATAAATTGACTCATTTTAACAATAAACCACATATGAAACTTTGGAAGACACTATGATCTTCCAAAGAAGGACTGTGGATTCAGACACACAAAGAGTATCACCTTTGGTCTTAAATGATAGCAAGAAGTTTGTAATTTCTGTCTATTGCTTAGTAAGCTTGCATGGACTTAGTCTGATAAAGTTAGTACTATCTTAACCTACATCAAAGACTTTTAAGTAGTGAATCCAAGTAAGTATGCAGTGTTTACTTATTATAAAACAATTTGTTATTATAAAACTAATATCAATTCTGTAGATTCTCATTTACTTTAATTAATATTTGCATAATACTTCAGACTTTGGGAAGTTGTACAATTGTAGGAAGAAAGATTGTATACAGCACATAAAACATAATTTTGGAAAATTAACTTATGTAGATATTAATTTGATGTATGAATGTTTATATTGGGTCTGATTAAGTTCCTTTAAAGGCACCTGGAATCTTCTCTTTAGAAAATCTTCCACTACAGAAAAGCACTATCCTGGATGAGAAAAAATATATCATCAACATTTGTTATGTATTGTTACAATGTTATAAGCTCTGGGTGTTGAATAAAATTCCAGAAATGTTACACTTACATATTAATAAGGTTACAGATATCAAGTACCTAACATAAGGCAAAATTGAATTTTAGTCATGTACATCTGCCTTTAAAGCATATGAATTAAAAACAAACAAACAAGTAGTAATTTTCATTATTTACCATTATCCAAACTTTATTAAGTAAAATTATTTAGCTAAAGGTTAGAAAACAATGTGAGACAAACAAAATCCCACTTGGGACACTGAACTCCATGCAATGAGCATTAGGGGGGGGGTCCTGAAACTAAGTAGAAAAATGAAATGAAAACAAGGGAGAGGGGATAACATTGGAAATGAAAATAAATAAAATATCCAATAAAAAAAGAAAAATGTTAATTTGTTACTGTATTATTCCTGCATAGGAAGTAAATGTCAGAGTTTGCAGTCTGTTTTGAATGGTCATCAGAGAGTTTCTACATCTTCGCACACCCATAGAACATATTTATCAGTTAATACCAGGCAGAAAATTATTTTGAGTAGAAAAAACTCAACTTTTTAAAAAAATTTTGTATAGCTTCTTAAATCTGTCACTGTTAATATCCAAGAGCTGAGACAATGAAAAAACCTTGAGATGTTAAGTAATTCTGAAATCAACCCTCTTAAATTCATCCATTGATAACTGTAGCAGGGTCAAGACCTAGATTTGTGACTCAGGGAAAGGACTGCACTAGACTGTGTAGTCTGTACTTCGAGATTATAAACTTTCTCTATGGCAGCCAAAAGCATAGGTAGTTTATATAAAAATATTGATTTGAAAAAAAATTAACCTACTGAAAGGTTTGTAAAGCATATCATGTTGGTTTATGCCTTTAGGACATATCCACCTTACAATTGCTAATCTGAAACCCATTCCCAAGTATATGCTATGGCTTTACTCATAAGCCTGCATTCAAACTTCCTTCGAACTGGTGGGTGTTATCTTTACCCTTGGAAAGACTTCATTGATCATACTAAGACCTTGAGTTTCATTAAATAGCTTTTCTATCTATTATATGTAGATTCTATTTAATGAAACTCAAAATCCACTTCTTCTATGTACATCGTTTTTGAACTCTTAAGAGCACAGAGTGGTTTTTCTTGTAAGGTGATTAGAGAGATAATAACACTACCCAGCGTCATTACACACAATGAAACAAACAAGAGACAGAATGCCAAAAACAACATTGTCAGGAGACTGAGTTCTGAGAAATAATAACTCATCATAGTACTGGTTTGATTGTAAGATTAAAGGTCCATCAAGTGAGTGACTTGGTCAGTCCAGATTGTATTATGCAGAAAAAAACAAATGGAATTTTATACAATGCTATCATAAAAAACTATGTACCTTTGTATTTATGTTAGCTTATAGGATTAGTGTTTTCAAAAAACAAAGTCTTGCATAGTTTTAATAATAAAAACATTTTATTTTCAAAGTCTACAAGAATGTAATCACAATTCAGATGTCCTAATATATTTTTTATACTTTTCCAATTGTTGTATATCTAATGTTTAAGTTATGTAGTCCTTCTGTGGTCCCAAGGCCAGTTAAATATATTTTTACAGTCAAAAGTCAGGATTTCTTTCATTTTATGATTTCATGGGATGCTTGTGGAATTTTTTTCAAAGCTGTCTTCATGTTTAGAAAGCTGAAAAAAAGAAAACATACATTATTCTTCCTTATAATATTTTAAGTCATCATTTCTTAAGTTCATACTATGAGCATAACAAGTTGTCAGAAAACAGAACTTGCTGCAAGCAACTAGAGAGGTCTGCAGTGAGCAATTCTTACAATATGACCTTTGATCAGTTTTAATTTGTTGGTTATAAAACAAACAAACAAACCTCACCTTGGGAGAAGTTGGATGAGGTGAAATAATATGATCAAAATATAAAATATATTAATGAAAATATTTTAAATAGAAACAAATAAAAGGAGAAGAAACTGACTCAAAGTGCATAATATTGTTTCCCTTGATTTGAGGCAGGTTAAGGACTTGGCAGCAGTCTTAATCCTGTGGCCATAGTTTGGTTGCAAATAAATGTATGGTGTAAGAGAGTTGCGCTACTGACTCTCAAAATTTGTATAATTTTTAATTATATTTCTAGCAACACATGCCTATTAATTAGCAGGAAATCCCTCCCAGTATGACTGCTCTGCAGAGCATACCTGAGAGAAACATTGAGGAGATCGGCATCTTACAAAGATGAGAAGCCTGAAAGTTTGTTCCCCCAAATATGTATTTTCTTTGTAATTCCTAAGGAAAAATATAAAGAAAGGGAGAAAGGAAGAGAAAAGAAGAAAAGAAAGTTAGTATGGAAATTAAGATCACAATGGAAATATAAAAGCAATAAAAGATCATGTTTAAAAGAAAACATATTAACCTTCAGGAATCACCTGTCCCCCTCTTGATGGTAGATCCACACACTTGAAGTTTTCTTGGGTTTTAAGCTTGGGTTTCATGACCCCCTGATTATTTCTTCAGAAGGGCATCATGTGGTGCCTCTAGAACTCCACCCTATCAATTCATCAGGAAAGACATTAGCATCTCAGGTGTTCTCCAGGATCAATATTATCATAGTCTGTGATTCTATTTCCTTATTAATCTGAGCTTTCCCTGCTAAGTCAAAGGGAAATATACAACACAGAGAGATGAATGGAGAATTAGAGAGAAGAAAGCAATGACCTTTTGCCATGGTAGGTATGAATATGACATTGAAACGAAGAAAGGAAAAAGATGGTCAGGCCTTTCAAATTGTATGTCAAAAGTTGGTCTACAATGGTACTACTAAAAGAAACATAGTCTGCAAACAATAGATTCAATGGCACGCATGCTATTAAAGTTAGTTTACAATTAAATTCTTAAATGATAGTATGTGTGCTATATCTCTGATAACTCATAAAATATCCCTTTAAAATATGCTTTGTCTCAGATCACCATTGTTGTGAAAGCTAACATCACAATTGTGATTAAGTCAAATGTGTGCAGAAACTGCTGTGACTCCAGCCCCATCTCCAAGGACATCTTCTACTTTCAGTTTGTGAGGATTTTAAATGACTTTTATTGTAATATTAATTTTTTTATTGAAGGGAAGAATGAATACAAGTGAATCATGCAAATTTCATATTTAAAAGCCTCACGAATATAGTCTAGTGGCTTATCTTTGACAATAGCTAAGCTAGTGTTGAAATTCATTCCTCTTTGGGAAATGTAATGAAAAAAAATACACAATGTAATCACTAGAAATTTAACAAACTTTTTTTTTTTTTAATTTTCAGGACTGTAACACACAAACAGATCATTCATGAGTCAAACATTATGACATGTTCTGCTTGTATTAGTAATATGAGATTATATATGTACTTGTATATTTGTATATATGTAGGTTGGAGACAAGTTGTGTCTCTGTAAACAAGGAAGACTTCCAGCTCTCAATTCCCCGGCCTCCATCTCTGAAGTGCTCTTATTATTTGTCACAAGACTCATCTTTTCCACTTCTAATATTTTTAAACTTCCATAATTTAAAATGTTGCCATTCAACTTGTTATTTTAATGGTGTTCATCAAATTTCTGAGGCAGTTCATTCTAACAGGAGATAGTCTCTTAGCTAATATTAACTAATCACATGTCATGTGATTAGTATTATACTTTGTGCTTAGAATTTATCATAATTAAAACAAAAGAACCAATACATTCATATTATATAATGATTCTCTATACAAAAGTACCTACTGAGGACTCTTTCATGCTGTGGAAGGAGAGACTTCTGTTGTTTTGTGAAAAAGTTCTATGTGTTTTATAGAAGTAGAGAATTCTATTGTCTGAGGAACAACTAAATAAATTTCATAAGACTAAGAAGAGAAAATGCATAGTAGATAATTACATGTATTATAGGAATGAGCAGTAATATTTAGTAATATTTTCCCTTTAAAGTTACCCTTCAAAATACACAGGACATTGTACTTGAGCCAACCTGTTGTTACATTTTGCATCAGTCATTTTTTCAAGAACGAATACAATGATTATAATATAATATTTTTAAAACTATTTGTAATTCAACATAAATATACTATTTGTCTTCACCACTCAAGTTAGGGAAATAATTTCCACTTCCTTAAATACCAAATGATAAGATGTCAAGACTTGACAAGAATAAGAAAAAAGCACTTAAAATCTAAATCTAAAATGGGTCTTAGACTGTGACTTTTTGAGCTAATTATTTCAAAAAGCAACAAAGATGTTTTTTAAGCTTTTAATTTAGAGTTTCTTGTTCGACAAATTGTAGACATGAAAGACAATAGATCACTGTGTTTTTCTGGTATCTGCTCTTCACTCTGAACAGAATTTACTTACGGGAAAGCAATTTTGATTATTATCATTATAGCTCGCGGTTTAATGTTTTTAATGAAAACCAAATTTAAAACACTCCGCTTCATAGAGCTTGGAAATTGTATTGAATGACGCTGAATTTTGAAAAAGATTTCTCACCATTCAGTTTTGTAACAAACAAATAAAGATCTGTACAGCATCCATCACTATCTACCACTTTTGTCACAGGTTACAGCTACAAAACAACACTTTTTGTTCTACTTTGTTGTATGTAACATCTTGAAAAAGTTATCAATAAGAAAGCTACTTCATCTTAGTTCTAACCCTTGATTTATGATGAGCTTCTTATAATTTTCCAAGTACAAGGAATTAATTAATAAATTACATAAGGTCCTCAAACATTATTGTCAAGTAGGCTTGGTGTTTGACAATTTGTATGGGTTGTATTCTACTGAAATAGTTCATGATTTTGTGAGATGACTGTAGTGAGTGCATTTTGACAAGATATTTCCAGTAGGTGATGGAATTAGAAAAATGTAATGCCACATTAAGCAGAATAATTCCTGTAATAAATAGCATAGTTACAATGGCATAAAACCCTTTTTACTTATCAAAGCATTATTTTTAGTCTGCAAGATGTAAGAGTAAATGACTTTGGCCTAATAATGCATATTCTGTTATATCATGCATTCAGAAAGCCAAGTAATCTAACTTCATATATGTAAATACTATTTTATGAATGATAACATATAAATTATATAATGTATAGATACTATTTCAGACAAACTCTTTCATCTATATTATTCTAGTATCTGAAGGAACTGGTTAATGTACTTTCTTTTGGGAAACAAATTATTAGTGTAAAAGAGGACACAATTTAGTGTTTACTTCTCATAGTGACTAAAAACGTGTCCCTTTTATTTTCAAGGGAAGAATGTGATGTGTTTGCAAGGTTTTACAATGTTTATACTACTATTATTACCATTGTTATTGTCAGTATCACTACTCTCATCATCATCACCATCATGATTGTCATCATCATCTTTAACTTATGAAGCAAAAATGTGTCAGTCTGTAAATAGTTTAAAAGCTGTCAGATTTATCCTTGCAATAAGGAAAAATATACTAAAAAATTAAAAATCCACTATAATAGAGGAATAAAGTTTCATGAATGTTCCTCCCCCCTGATCCCCTGCCCCACAAAGAAACCTAGCAAAACATGAAAACCTGCAAAGGAAGAGCCAAATATTTTATGCTAGAGTGAGTCATCAGGTAACATTAATATGGAGAAAACACAGGATAGTCTTGTGGATGGCTGGAGGCTGAGGGAAGAATACTATGAGTCAGAAAAAGCTAAAACTAACATTTCGGCTTTAGAGAGCACTCATTCCTACCTGAGGTATATTTTCTTCAAAGAGCAATAAAATGTTATCCCAATAATGACACAAGAAAGACCTGTTCTTGGGAATATAGAGGGACAGGAAATGATTTTAGTAAAACATGCCTAGAGGTGCCTCCATAAGAAAGACCAGCTTATAACGGTAAAGCCTTAGATCCGTAATCCACTTGGGGCAAATGCATTTTCTTGATGATTTCAGTCTTTTCTGTCTCAACCAAGGTCCAAGCCCTCAGAAACTGCTGATAAGGATTATATTCTGAGGACAATGACCATGTAAAGACTGAGTTTACTCCATAAAATTATATGGTACTCTTCACATCCTCCAAATACCATAACAACAGGACTCTGGTATTGAAATGGTGATAAGTGAAATAGATGGGAAATGAAATGTTCTTGGGGAATTCCAATAGACAGGCAAGATCAGAATGCTGTTGAAAACTAAAGGTGCTGTAGGTACCTCCAGGAGGCAGGGTTACTGTGTAAGTAGCATTGTAAATTTAGAGACTATATCTTTCATTATCATAAACTTTTATGCTAGAGGTCTATTCATATCACTTCCTATCATCAGATAGACTGTGTTTGTTTTTCAACAAAAAATAGAAGACATTCTTCAGAGCAAACAAACAAACAATAATATATAATATTTAGAGGCAAAGTACTGGAAAAATAATTCCATAGGATGATATTTTAGAATAATTGAGTAGTGAACTAAAATAACCACATTTATATTTAAATGGAAAAATAGTCAATAGTAGATAGGAAAAGGTGAGAAATGAATGTAGAAGATTGAAAAAGAACTGGAAGAGATGAAAGAAGTACAATAAAATAACGGAATTGAAAACTCATTTTTTGACTTAATCAATAGGTTGGGTATAACTGAGAAAAGAATTAATGTGCATAAAGATGTGTCAATAAGAAGTTTTCAGAAAAAAAGACAAAGAGAAAATTAATGAGAAATACTATGCAAAAATTGGGAGAAGGGAAATATTTGTTGGAAATATCACTGTATGTTTTTTTAATTAATGGGAAACACCAAATCAATGTGTCTAAGGATCACTGAGAATCTCTACAGTGATAAGCACAAGTAGAAAGAAGAAAACAGCTCTAAATATAAATCTATAAGGTTTAAAATCTAGAAAGCCACAAAATGAAAATTAGATCCTAAAAGAAACTGAAACAGGGTGACAGGAATTGGCATTACATGACATTATCGAGAAGATGTGAAGAGAATCATTTTTTGTAAACTAGAAGCAAGAAGAATCCAGACTAGAATACTGAGTCCTAATAGAGACAGATAGTCCATAATGCACTAATCAAAAAGAGTTGATTACTATATCTAAGAAACAGTTATCATATAAGTTAATTTTAAACAAATCAGATTTTGGGAGAAGGAAGTGTGTCAGGTTAAAAATTGATAGTATATGATATTAGGTCTTTACACATCTAAGAAAACAAACAATTCTAATGCAGGTATTTAATAGCAGAGAATAAAAATATATTATTTAAAAACTGAATAATTTCATGGTGTACACAACAGATATCACAGCCATAAATTTCAAAAGCTTTCCTTTTAAAACCGGATCAATTAGGTAGACTGAAAATAACTAAAAGTAGAACAGACAGATAAAGAGATTATATTGGGAAGGAAAGACAAAAACAAAAACCTTTTGAATACACAACACTGTTATTAAACAGTAAAGCTGAAGGAATCAAAATATCCAGTTTTCTAGTTATAGTAAAGTTATCAGAATTGTGAAGTTGTGCAAAAAAAACCATATTTAAATTAGTGGAACAGTATATCTAGAAATAAAAGTTTGCAGAATAATTAGTGACCTTTGCCAGTTGAGGAAATACAATTTAGCAAAAAAAGAGTCTTTACAGCAGTTAATATTTATTACCGCAAGGTGAGGCAATATGAAGACCTAGACACACATTTACATGTTTCACAAACATTAACCAGAAGAGAATTAGACACCTAAATATAAAATCCAATATTTGATTAAGTATTAGTAATAAAATTATAAATGAATATATGACCTTATGTTTGATAATGAGCTTTCACAAATAAATGAAAAGATGAAAAAAACAAAAGTCAATATAACTCATTAAAATCAAAAATATCTGCTTCACAAGAGACGATGTCAAGAGTATGTAAAGTATGTAAAATAGTCCATAAAAAGGAAGAAAATATTGTCAAAGTACACACGCAAAAAATACTTGCTATTTGAAGAGAGCTTAAAGTTTAACAAGTAGAAAAACATCCATTTGAAAACAGGCAAATGGTATGAACATATGCCTCACTAACTATGTGTGAAAGTAATATTAACACACATAAACACACCATTCACATTTTCCTTAATAATTACACACTTAAACTTTATTAAGGCATTAGTAATCAATAATTAATAAGGCATTCTTCTAATAAAAAGGAATATATGCACTTTAGAAGATAAAATTGATAGGTTTTTATTGGATATTTTATTTATTTACATTTCAAATGTTATTCCCTTTCCTGGTTTCTCATCCGCAAGGATAGGATCCCCCTACCCCCTCTTCCTCCCCTTGCTTCTATAACGGTGCTCCCCTGCCCACCGAAAAAAATTATATAATGTCATCTAGCTGTAGTTGTAGTTCTTGTACAACTAATTTGAAAAACAACGTCCACAAAAACATATATGCAAACATTTATAAGAAGTTTATTCACTATCTTCCAAAGTATACGACAAAAAAAAATGCCTGCTGAATATAAATAAGCACAGCAGAAGTTGTACATAACACAGATTATCCATTGATAAAGAGAACTGGAGTATCAAGACCCGACCACCAACATCTTAAATGCACATTTTTTAGTGGGAAGAAGCTAGTTTATAAAGGAATGTCTAAGTGACATTTTTGAGAAAAAAATGTTTTGATGATACAAATAAATTGGTACTTGTCAGTTGTTAAGGAACAGTTAAGGAAAGGTTGGGTACGTACAGATATTGTTGAGACAATGAAATTATGATGTGTAATACTGCAGCTGTTTGTAAGTAAAATTTGAAATTTCCACAATAGATTAATTTTTTCCACACAAAAGCCAAAACTAAAACACTAGCAGCAGATTGGTAATTCTGGCTTTTTCCCCTTTATTTACAAATTTATCCTGGATGAAAGACAGAATATGATCAAAATAAGTTTAGCTAGTATAACTGCATGAAATATCTTTATAGAAGTATAAAGGATAAAAAGACACTGAATTTAATAACACTGGAAATGAAGAAAGAACAAAGCCAATAAACAAAAATATAACCAGCAATTTTTATTAGCTAAATATTTGTGTTTTTCCAAAGAGTTTGTGCTTGAGATTATTACTCAATGTGACAATATCAAGAAGTACGGCTAGGGACTTCCATCCTCATGAATGGGTCTAATGACCTTGTAGGTGTGGCTGAGTTCCCTATTCTGGACCCAGCAAGAAAACATTATCCTTGAAGCAGAAATTCTCATTAAGCAGTGAATTTACTGGCACTTGATGTGAACTGTGAACAAGTTTCTATTGTCTACACATTACCCAGTACAGTGTAACCAAGGAATACATTATTCTAGCAGCTCAGAAATCTTATTTCTACATGCTAGATGAGAAAAAAAAATCACTGCACGAGAATGTAATTTAACAGGACTGATGACTTTATTGTTGTATATAGGAAATTTTAAATTAAGAGAGTGGATGCAGATGGTGTAGCAAGAAGGTTCAAGGTCAGCATTTGAATTTACTTATATGATTGGCAAGATTTTAAAATTATTCATCTGTTAATGATTGGAGTGCAAACCATAAGTGTCCAATCATATTTATGCTAATATAGCATCAGATGGTTACATATGGAGAAACACATATACACATAGTGACACATATGCATACATCTGTATATATATGCATAAAATATGTATTTGTGAAATGATATGTGTGTTTGTATATGCACATGCTAGCACACATGTATGATATTATGGCCACGTCGAACATGCTTTTAAAATTATCCATTGAGGCAGTGTTGGGTGGTGCATTCTTTAAGAAATTAGGCTATTAAAAGGAACTGATGAAGGGCTGGAGCTACAGTTTAGGGATGAAGAGCACTGGGCGTATGTTTTTAGAGGATGTAGGTTCAATCCTCAGTGTTCCCACATGGCAGTCAGACCTGTCTGTTGCTCCAGTCTCAGGGCATCTGTTGCCATCTTCTGGCCTCCAAGGATGCAGCACACATGTGGTACACAGACATACATGGCTACAAAATACCTATGCACATCCACAAATAAATTTAAAAAGAGATCATTGCATTTCTTGCAATAGTTGACACAGTCATTGTGTGAGTGGATTGCTTCAAAACAAGACCTGCATAATGATTCGTCTTTTGCAAACATAGCCACTCGCCCTTCTGCTTTCTACCATGAGTTGAGGCCACATGAAGCCTTAACCAAAATTAAAGCAAATACTGTCTATGGATGTCAAAACATACTTTTATAAAATACCAGTCTGAAAAACTATATTTTAGCAAAAAAAAAGAGAGAAAAGACTCTTAGTAATATACACATATATTCCTCTATTTTAGATGAGAGGACTAAGGAGCAAGGATGTCTACATGACAATTAGCAGTCCTAGTTTTATATATATATCCTGTATTAAAAAATATTTAGTAATCAGGACAAAGACGTTTTGGTTTAATGGGTAATTAAAAGCATAAAGAAATGATCTAATTAGCCAATAATACACAAACCAAAAATGAAAACATGTGCCTTTAGTGACAAAAAACAATCAAAGGATCACAAAAGGCAACTGATGCTTTTCAAAGGCCTGTTTATAGAATAATGTTTACAAAAGGCATTGGATATTATTCACAAAATAGAACTTGTGTAAATACATAACAAAATAGAGTGAGAGGAGACACATATTCCTCAAAGATGAGTTAAAATGATTCACAGGCATATCACACCCTTGAGAAAGAGGAGAGTAAATCCTCAATCCGTTCACCTTGAGATGGCTGAGTAAGTAAGAATAAAACTTGAAAAACTTCATCATGGAGAAATCAGATAATAGTTTTTCAGGTGCTTAAGTTTTCCAGGTATTGATAAATAATTAAATAATTCTTATACCATACACAAGGAGTATTTTGTTTTAAGAAAATAATTCTCCCCAGTGGCCTTGTCCTCAAAATCTGTAGCTCCAATCAACTCATGAGAGAGACAAGAGAGAAAAAGAGAGAAACATTCAAGCAAAATGTTACAGAGATTTTTTTTTTTTAATTAGCTAAGCAGTAAGCCAAAGTCAACTAGCAAGGAATGTCTGAGACTCTATCAGGAGTCTAAAGGGAAATGTTAACTAAATGTTTTGTAGACCCCTAGAAGGTATGATGGAATCAAAAAGGGACATTAGATAAGATAAAAAAAAAAAACTAATGAAATGATTGTAGGATGGACTCTAACACCATTTCAAAGTTGCTTCAGTATTTATAACAGCCAACTCCTGACAATGTGTGATATTGACTACAGAAGAAACTGAGGTTTGTGAGGACTCTGTATTTTTTGCAGTATTTTTTTATAATCAAAACTGAGCACCTCACTATAAAAAATTTGTTTTTGTAAATGATATTTACATCTTTGTAAGATTGAATACTGAGGTGTGTGTTTGCCTGTTCAATTTGTGGAACTATTGTCAAGATTTCTCATTATTTATTTGAAATATATTATCATAATTAATAACTGATGGTAAATAATGAGGTACAGCAGCCTGGTTTATTTTTGTGTTGTATTAGTTTGCATTCAGATGATGCTTAACTATTCATTTCAGTTGTTTTATTTACTTACTTGTCTTGATACTATTTAAAATTAGGTTGTAACATGGACCCTTTGTTAGCTCACACAGGAAATATAAAGTGCAGTTTGCAAAATGAGCTTGTGGAAGGACAACTATAAATTTGAGTGAAGTGAAAATTAAAATAGTCAGCTTTTGTCTCTGATTATGATTAGTAACCCGATGAAATAAATAATTCCTCATTTGATTCTGTGACTATAAAAAGCTTATTTCAAGTTAATTACAATTGTGGTCATATGATGAAAGATTGGAAAAATAATGTCAGATTGATTTTATTTTTTATTTGTGCATAAATAAAAATATCTAATTTTTGAATATTTGAAATTCTTTCTTTTGACAAATGTCTCTGGGCATTCATTTCTTGAAATGACAATAAAAAGGAATAATCCTGCATAGAGGTATTTCTTTCTTTCTTTCTTTCTTTCTTTTTTTTTTTTTGAAAAATTGGCATTATTAATATCAGGATTATTAAATAAATTTAGTCCCCTAGTAGGTAGGTAAATGTATCAAATAAAGAACTTTTAGCTTTTTGTAGGTAACTTCTGAAATATCAGGATATTTTACAATTGACATTTGCATAAATTTCCATGAATAAAATTTACCTATACAAATTTAGCAGCAATTGAAAATGAGATTTCTGTAACTTGTTGCACTTACCATTGTATGAGAGTAAATCATTTCTAATAGTCTAATAGGAAATATTTTCTTTTGTATGTAGGTACCCTATGACAGTATTTTTACAGAGAAGCCATTAAAACTAAGACATAAAAATAACTCGAAGATTAATACTTTTAAAAAGAGTTTGAGAATGTTTGTTGTCCTCCTTTTCAAGTATTTTGAGTAATTACTTATTCTTGGATAAACTCTTTTCATTTGTTGTTATATTTTCAGAAGAAAAGAAAAAAGAATCCACTCTTTCTTTCACAGTGCAGCCCTTTAATTACTGGCAGTTAATGTTTCTCTAATTTCTTAAATAGATATGAATTTAGACTCTCCATCACGCTTATCAAGATTAGAATTGACAATGTTCTTCCTGTGTGTATGTAATGATGAATTTTGAATGATAACCTTTGTTATGGAACTTTGATATTTCTCTTTAAGCAGTTCTAAAACCACAATAGGTTCTCATCTTTAAGTCTATTTTGTTATATATGTTTATCATATTCTGTATTCTTAAACCTAAAACCCACAAAACTTTGATGATATGACTTGGGACAAAATTTGTTTGTTTTAGCTCTGTTAAAATTCATATATGTATGATTCAATCACTTTTCTAGGGTTTCCAGACCTGTGACATGATTTCTTTTCATTAATTGTTAGTTTTAGAAGTTAAATATTTTTACTCAAACATTGGCTATGCATCTCATTATACTATGACAATATCTGTTCTCCCATTTATTTATATGAGTTAACATTTAGAGTGATAATTAGTGAACTAATTAATTTAAAGTGCAAAAAAAGTGTTAGATGATTTTAAGGGACATGGAACACTTAACTTCTGTTTAATGTGGGTTTTTGATAATTATGTATATCTGTTCAATATGTTTTCAGGATAACCAAGGCTTGCTCCTTCTTTCATTTCCTTCCATATTTCCTTATGGTTTCCCCACTGAACTTTATGTCCTCTCTCCCTTTCCTTCTCCCTCACTAACTTTCCCCTTCTTCTCTTAAGTATCTGAGTCCAATTATTTCTTCCCATACTTGCTTAGATGTGCTGCCATCCCCCAGAAAGAAAACAGACAATCAACCTATCAGAACAAAACCCATAAAGAAAAAAATATCTTCCTTTACATAGCATCCATCAAATATGATAGTTCCTTAATTAAAGGCAGGCAGTGTTTCATGAACTCTTCACCCTTCTGTCCCCCTAACATGCTATGAGAGTGGTAACTTTGATCTTCTGCAAATATTGTATAGGCAATCAAAGCTGCTATGAGTTTATGAATGCAAAAGTCTTTTATATCAAGAAGACAATGTTTCCAAGCACTCATCCATGAGCTCTGGATATAACAGTCTTTCCACTCATCCCATAGCACCTACCATGCTGAGAGAAAAGACATGGTGATTTAAGAGCTTTGATTATAGTTCAGTCTCCACACAGGAAGATGTTGTGTAACAGTTTCCCCTTAAATTAAAGCACTTTATTCTGTAAGGAAGCTCCTTAAGTAGGAAAATAAACAACTCAAAATTGGTCTGGGAAGTCTCCAAAACTAGCCAGATTTTCTAGGTCCTTGTAGTGGCTTTTGTTCTCATGCTAATTATGCTACTCAAAAACCTGTTTGCAGTCTCCCACACTTAGGCTAAAGGAAGGCTTCCCTTAGTTGGCTCTGATTAGAAATCAAGTTGCCAGTGGCCAATGGATGGACAGAGACACACAGGCAGGACTTTCAGAATTCATGGGAAAGAAAAAACCCGCAAAAGAGGAAAAGAGGGGATTCCACCATAACAAGGGCACAGGAGATAGATCATGCTAGCAAGTTTCAGGAGGGTAATATGGCCAAAATATAGGTAGAAGGGGAAAGCCGCCACAGGGGGCTGTCCAGTAGAGCTAGGGCAACAAAAGCAAAATATAGATTTTAAGTATTAACTCAGGACTATCAGAGAGGAGTGTGTTAGCCACATGAAGGTTCAGGAGTGTCCTAAGCATTGAACTAGTTAAGGCATATTAAAAATAAACTAGCGTGTCCATGTTTGTGTGTGTGTGTGTTTCTTTCATTAGTGAATACAAAACACTTTGGCAGGCATAGAAGAAGCAGGCACACAAGGTGAGAGCATAGAGCAGATAGATAAATTATTGCAGCAGTAATAGTTATAGCAAGTAATAGTAATAGTGATAGCAAGCAGTAATAGTCAAGAGTCCTTCTCAGACAAACCAAGCTGCAAAGAAGACTCTTAAGACTAGTCCAGCTGACTGGATGAATCTGAACTGTCTGGAAGAGGTTGAGATCAACTGAGTCCCTTGAAAAGGATATTCTCCAACCAGTTGAGCTGCCTGCAGGTCGTGCAATGTGTTCCAGGTCCCTGCTTTTGTGAGCTGTCACTCATGATGGGTGGGCTTTGGGGATGCAGCTATCTTTATATCGTTTCTGTTCCTATAAGTAACCTCTCACTCACCCATATTCCTATAAGTAACCACAATAAAACATGATTTCACTAAGGTGGACTTTGGGTATGTCCAAACTTTGGTCTGTCCTGGGTTCTTCATCTCAGGTTAGTAAATATGTGTGTTGATTCTGAAGGAAATGCCTGGCACAGTAGGGGTTCCCTTTCAGACATGGATTAGGCACAAACTACATTCAAACACATGTTTTTAACAGAGTGACCATTTATTAAGCAGGGAAGAAAAGTTAAAGTGGCTGTTTTCTGACTCAAACAGGAAAACTGCAGCAAATGACCTTACGAAGAGAAAAAGGTGAGCTGTGTATTAAAATAGGCTAAGATATAGTGGTATGTTTCCATTTAGTATGTTAGTTAGGTGAACCAAAAGGGGCTTTTGATTATTAGACTTCAATACTGTGATAGCCCCACTTGCTAGTCAAGCTCAGGAGGCAGAAGTAGCCATGTTAGGAAATAGACCTTGTTTGTTAGCTTTAGAAATATAGTCTAGCGGGTTTTAGCTAGAGGATGGGAGAAAAGGGCAAGAGTCCCTCAAATGATCTCAGTAGGAATTCTACAAGAAACCAAAATGCCACAATTCATCTTATTATAGACTCCTCCTTTGTTGCCATTTTATTTTAGCTTTTGCTTTGTTTTGGTTTCCTTCAGTCATATGGCTGTCAACACTGCTAAGAATCAAGGAAAATACTTAACAAACATGAGCTACTAAGGCAAGTTTTTAAAACCCTTCAAATGGAACTGCATTATGATGTGTTTTGATAGAAGACACTGTTACTTAAAGATAATCATAAGAAACAGTGAATGCCATTCATTATTATGCATGTGTCCCTAGTATAGGGGCTTTAGATTGATTAATGTATTTAATCCTTGAAAAGATGATAAGAAAGAGTTTATAATCATGTACTGTATAGTGGAAGGCATAGAGGCACAGAAAATCGAGATAAACATTGATGGTAGCATGCATAGTAAAAGGTAGAACCAGAATTTGCATGTCTAACTCCAGAAATTGCTTTAACAATTTCACCACCCAACTTTTTTTTGATAGAGATGGTGTGGTACCTCTGACCAGACACACCTTTTAAAGAAAAGGTAAGAAAATTGTTTAGTCTCTTTGGAAATGGATGCCCAGGATGTGATTGACATTTTACATTCTCAAAAAATGGTTTCCTGAGAGTTTCTTTAGTTACTGAATAAAGGTTTTTTTTTTTTTTTTTATTATTATTATTCTCATCAAAAGAAGGATCCTGGCTTCACAATGCCCTTGTTCACAAGTATTTACTGTTCTACAGTCAAAAGAACAAAGATATAAAGAAGGCTTTTCAAAACATAATTCTCATCACTGACTTTATACTGACTACCAGTATATGAATTATTATATTTATAGTGAAATGCCAGAAAGTTACCCTAACCATGATCTAGATGATCAAATATTGCCAGAGTTATCTATTTACATGATTTAAAACTCACCAACTGATATCACTTCCTTTGACTCACTTTCTTTTCCACACAGTTGGTCTTATCTCCAAAACCTTTGGTCTGTGTTATTCCTTCTGCCTGGAACGCTCTTTCCTGAGCATTCATATGACTGCCTTTCCCCCCTCATCATTCAGGTTTCATTTGAAATGTCACTTACTCAAAAATGCCCATCCTTGATGGACTCCAAAGTAGCCTCCTTCTGTTATTACCTGTCACATAATTCTGTTTTAAATTCTTGGTATCATGTCTCAGCAACAGAACAGTGTCAGTGCCAATTACTAAGGCAGCTATAAATAAAATATACACAGCTATTCATCAAACAGAGCTGCAAGCATTTATTATAAGGGGATATGCCATTAAACACTGTGAGAATTTGACAAACATCTGTACCCGTCTGTTCTCTACCACATTGGCTTTGTTTATGTTCTCTGATCTTGAGGACCTTTGTCCATGTCCTCAAGTCTTTTGGTTGCTTTTATTAATTTTTTAAACAGATACTCAGTGTTTGTAACCTGAACAATTACAGCAGTTTCAATGGGAGTGCAAAAAATGTGAAGATGATGAGGTACATTTGTATTCCAACTACAAGACTGAAAGATGTTTTAGTTTTCTCCCAATAAGACTTTCTTCTCTTTTGTATCTACCAGGTATGTGCAGGCTTCTGGCATTGCAACCTGATGTTGTAATCCAGAAAATTCACCATCAAGAATAATATAACCACTCTGAAAAATGCAGAGTGATATAGGTTTTTGTTTTGTTTGTGTGTGTGATAGGCTGGTGTATAGATTGTGTGGAACACATACATTTTGTAGTCTGTAGGTTTTATATATGTATAATATAAATATAATATCCTTATCTGCACCTATGTCTAATCTATACCCATATCCACATCATCCTCAAATCTATATCTCTATTTACATGATAGTGCATCAGATCTAATTTTACATTGAGCAGACAGAACACAAAATGTACATTCTTACCTGTGTCATGGTTTTAATGAATTGATGAATGTTGGAATTCACTGGTGTATGTTGAAAAACGGCAATCCCAGAAGATTAGCTAAGAGCATTGGAAGCAAAGGTGCAGAAGAGATGTCGAGAACAGACTTCTAAGTAAAGAATAAACATGAGAGGGCAAAAAGACGTGCCTGCTGACACTGCTCATTCAGCTTGCAATGCATGTCTGATTTGGCAGTGGCAATAGAAAGGGATCAGAGAGCAGGAATATGAATGCATTTCTTAGTTAGGATGGAAAATTCTACTACATCTTATGTCTTCATAATGTGACTCTCCAATATTTAGTTAAAAGACCATGGGCTGGTTGATCTCTGACATCTCTTAAGTCAACCATGATAACAAATGTTGTGACTGTTCCACCAAAGTGGCCCCACTATACCTCCCAGCTTATGTAAAATTCACTTTCATTTTCTTAAGACTGTATAACATGTTATTAGTTAATTTTTCCTGAAAACCATTCTATGTGATCTCTGCTATTATGCATTATTTTCTGTATGCAATTTGGAAATCATTTTTTCATTGTATTATTATGTGTATTAAATGTATTATTAATTTATTTATTGCTATGAAAGAGCTTCACTGATAAGAATTATGTTAATGCAAAGGTGAATAAAATATATGTGCATTTGAATCTCGAATTCAAATGCTAGAGGAGGCATAGATTTCAACAAATTATATTATTTATAATTTCTTAACTAAATAAATTTGTGATTTCTTTGATAACTATTCATTAGTATTTAGACACATTATTATTTATTATTAATCATATTAATAATATGATTAATAACATCATTAATAATATTAAAAATAATTAGGTAGAATTAAAAATTCCATCAGGATGAATTTAGATGCCAAACTTCACCAGCATTCACTTAACAAGTCAGAGACTTTTGTTCAACAGAAGATTTTGCAAACATTTTATCTTATATTAATATTCTACCTATATATAATATTTTCTGATCAATCCTTCTTTAAAATATGGTAGCTACTAACAAGCAATGACATTATTCCATCTATGAATTAATAATCACCATTATTACATATTTGAACTTTAAAATGCTTTAGTATCATTCAATAATTCACCTTTGTAATTAGCATTACTATCCATGATAAAGCATTAGTCTGAATAGTATCCATGTGTTTTAAATAATTGACATTATTTGTGCCTAAAAAATGTTGGTGAAGGTTGAAAAGAACTTACTATGCCAGCTATGATACATTTGAAAATAAAAGGAAACACAGGTATTAGTTATAGAATCCATGAACTATAGTGAAAACATATTTGAAATTTGCCTATTTTGTCCCCCGAATAAGATAATTAACAAAGATACTATGGTCAATACGTGAATGTAAACGAGCAGGAAGAGTGCTAATGCATAAAGCTCAAGGCCAACAGCATCTGTATCTTCAGAGGACAACGCTGATCATCACGGCACACTGACTGCTTAGAGGTAGACCAGAAGCTCAGGCCTTCAAATATTACAACCTAAGAAACCATTGCTTAGTAATTACAAAGATGAAATTAAAAATGTCATAAAAACATAACTTTTTAAACATTTTATTTAGATGCTTGTAATAATTATTTTAAAAGAAACATTCCCCATTGTGTTTAGGACGTAACCCAGAAAACACAGTTTTGGTTTTAACAGATTCTGGTTATAAAAGATCTCATAATTTTTTGTTTTTCCTTTTTTAAATACGAACTAAGTGAATTTTATTGTATTTTTCCCAATGTTGGTTAAAATAGCCATTTTAATTTTTCTAATTTTTGAAAATCATCTTCACTAGTATTAGTTTTCATGATCAAGATCTTGAAGATGTCTTTTTTTATCTGTTCCATCAAATTTATAAGTATGTTTTTATCAACTTTTATCACAAAGTTGATTCTTCCCTTTCTTTTATTTTCTCAATAATGCAAGTATCCATGTCTCCCAAATTATATAAACACTATCCAATTTTTATTCTCTTTAAAATATATAAATGATATCTTAATATATAACTGTATATCTTTAAGTCTTCATTCCATTTATTTATTAAAAATCCATGTTATTATTTTCTCAATTATGTGTGTGGGGTGTCTGTGGATAGCTATATACACATGGATGCTATTGTCTCTGGACAGGGGAGGAGTAGGTATCCCTGTGATATTGCTGAAAAACCAGTTGGTTGTTAATCATGTGGATGATAGGTATTGAACTTGGATCCTCTTCAAGAACAATATAGGTTCTTAAAGACTAAGCTATCTCTCCAGCCACTATCCTTCCATTTAGAAAAATGCAATCAGAATGTATTAGCCACATGTATGAAATTGTCAAAGTACAGTTTTAATCGACAAAAATGGAAGATGTATTACACTTTCGCATAGTCAATGATTTATGCTGTTAAAATCGATTTCTCATCTCCAGCTTTGACCATTTCTTAATTAGCCACGCAGCTTCTATATTAGTTACTAAATCCAATTTATTATTTTCTAAATTCAACTCGAACTGACTTTTAAAAATATCAGTTCAGTTTTGCTTTTTCTATTAAATTTACTTTCTAATCCCCAGTTAATTCAGATGTAATAGATTTATGAAAATGTTTTATTATACACGTATATATGTGTTTGACTGGGTATCCTATATAACATTTATTATATCAAGAAAATGGGTTGAATTGGCCCTTTAAAACCCCCTCAGTTATGTATTGGTAACCAAGCCATTGCAATTCATGGGAAATGCCACTAGATGGAAATCACAGACCACACTGATTTCATGCCTAAACTATTTGGGGAATGATGCCCCACAAGTTATAGCTATCCAACCCACACAATGATCTCTTCTTTTATTCATCTATTAAACTCTTTGTAAATCACATGTACATGTGTACATGTCTAAGCATCTACAAGACTATCAACAGCCACATCTACACATTACACATATATGTTTAGATATTACTATACTGTTGGAAATTCAGTAATATTTTAATTGCCTTATTATCAAATGACTTGGAAACTAAAAAGATACTAAATATGCTAAGATGCCTTATTTTTCATTGTTTTATTTAATTACTTGGTTGCTTATTCAATACAAATAAAATTCAAAGGCATTCAAACTCGGGCCTCTAGCTTTCTCTCTTAAAGTATTATTTGCCTTAATTTTAAATTATAGTGTAAACATAATCTGATTCTAATATCTGGAAACTCAGAAAAGTACATTTCTAGTCATGTTATAATGATACCTTGAAAAACTACAAGCTTACAAATTATGACATCTTTAAGGAAATCATTGACATGTTACAGGTTGTTGCTAATTCTTTCTTCTTTACCTTGTAGTTTCAGCTGCATTTCCACACATGACAATTTACAGACTCTTTATTTTGGAAGGAAAGGGAAAGTTAAAATCTAATCAAAAAAGTCTGTGTGATGTTTTGTTTTAAATATCAACTTGCTGCAGCTTGGAATCACTAGATAGAGACTCCCAATTGAGGAATTGCCTAGACTGTGTTAGCCTGTAGCTATGTCTTTGTTATTGATCATGATCACAACACATACCCTGAATGTGGTTGGCAGCACTTCATGGTCTGGGCTCTGAGTGTTGTAAGAAAGCTAGCTGAGCATCTGAGTTAAGCAGGCAGGGTATATGCATTCTTCATTCCATCCTTGACTGTGCTGAATTTGATGTGACTACCTATAGGATTCCTGCTTCAATGTCAATGAAAGGATGGACTGAAACCTGAAATTGTTAACCAAATAAAACTTTTCTTCCCTGTGTTGCTTTGGGGTCAGAGTATTTTATCACAGTAGTAGAAAGCTTTCCTCATCCATTTCTTTAAGCAAGGGAATTAGCCCCTAAGGGAAACAAACACAGTTCTGTTTCTTTAAGGAAGGCTGGTGGTCAAAAGCAAGATTGTGATTGGCTTCTTCTCATTCTGCCTTTGGACAATAGACAGTGCACTCATAGCAATGAATTCTTTGGTTTAATTCTACTTTAATTGTCCTGTCTTATACATTTCCTTATCCCAAATTAGTTGGTAAATTCCATAATAAAATTGTATATTCTAACGTCTGTGACTGTTGAGGAAGGGTACTGTAAAGAACTTAGAACAGCTCTGTATGTAAGAGTCCACCCACACCTTGTTTAATGGTAGTGGTGTTATTACTTATTTCAAAAAAAATTTTCTCCAGAAATATTAGAATAAAGATAGACTTTAGAAAATAACTTTGCCTCCAAAGGTTTCAATACTACATAGAAGGGTTTTTTTTTTTAATTTATTTTTATTATTTTTTTCATGTATGTTTGTTATAGGCAATAAAATAACACAGGGCAGGCACAGGCTGCTTCTCTTAGGTTAAGTATGCTGTGAACCAGCACCAACAATGCATGCTTTTGGGGTAGGGGAAAGTTATTTATCCAATCACATGTATATATTAGGTCTCTAATAACATGTTAAGGCTTTTATAGAAACCACCTTGTTTGACTCAGAAATGCTTAGAATTATTACAAATAGCTGATTATTGATCATGAAAATGTTTGAAAAGTCTAACTCATTTTGTAACCATTCTGATGTTACTATCGAACTCCGTCTCTAATTAAGAGAAAATAATTAAGCACAATTACTAACTGGTTGTGTGAGACTAACTAAACAAAAACAAGTAAATATGGCCAAACATTTACTTCAGTGTTTATGTGTCTATTCAGACACAGTGCTCAAAATAAAATGAAGCAAACTCAAATTGTATTGCTTTATACATAGAGACAAACTCTGTGCCACTCTCTGCACCAGTGAACAACTTCAAAAGGTATTAGATAATAAGGCACATAAAGGACTATGTAGCAATTTGAAACTATTTTCTGGTACTGTACATAGTGTTTGTTTGTTCCATTCTGCAACTGGCTTTTCATATTGCTGACATTTACATTCATGGGAATAATTAGTCTTAAACCTCCGAAAAGCACTATTCATGATTTACAAATATATATATAAAATGGTTCCGAAAAGCACTATTCATGATTTACAAATATATATAAAATGGTTCACGCTAATCGAATTTCCTTAATGCAAGTAAAAATCAATGTGCAGCCAAGAGCACAGTCTTAAAAAAATCCAGAAAAGGCTTTTAAAAACATGGAAAATTTTAAACTTTGGGGGACATTTTCTTATGTGTGTTGCAACACATATTAGGAAAGCATCAGTATAATTGAATATAATTCAAGCAGACATTCAATTAAACCTCTACTGCATCTCAACTATGTACTATTGTCAGTTTCGTCTAAATTACTGATGATTTTGGAGACATAAACCGTTGGTATAAATAGCTAGTGATTACGATTCCATGTAGCTTTTACTCCCTACTAAAACTTCACAGCTGTTTATCTTTTCTTTATTTTTGGTTCTTTACTTTTTAAGTTACTCTTTAATTAATCAATTTTGAGATGGTGTGTGTGTGTGTGTGTGTGTGTGTGTGTGTGTGTGTGTGTGTGTATGTAGCCCTGGCTGTCCTTGAACCTACTTTGTAAAAAAATGCTGTCCTGAAACTCACAGACCAGTCTGCCTCTGCCTTGCCAGTGCTTGGATTAAAGTCGTTCACATAAAATGCTATAGTTGGAATTTTAAGGGTCTTTTAGATGCTTAAAATCCACTAACATCTGACTTTCTCACAAAGTATTTAACTATATGTTACTAATATTTCAAAGAGAAGTAATAATCTTTCAGAATATGCCAACAGCTTCTAAAATACCACATTTTGAAAGATTTGTTATTCTCCTACTATTTAAGAAACAAAATAAATATAAAGCCATTTACTAAGACAATAACAACTTTCTTCTCATTTCCTGGTATTTGCACCATTTGTTTTGTGATAAAGCACCCTTACATAGGTAACATAAAAAGCACTGAGTTTCATCTGCTCAATGTTTCAGGGTCTAGTCACTCATGGTAGATTATGTGATACTTAAGCACTGCATACACACCCAGAAAGTGAAAAAAAAATGCACGAGTTTGCTAGTTCTTTTCCTTTTTATTTATTTATGAGTTCCCAGTTCATGCTGTCTTCTGTGGGTGAATTTTCCTACCCAAATTACACTACTCTAACTCCTCATAGACATGCCAATTGCTTGTTTCCTAGGTGATTTCTGGTTCCAACCAAGTTGGTAATCCATATTAACTACTGTGGCATTTAGATTTCTCTATGCATGAAAATTTGAACAGATGTTTCATTCAATACTATTCGGTGCATGTCACTGGATAGCTACAACTTTGTTATTGTTTCAAGAGACTCACAATTTCCCACAAGAGATGGGTTTTTACAATTACAGTAAAAGAATAGTCTAAAATAGAAACAAAATGTATGAAAAATAAGTTTGGGAGTAATTACCAGGAGACTCAAAAATTTATTAAAATGAACATTTGGTTGGTAACATGCAAGATCCACATCCATTTTTTCCATCATACATGATGTTAATCTCTCCAAAATTAACTAAGTAAAAACAATTTTTATTTCACTCATAGAACAAAAAAACTAGAAGTAAACATATATACAATAAAAATATAGAGATTTGTTTATTTACTCAATAATGCCATTCTAATGTTTATTTTTTGTAGTCTTCTAGTAACTGAAGATTAAATGGTTATTATTCTATTCACCGTTAGAGAGTGCAAAAGGTGGTGAGGGGTTAAATACATTTTAATAAACTATTGATTGTTGCAAACATTGATTAGTGAACTAAAAGATAAAACATGAGGAAGAAATAGAGTGAAGCCCAGTGATGGACTTCAGAAACGAATTTTTCTTTTCAGAAAAACTCTCTGATCCTCTAGCTTTATCTTTTAACCCCCTACTCATCAATATTCCCTGAACCTTAGGTGGAGAAGTTTTTTTGTTTTGCCTTTTTTGTTAATGTTTTCGTTGGGATTGGATTACAAAATTCCACATTTTGATAGTTTGTGGCTATTTTATTTTTCATTTTTGGTTTTTATTTGTTTGTTTAATGTTCTCTGGTGCAAAGAAAATTTTCTTTGATAAAGAGTGAGTGGGAGTTGGTTACATATTACAAAAAGAACAATGTTAAAACTATTAAGAAACAAAATCTGGCTGGTGAGTGCAATGGATATGATAGTTTGAGTGTATAACAGCACAAAGAGCCATGTGCTAGAAGCATGGACATGACCTTGCAGCTACTGGGAGGTGGCAGAGACCTTAGCAACAGGGTCTAGAGAAAGGTCTATGGTAAGGAGAATCATGCCCTTGAAGATGATGGTGATGGTAAGACTTTAGCTCTTTATTCTTCTTTCCTCTTTGACTTCTATCTAAGAGGTAAATACTTTGCTTCTCCACACATTGACAGCCATGATGTGCATGCTGCTGCTTTGCCAAAAACTCATAGGAAAGAGGACTGGGTGCTTGTGAGTTGAACAGTGCACTATTATAAGCCAAAATGAATGCTTTGGTTTTAGAACGTTTTACATCAGCTATGTGCTACAGGAATATTAAACTCTTTATCACAAGTATGTTTTGGAATTGGTATTGGAGCATCCAGGCAGACAGGCTATACATTTTAAAGCCATTTTCCATCTTAAAAACAAATGAATGTATGTTCTCTTGATGTAATCTTAATGTAATAAATAATAGTGTTTCTTTTCACTAACAAGATTATTTCAATGGCACCATACTTTTAACTCTGAAAGGTAAATTATGTACGCAGAACATTTGGTCTTTGCTGTGAGGTGAAAGGAGCCCATAGGAGAGCCTCTACCTTAGAATTGGCAAGATGGGCTTACTGGTTTAGAAAATTTCCTAACGAGAAACACAGCTTAGTTTGACAAGGGCCAAAAGAGAGGCCTTTGGTCACTAGAAGGAGGCGCTTGATGGTGATAATAAGACTCTAGCTCTTTTTTCTTCTTTTCTCTTTGACTTCTGGCCATGAGGGATATAAAACTAACATATTACACTAAACACGCAGACTAATAATATTTCCAGAGTGAATTAATATATCCATGCAAAAACACTCAGAAAAGATAGCAATTGAAGTTTTAAGTTATATGGGGAGGAAAATATAAGCAAAATTCTTCAGCAAATTATACTTCTGAATTCAATAATAGAGATGAATAAGGTAAACACTCAGAATTTAAAAATACAGTCTTTGCACTATTGCTTAGAAATGGGGAATAAAGTCCAATGGAAGCCTGACCTTAAATGAGCTCTTGAAGCCAATCTACACAACATACAAAGCACCTATGAAGGCAGAGACAATCATATCTGTCTCTTTGTTTTTGCAAGACAATTAACTAACAGCAATTGAGCTTGAATGGAAGATAGAATATTCAAATATTGTAAAAGCGGAGGTCACACCCTTGTGTTTAGAAACAATCCTGGGGGTAAATTTATATCCTTCTTAAAATGTTGCCTATTTACTATTAACAACATATTCCAAACATCATCGAAGTATTCTTTGGTTGGTTTTGGCTCTCACCACCCAAGTTATAAAACAAATTACACACTGCTTCTAAAATTCACTAAATCTGTAGACCTTAAATGCATGTGTTTCCATTCTATGAAATTGTTACACAACTGCCAGAGTAATTAGTTTTAAAATTCTTGAGTGGATTTATTCTACTTTCAGTATAATTCCTGAGGCTTTATAGTAACATGGATTTTTGTGTTTCACATTTGTACACTTGTACAAGATGCCTTCCAGCCATTCTCAAAATGAACCTGTGGCTGGATACTTAAGCTTCCTGAAATGATTGCGAATGTGTCAAAAGGTCCTTACAGGCAGATTCTCAAGAATACTTTGTCCATGTCATCTGTCTACTGACTGGATCAAGCAGGAGATTTTTACCTTGTTCTAGGTTGGGTAGTCACACATTTTTTTTCATTAGCCCCATAAATATAAACCTTTGGGATGCGGTCATTGGATCTCTGGGTGTTGAGAAAAGACAAGATTATTCAAGGAATTCTAACACGCCATTCCAGAAAATTAGAGCAAATGGGGAAAGAAGATTGAACTCTATCAAAAGAATCAGGCATTAAGCTGGATGGTGGCTGGTGGTTCTTGGAGATAAGGATTAAATATCTCTCATGAATTTTGTTGAGCTTACCTTCCTTACATTGTATTAAGGCGTGTCTCTATATTTTCAATTGTTAATTATGAACTGACAAAGAGGTATGTGCTAGCAGAATTTTTTGTATTATTATCCTGCCAAGAGCAGCAAGGTAAAGAGCTAGCCACATTGTAGGGACAAGCTGGGAAGTCACGTTAAGTTTGATGAGCCACCGGAGAGATTGTACCAGTAAAAGACTTACATTTTTAAACTATATTAGAAGACTTCCTGTCATTATTGGATCTCTGGTGGGTCCAAGAAAGTCCTGTAATATAATTTACCTATATTAGTGATAGAAACCACATGTGACCTTGCCAATTATTTTGGAGATAGGAACATCAGTTAATTGTATTTAAGATTGAATCAAAAACAATAAAATACATAATACGTATGAAACTATCTTTGAGATGTCTTCCTATGCAGAAGAAATAAATACTATTTTACATGTTGAGATGGTATTTCAGTTGGATAGTTGTCACAGATAAAGATAGCACTTTCGTTTTGAAACAAGCAATGAAGCATTATTGAATGGCGCTGCAGAATCACTTGTATGTATGTTGGCAATCAGGTGACACTGTTATGAGAACCACTGTCTATTATGACTGAACGTGGGGATGGATATGTCAAAGACAAAGTTGTCACAGGTTTATGGAGACTGAAGTGTGTGTGTGTGTGTGTGTGTGTTTGAGTGTGCAAGCAGTGTTAATGTGCTTAGGAGCAGGAGGCACACCTGATGCCATTCCTCAGGTTCAGCTACTTTACAAGGCCAGTATCTAGACCTTGAGTTTTACAAGTATATGTGGTAACACCCAAATATTATATTATTTGAGTTTCATGGATCCAACTTAGGTCCTTTGGCTCACAAGGCAAGCTACGTAATCTCCCCAAGTTGAAAACAATGTTTAACTTTAAAGAAAGCATGAGTGACCAAGGCATAGGAGGAACATTCCATACTGTGTGGTTGAAAAAAAAAATGACCTCTAAGAGTAACTTTGTCTTGTGTGGTGTGACTTCTAGAAGCTGGCTCAGAGTAAAAGGTAACTAACACATAGAGCATTTAAAATATGTTAACTCGAGTTCACTCTAGAAAAATGAAACAAAATAGACATGCTGACAAGTACATGAATATTCTGTGGCATTATGAGGAATGGTCTAGGGACTTCATAAATTCGCTTTCTAACACACTAGAAAAGGCTGGGGTGTAATTTTGAGAATTTCACATAATAGACCCTGATCACCTTCACTTTCCAGTGTTTCCAGGTCTTCCCCCAACCTTTGTGCCTTTCATAAAAACAAACAAACAAACAAACAAACAACAAACAAAAACCAAAAACCAAAACAAAAAAACTAAAAAAAAAAAAACAAAAAACAAAAAACAAAAAAACCCAACTTCTTTTGCCATAAAGTCATTGGAGCATGGTCAAACTATAGTTTTGACCCTCAAAGAAAATGGAGTCTTTCTCCATCTCATCATCTCTCGTGCCAGCAGCTATCTATTACAGAGAGCTATCGTTCAGTATCCTAGTAAAGAGCAAGTATTAGGTAAAGAAAAGCTTAGATGCAGGCGTGGTGTTACTGGTCTTTACTCCCAGCAGCCAGGAGACAGACACATGCACATCTCTGAGTTAGGTTCAGTCAGTTCATTTGAGTGTGGTGAGTTCCATGAGTCAGTTGGGAGTCAGTGCCTTTGAGCGCAGTGAACGTTGAGTTCATTCCTGAGGTCATTCAGTTCATTCAGGAGAGGCAGTTGAAGCCAGAGAGCAAAAAGAAGCAAGTGGATTAGAACAAATGGCCAGAGTAAGTTTGAGGTCAAGCAGCGCAATTTAGTTAGAGGCTGAGAGAAGCTAGATTGAATCAGTTTGGAGAGAAGAGTTGGAGCCAGAACAGCTGAGTTGAATCAGCCACCCAGAATTCAGAATGAACTAGAAAGGATGAGTTTATTCAGCAGTAAGCCTCCGAGACAAGAAGTTTAGTTTGCAATTAAAGATACATGTACACAAACCTGTTTTGGAAATATGGCCTTAATGATGAAAGGAAGACCAGGAAAGAGGTGGAAGGATTCGGGTAAAGACCTCTTAAAAGATTACTGTGTTGCAACATTCTTAAATGATGAGGGAGAAAGCAGAGGGCACTGTGTACAACACTTTGGTGCACAATTCTTACTGGGAAATTATTGGTAAGTATAATCCATGAACATCTCTTTTCTTATTTTCATCCGTTAGAAATAGCGGATTTATCTTATCACTGTTGAATTGACAATAAGTGGTCCCAGGACTATGCATAACAGCTTTTTACTGTGCTGTCTTTCTCAGCTTTTCAATATAATGGTTTGTTGCTCTTGAGATAATAGTTTGAAAAATCATACAAGCTGTTTGGATATTTGCATAGTGATTATATGCTGAACAGCAGCTTGGATTTTCTATTTCCATCTGTTTCGACTTAGTAAGTGTAAAAAGTATTATTATTATCATTATTATCAGCATTGTAATTATCTGAATTCCAAATTAGGCAACAGGCAAACTGCATATAATCTGTAGGTGGATAAAATAATTTTGCTGGAAATAAAATTTTGTTTTGTACAATAAAGTCTTTTGAATTCTATTCCCTTCTCAATTTTAAAAGGGCAAGTTTATTCAAGTGTAAATAATATGCTCATGTCTGTGACTAATGAAACCATTTAAAAATAATAAATGAGTCTGCAAAGCTTCCAGCGTGTATTCTTTTTAACAGTTTGCCCTTCAGTCCCCTTGTACAATGAAGGTAACCCCGTCACTACTTATAATCACCATTTATTTCTAAGAATAGAAACACTTCACTGATCTTAAACCTCTCTTTTTCTTACAGAACTAGACTTCAGGATTGAAGTAAGAAGAGATCCTCAGACTCAGAAGAGATTTAATAAATCCATTCAGTGGCTCTCAGACATCCCCAGTGCCTTCTAGATTTCTTTGTTCCCTAAACATTAAATATCAATTCTTTCTTACAATTATTGTTCATTATTCATTTGATCTTAATAGGACTACAAAACAATTCCAGGCGAGTTTCATTCTATGGTTTTTATTTTCTATATATATATATATATATATATATATATATATATATATATATATATTGTGCACTGAGTGTGCTAAACCTCGAAGACATTCATAAAAGTTTAATTTTATGATATTATAGTATTTTCCAGCTAATTTTCAAAACAATACTATATTTTTAAATAAGGAAAACACCTGCTGTCCTGAAAATACAGCTAACAAAATTGCTGATCACTGAAGTGTTCATTTCAGATTAATACTACAAAGTCTAACTGTGCATTTGTGGCATGCTGTTGTTGAGACTGATGGATATACACATAATATTTAAGGCTCATCATCTCAAAACCACACTTGCATCCTCAAATTTTATAGGCTCTTGTGCATTATTTTTTGGAAACTAAAAACTCACAGCTATTATCTTATTTCAAGTTTTAACAGTTCAAGAGTCTTGCCTATTTCTGTGTTCATTTCCATTGTTTAGTGGCTTTGTATGGCCTAATAGTTAGTCAAGGCCAAAGGACCCTGAATGAACACATTGGCATTTATAAGGATAGGTGCTTTGCATTGTGGAATTATTGTGTAGGTTAGAAAACTACTGGAGTGGGGACTTTATTTAGCAAATACTATTTTTACTTGTTTTACTTCAAAAACACCAGAGAACATATAATCTTCCTGTTTTCTTTGGGGATCTGAAATTATGTTGTTATTAGACTCTGTGCTACATGAAATTGGAAATGGGGCATCGTTACTTCCTCACATAATCCATTTAAACAGTTCTTAAAACTGGTGCACAAAGGCAGCTCTCCATTAACAATAGGTCAACAATTTAATGTGATTGAACATTAACCCAAGTTCACTAACTAAGGTTTTTTGCTCCGGGATTCTATAACAAGAAATGCAAGTTGTTGTAAATAGTGATCTGCTTGTAATCAACAGTTAATTGTTGTAAAAAAACTTTATTTATGAAAAATATATAAACTCAAGTAATATGCTTTTATAAACAACAGTAGTGTTTGGTATTTTGATGTAATGAAAAGAGTTTCTTATGAGTAGATCATACCAATTCATGGACATAAAACAGGGATGAACAGAACCTTTAGCTTCTAAAATACCATTTTCATCACAGTTAAATAAATAGCAGAAAAGTTTTTTAACTGTTCATTCTTCATTTGATGCTGCATAATTATCAAAGGGCAGAGGTTAAATTAATTACCTCAGTGAATATGTTGAAATTGAACTTTCAGCACCTAAAAAAAATTGTGCTTGAACAAGACAGATAGAGGTTATTTTCTTCATTTGAATTTGTCACCGCTAAGGTGACAGGGGACAGAATCTGCAAACATAGATAGCAACTCTCATCAAGAAGCAACATTTGTTAGAAGAGAGTGCCTCTAAACAACCATCAATCAAAAAGCTACATTATTTCAAATATACTTGGTATGGAATAAGGAATTGAAAAATCAGAAAAATAATAACAAAATTTTGCCTAAAATAGCATGAAGTAGTAGTTCAATTAAATTTGCTGGGTGGACTTAAATTTGAAATATTCATGTCCATGGTATGTATGCTCTTAATACATGTAAGCATTTACCCTGGAATACATGGTTGTCTGTTGAGAACCACACTAGCCCCACGTTCAGGCGGCCAAAAAATGTCGTGGCACAAGCAAAATGTTGAGGCCCGGGCTGCCCTGAGTTTGGTGGCCACTGTATCCTGGCCCAAGCTGCCGCTCCAGTCCGGGTCGGGGTTCAGCAAGAGAGAGAGTGAGGACAGACTCGAAGAATGCAGACCAGACAGTGTGATTCAATCCCGTTTATTCTTCAGTCTCTCTTCCTGGTCCAAGTCCCAAATCTAGCTGTACTCTCTAAAGAGTCTCCTAAAAGTGTCTCCTACCTAATGTCAAGTAATCTGATAATTTCTCTGTCTGCCTCTATCCTTTTATATGTCTCACTTCTAAGCCATGAATTCAGGTCATGCCTTTCATCATGCCCTTAGGTCTTGTCTCTAAATCTGATCTCTACACTTCTAAATCACACTCTTAAGTTACACACCTTTAATCTCACACGCCCAAGGTATCTAAACCAAGATTATCAGAGTGTGCTCAGCTGTTGTAGGCTATTGTAATCCAAGTCTCATGTCAGGGTATATGGCTCAAGATGGCTGCAAAGCTGATAGCCGCTTTCTGCTAAAAGTCGGCCCCCAACAGTTGTCTCTAGCTTACCACCTGAATAATTTCATCTGTTGGGAGCATAACAAAAGTACATACAGGAACATGTTAATATACACTAAATATAATGTAAATATTATAAATTCAACGTTAAGAGTAAGACTTGCAATCTTGAACATTTTACTGGTAAAACTGACATTCAAATATACTTGAATTTTGAAAAACTTATGTTCAATCAAGTTTTGAGTTATATGGGTTTTCTATTGAATCTTCTACTTCAGAAATTAAGTACTGACTTTTTTTAAATAACAAGTGATTATAAAAGTGTTTTTTTCATCGTGTTAAAATTGCATAACAAAATTAATGATTTCAAAGTAAGGATTTCTGTGGTCAATAATGAATTATAATGGGGCACAGTAATATATTTATGCTGTATAATGTATTAATGTGATGTAGTGATTTTACAAGTAGTGTTGTAGTTAGTTTACAAGGTTTAGGTTTTTGTTACAAAATAGGAGTAGTATATTTGTAATATTGTAATCTTAGAATGTTTTAATGATTACCTGTATGAAGAGAAACATTTAGTATACACTTCCTAGAAAATAATAAAAAATATATTTTCAAAAAATCTCATACAGTATATTTGTGAAATATTTTATTATAATTAGAACAAGATGTCCTCTAATTTCAAAGCCCAATAGGAGCCAGTAGCCTGAATCTTGTGCTAGTGGATTCACATAACTAAATATTTCATATTGTAAGTGACTCAACTTTGGGTTTCTACTATACTATATTTTGATAGCAGATTCATCAAAATGTCAATACCTTCTAGAGAGTACCAGATACCAGATTAATGACAATAAAAAAGTAAAAAATTAAAAAAGAGGAAAATTCATAGCACAAAGTACCTTCATATAAGCATGTAAGCAATGTATCAACACACATGAAACCTCTAAAACAAAAAGAAACAAGAACAGTAGAGGGCAGGAAATAGTCAAAATCTGGGATGAAATCAACCAGTTTGCATCAAAGAATATTATACAAAAATCGACAAAACCAATAGCTGGTTCTTTGAGAAAATCAGTGAGATAGATGAACCTTTAGCCAAACTAACTAAAGGGAACAGAGACAGTATCCAAATTAACAAATCAGAAACGAAAATAGAGACATAACAACAGAAAAAAGAGGAAATTAAAAAAATTATCAGAACCTTACTACAAAAGCCTATACTGAATAAATTTGGAAAATCTAGATGAAATGGATGATTTTCTAGACAGATACCATATACCAAAATTAAATCAAGAGCGGGTAAACTATCTAAACAGTATCATAACTCCTAAAAAAAAAAAAAAATAGAAATAGCCATTAAAAGTCTCTTATCTCAAAAAAGCCCAGGGCCAGATGGTTTTAGTGAAGAATTCTACCAGACCTTCAAAGAAGAGCTAATACCAATGCTCCTCAAACTATTCTATAAAATAGAAACAAAAAGAACACTACCTAATTCAGTCTATGAAACTACAGTTACTCTGCTACCTAATCCACACAAAGACCCAACACAAAAGAGAGAAATTCAGGCCAATTTCACTTACAAATATTGATGCAAAAATGCTCGATAAAATATTCTCACACTGAATCTAAGAACACATCAATCATTCACCATGATCAGTTAGCCTTCATCCCAGGGATGCAGAGATGATTCAACATACAAAATTCTGTCAAAGTAAACTACTATATAAACAAACTCAAAAAATACACAAGATCATCTCATTAGATACCGAAAATGACTTCAACGAAATACAACACCCCTCATGTTAACAGTCTTACAAAGATCAGGAATTCATGGCACATACATAACATAATAAAAACAATATATAGCAAACCAACAGCAAGCATAAATTTAAATGGAGATACACCAGAAACAATCCCACTAAAAGCAGGGACAAGACAAGATTGACCACTCTCTCCCTATCTATTCAATATAATATTTTAAGTTTTAGCTAGAGCAATTAGACAGCAAAAGTAGGTCAAGGGGATACATTTTGAAAGAAAGGAGTCAAAGTATCACTATTTGCAAGTGATATAATAGTATGCATAAGCAACCCCCAAATTCCACCACAGAACTCCTAGAGCTGATCTACAACTTCAGGAAAGTGGCTGAATATAAAATGAAGAAAAACAAATCAGTAGCCTTCCTTTATACAAATGAAAAGCAGGCTGAGAAAGAAACTAGAGAAACAACATCCTTCACATAGGCACAAATAGTATAAAATATTTTGGTGTAACTCTTGCCAAGCAAGTGAAAAATCTGTATGAGAAGAACTTCAATTCCACAAAGAAAGTAATTAAAGAAGACCTCAGAAAATGGAAAGGTCTCCCATGTCCTTGTATTAGTAGGATTAACATGTTGATAATGGCCATTTTATCACAAGCAATCTACAGATTCTATGCAATCCCCATCAAAATTCCAACTCAACTCTTCACAGACATGCAAAGAATAATTCTTAACTTCATATGGAGATACGAAAAATCCAGGATAGCCAAAACAATTCTCAACAATAAAAGATCTTCTGGGGAATAACTATTCCTGACCTTAAGCTGTACTTCAAACAAACAGTAGTGATAAAGACCACTTGGTATTGGTACAGAGACAGGTCAATTAATGGAATAGAACTAAAGACCCAGAAGTAAATTCATACACCTGTGGACACTTGGTCTTTGACAAAGAAAAAAATATATACAGTGAAGAAAGGAAAGATCTTCAATAAATGGTGCTGGTCTAACTGGCAATCAGTATGTAGAAAAATATAGATCCATATTTGTCACCTTGCATGAAGCCCAAGTCTAAGTGAATCAAGGACCTCAACATAAAACTGAATATACTGAATCTAATAGAGGAGAAAATGGGAAAGAGACTCATTGGCACAGGGGAAAATTTCCTAAACAACACCAATGACTCAGGCTCTAAAATCAAGAACTGACAAATGGGACCTCATGAAACTGGAAAGCTTCTATAAGGCAAAGGACATAGTCAATAGGACAAATATGCAACTTACAGATTAGGAAAAATATCTTCACTAACACTCCATCTAATAGAGAGCCAATACAAAACAATAATACAAAGAACTCAAGAAGTTAATCTCAAAAAAGAAAAAACAAATAACACTATTAAAAATTGTGGTAAAGAGCTAAAGAGAGAATTTTCAACAAAAGAATCTGGAAGGACTGAGAAGCAATTAAAGAAATGCTTAAAGTCCTTAATCATCAGAAAAATGTGAAACAAAACAATCTTAAGATTCCACCTTATACCAATAATAATGGCTAAGATCAAAACCTCAAGTGACAGCACATGCTGATGAGGACGTAGAGAAAGAGGAACACTCCTCTATTGCTGGTAGGATAGCAAACTGGTCCAACCACTATGGAAATCAATCTGGAAATTTCTCAGAAAATTGGAAATAGACCTACCTGAAGACTCAGCTCTACCACTCTTGGGAATATACCCCAAAAATGCTCCACCATACCACAAGGACACATGCTCCAGTATGTTCATTGCAGCCTTATTTGTAATAGCCAGAAACTGGAGACAACCCAGATGTCCTTCAACTGAAGAATGGATACAGAAGATGTGGTTCATTTACAGAATGGAATACTATTCATCTACTAAAAATGGGGGGATCATGAATTTTGCAGGCAATTGGATGGAACTATAAAATATTCTGAGTGATGTAACTCAGACCCAAAAGGACATATGTAGTATGAACTCACTGATAAGTGGAGACAAGTTTATCCAAGAAGTACAGGATACCTAAGATACAACCCACACACCATAAGAAGTGTAACAAGCAGAAAGGCCTAAGATAGGATGCTTCAATCCCATTTAGAAGGGGGAAGGAAATAATCATGGGAGGCAGAGGGGGAGGACCTGTGTGGCAGATGCAAGGAGTAGAAGAAAAGGAGAACAGGATCAGGTACTGGGGGGCTGGAGATAAGCCCAGAAGGACAGGAAAGTGAATGGAAATATGCAGCATTCAGGAGGTGGCAGGTGGGGAGACCTTCTAGAATGTACCGGAGACCAGGGAGGTAAGAGTCTCTCAGGACTCAATGGGGGTGAACTTTGCCAAAATGCTCAACAATGGGGACAGAATACTCAATAATCCACTTTCAGTAGATAGACATGGTCTCAAGTGGAAGGACGGGGTTACTAACCCACAGTCAAAATTTCTGATCCAGAGCTGTTCCTGTTTAAAAGAACTCCAGTGACAAAAATGGAGAGGAGACTGAAGACAGGAGCCTAGCATCGCTGTCTTCTGAGAAGCTTTGTCAGTAGCTGAGAGAGATGCAGATACCTACACCCAACCATTGAGCTTAAGTCGGTGACTCCTGTGGTTGAATTATGTGAAAGACTGAAGAAGTTGAAGGGGAGGGCGGCTCCATAGGAAGACCAGCAGTCTCAACTAACACAGACCCAAGGAGCCACAGAGACTGAACCTCCAACCAGGCAGCCTACAGGGACTGATGTGCCCCTGGCACATGTATAACAGAGGATTGCCTGGTTTGGCCTCAATGGGAGAAAGTCAGCCTAATTCTAGAGAAACTGGAGACCCCAGGGAAGGGGGGAGACCTGGGAGAAAGAGCACACTCTCAGAAGCAAAAGGCGGGGGTGGGGGGAAGGGGAGTAGAATAGGATGAGGAACTGTGGACCTGGAAAGGAGGGATAGCTGGAATGTAAATAAATTAGTTTTAAAAAATAAAAACAAAACAAAACAAGAACAAAGGGAATCATATTTACTCTTCCAGAACCCCAGAGCTCCTAAGAACTAAACCACCAACCAAAGGGTACACAGGAGTTACCCATGGCTCCAGATGAATATATAGCAGAGGATTGCCTTATCTGGAATCACTGGGAGGGGACCTCCTGCGGAGACTTGATGACCCAAAGTAGGGGAACATTAGGCCACTGAGGCAGGAGTGGTTGGGCGTGTGGCAGAACACCCTCATAGAGGCAGCGTTAAGGCAGGAGTGGTTAGGGGCTTGTGGAGGGGAAACTGAGAAGGGGGATAACATGTGAAATGTAAATAAATAAAACAACCAATAAAAATAAAAATATCCAATTAAAATGTTGAACTATCATTTTATATAGTTCTTCTATTTTACGTGGATGAGTGTTTTGTCTTATTGAGTGCATGTACACCATCTCTAGTGTTCACATAGATCAGAGGAGTTTGCACCCCTTAGAAGTGTAGCTACACTTGACAGTCATCATGTGAATATGGGACCTGATCCTTAGGACAAAGACCTACTTTACACATACATTCATATACATGCACATATAAACACATATACATGTATATGTGTGTGAGGTCTTTTGGAGATATACATACATACACATATACATACATACATACTTTCCAAAATGTTATCAACTTAAAATGGGGGAGGGTCACATGTGGAGTCTAAAAGAGGATAATCGGAAGGGGCAAGAGACAGGAAATTGCTGAAGTTCTATTTCAATCAAAATCACTTAAAATACTTTACACTATTTTGAAAATAATATCAGTTAAAAATATTGATAACTTTCTTTCAAAGTTTTTATGCCGGTTAATATAATTTTTTTCTTTCTGGGGAAGATAATTTTTACCGTATATATTTTGATGAATATGGTTAAACTATTTCTATAATATTGTGGTCAATGTATTAACTTAATGTATTACTTTGCTCAAATTCCTTTGATTTTTAAATAATATTTAAAATCTCTTAGGTTGTCTATATATTACTTTAATATGTTACTTAGCTCAGGATATATATGTTCAGTGACATTAGTTTTTCATAACTACAAGAAAGTATCTATTGTTGATCTAAAGCAATTTGGTAACTTTTTTTAAAAAAGGATATAAACCAGCAATACTTTTATTGTGTCATTTATTTATTATGCATTTGTTTACTTATTACTGAAAATAGATTCCTCTTTCATACAAGACATCCGGACCACAGTTTTCCCTCCCTCTATTCTTTCTAACTCCATCCAATTCCCCTCTTCCCAGATTTACAATTTCAGAGACTTAGTCCATTGTCATCTTTATCAGAATCATGGGAGCCTTCAGGCAGACATGGTACTGGGAGAGAGTCTGAGATTTCTGTATCTGGATCCACGGGGAATAGGAAGGGAAAGACACTTGTACTGGCTTAGGCTTAGAAATCTCAAAGAACACCCTTCAGTGACATACTTCCTCCAACAAGGCCAAATCTCCTATTTCCTCTCAAATAGTACCACACTCTAAAGCCAAATATTCAACTATATGAGTTTATAGGGGGAACGTTTTTTTTGGTTTTTTTTTTTTTTGTTTTTTTTTTTTATGTTAACATTTATTTATTTTTTATTAGATCTTTCATTTACACTTCAGATACCATCCCGTTTCCCCATTTCCCCCCCCTTAGAAAACCCCTATCCCATGCCCCCTTTTCCTTTTTGCATTTATACATTTTTTAAGAAATGTTAATCATAGGCTTTATGAGTTTGGTATTGTTCAATCAGAGGTGTAACCCACTACCCAACCTAGATATATCAACTATCTTTGACTGGTGGAGATACATGAACATCTGCTTCCCTGTCTCCCCCTCTATCTCTCTTTCATCACCTAGCTTCTCCTCTCCTTCTTCTTCTCCTCTTCTTACTCCTTTTCTTCCTCTCAGTACTCCTCCCACCTTAGCTCCTCCTACACATCACCCTTCCTGTTAAAAGGAAACTTTTCTCTCAAAATACAATTAGAGCATAATTATGCCTATTTGTACCAGTGAGGTACAAGATAGTCCTAATACCCAGTCCATCCTTTTGTTGACTAACCAGCACCTCTGTCATCTATCCTAACTAAAACACTTAGTTCTGAACCTGGCTTTTTCCTTGGCTTTAGGATGAATGTCAGCTGATGACCATACACTCAGATCTTTTCTCTCAAAGTAAATAGCTATAAGTTTTCAACCCCATCAGAAATCCAGAATGACTGAGTTGACTATAATTGTGGGAAGCACAAAGCATAGCTTCTAACACTTAGCCAATTTATAGAGACCTCTGAACACCTGGACACTCGCTCTACTTCAAAATGTTGGAGCATCTGTTCTTCTGCCTTCTGGCCCAGGATCATCTGACAGACCTTAGTGCTGCAGAATTATTAAGGGCTGATTACTCTGTCTTGGCAGATATAATCAGTCGACTATTCTGCAAGTGTGTCCTTTTCTGGACAGTAATTTGTCTGTAGAAGGAAAGTGGCAATTCTTGCCTAGTGGCTGGGGGGAACGTTTTTTAACTCACACCACAAGGGCTATTCAGAGTGTACTCAGATGCTGCTACCCAGACACTGGATTGCAGTAGACAGATTCTGATCTGAGGGAATCCCTGATTCCTACCAATCTTCCTGTAACTCTACCATTTGGAAAACATTGCCTTTGTCACCATGGTCAGGAAGCACATTAAACTTCTCTAATCACAGAAGTATAAAAATTCTGTCTTCCAGGACTGTCTGCTATAAAACAATAAAGAACACAGTAAAAATATGTTAATTCCTTTACTTATGAAAAGCACAGAGACTCGTGGAGAATTGTTTCTTTCTCTTTCTCTCCCCTTCCCTTCTCTCTCTTGATCCCATAGCAGATGTGGAAGGTCTAGGTTTTATGCTGAATCAAATTGCGATTTCTCAGTAAACATCATTTAAATGAGCCAATCTGTTACTGTGAGAAACAGGATGGTAGAATAGCAGATATCAAGTCTCCAAAGGCCTGTGGGAATATTTCTTGTCTAATGGATATAGTTGTATAGCATCTACCTAGAAAACAGTATAAAAAATGAATAAAGGAAGACCTGATACTGTGATTAATTTTATAAAGTAAAAATGAATGACAATTTCTATTCTTTCTGAAAGCCCTGTGAAATTCTCTGTATCTTGATAAAAATGAATTTAACAAGAAAAATTCTACTTATGAAATTCAGTATGTATTAGTTTAGTTTAGTTTCTTTAACTTAAATACTGAGAAAGTACATGCTCTGAACTGCTGCATGGACATTCTGTTTGGCATGGGTATTTCTGTGTGAACAGCCAACTGTCTTTCGGTCCACATAGTTCCACAAATGAGAACTTCTGGCCTGGTGCCATTTGGTAACATTGATCAAATTTCACAAGTATATTCAAATTTAGAATATTAATTTATGTTTTTGACAAGGATTATATCCTGTCTGAGCCTTATCAAGTAAGCATGCCATGTTCCTCACTTAACTTTACAAAACTTTCCTTTGCCCAAAATTGTTCCAAAACAAGGTTTCTAAATCTTTCCTTGTTCAAAAGCATTTTCACATCTTGTAATATATTGATTGCCTGAACACTAAATAAGACACATAACAATTCATTTGTAAGCATTTATTTGATGTCATGGTAGGTTATCAGGAATTTTTCTTAGCTAGTCCTAAACCCATACAATACTTTTATGAACTTCCTACATTTTTTCATTTGTAGATGAGGAAACCTCCCCTATAAAACAGACAACATAAACCATTATTTCACAGTGTGAAAAATCCACATCAAGATGGTTTATTCCAATGCATTCGCCTTCTATTATATCATCATCCACCACTTCCAACAATCAAATAAAGTTAGAAAATATCAGACACAACACAATTTTTAGTAAGTTTGGGAATTTATTCTTCTGAATGGCATATTTATGATTATGTCAAAAGGTTTCCCTGAACAACTCTCAAATAATTTGTGAATGTCATGTGAGAGAACTGAAAAAGAGTTTTTCATAGCAGGTCTGTGTGTGCATGTATGTTTATGTGCATTATATATAAAAGCTCAAACAGACACAACATTTGCATGCAGTATATTGAGTATGCATGCATGCAGTCTGGTATTATGTGTCTATACAATATTTATGCCTAGTTGAGAATACAAAATTACATCTATTTGTACACATTTTTGTACTCAATGAAGCTAGCTGACAAGATAAGTGAACAGTAATCAAATATGTCATTCAAATAAAGAGAAAAACAAAGATTTCCATTCAGTTCTTGTAGTCTTCTGTCAGTTTGAAAGCAGAGGCATAGAAACAGTTGTGGTTTGGGAATATAAAATAAATCTACTAAATGTTTAGAGAAAATTCTATAATGTTATTCCAAAAGTAGTTAGGCACTAGGGATCAAGATATTTCTTTACCTAGAGGTAGTATCATTTCCTTATCTAAGAAAAATGTCCCATTATAATTTTCATTATGTATGTGTGTATATCTGCAAGTTAACAATTAAATTTTTATTAAATGTTTATTTAAATTGTGCATGTGCTTAAGGATTGTTAAAGTAATGTAAATATGTGTCTCCCCTCCAGACCATGAGGTGTTTTGATTCTTAAGATTTATTTCCTCTCGAGCTGGATAGATGGCTCAGCCATTAAAGGCTAGGCTCACAACCAAAAATATAAGATTTATTTTCTCTCATTTGCATGGTATCCATCTATTTTTGCCTTAGAAAGGAATTTGTAACAATAAATATGGGCAAACAGAGAGTGAATAACATCATGAGGATAATGAGCCTTATGTACAATCTACAGACTGATAGATTTTGAAGTCGTGTTCAGTTTCTTGTAAGGTTTTGAGTTTGAAATCAGAAATAAGAACATCACCCTGTTAGCCAGCTCACCAAATTGTTTCTAAGAAGTATAATGTTACTAAGAGTATTATTATTATTATGATATACAGTGATTATTAAAGCAGAAAGCTGAAGAAAGAGGGTGTCGCAGTATGTTTCATAATAGCATGAAGTTAAATACATTGTTATGCCTCTTTTCCTTTACAACATCTGAATCTTTCACTAGTTTTTCAAATAACACATGTACTGTGTGTGATAGGTATAAATGCCATTTTCACTTAGAATTATTCAATAAATATGCTGAATACACTCTTATTTATTCTTCCTAATATTACACACATTGAATTAACTGATTTGAGATTTAAACGTATTCTTTTCAAAGCAACAGTCACTCCACATTTTCCATATTGATTTTTATATCACCTGTAATTATTTAACTATATTGATTATGTATCACCTGTAAGATTTTTAGCATAAAAGATATGTGAGGAAGGAATAGTATATAGAGAGTGGGAGGAAAAAAAGAAGGTTCTATAAATTAAAATAGAAGTTAAAAAATGTCTTTAAAGTAACAAAAAATGGCATATCAAATGGTTTAAAATACTGAAAAATAATCTATATGGACTTTACTGAATATATTACAGGGCAAAATTCTTAGGGTTATGTCAATATCTTTCATACTCAAAACAGCTTCCCTAAAACTACTTCATCCTTCAGATGTGGTTGCCTGAAACATAACATTCATTATATATTATATAGAATAATAGTTGTTCTGTTCTTTTGGACTTTTCTTTTTCATCTTTCTGTTAATATACAAACAGGTCCCCAAGGTGCTTATGAAATTTCTAATACTTGTGCTAAAATACCTGATTTCTATTTAATTTGACTGTATGTTGCCTTGCACATGGATGCTACTTACAGTCTACTATCGCAGGTTATTTTGACTGCAATTGTGTTGTATGTTTGTGCTTGTCTTATGTCTCTCCAGGTGTCTTTTCTAGAATGCAAAGAACTGTATTTTTTAGTCTAAGAATTCCTGTGAGATACAATTAGAGAGCCATCAATGCTTATAACATGTTGTTATGATTAAAAAATACTTCAGTGTTAAATTTATTCAGTGAAATTATAAAGTAGCAATGTACTAAAATTATCTTGTATTTTTTTGGCCTCTTACTACATAGTGAGGATCACGCTATTAATAAAACTTCTATAGTTGACACAGGGAATATATCATTCTGTATTTTCAAAATGGTTGGTTTTTAAAAAGAAAGGATTGTCCAAATAGAATTCCCATTAAATCCAAATCACAGAAGTTTTACTAAGGATTTTCACAACTTCTAAAATAACAGCCACTAGACAAGAATTGCCTCTTTCCATCTACAGACAAATTACTGTCCAGAAAAGGACACACTTGCAGAATAGTTGACTGATTATATCTGCCTAGACAGAGTAATCAGCCCTTAATAATTCTGCAGCACTAAGGTCTGTCAGATGATCCTGGGCCAGAAGGCTGAAGATCAGATGCTCCAACATTTTGTAATAGAGGGAGTGTCCAGGTGTTCAGAGGTCTCTATAAATTGGCTAAGGTTTAGAAGCTATGCTTTGTGCTTCCCACAATTATAGTTAACTCAGTCATTCTGGATTTCTCACGGGGTTGAAAACTTATAGTCTCATAGCCAAACCTGACTATTTACTTTGAGAGAAAAGATTTGAGTGGATAGTTTTCAGTTGACATTCATTCTAAAGCCAAGGAAAAGCCAGGTTCAGAACTAAGTGTTTTAGTTAGGATAGATGACAGAGTTTCTGGTTAGTCAACAAAATGATGGACTGGGTATTAGGATTATCTCATACTTCACTGGTACAAATTGACATAATTATGCTCTAATTGTATTTTGAGAGAAAAGTTTTATTTTAACAGGAAGGGTGATATGTAGGAGGAGCTAAAGTGGGAGGAGTACTGAGAGGAAGAGAAGGAGTAAGGAGAGGAGGAGAAGAAGGAGAGAAGAAGCTAGGTAATAAGAGAGAGAAAGAGAAGGGAGACAGGGATGAAGATGTTCACGTATCTCCACCAGTCAAAGATAGTTGATATATGTAGGTTGGGTAGTGGGTTACACCTCTAACTGAGCAGTACCAAACTTATAAAGCTGTTGATTAACATTTTTTTAAAGTGTATAAATGCAAAAAGGAAAAGGGGGCATGGGATAGGGGCTTTCTAAGGGGGGGATGAAAAAAGGGCATGGCATCTGAAGTGTAAATAAAATATCCAATAAAAAATGGAAAAAAATAACCTGAAACCAAAATAACCTGTTCTTCACTAATGGTCTTAGTTTACAAAATAACACTACAATTCACAACCTACTCAAGTATAAGTCAGGAAAAACAAAGTAAATATTTTATTTTTTCTCCTCACCTAAGAGTTTCTATATAAAATCATGACTTCAGATTATTCTTTATTTTATTCTATGTGCCTCTTTCCATCTATGGTGCTAGAGGAAGGAAGTTTATGCTTCCATTTTCTATTGAATAAGAACCATTTTCCAAGTTAATCTTTAAGTTACCATTAAAACTTTTGACCTTTTATTCATGGATAAGTTAGAATAGGAAGTTAAAAGAAAGAAGTAGAGTAAAGGTAGGAAAGGCAGAAGGAAGGAAGGAAGAAAGGAAGGAAGGAAGGAAGGAAGGAAGAAGAGAGAGGGAGGAGAGAAAAGATGGAAGGAAGTAAGGAATGATGGAAGAAAGTAAGAAATGATAAGAGGAATTATGAGATTTGCTTATATTAAACGCTTCCAGTTAAAACCTAAGCCCAAGTCTTTTTTACCTTCTTACACCCATCCTCATCCCCAACCCTTTGCCACAGAGACAACCTGTTGCTTTTATCCCTGTGTTTCTTCTTCTCTGTTGAGTATTCTTACATGTCTTTAACTTGTCAGCTTCATAATGGTTTTCAGTAAAATTCAACATTTTCATATTTATTTAATTAAATTAAAGGAAAGAAATATTTTAATTATTTAACTTTTCAAATAAGCCAAGTAGTGATTTTCAACATGGAAAAATGCAGCAATTAAAAAAAAATCCCTTTTAGTCTCAATGCAAAAGTTCTTATTAGTTTGAAGAGATTTGTAGCTGTTTGATTTAGAACTTAAAATTGTGTGTGTGTGTGTGTGTGTGTGTGTGTGTGTGTTCTAAGGTTGTTTGTTGAGGAACTCTTCTTGGAGCTATTAAAAAATAATGAAAGGAACAAATGTGTACATATCTTGTTCAAGGAGATATATTTTCTCATACACAGCCAGCTACACTGTCCCTGATGAAGAAGTACCTTATCCATATTCTCAAAGCTGATATATGCTTTCAGCAAAGGAGATGAATAGAACATTAACTCAAAACCAGTATCCTTCCTATGTAAAAATGACAAATGGACTGAGAAAGGAATCAGGAGTGAGCACATTTTACAACATCCTCAAATTATATTAGATATCTTAGGGTAACTTTATCTCAGCAAGTAAAAGACTTTTATGATACAAAATCAAGATACTGAAGAAAGAAATTAAGAAGTCAGAAGACTGAAAGATCTCCAGTGCTCATGAGTCAGTAGGATTAATATAGTCAAAGTGGCCATTCTACCAAAAACAATCTCTAGATTCAATACAATCCCCATCAAAATTTGCAACAATTCTTCACAGATCTTGAAAAAACAATTTTCAGATTCATATAGGAAAAAAAGCAACAAAGAAACAAACCTAAACCTAGGATAGCTGAAATAAATCTGAATAATAAAAGAAGTCCTGGAAGTATCACCATTCCCAATTTAAAACTGTACTTCAGGGCTTTAGGAATAAAACCAGCAAGGTATTGAAACAAAACACATACATATCGATCAATGAAATAAAATTAAGTGCCCAGTCATAAATCCACACATGTATGGACACCTGAGTTTTGATAAATAAACTAGAAATTCACCCTTGTGAAGACAGCTCCTTTAAGAAATGGTATTGGTCACACTGAATAGCTGCATGTGGAGGAATTTAAATAGATCCATACTTATCACATTTCACAAATCTCAACTCCAAATGTATCAAATACCTCAACGTAAAAGTAGTTTTGATTTTCATTTCCCTGATGACTTGGGGTGTTGGAGACTCTAAGTATTTTCGAGCCATTTGAATTTCGTCTTTTGAGAATGTTTGGTTTAGATCTTTACTTCATATTTTTAATTGGATATTTTATTTACATTTCAGGTGTAATTCCCTTTCCCCCCACCCAGGAACCTTCTAACCCATCCCCCTTCCTTCTGCTTCTATGAGGATATGCCCCCACCCACCCTCCAATTCCTACCTCCCCACCCACGATCTCCCCTACACTGGGGCATCTAGCCTTCACTGGACCAAGGAATTCCTCACCCACCTATGCCTGACACTGTCATCCTCCCCTACATATACAGCTGAGGTTATTTGTTTTTTAAATGTTTTTAAAGTTATTTATATATTTTGAATAACAAACCTCTCCTGGATATGTTGTTAGTAAAAAACTTCCCATTCTGTAGGCTGCTGCTGTCATCCAAATTATGGTGTCTTCTAACATGCAGAGGTTTTCATGAGGTCACATTGATAAAAAATGTTGATATTGGTGCATGTGCCACCACATTCTCTTCAGAAAGTTTATCTGTGCCAAAGAGGTCAAGGCTATTGCCCATTTCAGCTTCAACATATAGTATATGGTAATAGATTTAATACATTTTCCTTAAATGAAACAATTAGATCAACACAATGTCTTGATTTCTTATTTTTTACTAACAAAATATGTATTCGAGATCATTTGAAAATACAATTGGCAGGGTATACTGTCAATTCAAAGCTTTCTTCTAATTTTCATGTCAGATTTTTTTATTGAATATTTTATTTACTTTCATTTCAGATGTCATTCCCTTTTTCCATTTCCCCTCCCTAGAACCCACTATCCCATCCCCCCTCCTCTTTTTTGCTTTTATTCCATTTGAATTACATGCAAGTATTTAGGTCAGTTCTAGGTTGAGGGACTAAAAATACAATAGATGCAAATAGTCAAGGAATAAGCAAGACAATAAACACAAATAGTCAAAGAACCAGCAAGGTAATAAAAAAAAATTTTGTGAACTCTCCTGTGATTGCCATTTCTAAAGCCTTATCAGGATGACCTAAATATCTGAGCCAACTTCCCTGTCCTAGCCTAAAGTCATTTTCATGTCTGAAGCCTACTTCTTTGTTCTAGCCTAAGATTTAGATTCCTGCCTGAAATTACTTTTTTGTTCTAGCCTAATATCAGATTCATGCCTGAAACCTACTTCCTTGTTCTTGGCATGTCTTAGGTTGGTAAGACTCTGTGCAAAATCTTACCTGTCCTTGGATTGGCAGCCTATTAATTTAATAACTCTGTCTGGGGGTCCATTTTCAGTTTCAAGCCATGTACTTTGGCTGCCAACATGTTGACAAGCTTTAACACAATGGAAAGGAATAAAGGTTTTCCCAGGACTAAAAAGACTAGCATGATCAGGCTGTATATGCCATTCTTGAAGCTTCACAGACTTTCAGGATACACATCAGACAACCCTCTGCCCTGTCATTCTTTACACAGCAATGGCAATAGTAACATTTTGTAGGTTCTGTATAAGAAACCTTCCAGCCATATGCAACCAGGAACTTGGCAGTAAAAACACATTTTCAATCTTATTCAGATTGTACCAACCTAAAAGGCAAATACTTTTGTGTATGATTAATTTTAACAGCTAAATATTGGGAAAAAATACTTAGATGTCCCTCACAGACAAATGGATAAAAACAATGTGATGTATTTTCAAAAGAAAATATTACTCAGCTGTTTAAAAATCTGAATCATGACATTCACAGATAAATGGAAAAAAATCATTCTATATGAGAAGCACAGACCCAGAAGGAGAAATATTGTATATATCCACTTATACATGATTATTGTCTGCTAAGTTGTATTGATAAACAAGCTACATTTAATAGAGTTATATATCCTAGGTATAAAGTAAGGGAGTAGAGGGGAGAGATAATTTTCCCTAAAATAAAAATAGAATATATAGTTATGGAGTGAAGATGGAAGAGGGAGGACTGAAATTGTAGGATCCAATAGGAAAAGGGATGCAAAAGGTACACAGAGAAGGGACTAATAGGGATGGTTAAATTAAAGACCATTTGAGGGGTTATATAAAAATCTAATAGAGTAGAAACTTTCAAGATATGTACATTATGAAGATGATCTAAATTAAATTGTCAAATAATGGGTGGCAGAGGACTAACTGTCTATCACTTTCCACTAAATGTATTTTCTAGTACTGGGAATATGAATGTGTTATATCTAATAGATTAGTTGAAGAAAGGGGTTCCATTGGTTCCCCCAGACACCCAGGATGAAGTTAAGTCTATAGGTTTCTTTTTACAGACTGATTTTATGGACCCATTGTTGAAGACAACATCTAAACAAATCTTTGAACACAGAAAAGTTGAGCTGGTCCCTATGTAGAACTTTCATACCTAAGGCTAGTGTTTTTGGTATTACAAGACACTAAAGGAAATTCATAGCAACAACTCAAGTACAAAACTTTATCTACAATGGTGTCCTGACTCGAGATACGCTAGGACAGTGGTGTCACAGAGCAACCAATAACTGATCTGATATAAGGATAACTCCATGAGATGGGATCCATACATCACCCTGTTTATTTGACCAAAAATCAGAGACTAGCTCTGACACCTGAAACCAGAACCAAACAGTACTCATCAAAACAAAATAACAGCAAAATCAGAAATTAGTAATAACATGACTCCTAATGGCATTTGCTCTCCTCAGAGACTCAGCCACCATCAGAAAAGCTTTTTTTTTCCCCCAACAGATGGGAACAAGTAGAGATCCACAGCCCACAAATATGCATTAATGAGAGACTTTGGAATACACAGTCCCAAATTTGATGTCTCTATCCAATCGTTCTCCAAGGATCAGTGAACTCTGCCGAAGAGGAGGCACAGGCATGTAAGAGCCAGAGGGATTGGAGAACATTAAGGGAACAAGACCCTATAAAGCAATGGGATTGACACACATATGAATTCACATATACTGATGCAATATACCCAGAGCCTAGGCATCTGCACAAGATGAGGTCATAGAGCTGAAAGATAACCTGGGCACATGTACCTGTCCCTTACTCAGAAGAAAATTCCAGTCAGTAACATTTGTGAATGAAAATTTTGTATTCTCCATGGGAGTCTCAGTGGGAAAACAAACTAATATTAAGTCTAGGCTACTTCTTTTTTTTCACCCAATGGGTCCTTTGAGTATTTATTATGGCTTCCAATGTTTTGTTTTTATGGGTATCATTAGTATGTGGTTATATCTGTTTCTTGTGCATTTTTATGAGTTATTTTTCTTCTCTGTGTTTATTTGTTTTGCCCTATTCTGATGTGTTAGTTTTTGTTTTGTCTTATTATATTTTATTTTAGTTTTAACTCTTAGAAGACTGTTATTTTTCTAATTGAAGAAGAAGGGTGTGGATCTTGATGGGAGAAGGTGGGGGTGGGACTTATGATATATAATGGGAGGAAATAAATATATTTTTATTAAAAAGGGGAAAGGGCGAAGAAGAAAATACGAACTTTTATTATATCTTGCTACTACCTGAAAGCAGTCCTGTCACTTGTACATACTCTCAGTTTTCTCTTACCCTACCATCAGGTCAGGAATTTTCTCACAAGCTACTACTTATGTTGAATCCTCAGCACAATGAATGAATATAATATCTTAAATCACTCTTGGTCCTTAACTGGGAAATCTAAGTCATATTTTAAAAAAGATTTTAAAAGTTTCCAAAGACTGAAGATAAAAATCTTTTACATACCATCAAACCCAAAATGGCACTAAGTTCCTTAGTGGGTCTTTCAGGAATAGAGGAGTCATGTCTTTCATATTGCAGAGATTATTTTAAGCCCTAGATTTTCACACTCTACCTGTCTATTAGGTGAATAGAGATCTTTCCTGGAAGGGAATGATTTTGAAACTGGTAAAGGCTGTATCCAGGAGATAGAAGCAGACAGCAGCAAAGAGATGAAGAGAAGTCTCAAGAAAGTAAGTAGTCGAATGAGAGAGTGAAGAGCCAGACTGAAAAAGGGCAACCTTGGGGTGCTTGCAGAAGCCTCAGGGTAGGGTCTTGGTGCTGAACTTTCTGGAATTAGCACTTGTAATCATCTTGGTGTGAGAGGGCAGATGAAAACAACAGCAGTAATTGCTATCAGATATTTTATGGACAAACAGTGCTGCAATCTTCTCTCCAAGCTTTGTTGAAGATAATCTTATTCCTGTAATTGGATATAGTACTCTTGTGGACACATGTTGAAAGGAAGCTTTTCAATGGTTACTATCCTATAGTACCAATCATTCAGAAAATCTGAGTTTAATTCCCAGCAACTACATTTAGTGGTTGTAACTTCAGCTCCAGGGAATCCAAAACTCCCTCTTGCCTCCACAGGCAACTCTATTTGTGACACATTAACTCCCACACCAAGCATATGTACAGACATATGTATAACTTAAAAGATAAAAATAAATATTTTTAAATTAATCTTTATATCTGTGAACTTTTAAATCTATCTTTTAGGTATGAATGTCACAACTGATTTACTTGGCATATATTCAGGCAACAGAATTCTGATTCTAATGTCTGGTACTTTCTCCAAAATCCAAAACAAAATAATATACTTAACACTATTCACTTAACCTATGTTTGTGAAACAAATAATCCCTGTTTTGTGAATTGTTTTCTCATTTCACAAATTACAAAGAACATGCTTTGTTGAACATTGTTCTCCCTCATAGACAATAGAAAGTCTTGAAAAACTTCTTTTTGATATGAAAAGAGTAGGATAGTGAGTTACAAAATCTTCACCTCTTAATTCTGTTCTCCATTATAGTAACTGAGTGAAAATAGACAACTGTTCATTTTTTATGAGCTCCTTTCTCGATTTTGTAAGTCTCTAAGTAAATTTATTGTGCAAACGACTCCTTTATGCTGTAGTGATTGGTTACTGGAGATAGTAATAGGCAGCATATACAAGACAACATGCTGTGATTTGCTGTGACTTGCACCATATAAAATACATATAAAAATACATTTAAAATATGGCACCCTTAATAAAGAGAGAAGAGATGATTAAAGAGACATTGGAAACTAATCATTTTGTCTTAAAATATTATGGTTGTTTAGAAATGGGTTTTGGGAGGCTGTAAAATCAAGTAGCCCAGATTTTCCTTGAACGGCTTTGAATCAGGTTGGATAGTCAAGGTTCTAGCCCTTGTTCTAGCTATTTCAGTTAACCTATGACTATTAATGAGCTTCCCACACAAAGCTTTATTCAAGCCCCATTGCTTCTTGGAATCTCAATAGAGGCTGAAGCAAGTGCAATTCATCTGTTCTTGGGAGGTGCAGTTCGGAAAAGCCTAACTAATATTAGCAGTATATTTGCATAATACTTTTTAGTTTAAGGAACACTTATGCAGTAATTGTAAGAAGAATAAATTGTCACTCATCAGGAAATCTATAAATAGTCCCAGTGATTCCTCCAAGTACTCAGAGAAGAATTAACGTTTGAGACATGGAATCTAAAATAGAAGTTTTAAACTCGCATCAGGGCAACAATAATCAAATTTAGAAAGAATTATTATGAGTATATTAACAAGGAGGAAGTAATGCTTTGTATGTCTCTCCACTTCTGGCTTTTGATCATGAACCTGAAAAGGTAGATGAAATACTGTATGGAAAAAATTTATTGGAAAAGCATTACCAGCACTTAAAAGTTGCTACTCTGTGTCAAGATGATTACATTTTTGTACTTTAAATTGTAGCTCTTGCCAAATATATATGTGTACCTGTTACTTAATGCTGTCATATTCTCCATTAAATTTGAGAAAGAACTAATTTGAAAAGGAAAAAAAAATGGATGAAACAATATATTTTTTTTTTACATTCATTACATTTCATGATTCTAGCTAGATGTGCATAGAGCCGGAGATGGAAACTCAGGAGTCATGAACATTAGTGAACTCTTCAAAGAACAGAAGTGCTGTTGCAGCTGAGGAGGAGACTCAGTGGATAGAGTATTTGCTCTGTGTAAAGGACTGGAGCTCAGTCAAAAAAAAATCCTACTGTAGAAAGGTGAGTATGAATGAAAGTATCAGGATCCCAGCATCATAGGGAGGAAGACAAGAAGATCCTGAGAACTTAGTAATTTAGGTTTAGTGTGATACCCTGCCTCAAAGTAATAGGGCAGGCAACTCTAAAGTAATACATGTGGCATTTTCCTCAGGCTATCTTATGCCATGTGCCACCACACTTTCATATTTATACAACACACACACTTATGCTCACATGCATTAATGAAAAGGAGTTTCTTGGCCATATGTTTACGTTTCTGTTTCATATTCCAGATAATAAATTTCTGATGGATCCTTCACCATCCTTGTATCCTGACACTCCCTGAAGTCCTCCAACTGTAATGATTCAAGATAAATTCTTTAAATGGCTTCCAGAATAGACGTTTAGAATACTAATTATGGTTAAAGATGAGGCATAGTGTTTTTATTTTCGCAGCCAAATAGTCATTCCTACATTATCTGATTCAAAACCAATGTGTTTTGTAAATTTTACTGTTTATATTCATATTCTTTGTCATTCAATAAAACCTCTCTGAAATTTCTCAAAATGAGTACTTTTCATTGAGGCTTATGTTTTTTAAATTTATTTTTTATTTTATTGGTTATTTTATTTATTTACATTTCAAAGGTTATCCCCCTTCCCCCTATCCTCTCCCCAGTGACTCCCACTTCTATGAGGATGCTCCCCTACCCACCCACCTCCTCCTGCCTGGGCACCATAGCATTCCCCTATGCTGGGTAATCAATCATCCACAGGACCAAGGGCCTCCCCTCCCATTGATGCAAGATAAGGCCATCCTCTGCTACATATGCAGCTGGAGGCATGGGTCCCTCCATGTGTATTTTTTGGTTGGTGGATTAGTTCCTTGGAGCTTTGGGGGGATCTGGTTGGTTGATATTGTTTTTATGGGGTTTCAATCTCCTTTAACTCCTTTAATCCTTCCTCTAAGTCCTCCATTGGGGTTCCCATGCTTAGTCCAATGGTTGGCTGCATGCATCTGTATCTCTGTTGTTCAGGCTCTGGCACAGACTCTCAGTATTGTTGACTATCTTTAATGTGGTCCCAGGTATAGACTATTATCCAGTAGAATTTGTAATGTTCATGAATAATTATTGTGCATAGCATAGTAATTTATTTTGGATGCCTTAAGATGTTTTATGTCTTCTATTAGATAGCCTCTTCCAGCAGTATGATAAAATCAGACCCGAATGCACTACTGGTGCACTTACTGGTGAAGAGCAAGGCAAAGTTTAAAAGCAGGTGCCCAACCTGAAAAACTGTACAGCTCCAAAAACTTTTCCAATCAGTCCATCAATATCTTGACTTAACTAGAACCTGGACCTTTTATAGAGCTGCTTTCCAGTCCATGTTAGTGAACATCATATTTAGAGGTATAGATCACTGACACACATTTATTTTAAGGAACAAATAAATAAATAGGCTTCATTTTTTTCTCTTTGTTGAGTTGTTTTTTCCTTCTTTATCCTTCTGCCTTCCTTCCTTCTTTCCCTTCCTTTCTTCCTTCCATCCCTACTTTCCTCCTTCACCCTCCCTCCTCCTTCCTCTTTCCCTCTTACCTTCCTTCCTTCCTTCTTTCCTTCTTTTCTTCCTTCCTTCCTTCCTTCCTTCCTTCCTTCTTTCCTTCCTTCCTTTCTTCCTTCCTCCCTCCTTCCCCTCCTTCCTTCCTTTCTTCCCTTCCTTCCTCCCTCCCCCCTTACTCCCTCCCTTCCTCTCTTCCTCCTTTTTCCTTCCTTCCTTCCTTCCTTCCTTCCTTCCTTCCTTCCTTCCTTCCTTCCTTCCTTCTTTTCTTTCTTTTTTCCTGCCCACCTGCCTGTCTGCTTGCTTGTTTATCTGCCTCCCTTCTTAGAAACCTACAATGAACTGTTACTCTAGCACACTTCTTTTACTAACAATCTAGAAGTTTTAACATCATAAAGACTCGTGGTATTATTACCAGTTCTGTGGGTAATTTTAAACTCTTTTCATAATCCACACAGCCTTTTTTTCTCCTCATTTTTTCAGAGTTTCATCTTAATCTTTTCTCCCAGCCTGTCCTTCCTCCCATATCCAAAAACACATTAGAGATCTTCTAATTGTAAGAGCAACACAAGTTTAAACAGAATCATCATATATTATCACTCTCTCAAGAATTTAGTTTTAATCATCAGGTAGTTAATGTAAAATAATATTATATTACAGTGCAGATATATGTAGTTTTTATATGTATAGCATGTTCATGGCTATTCTTGTCTTCAAGTAGCTGTAGAGTAGTTTCTAGTGTGTCCTACTCTGATTCAAGTAATACTATATTACTTTAAACCTCTCAGATAGCCCATATATTTTCTTCAAACAAACTTATTTTGTAACAGGTTTTGTTCACTCTGTGGTAAGGAATGTACAGTTTCAAATACAGCACTCAAACGTGATATGATGTCCTTTCAGCTATCTGGCTAGGCAATCACAAATATTTATTTTTAAAATTGCAGATTGGCTGCCTCAGTGGAATGTTTTAGACCACTCCTAGATTATTTAAAATGGCAACTGCTTTTAAAAGCAAAAACATTTTCTTTCAACATACACTATAATTTGTTTCACTCTTCTAGGTTCTCTGATCTATACTCTCTTCTTTTGCAGCATGCCTTTCTCCATTCCAAAGAAGTCTCTAATTGTGTCAGCTGAATCTGCAGTGCTACTCACCACTACTGTCCCTCACTTCTAATGTTAAAATGCAGGCAAAATTTACACTTAAAACAAAATTTAGCTTTACATGGAGTTTATAGATCTTCTACTTTTCTTTTTTAAAGTTTCTTTTGTATTTTAATATAATATTTTATTTATTTACATTTCAGATGTTATCCACTTTCCCATTCTCCCCCCCCCCCACCAGTTAATCCCCTATCCCATCCTTCCTTTTTCTGTTTTGCTTTTATACTGTTTAAATTACATGCAAGTATTAAGGTCAGTTCTAGGTTGAGCAACTAGCAATACTATAAATGCAAAGTAGTCTTAGGTTGGTAAGGCTCTATGTAGAATTTTACCTGTCAAGGAACAAGCAAGACAATAAACCCAGATAGTCAAAGAACACACAAGACAATATTCACAGTCCCCTGATCACTCCTGTAATCACTATTTCTAAGGGTTTATCAGGATAACCAAAATATCTGAGCTTTCTTCCCTGTCCTAACCCAAAGTCTTTTTTCATGCCTGAAGCCTACTTCTTTGTTCTAGCCTAAGATTTAGATTCCTGCCTGAAGTTACTTCTTTGTTTCAGGATAATGTCAGATTCCTGCCTGCATTCCATTTCCTTGTCCTTGGCCAATGTCAGATTCCTGCCAAGCAACCCCCAAAGCTCTTACATCTCCTCCTTTATATTGCATAAAACAGACTGAGCCTGTCTTAGGTTGTTCTGACAAGAATGCCTTCCTTATTCATCATGAAATATGCATTATCAAAAGCAATGTACTCCTGTCTTAGGTTGGTAAGGCTCTGTGTAGAATCTTACCTGTCCTTGGCTTGTCAGCCTGTTAATTTAATAACTCTGTCTAGGGGTCCATTTTCAGTTTCAAGTCATGTACTTTGACTGCCTGTTGATGTAGTTAGACTCAAGCATTAACACAATAAGCAGGAATAAAAGCATTCCCAGGATAAGAAGGGCTAGCACGATGAAGCTATATATATACCATTCCTGAGGTTTGACCAAAATGGAAATACTTACCTCAGGATAATTTTATCAGCATTATCTGCATCATCAAAGCTCAATAGAGAAGCATTCTTTAGATTCATAATCTTACTATGCAAAGTTAAAACACCCAGAGAAGTGTTAGAATTATGCCAAATACCCTACATGTATCTTTGAACTTTTTTTCTAATTATAATGACAACCATTGTAAATTTTAGAAGTAACACTACTCCAATGGTATTTGTCATGATACTTGAGATGGCTCCTAACTCTTGAACCCTAATCTCCTTCTTCTAGCATTTTCAATTTTTTTTTCAGAGAATCAAGGCTTTCTAATACTCAGGGCAGTAAGACAAAAGCTGGTTCATTGATGCCCTGTAACAAACATGCCAGGTTTTCACACACTAACACAGTTAGAAAGTATATAGTCAGTGCAACTTACAATAAATGCTGTAGAAGAGACAAAACTGATTTTAGCTCAAGCTAAATTAATTAATTAAGCTTGAGCTAAATTAATTAAAAAATTAAAAAAGCCTTAAAACATGCACTAACCCTTGTTTGAAATCCAGATTTTGTCCCAATTTTATCTCTTGCTATCATAACATCATAGAGAACTGCAAGTAACTTCCAAATATGTCTTGAAAATGTCCAGATCCAGCCTTCCAAATGATGACTGTTATTTCCAATATTAATTTCTAGACCAGTACATGATTGAGTCTGAATAACACTGACCTGTGAGCTTGCTGAGTGCCCTGACAAGAGTGACTGGGAAAATATATTGGACATATGTTCCTGACCCATTTTTGTTTGCTTATATCCCAGATGGGAAAAGATGCCTTGCCTCAAGTGTTTAGACCTTGTGGGACAGAAAATCAAAAAAAAAAAAAAAAAAAAAAAAAAAAAACTTATAACGACTTGTATTTTTTTAAAGGTGACCAGTTATTCAGATCTTCTATTTTTCAAGACTTGAGAATTATCTATCCATTGATGGTTTTAAGTTTTTCATAAATACAGACACATCTTCCTACATTTCTTTCTACATTACTTCTTTCTACATTTTTATTTTCAGATATAATTTATCTATGTAAAGTATACTTATATATATTAAAGTACTGTTTATATAACATTTAAAGATTGATCTTTTTATTTTTATCTATGGGTCTATGTATAAGTGTACTGTAGTTTATGTCTACCACATACATGCAAGAACACATGAAGCAGAGTTGCATAGTTGATCCCCTGGAACTGGAGTTACAGGGAGTTGTGAACCAACATGTGTGTTTTTAGAACAAAATGTGTCCATTCAGTCCAAAATGCGTCTTAAATCTAAGCCATCTGTTTAGCCCCAATATCTGTATGATCTTTATGCTAGTTTTTTTTAAATCAGTTTTAGAGTAACAGTTCTCTTAGAAAAAGTGCTACAATCCCCATTCATTTATTAAGGCAGCCAATGTTTGAAATTTCACAGCTGTATTTAATACAACTAATGAGATAGAATGTTTTTATGTTTTTGTTCTCACTTAAGCTTTGTGTTTTTTTAAGATGATGTTCCTCTTAAGATATGCCCATTGTGCTTTGCATTAGTGGCCCAGGCATAATAGGAATAGCCAATTGTCTTATGATAGATTTTTAAACCAGGAGATGGAGCATATACCTGGCACTCTTAAGAACCTGTGGCTAGTTATGTTATAGGACTATGGAGAATCTACTAGAATTATTCTGCTAAATAAAGAGTTTTAAAATAGACAGCTGATGACTTATTGTTTTACCCACAGACTACTTGATATAACTGTAATTAGAGAAGCTTCTTTTGAAGCAGACGGCAATTAACACAGACATCAACAACTCTTAAGTGTTCAGACAACAATAACTTGCAGAGTGATCATCACTAAATGGGATGTGTATTTCACAGCCCTCCCACCTAGTCACAGAGAGTTTTGCAGAAGAGAAAGCAGACACAAGACCTGTGTGAATTCAACACAAAGTCCTGCACAGGGATAGGGGATTAGACACAAATTTGATAGCTGCTGGAAGTCCCCTTGGTGGCAGTTTTCTTCAAGGATATGGTGCCTGGTGGGTAGACCACATTACAGGGTAGCCAAACACATAAGATCAACTGGGAACAAAAAGTGGGTCAACAGGTTTAAAATAAAAGAAAGAGAACAAGAATTTGGATATGTAGAGAAGTGGTGGTCAATCAGCAAGGTGCTAAGGGAGAAGGGTGAGTATAATTTGAATATGCTGTATGACATTTTCAAAAGATTAATGAAGTATAAATGTTTTACATGGATTAATTGTGATTTACATGGATAAATTGTGTTTAGGAGTCTAGCATGTTTGTTCTCTGATAGGCTCAACAAGCAGCTGACTGAGACAGACACAGATACTTACACCTAACCTTTGGACTGAAGTTGAGGACCCCTGTGATTGAATTAGGAAATGTCTGGAAGAATCTGAGGAGGAGGTTGACCCCATAGGAAGATCAACAGTCGCCAATAAGCCTGATCCTGGAGATCTCTTAGACACTGAGCCACTAACCTAGCAGCATACAAGAGCTGGTGTGAGGCCCTCTACACTTATGTGGCAGAGAACAGCCTCATCTGGCCTCAGCAAGAGGAGAATCACCTAACCTTTGAGAGACTTGAGGCCCCAGGGAGTGAGGAGGTCTGGTTGGGGGGCATTGTCTTAGAGATGGGAAAAAGAGGAATGGGATGAGAAACTAGGGGAGGGCAGACCATGAGGGACACTGAACTGTAAAATAAAATAAAATAAAATAAAATACAAGTAATAAAAAATTGTGTTTATCTGTGTTTGTATATGTATGCCTGTGTGTTTGTGCCTATGTGGTCTAACATGTATGTGAAGGTCAGAAGACATCTCATGAGAGTTTATTCTCTCCTTCCACTTTGTAGGTCCAGATCATCAGATCTGAATCCAGGCATCATCTATTCTCTCTGAGAAAACTTACTGGCCACTATTCCGTTTTTAATTTGTCTTTACCTTATAATTAAGTATTTAATTAATGTGTGTGTTTGTTTACATGTGGAGATCAGAGGGTAACTTGTGGAAGTCAGTTGTTTTCTTCTGTATGTATGACCCAGGGGTCAATCTCAGTAAAGCGGCCATGCAGTGTGTCTACCCAGTTATCCATTTTACTCACCCCAGCTGCTCATATTTTCTCTAACCCTCTCAGGGTACTACTTTCTCGGCTTTTCTTTCTGGTTTGACTTGTTGCTCTTTCTGGGATATGTTTATCCATGTCTTGTAATTTGATAAACTGAATTAAGAAATTTATTGAACATGTTTCTCTAATAAGACTCATCTACCTAGGACCAGATTTCTACATATAAGCTCTAGTGATATATCCTTGAATGTGTTTCAAAAAAAAATCTTCAAAATAAGAACAATTAAGATTCAAACTTATTCTTCCATTAGAAATTTGAAATATTAAACTTGTTTTTTTCTCCTTTGTACGTTAGTAATTTACACAATTAAATTTATAAATTCTTATGAAAATGTTTTTGTATTTTCAAAAAACACATAGAATTTTCTTTTTCTTTAAAAGATCGATTTATTCTTATTGCTTTCAATAAACAGCCACCTTGATGTCCCCTAGTCCATCACCAAGATAAATAGTTTAAATTCCTAAAATCTGTCACTCAGGCAATCAAGTTCTCAAGTAAATCATCATTAGCCTCCATCGACATTATTAAACAAAACATCAGTGAGTCAGTCATGGATTTCTTCTTTCCTCCCATCTGGTTTTCACATGGAAGTCAGAATGAATTTAGCTCAGTGCATGTATGATCCAATTACTTTCTCCTTCAGTATCTTTCAGTGTTCTCTTGGGGATTTGGAATGAAATTTAATATTGTTAACAGCTTTTGCATGACTCAGCCTGATTTGGACCCTGCTTAATAAAACTATTAAAAGGACTACTTTTTCATGGTGCTTCAGGCACTGAAGTACTATTTTACTTCCTGAAATACAAGGAAACATTTTCTGCCTAAAGGTTATAACAGAATCTTCTTTCTAGAAAATTCATCCCTTTATACTGTATTGTGTAACTACTAATCGGGTTTGTAATGTTGACTTGAAATTCACCTCTGTAAACAGGATTTCTTCAGCAGTATCCTCCAAATATGGCCAAAGCACCTGTATTCATTTGTAATTGCATACTTGTATGTGATTATTACTCTGTACTTAATATCTATATCTATCGATCTATTTATCTATCTATCTATCTATATATATTTCATATTTATCCATTCACATATGAATATGTATCAAGGGCATGGTCTTTTCTTGTTCCTGTTTACTATTAACTCATTAATGCCTAGCTACAGGAAAGTGGATAAATGCAATAACTGTCTCATAGAATTAGTAGAAATTGTTCAGAGAACAAGGATATCTTTTCCTAGTCATGAATTATGATTTTATTTTGGTCATATGATCTTGCTAAATTATTCTTTGAGACAGATCTATGCTTTCACAATTATATCATATTCGCTAAGCTGTCTCTGACAGGTGCTTAAATAAATTGGTGTGTGCAAGAACTTCCACAAATGTCTCTACTATTTGAGAACTGGATTATAAACTTTTTTGTAATGTATACTCTAGTCCTTATGTGAAAATTAGCAAATAATTGCATTTGTATTCACATGGTCATTTATATTTTTGAAAATATTCCTTTGTAATCACAGGCATGTTTATGACAATACACAAAACTAATTCTAAACCTTTGAGAGAAAAACATTTTATTGACAAAAATTGCTCATAAAATTTTGAATTACCTGTTTGATATATTATGTCATCTAGTGAAGTTATCTATATGGCATAAATTGAACTTCATAAATTGTATGACATAAATAGTTCCTGTTAACTGGGCTGCTTAGTATGGGAGCTATCTCATAAAACTCATGATCATGAAAATAGAGGAAGTGTCTGAGTGGATTAGTGGATATTTTATGACATATTATTCAGGAACAAATTGCCAACATTGCCATATTTAAATAAATTATAGTACACTAGTACAAAATTGATTTGAGCTACAAAAATCAGGGACAAGACTGTTACCTTCAAAAAATGTAAATATAATCTGAGTATTCCAGGGAAAATACATAGTGCAGAAAAGTAATTCAGCACAAAAAGAGATGCCTGATTAGCTTAGCTTATGATTTACAGCAACGGCTTTCTATGTTTTTTCTTAAAGTAATTTCCTAACAGAAAAAGAACAAGCACACTTGCATAACAAAATGTGTGTCTTCTATGAAGGTATAAGGAAAAAAAAAGAGGTTACAGGCTTACCTTCCCAATAATCAATGATAAGGAGATTCTGCCACATTGAGATATCAACATTTTTGATAGTTATACGTCTTAGCAACAGATTTTTAATTGCCTAGGAACATAGCCCTAGAGAGGACCATCTGCTCATGCTGATGACATCCTCAACATAACCATGCTCCTGAGGTGAATCAAATCTGGCCAGCAGCACATTGAGGTCAATTTTCAATGAACTTCAGTTTTTCCTGGATGGAGCCGAGCTTTCCACAAATGGCTAAGATCATTCCTCCATCTGTTTCTGGTGAAAGTTTGCTGTTCTCTATGGTAGGGATGCACCATGAATCATTTACTAGCAAAACAACATGCTGAAAAGGCCACAATATGCTCAATTAATTTACACACCTGAGGAAAAGAACTGGCAAAGAGAGGTTTATATTTGGTACCATGTTGATGTAACCCTTTAATTGTATCAGACATTTGATGTTTTGCAGAGATGTAAGACAGTTATAAAAATAAGTTAGATTTAGACCCTTTCAAGTAAGAAATTTTTAATGATGAAATTATGAACTCATAGCAGAAAATTAAATATTGTTGGTATACTTGTAAATATTGTTCATAGTGATCAAAAGCCATTTGAATGCAAAATGTTACATTATAGTGACATTTAATAACTGTACAGATAGACAAACTACCCACAGCCAATTATCAGAAAATAAGTATCTTGAGGTAAATTGGTTTTTATAAAATAATTTTCAGCTTGTATTTAAAAGCATATTCCAATATTAAAATGCCATGCCTAAACACACCATGACATACTAATAAATGTGACACCATTAATCTTGGCTTCCTTTCAAAAAGAAAAGGCAGACACAAGAAGTCATAAGGGAATGATAGGTTCAGGGAAGACAAAATGTTCAGAGAAATAATAGCAAGCAGTTGAGATCATAGACAGTGTCACTAACAAGAATCCTGAAAGTTCTGGTAACTCTTCGTCTTAGGTACACAGCAGTGAACCTTCTGAACCTGAGATAATGTTCCACCTTCCTTTAGATACACTGTTTGAAGATAAAAATTGAAGGGTATCTGTTCTTTTTTTATCTTTCAAAAGGGAAATTCAGTCATGAATAATTTCAGTGAGTGGAAAATTAATGATTGCAACAAAATAAGAAGTCACAGGCTGGAATGTAGTATTGTGTATGGGACATGGTGTCATCAGTCTCGTGATCTCTGTCACTGTAATTTTTGCTTATTCTTCATTTTAACTTGTCTTTTCAGAGGATATCTGATGTTTTTTGCCTAAAACCTTTAATAACTTCTTAGATAATTGTGATATTCTCTCTCTGTTTTTCTCTGTCTCTCTCTATCTTAATCTCTTTATCTCTCTCTCCCTTTCCCCTTTCCTTCTCTATGCTTTCCCTTCCTTTTCCTTTCAGTATCACTTTGTCCAATGATATGATTCTAATAATTCTTGCATACGTTGGTATTTTCTATAACAGAAATAATCACTAATTCACCTATATTTCTCTCCAGTTAGTTATAAATTGAGTAGAGTGTGGCAAAGATGGAAGGAAATTAAATTTATCATCCGATAAAAACTACTACACACATAATTATTTGGCACATTTTTATATTATCCAACTTTTAAGAATGTTGATATTTCCTTAAATCTGCAGTATTAAAATAAAATGGACAACATATCTGAGGAGTAGTTCCATGTCTTGTCTTAGTCTGTTCAGGCTATTATGATAAAATGTTAACTACAGTATAGAAGATTATTTTAATAAAATGCTACATGCAAAGTGGACTATACACAGAAAGTTTCCTCTCACAGATTGAAACCTGGAAAGTGGAAGGCTTAACCAGAGGACATTTGCCTTTTGGTGAGGTCCCATTTCTAGTCCACAGCTTGTTCCTTCTCACATGTTCCTCTTTGCTCAAAGTGAAAGCACCTTCATTTCCTTGGGTTTGGTTTGTAAGGATACTGCATGTTCAAGATCTAGCCACCTATTCTGAGATACCACCTCCTAATATCTTATCGTTGAGGATTATTAAGCATATCACATATGAGATAACACAGTCATTCAAATTAAAATATGTACTCCAAAATATATAAAATACTCACTGAACTACAGATAAAAAATTTTTTAAAAAAATATTTTCTTCAAAATATTGCATCATTGGATAGACCCACTCAGAACTGACAGCCTTCTGTGTCAGATACACTTGTTGAGTGACACCTACAGAGATCTGTCCTCTTTGTGTTATAAGTAGAAACTTGTATGTCAGTTACCAGTACTGAATGTATTAGAAAAAGTACATTCATTTAATGTATTGTGACTTTAAGATACACTTTGAGGATAAAAACACCTCACTAAAAAGGAAATTATGAATCAGAAGGTGATAGTAAATGTAGTAAAGGTAGACAACTTTGTAGGACTTCATTTTTAAACCTTGACAAATGCATACATTGTAATCTCATTGACTTTTTATGTGAAATAAGTTTGATTTTATTTAATAATTAAGTTAAGACAAATAGTTCCCCAGTAGTTACATAGTGCTCTGAAGTGAAGTAAAACAAAAAATAAATAAAACAAACAAACAAAAATACTACAATGTAATTACTATTGTAAAAAAAAAAAAAAAAGAAACTATAAATGATCTCCTAATATTAGGTTCAGTCTATCCTTTAGCATTTTCATTTTCATCTAGTTGGCAGCCTCAGGTCTCTTGGCAAAGCTGCCTTGAGAGGTCATGAGGCCCACTGGCAGAGCATTGTTCTTTGATGAGTCTGCAAGCAATGTCGGATGATTATATTTTAATTTCTGGGTAGTGAAGTATTCTCAGGAGCTTTCTGTCAGCATTTGCTGCATCTAAATTCACTTACTGCAAATGTATTACCATATGTTTTATATTGAACAAGATGATTAAATTCACAAATTGATCAACCTCTCTGTGGGAACAATATCTAGCAAACAGCACCATGAGAAAGTGGCACAATATTCTAGAATAAATACATAATTATTAACAGAATATTAATAATAGTGTTTCTATAAAAATGTGAACTAATTTCAGCCTTTTAATAAGGGCTGGTTTCTGTGGGAGCATCTAATTTAGATGTATCTTTATGGATAAAAATTAAATAATAATTATAAATAAATAAATAAATAAATAAATAAACGAAAAAGAGTTGCAATATTTTATTCTTCAATAAGCTTTATCCTAAAAGTTTGCAAGATATCAATGTCCCTTCATCTTTATTTTTTAATATAGTCTTTTACAATGGGAGAAATGATCAGCCTAGCACTGGTGGGTGGAGATTTTACTAAAGAAGATATTAGATAAAACTATATACTTGAAGAATTTGTATTTTCTGTATGACTTTAAAAATCATTCTATAAATAATCAAGGTCCAGTGCTTTGACTATCTTATTTATTACTATGCCTTACATTGTAATCTCTAGTAGCCTAGTGCATTTATTTGATTTCTTATTCAGTGTGGTTTTTAACCAATTGTATTACTGGAAACTTCTTTTTGATCTTTTTTTTTACTCTTAATGATTCACATAACCATAAAAGTCAACTCTTCAGTGGCAAATGTCTTCTCATTCAGAATTCCAGATGTGAATGTGAATACAAATCCCTCATGGAATCATCAAAGTAGATACTCATTGAAAACTCAGCATTTAGTGTCTATTTTGTTATTTTATTGCTAAATAAAGGAGGGTGCAGTGGCATGTTTCAGTAGCATGTGCAGGTATAATTCCTAACCTTCTCGAAGAATAAGAATTAAAGAGGATGAAGGAAGACACACAGGAATGAAGAAGAGGAGTACAGAGATTTGAGGTAGGAGAAAAAGGAGTTAGTGTTAGCAAGAACATGATAGTGGAAGATGAGTAGATTACAAGGTTTGAGTCTTCTCCATTTCTGATGACTAAAATAATACATAATGATTGTTTTCTAACAACAACAAAAGATATTCATGGGTTCAGAGAGAGCTTAATACTTTCAATCAATGGTTATTTTCTGAATCTTGTTACAGAAGTACAGTATACACCTAAGATATTAAATAAGATAGTATATTTATTATATATTATATTATTATTATATTTCATAAGATATTATGATATGTTTTCCATTGCCAGGGAACTGGTTAGAGAAACATCTTTGAGATCCTGGGCAGACTTACTGAGTAACTATATGCTTTAACAACGTTCCTTGGTGTTTTTAGACAAGTTAACATTTGGTAAACTGTATTCTAAATGATCTGATATAAAATCCCTGAATTTTTAATGTCCCTAATATCAAAGGCTAATTATTCCAAGTCACTATTGAACTCACTTTTTTTTCTTCACAATATAGTGACTAATGCCCAAAACACTCCTCCTTATGATGTGGCTAGTTAATCTGAAAGCATCACAATAACATGATGAATCTTATGTATAAAACTATGCACATATTTACTTCCTGTGTAGATAACTAGATATTATATTGTATACCCTGTCTATGTATTATGAAATAATTATTGATAGTTTTAATAGAATGTATCAAGATGTGAAAATGTAGATTTATCTAGCTGGAGTAAATATATTGAAACTTCTGTGTTTAAATTTTATTTCAAGATTTTAATGTGCTTCATAAGTAGAATTCAGTTATAAAAGGCAAACAGTTGATATGTTTAATATGGAAATCTTCATTTTTTACCTTAAGATGGTTCATTGTTTTCATCATTAATCTCTATTTCTTCACCCTTTGCATGGTAAATATATGACCAAATCTTGTCTGACACAATCAATTAAAATTTGGAATCGAAGGATGATATGTTTCAGTCTGTTGTATTATTCAAGGAATTTTCAAAATGAAATATGAGCCCATTTAATGTACTTTGAAGATGATATAAGTAAAAAAAAAAAAAAACATGTGCAGGCACTTTAAATCTTAATGGTGTGACATATAGAAGGCATCTTTGCAAAAATCAGCAAATCGGAATCTGTCCAATTCATGAAAATCAGCACTGAATTCCCTCTGCAGTAAGCCTGTTCCCAGGCCATCTAACCAAGCAGCATCTGTTAAATAATGCAGAGAAAATTAAGGGAAAGGGGGAAGGTATGTTCAGGAGATTATTGATCTGATCTCTGGGAGCGAACCTAGGTGCTGATTTGTAACTTTTCTAGGTAACCAGGACATCGAAATGACAGTGCACTGATAAAGGTTGTTGAAAATGAATGATGGCAAAAAAAAAAAAAAAAAAACAAAAAAAAAAAAAAAAAAAAAACAGCCATAATGATGTACCCTTGTATAAATTAGAGGACTGTGAGGTACTGCTGAAGGGGCCCTAAGAAACTATAGAAGGTAAATTTATATAGAGAAAAATGATGACCAGTGATGAACAAGCCCAGAACGAGACAGCAGTGTACTAATTAATAATCATATAGCGTTCAGATTTAAAAAAAAACAATCTCTGGTTGTAACAATCCCTAATTATAGAGATTGTCATGTTATATAAATTATATAATTACTTTAAATTAGTTCTAAGAAATGGTAATTAGGACTTAGCCATGAGACTCACAAGTTAAGCAGCTGGACTTTTGGGCTATTCCTAGAGCTCAATGCACCTCTTACTTTTGCAAGAAATCAGGTATTACTCTGTCAAAGTATAAGGTCTGATTTATTTAATAAAGAAATACCAAAGAAAATGACATTAGGAAAATTCATGATCACTATGAGGGTTTTCCAGTACTAGCTGCCTGCTTGATAGTAGCAGTTACAACTGTACAATCCCTCATGGGGGATTTGCAGAAAACCATTTATCCCACCTTGAGCAAAGATTAGATTCCTTGTTTTTGTTTTGTTTTTAACTTATTATAATAATAATTTAAAAAACCATTAAAGCATTATTGTGTTACCTCAAAGGTAAAAAATTCTAAGGTCATCTTTTTGGTCCTGAGTTCTATACATCTTGTTTGAAATGTCTCTCAACTGGAATTATTTTTTAAATCATTGAGGTGAATTTTATTTTATTCTGTTTTACACTTGTATTTTAATGTCAAAAGAATATGTGATTGAACACAAACAATTCTGATCTGTAGTTTTGAACATATAATTAAAAGTCACTAGAAATTATTTGTCATTTGCTGTAAACAAGGTTGGGTTGTTTTTGTTTGTTTGTTTGTTTTTTAAATGAAACTCCTCTAGGGCCCAGCTTCAGTCTTGGCTAATAAAGACTGGTAAATGATTAAAAAAAGAAAAAGAAACAAATATCTATCATTAAGTTTATTTAGGATACTGATAAAATTAATAAATTTCAAAACAATATAAATTATATAGAAACTTTGCTTTATAGTAAGTTGTTGATATATAATTGTCAAAACAATGTAAATTTTATAGTAACATTGCTTTAAAACTGTAAGGGTCAATTCATTATAATTTCCAGTTGAAATTATAATGATCGTGTTGACACTATCCTCACCTATTAGGTCTCCTTTTAAGTTATAGAAACATAGAGAAAAATGCTGCTGATTCAGGTGTTTGAGGCAGTTTTCATGGTTGTTTTCTGGATGGTCTGCAGTAACATCTTTTGTAGTTACTGTGTGATATCACTCTAGAGACCAGCATTGTTTCCCAGAGACCCACCTAGTGCAATTTTTATGTACTTGGTTGACAGGCATTTATTGTGCTTTACGGTCTATTTTCAAACAAGCTGGAGATGTTCATTTCTCCATAAATTATTGCTGAAAGTTTATACAACATATCTTTTTAGGAAACATAAAGTGTTTATGACTAACAGCACCGAGTGATAGAATTGGCATCTCACAGAGCAGGATGGAAACAATTTCCCGAAGACTAAACTAGTCTACTGAAAAAATACAATACACATTATGTACTTTACAAAACCTTTCAGAATTTATGTACATCGACACCCAACAGGGATGAGCTCATAAATAAAAAAGTCAATTGAATAAATTACCATGAACAAATTTTGCAACCAGATTCAAGATTATGGTTTCAACACAGTGTTACTCTTCATCTGAAATGTACTAAGAGCCTTAAAAATTTTGCATAAATCTGACGGCACTTTAACTGTAAATATGTTTATGTTTAGAAACCTAAGTCTTCATAATGAAGCAAATATATTAAGAAATTGAAAGGTAAAATTTATATTCCAAACGATGGGCTAATAGTTTAATGAAATTTTAAGAGAATGGAAATATTAAGATAACGATAAAAATTAAACTATATAATATTACTAATATGTGTTTATATTGTATGCAATAAAAAGTAATATGAAAATATATGTTCCCTACTGAAGATATTGAATTCGTCCTTATATATAACTTAGTTTTGACAGTATATTTTTAAAAGCTTCATTGCATAAACATGCATCATTAAATTAGTTTTATTTAAATGTGCTAACAAAATTTTTTACAAGAGAAATTAGAATTATTTGGTGAGGACTGGCTATAGTGAATATGTAATTATATATTAAATATTATATTTTAATCTTGCAAAGATTGATTGACTCTTAAATGGTCATAATATATCACTTATATCAACCAAACTTATTCTACCACATACAACTAACTGCAAAGAAACATAAAATGTGCCCTGACCTAAAAGATATCACATGCTTACAGACTAGACAGATGAGGACAAACTATTCTTCAACAGCAAAAATTGTTATGAATTATAGTAGGATATATAAAAAGTAAGTATATAGAAATAAAAATGCCACTTTCAGAGTATTTTTAAGATATGAAAAATCACCTCAGAACTATATATTCACCACACTTTCATTTAAGCAGGAATATCAATCTCATATGATGTGAACAGACATAGAAGTCTTTGTGTAAATGAAAATACATATATCATACAAATAAATTAATGTGGCCATGCACATATAACTTATGGGTGAAGATATAACTTATGGATGATATTTTTGTTCTTTTTATCCTAATTAGTTTTCACTTCTTTGTTTCCTTTTGCCTTTATTGATTCCCACAACTAAAATAGATGAGTTTTAACATGTTTTAGTGAGAAAAAACTCATATTCCTGTCACAAAGAATGGGGAACCACTGGTTGAATTTCATTGGTATCTATTGCTTTGAACATTGGCAGAATATTCATCCCTAAAGGTGCTGCTATAGTGTTTATAGTTTTTATTAAAAGCTCCCAGGAAATACAAGGATAGTCAGGCATTTTCATATCTGTTTCCCTTTTTCCAAACAAAAACTTAAAAATGTTTGTGTGACTGGTGTTATAATTGTGCATGTCTTGTTTAGGCAACTACATTAGTATTTCATAGTACACTTTCTCTGTCATGTCAAGAATATATGATATAACAGTGGGTATTATAGCCCTCTGACACTTATAGTCTTTTTTTCTCCTTTTCCTGTAATGTTTCCTCAGACTTAGGTGTAGAGACTGTGTTGATAACTAAACACTTGAAGAAACTTAATTATTTCTGTTAAATGAGGTGTGCATCTTCATGATAGCCTTCATCAACTGTGGGCAGAAAAAAAGCATATTTGATGAAATATGAACCATACAATTATCTGTGTCCCAAAGGGGACAAAAACATTGAGAGACTTCTCTCCAGAGAGGGGTTCTTTGTTAAGTTATATAATCCCAAATAGTCAGCACTAAACATTATGTATATAGGGACAATAATACATAGTCTTAGTAGATTTTATACAGACACACATACATAAAATGTGTGTATATGCAAATATAATAAGAATAGACAGTAATGAATTTGAGAAAGAGTGGGGGTCCTGAGAGGAGTTGTTGCAGGAAGGAGAAAGGGTAGACATGATGTCACTAGAGTATGTGTTTTTAAGGTTATCTAAAATAAAAAGAAATGAGTTCAAAAATACTATTTCATGTGAAAAAGATCCTTTCTACATGGGCCATAGAAATAATTTTCAACTAGGATTTGTATTCAAAAGAATTCTGCACAAACATACTAGGTTAAGAAATAATATATACCATCTTTTAGCCATACTACATAATTTAGTATTATTCTCCCTTGTGCTGGGGAGTGTTTAATGTTAAATCTTTTAATGTTAAAGGATTTATACATGGCCAATTTTATCTTCATTTCTTTTGCAAGGTTCTTTTGTTACATAAGTTTTAGTGTTATGCTTTTTTTCCTGTTAACCTATCTCATGTCAATATAATTTTCATGGCTAGTCAAGACCCTAAGAGGGCAGAGGTAAAGATTTACCTCATCTATATTATCCTTTATTATTGAAATGTATTTTACTTTGAAGATACATAGTTGAAATCATTTTTAAGCAGAAGGATAGTAAAAATAAATTATTTTATCCCTTTTGTGATTTTAATTGAATTAAGTAAGGGGAAAATTGACCTTTTAAGAATGAGTTGAATGATGAGACAATAGATTCAGAAATACTCAATATCCATTAAAATATAGATATTCCACTACAATCAAAATCCATTAATAAAAAACTCCCTGCCTTATAGTTTTACTGCTGTGAACAAACACCATGACCCAGGTAACTCTTAAAAGGACAACATTTGGTTGGGGTTTATTGGTTGGTTAATGCCATAAGCTTAGTGCCACCGTTGGCCTAGTATGTCTTGCAGGCAGGACACCATGGTAGATCAAAGTGATTGTGGCTGACCTGGTATTTATTTTTCTCTTTTTATAACAAGCAAACACTAAAACATAGGGGTGAAGACACTAGAAACTAGGGGTGAAGTCTCTTCATAGGCATCAACTTAACCACTCCAAGTTCACTGAGTTGTATAGGTGTTGTGTTCAGCAATACAGACTTGCTGTCAGTTTGTGGAGAGCATCTTATTGTGTTGGCAACAAACTGGGTTGTTTAGAGATTTCCATGTGACCTTTTACACTAACTACTCAATTAGATACAACTCAATTCTGGTATATGGATACTTCATTTGATAACAAGAAATGTTTATTTGAGGCTCTTTGTCTCCCATTATTTCATGATTTCATTTGGAATACCTTCATATTTGTATCAATTTTGGAAAGTTTCTTCTGCATTATGTTTCCATGCTACTCCTCAAATGTCCCTGAATTTTACCTCTCTGCTTTCCTTCCCTTTTCCTACTTTCTTACCCATTAAAATACTTTTTGTCAAGAAGAAAAACTAGGCAAATTCCCTAACTTCATTGTGTTGTCTCATAGCTTAGAATTCTAGACATGCATCCAGAATAAATGTTTCAAATGAATGACTCATTTGCATGAGTACTATTTGTGTAATTGTGTCCCTGAAAATAGCATACCAGACAACTTATATTAGAGGGAGTTTAATTCTGCTGCAGTTTAGCGCCAACTGTGTGATTCAGATTCCAACTGATCATAGAGATACAATTTACATTCAATGGGTGATTGCTCACAGATCTTCACAGAGATATTCTAGAGAATCTGAGAAAACATTTGAGATTATGTAATTATACTTTGGTTATAAAATGCTGATTGCAATCACCAGCAATATCGAGGAGGAAATAGTATAACTTAGGTTTATTCATTCTTTCATCATGTTCTATGGCATGCATGTAGACTTTTGCAAAAAATATTAGTCTGAATGTACAATTGCACAGAACATCATACTACAGCAGCATGAGTCTCTGCAAGCATCTTACATACTTACTTTGCTTCTATTCTTGGTTTCATGTATTGTTAGAGCAATCATGTTTTCTTATGCCATAAGGGGAACTGTTTATTATTATAATAGTCTGTGATATAGCATATAAACCAAAATATATGTGATATATAAAAATGTAGAAGATATAAGAATGTAGGAAATATCTCTATTTTAACATGATTACATCTAAAGAGTATATAAAAACACAAAAATAAAATGATTTTTTCTGTTAGCATTGATTTGTGGAGCACACTTGTGATTTTTATTTCAAACATGTTAATATTGTTTAGCCTACTGATTTCAATAAGTATTCATTTGTGCATATGTTCCTATCATTAGTCCTGTTAGTCACTACTTATTTTCAAGTTATCAGGTAGAAAGCATGGCTGACAGTCATAATGATAAGTAATGTTGAGTAGAAACATTACTTTTCTTGCAATCAACTTCATGTCTCTCAATCTCTGTTCACAAACTTGACTTCATTTGGGTTCAACATAATTGTTTATTTTACTATTTTATTGTTTTATTTATCTTCAGTATCAGCTGGCATAGGATGAGTTTTAGGGCTCCAATTCCTCTTGGACATTTTGCTATAAATATACAGTGGCAGTAATTCTGTGCTGTAGTTTATCTGTCAATTTTTAAAACACTGACAATGAATACAGGATATTAAAAGAACAATAATCTTACTTTAAACTTTGGCATATGTTCATTTTATTCAAACTAATTATATATTAGACATTTAATCAGTTTAATTGTATTTAATATGCTCAAGCTAAGTTATTGCAATTTTTTCATTATGCCATCTGATAGGTGATACATTGAGCTCCCAGTACATATATCCCATTGAATTGTTACTTTTTCTATATTTTGCTCACCTTTCTCAGTAGACTGAGCAAATCTTAAAAGAAACAAGTAGTATAGAATTTATTTATGTTTTCCTAGAGGCTAGTAAAGTTCTTACTTTACATTGTTGGATAAATCTGAGAAAGAGGATATGGATTTGCTTATAACTAAGCCATTTCTACCCAGACACCCTGGATACACTTTTTTCTTCTTGCTGTTATTCCACACAGATTTGGTCTTGACCTTAAGGTCTCAAAGCTGCACTTCATGGACCATTTTTCTTTGGTGCCCTAAAGCTAACTTAATTTACATAAGGGGCAAAGATTAATTACACTACACTTGTGAGTAAGGTTGTAATAAATGGTGCCTAATTGGTACAGAAACCAGAGACACTTGCTGTACATTTGTCCTTTCACAGTTTTAAAAGGACATGGTCAGATTTCTATTATATTCTTCATAAAGGAAGATAATTTCTCCCACAATACACTGTTATCTTTTTCTTTGTTGTAACTTTAATGTCAGTGGTACTCGATAGACAGCAAATGAGCTAAATGTCTTGCCAGATAAACTAAAGTCATTTTGTGTTTTGACCTTGTAAAGTCTTATGTCTTGATTCAGTTTTATGTTCTTATGCATTTGTTATTCAACGATTGAACGGATAAAAATTTTGAGAACATATTGGTGATGCAAAGATCAAGGATTGTGAGTAGAACACAATAGGGAAGAGTGTATAACTTGAATTTAGCTTTGATGGGCTTGAATCCTGTGCATGCCAATGCTAATTGTCAGTATTGACAAAACAGTTTAACCTCTGTAAGATACAGTATCTTCTCCTCAAAAACAAATAATGATATCTATTACCAAAAAATATTTTAAGAATTAATTTAGCTTATATATATAAAGATATTATATTGTTATACAATAAATGCTATACATGCCCATGTCTTTAATTTTTTCATGCATTCCTGTACTGCACTTCATAGTTTTTTTTTAATTAAGTGATATTTGTGGCAGTGCTGAGTTAAATATGCCTGTCAGTACCCTTGTTTCTACTCAAGAAATAGAAATATAATTTTTAAACAATCAAATGTTCAAATTTATAAATTAAAATTGTGTGCATTTTAGATATGTTACATACAGTTAGTAAATTCTGTACAATATTAACATAATTTTTAAAGAACTATGTAAGAAAATGCATGTGGCTCACTACTTGAATGCCAGCCTTACTGCAATAGTTCAGAACTGAGTCTGCATCGTCTCTTAAGTGTGTCCATATAAAGAGTTATTAAAGAAAATAAATAAGACTTATGTAAAGACCTTGGTATTTTATATGGGATTAATTTAATAGGTTTTAATTCTTGAGTATTTTTAGAAAATACAGTACATGTATTGCTTTTTTGATCTCATGTAGCCAAATAGGTCCAAAATTTAAAACATGACTGCTTTTCTTAAACCACATAACTTCTGAAAGTTTAAGTAATTTTAAATATGAAAATTATCAAGAATAATGAAATGTAATAATTTTGTAAGTTTTTACTTGTTTTTGGTTTAACAAATTAGCATAAATCTTTTGAGAATTATGAGATTATTCAAGTCATTAAATAAAATAAACAGTCAGCAAATGTTAATAGTCAGTGAACAAAAAATATTAACAAATATTAAATGTTTAAGAAAGCTTAGTAGATGAAAAAATATTAGCACCAAACCATAACTAAGGCTTTACAATATGGGTCTTGGATATATCTTTTGAAAATGCACATAAAACTATACTGAAAGTGAAATATTATACCTGCTTCTCTGATAATAACAGATAATATTGTTAAGAAAACAGCAGAAAAATCACGCAGGGTTTTGAACAAATGAAGATATGTACTCTTGACATTTTTAATCAGTTTGGGAGGTATGACATGATCTTATTTTAGAGAAAGACGGTTACAAATTGCCATAGATTGTGCATTTTTTAGAATACACATTCACAGGTTTTCAACTGAACTATGTCCTAGAAGAGTGAGAAGTGATTTTGTTTACATTGACTGCATCTGAAGTAACTGAAGCTGCATGAGCAGCGTATGCTGGCTTAAATCTCAAGTTTTCCAGCTGTTCTCACTCCGTGCTATCTTTAAATTCATTGGTGTTATCTTTAAGGTTTTCAATAATTACAGTTAGCACTGTAGAATTTTATAAATGCCTATTTGTCAAAAGGATTTACATTTGAAATTTACGTGCCTTTAATGGAAAATGTACTTTTTATGCAACCAGCTAATGAAAATAAGGATTAAACATTCATCTCCTTTAGAATGAGAATATTTTAAAATCTTTGGAGAAATAATCAGTGAAAATAACAAATGAAAAAAGAATTTCAAACCATCCTTAATCCTCAAGGGCTGTCCTTTCTTCACTCTCACCCTTCAGGCTTGGCATTTACCCTGTCCACTGATCTCATAGGACCTGCCTCATCACAGTTCTGTATTTACATTCCTAGAGCATGCCAACCTGGTATTAATTAAGCACCATTAAGGTTTTTTTTTTTTGGTTTTCTATCATCATCTTTTAATTCAAGGTTGATATTCAAATATTTCTCCATTCATGTAACAGATAAAGTTTTTAAAAAATATTTGATGGGAATAATATAGTTCTCAGCATTTTAAATTTTATTACATTGCGTGTGCAAGTGTGTGTGTGTGTATTTGTGGGTGTGGCTGCATGCTCACAAACATGTCACAGCACCCACTCTTACAAAATAGAGGGAAGTTGCAGGGGTTTCCTCCACTGTGTAGGTGTCAGGGATTGAATGCAAGTCTTCAGACTGTACATAAAGGACTTGCAATTTCATCAGTCCAATTATGAGAGTTTAAATGAAGTAAAATAAGGAATAGTTTGTAAATGTGGTTTATAACAAAAGAAAAATTCAGACACAGGTTAGAGAATGAGTATAAAATAATTTAATTGAAAGCAAGGAAAAGTGCTTTCTTAACTTCCTGTTTTTATATGGCTGTAGTTCTCTCTCTCTCTCTCTCTCTCTCTCTCTCTCTCTCTCTCTCTCTCTCTCTGTGTGTGTGTGTGTATGAGAGAGACAGACAGACAGACAGAGAGAGAGAGACAGAGAGACAGAGAAATCCATTGGGTAACCACTTAACACACAATCATATGCTCTGCGTGCTCTGTACTCTATGGATCTTCTTAATGTTCTATCTATTCTGTTTTTCTAATTTCTTCCATGAGTACTGTCATTTTATGGGTCAGAGAATCAATCTGGAAACAAATTTAATTCAGTTTCTTATATGAATTGAAGTGTAATGGAAGCTAACATTAAATCTTAGGCACTTTGTGGAATTAAACTTGATGAAAGCATTGTTGATATTTTTAAGTATAATTTCTCCTGAATTTTCTTAGTGTAAAGTACAATTCAAATTTGATTAAAAAACCGCATTACTTTTCTTCTCTTGGAACATCTTGAGTTTACATAGGAAATGAAAAAATATTAAAGTAATCAGATCTTGCATACTAAAATAAGATGCAATTATTTCTAATAAGAGTTGACAATAAAATCAGAATAAATTAGATAATGTTTTGTGTGTGTGTGTGTGTGTGTGTGTGTGTGTGTGTGTGTATGTAAGTAAGTATATATTTCTCAGTTCAGTTCTCCTGGGTTTGCAGCTTATGTTCTCTTTACCAGTGTGATTCTAAGTGGATTCAACCAAGACCTTTACTTACTATGTGCACAGTAAAATGTCATTTCGGTTGTAAATGAAACACAAAAATTCATTAATCTTGAACCAAAAAAAAAAAAAAAAAAAAAGGAGGCAGTTTATGTCTAATAGGGGGAAGTCAAAACACACTACACCACTATTCAGCATAAATTTTAACTCTCATCCCACATGCTAACAACTCTCTCTCTTTCTCTGTCTCTTCATAGCTGTTTTTTTTTGCATAATCAATGGCGTGAAAGTGAACAAACTGTTTTGAAAATTATTTTGCTCAAGAATTACATACTTAATACATGGATATATTTCTATACACAATATTATATTCAAGTATTTAATGTGACCTTCTAGCTGACCTTCGAGGGAGCTGGCCTTTGGTAGGTACAGGAGAGCCAGGAGCAAGGGTAAGAAGGAAGACTGGTAAGGCCAGGTTTTGTTTGTTTGTTTCTCTTGTGTGTATTTTTCTAAGATAGGTTAATTTGGGGCCATTGAGAAGGTTCATCAGTGAAGGTGCTGGCCACCAAGCTTGGTGATATAAGTCTGATCCCCAGGACTCACAAGGAGGAGAGAACCAACTCCTGTTCCCTGATTGCCACATGTCCACACATACACACACACACACACACACAAAATAAAAATGTTAAGGTGTAATAAAGATTCATTTGTTAGTAAGAAAGTACAAGTAAGTTCATATGCTATATTGCATGTGTGTGCTGACTGCACATGTATGTGCAGACGTGACTATCTGAGGATATGTAGGTCAGAGCAGTTCTTTACCTTAGTGCCTTGAAAGCTCTTTTAATGAACTAGAAGCTTCTATTTATATAAATAGAATATAGAAAAATACATATATTTATATATACATAAATATATTTATATAAAGCTTCTATACTTATAAAATAATATGTAATTTGACTGCTTTAATATTTACCAGGTGTATCTATATAAATTCCAATGCTACAGAAAATAGCATTTCAAAATTTATTCAACATGTATTTATCAGATGTGGGTAATTTACAGATTTCCTCATCTAAAAAAATATTTAGTCTTTTGTGTGAATTGAGAACATTTAAAATCTTCTCTCCTAGCTATTTGGAAATAGTTACTGGATTATTTTTCAGCCATGGTTACAATACACACTACTATATAACAGCCATTTCCATTAATCGTCTGGTTTCCATCCCTCCACCCATCCATGTTCTTCCCAGATTCTAATAATTAGTGTTGCCTGTGAGATTACCTTTTTACTGTCATGTTTAAGTGAGATTATGTGATGTTTAACTCAGTACAACATCCCTAAGTTCCATATTTTGGGCTGCAATTGAAAGACTTTGTACATTTCTATGGCTGAATAATCACTTAACAATTTTGATAATTTAAACTTGCATAACTAAAATTTTAACTTCTGAAATTAGTTGTTCTTGAAATGGAAAAAATCAGCTGGAATGTGAATATGTTTGTGAGACATGGATATGTTTGTGAGTAAACTGGATCAATTTATGGCACAGAGAAAACAATAGAATATTTAGTTTCAACCAAGTAGATAATATAAGGTGACTTTCATTGTTTTAAGCATAATGTTTTTACATTTAAAAACATATTTGTTAATGGTGTAGACTCTGCACTTACAATAAAATGACCAATTTAATGAGGCAATATACACTAGTCATAAAACAAATTTATGTGTACACTCTACCAACATTCCATTTACAATATTTTGTGCTCTAATCATTGCAAAGAATAAATCTTTTTCTATCAGAGTCATTTCATTGCTTTGTTCCTTTAACAAATAACAGTAGTAGTTTTTCCTTTTGGGCCAATGGCCTATGCTTTCTCAGGTTCTTGGATGTTTTAATGTGAGACATGATTTCCATCTCATAGTGTGAGTTTTAAACCTAATAAGAAAGTGATTGGTTACCCTCCTTACCTCTGTGACAGTATTGTACCAGTATTTCTTGAAGGGAGGTTACTGTAGTGATTGGCATGTTTTGTAGGTTAGCTGCTGTGGAATTCTTTTTTTCTGAGGTAGTATGTAAGGTTCTTTACAGCACCGTGAATGCTATTAAGAGCTTCTTGTTCAGCACCAGTTCTCATTATCCATGTTTGTTAGCATATATAAGGTGTATCTATACCAACTGAACATAATCAGGTTATGTGGAGTAATCAGCAGCCTTGGCAATAGCCTGTAGCCATCATTGTTTTGGGGATCCATTGTGGTGCTTATGGTTGTAGGTAGGATTTCAAAAAGTAAAGGAAAAGGAAAATATGATCAAAATATATGAAAATAATTTAAAGTGAGCAACTACAAAATGAAAGAACTAAATGTTCTATAGTACTATAGGTAGAGTTCTTTCTATTACGAAAGCATGTTTTTGTTTGTACTTGGTACATGTGATCATCATTTTCTCATATGCTGTGACATTCTTGGTTTTGTGGTATTTTGCCTCTACAAGTAGTTTCTTGAGCTTAGAAAATGTACTCTACACACAAAAACAAAAACGAAAAGAAAACAAAATAAAAATATATGTTGATGATCATTTAGAGACAATATACCCATGAATATGTAAATATTGACTAAGATAAACACATAATTGTTGGATTAATCCTTTGAAAGGCCTTAAATCAAAAGTACTCTGGTAGTAATGAGCTCAATTATGAGACCTCTCTATAGAAAAAGGGCTGATAATTGCACTAGTAAAACAAATACATACATACATGTATACATGCATACATACCTGCACACACACACACATACATATATATGTATGTATGTATATATATATGTGTGTGTATGTGTGCAGGTATGTATACATGTATGCATATATATGCATATATATATATATATATTATACTGCAAGTTTCTTCTAAAATGGCCCATGCTATTATATTTATATTTTTATGTGACTTATTGTTCAAGATAAATTTCATATTTGCCTAGTTTATATCGGTAAAGAATTACACATGTACAATCCTGTAATAACTGCAGAAGTTGACTAAGTTGCTGAAAGATTCTAGGGGTTATTTGCTGGTTACTTGATCTCAATTAGTAGAAGAAAATTTGTTAATGACTTGATTCAAACATACAAGCAGATGTTTCATGTGGGCCTATGTTTTTTGTTTGTTTGTTTCTTTCTGTGTGAAAGATACTTGTTTTGGCTCTGAGTGATACATCAATGTCAAGAAGATTGATTCAATCAAAACATAATCATTCAGACATTGGATTTAAGAAATGTTTATCTTATCCTCAATTAATTTATTTACTTTAACTCTATATAACTTCTTAGGAAAGCTTTCTGTTGAACAAATTAAATTGTTTAAAAATTAAAACAAATAATTTAAATGAAATTATAGGACATCATAAAATATTTAATTGATTTTTATTAATCTTTAAAAGCTTCCAAAAATTCATGCTTTCTCTTCATGATTTTCTATGTTGTAATTCTACAGATAAATATCAGATGATAAAATAGAACATTGCACAAGAGTTAAGACCACAATGATCACACATGCTAGATTCATTTCCTAGCTCTCTTATGCTTGACTTAGGTCATATTCCTGAGATGAAAGCATGATATATGTGTGAAAATGACCTCTACCATGCTGTTCATCATATATTTTCCTCAAATTCTTACTTGAATTCATGAGATTCTAAGGCAATGCAGGCAAAAAAGCAAGATAAAACAATTAAATATCACTGAAAGTTTTGAAGATCACTGAGTATGAAATTCTATGTTGTAAAATTGCATAAAAGAAAAATATATTTTATTATGCTGTTTTATTCATATATACTTATATTATTTTTACTGTCATTTATATTATTTAATGCTAATGAGTCTTCAGTTGTCCATGTTGTCTCATACTTAATATCATGTATCTTCAATTTATCAAATAATATTCAGTGCATCTTATCTCTAAGCCATCACTGCTTGAAAATCTCCATTTTGATCATAATGTTTCATTGTAAGAGTGCCGAATATCTTAAAAGAGTTGAATTTTTAAATTATATTTGATCAATTAAAAAGTTCTAATGGAAAAAAGAAAGCATCTTTTACAATGATGGCCTACCTGAATGTCTGCATGTAGAAGAATGCAAATAGATCCATATGTATCTCTCTGCATAACACCCAAGTCCAAGTGGATCAAAGACCTCAAAATTAAACTGGATACACTAAATCTAATAGAAGAGACTAGGGGAATAGCTTTGAATGCATTGGTATAGGAGACAATTTTCTGAACAGTAGACCAATGTATTAGTCTCTGAGGTCAACAATTGATAAATGAGGCCTCATGAAGCTGAAAAGCTTCTGTAAAGGAAAGGACACCATCAATAGGGCAAAAGTACAACCTGCAGATTGGAAAAGGATCTCTACCAATTCTACACCAGAAGGAGAGCTAATATCCAAAATTTATTAAGAACTCAGTAAATTATACACCAATATCTAATTAACTCATTTGTGTTGTTGTTGTTTGCTTCCTTTTTTTTTTCGAGACAGGGTTTCTCTGTATAGTCCTGGCTGTCCTGGAACTCACTCTGTAGACCAGGCTGGCCTCAAACTCAGAAATCCGACTGCCTCTGCCTCCCAAGTGCTGGGATTAAAGGTGTGCACCACCCGGATGCCCAGCTAATTAACTCAATTTTAAAAATTGTGTTCAGAGCAAAACAGAAATCTCAACAGAGGAAACTTGAACTGTGGAAAAACACTGAAATTCTCAGCATTCTTTGTCATCATGGAAATAAAAATTGAAACTACACTGAGATTCCATCTTACGCCCTTCAGAGTAGCTAAGATCAAAAACTCAAATGATAGTGTATGCTGGTGAGGATATAGAGCAAGGAGAACACTCTTCTGTTGCTGGTGGGAGTGAAAACTTGTAGAACTCCTTGGGAAATCAATTTAACAGTTTCTCAGAAAATTGGGAATAATTCTACATTAAGACCTAGGTATCCCACTCTTAGGCATATACCCAAAAGATGCCCCACTATACCACAAGTATACTTGCTCAACTATGTTCATAGTAGTTTTATTTGTAATATCCAGAAACTGGAATCAACTTAGATCTCTGTCAACTGAAGAATAGATAAAGAAACCATGGTACATATTTACAAAGGGATACTATTCAACTACTAAAAACAAAGACATTATGAAATTTGAAAGCAAATTGATGGAGCTTGCGAACATCATCCTGAATGAGGTAACCCAGAGCCAGAAAGACATATGTGGAATGTTCTCACTTGTAGGTGGACTTACCCATAAAGTACAAGAGAACCATGGTATAATTGACAGACCCAAAGAAACTGGGTATTAATGAAGTTCCAAGGGAATACCTTTAAATTTCACAGAAGGGGAACCTATATGGAGAGGTGGATGGAGAGAGGAAACTGGGTAGAAGATAGTGTGAGGTGGAACAGGGCTGGTGACAAGGTGTGGGATGAGAGTGGGCAGGAGAAGGCTGGGATTGAGAATCATTGGTGACTAGCTAGAGTCCTGAGACAGGGAAGGATATTGGGAGTTTATGGCTGTGACCCTTGCTGAGATTCCTACCAGAGATGGATACAAAGACTGAGGTGGCCATCTCCTGTAGCCAAGCAGAACTTCCAGAGGACGGAGGGGAGTATCAATCCACCTACAAAACCTTCAACCCAAAATTTGTCTTTTCTATTATATGTGAATTGATAAAAATGGGGTAGAGACTGAGGGAACAACCCATCAATGAACGCCCCAATTTGAGACCAACTCCATGTGAAAGAATCAAACTCTGACACTTTTAATGATATTCTCTATGCTTCCAATAGGAACCTAGCATGATTTAATTGTCTTCTAAGAGGCTTCATCACCAGTGGGCCCAGGAGGTAGCTAAGTTAGTCAACTTGCTAGTTCTTTCATATCCACACCACTAGGGCAAGCTCTCCAGCATTTCCCTAGTTAGTTCACCCAATGCTGCAACTGGCAAAGGACAGTATTAGCTTTCCTGTTCTCATGCCCTCAGGGTCAGGTAACCCTAACCAACGCCACCAGGAGCAGCTCTACTGTGCTTACTTGGTTTGATGTGGTTCCCACTTTCCAAAATGCTGATGAATGTATGCTACATTTAGAAAAAAATTATGTTGAAAGAGTATGTCAGGTTTGTTTATCCTTCACTATCTGTTTCATGAGGGTGTAGAACACTTGACAGCAAGTTCTACTTTAAGTCAATATCCTTCACTCTAAATAGATCTCAATAAATGTGTTGAAATGAGTAGACAAAGAGAAGGTTAAAGATATTGCTGAGTTAACAGAGCATCCAAGAATGAAGAACTGAGCTCACTTCCCCAGAATTCACATAAAAATGGTCACTCTGGCAGGTATATGTAGACCTAGCACTAGAGAAATGGATAAAGGCAGGTCCTTATTTCATGCTGAACATCTAGCCTACATGAATTGATAAATTCTTGGTTTGGTCAGAGTCCCTGACTAAGATAATAAGGTGGATAGTTATTGAAAAGCACATCCTATCTCTGGTGTACACACACACACACACACACACACACACACACACACAGAGAGAGAGAGAGAGAGAGAGAGAGAGAGAGAGAGAGAGAGAGAGAGGACATACACATGTGCACACATACATGCATGCATATATGTATATGAATGTCTATATAAATACACATGAATCTGTCCATATACCACACAATCACACATATACACATACAAACAATAAAGAAATCGTTATACCAGAATGATGATAATGTAATAGTCTACAATAATGCAACAAATTGAAAAGTACAATGGTCACAGCTGTTTTATACCAACATACATAGACACAGGTCTATGAAGGCTCTGTTCACAAATTATTAGCTCTGACCTCATTATGTTTCCTCAGCTACTAAGTTGGCAACATACATAAGGGAGAAAAGCTGGAACCACTGTTGATTAATATACCTTGAGTGTGGCTGTGCTAAACTAATAATCTAGTGGGCAGCCAAGAATTGTGGCACATTTAAGAGGAAATGTACATTAATGTTCTTCTTGCTATCTATTTGCTTAGTTCATTACTTATACGAAGGTACATTTCTCAGTTGAGTCTTTCATTTGCAATTTTCAATGAAACTCATATAAGTTGTTTCTATCATGGATATATAGGAGTGGATAGATTAAAACATCCATTAGGTAATAGTGCCATATTATTATTTATATGTGAAAGCAAGAGGGGTTGTGGTTTTATACTGATAGAAGCAAAATGAGCTTTTAAATTGATTAAAAATATAGAGTATATATTGAGAATTATATGGCAACAACATAAATGACATCTTTAATAACGTAAGCTTGCCTTTTACCATCTCAAGCAGAAATAAATCGTTTAGGGCTTTACTGGCTGGTTTTACATCAACTTGTCAAAAGCTAGAGAGGCAAGTGCCTTCAAAAGGTCAGGTTGTAGACAAGGCTCTAGAACTTAATTCATGATTCATAGGAGAGGTCCAATCCTATTGTGAGTGGTACCATCCCTAGGATGGTGGTCCCGGGTTCTATAAGAAAACTGAGCAATCCATGAGGAGCAACCCAGTGAGAAGCACCCCTTCATTATTTCTGCATCAGCTCTTGCTTCTCAACTTTATTTTTAGGTCTTAGTGTTTCATTTCAGCAATAGAAATCATAACCAAGACAAGATGTTTGGCTTTTCTTAAGTGGTTCTTTTAGAAAAATACATATGACTTATCTGAAGGAAAATGACAGTGGAACTTTGGTCTTTATGTCTATATAAAGTATTAATATACATTTTAATAATAGATATGACAGAAATCAAAAATTCATGCAAAGATAAGCTTGCATTTTAATATACTTTACACCAGTACCAAATCAACCTCTATGAAATTAATCTGCATTAAACCTATTTGAGGACTATCAGAAATAGCCCAAACTGATAAATATAATCTTTATTTTTTATAGCACAGTTAAATATTAAGCTTTCATGGAGCATCACAAAAGTTTCTCAATGGTTTTGGAACTCAAAATGGACTTAAAATAGAAGAATACAGCATAGATGTTCAGTTGAATATTCATGGACACTTTTCAGTGATATAAAATCAGCTCCAGTCAAGGTCAAGAGCATCATTCATCATTTCACAGACTTAAAGAAATATAGCAAATTCTGCTTATATCAAATTTCTCAATGTTAATAAAGAAACTATTTTTTGTCTATAATAAGATGGGCCAACTTAATCTTGTATGCATTAGAATCAAAATAAAATATCTGTTCCAAGACTCTGAATTTCCCTTTAAAAATATATTAGTTTTCTTGTCATACAAATCTCAGAAAAACATTAAACGTTAAAACAATACCTGTGACTATTATATTATTTTATAAGAAAATCATTCTACAAGGCAGAAACACTGGTACAATGATCAATGACTCTTGGTCATAGGTTGAACTGTAAATATCTTCAAAAATGGTACCTGATGCTGCTTTTCCATGTTTGACCTGTGTTAAATAAGCGTAAATCTACTTTCAAGGAATTTATGGTCTAATTTGGAGACAATGTCAAAAAGAGATACAAAATTATTCTACAAGTAAAGCTAAACCTGAAAGCTATGTAGAAGATAGCTGCACTTTTATAACACCAAATTAAAGGTGGTGGTTTTAAAAATAAGAATAGGCTCTCTTTTATGAGAGTCAGTACATTATTGAATAACAGAGTAAAACAAACATGGAGGTCTTTAACGTAAATGGAAGGTATGATTGCATCCATAAATTGTTGAAGAAACCTACTTAGGGACAGCTCAATGGCTGACTTGATGTGATTTCACAGAAAATTTTAACACCATCAAATCAGTTATTATTAAAGAGTTAAAATGAGAGATCTTATAAGGTGATGTTTAAGAAGTGCACATACTGTATGATGACATGTACAGATGTCTGAAGAGTACCACAGAGAAGTATTTCATTTAATAAGAATCTATTATAAAACAGAAACCAGCTGCAAACACTGTGAGTCTGAGAAGCACTCCAGGAAAATAGATTAAGATTGTCTTGGCATTTCTATTGTTATGATAAAGCAATGACCAAAAGCAATTTGGGCAAGAAAGGATTTATCTTATCTTCCAACTCAGGTCACACTCTATCACTGAGGAAGTCGGGGCAATAATTCAAGACAGGAACTAGAAGCAGAAACTGAATACAGTATGTTGGTTTGCTAATAATAATTTGCTTGTGATGCTTTCTTATACCAGGGAGGACTAACTACTTGCCCAGGGATGGTAGCACTTTTAATGAGCTGGACCTTCTCCTGTGTTTCATTATTCCAAGAAAATACACTACAGGAAGTTAGAAGCATTTTCTCAACTGAGCTTCCTCTTTCCAGATAAGTCTGACTCGTGTCAAGTTGATAAAAGCAAAAACAAAAACAGAAACAAACACACAAACAAAAAAAGAGGACAGGAATCTAGCAAGCAATGGGCATTCTAGGATAGGTAAGAAAATAAAATGGTATGACCAGTAACAAGAACATAAACTGATTCTTGAGAATATGGTTCTGGAGTGAGCATGACAAGCCAAGTCAGGTATGAAGGACATATTTAAATCATAAATGTCAATGCTAAACTTGCTTGATAGTAAACATCATTAGAAATGCATTGTTTTCATGATGTAAATTTTATTTTGGATCAGTTTATCTCAAAGTGAGGAGAATATCCAACTGCCCCCAAATATTAAAAAACAGAATAAACAGAAACATATTGCATGTGACTCAGAGAAAGACAGAAAAAAATCCTTCTGATCCTATGTAGTTACTTTAGGAAACACAAGGTGAAAATCCTTTTAATAAAAATGAATTCTATGTTAGCCTCAGTTTTCTGTTAATCTGAGCCTCTTCTCTATACATCATTTGATTCTTTTACTGTTGGAGGTCCAAATTTTCCCACAAAAGTATTGTTTATTTGTTTGCAAGTGGTAGTCAAGGAAGGTGGAGACACAACTCAGTGCTCTTGATGTTCAGATCTTAGCACTCAAATTAGACAGATCAGAGTCACCTGTGACTCATGTTCTATGGGATCAAATATTCTAACCTGAATGATGCTTGGTGTAAATACATAAAATCAGGTGAACACACTTACATGCATTCATAAGTAAAATAAATAAGATTTAAACTTTAAATCAGTACTTAGAATTTTGTGAAAATTGTAACTTCTTATAAGGAATGGAGGATATATATATATATATATATATATATATATATATATATTAAACACTTGGGAAGGAATATATAATATATATTCATTCCAAGATGTTAAGTTTAAATAAGCAATGTAGCTTGAGATTAAAATATTAAGTGAAGATTCTCCATGGTTGGCAGTATGTAGAGTATAAAAATTCATAAGCACATTGGCAGGGTATTAACTTCTGCTACATTTATATCAAATATACAAAGCAAATCTCTATCAAACTTCAATAAGTTTAATAATTTCATAAATTGTAAGAACTTTTTATTTAGAAATGACCTATTTTATACAAAAATAATAATCACACATTTTATTTCTAATTACTTTTAAATGGTGGTTTTGTATTAACAAGGCCCTCTAAACCAGTGTGATCGAAGCTCACATGAACTCACAGAGACTGAGGCAGTATGACAAGGTTCTATATGGGTTTGTACCAAGTCCTTTGCACATACATTATGGCTTCCAGTCCAATGATTTTATGGGATTCCTGAGTGTCCGAAGGAGTAGGTTTCTGATTCCTGTGCCTTCTGTTTATTCATCTTGTCCAACTCCAGTGTGTTAGTTTTTGTTATATTTTATTATCATCCCTTATAAACTTTTGTTGTTGTTTTTTCTAATGACAGTCAGAAAGGTAGTAGAAAAAATGGGAGAGAAAGTAGGGAGTGACTGGGAGGAATATTGGAAGTTAAAACCATATCAGATACATAATGTGAGAAAAAATAACTACTTCCATTAAAAGGAAAAAAAGAGAAAAATACCATGCCAATTGCAGAGCCAGCCAACCAATGAAACAAACAAACAAAAAGCATTAAAAAATTTACAGTCTTTAATTTGTATTAACATTATTTTTCATCACCAGGCTACTCTCTTATTTGCCTATAGTCTCCAATTCTGCATCTCTGTTTCTTTGCATCTGTTTCTAATGATAAATGCTCCCTTGCCTCATTAAAGCAGTATGTTCCAATAATGGGAGCTAATAGTTTGTGATTTTCTTAACCACCTCACATACCATTCATAACACTCGCATGAGCAAGTCAAAAGCTCTCTCCTGTGTGTCTTACTCCTAAAATCTGACAAGATCATATAGAATGAAGAAATGATAGACACTGGAAAAACAACATACAAAAAAATTACACTGGGATCAGTAAGCTGAGCCTATTCTTATGATTTGTACATAATAGAGATGTTATGGTCTAAAATGTCTAAATGTTGACTGACAACTGTCAGTCACAGTTTGCTGACAATTGGCTAGACTATAGCAAGGTTAAAATTGGGTATTAAATGAGACTATGAAAAATTCCAGGCTGTTATAACTAATCGAGAAGATAGGTATATATTATCCAATACATTACGTAGACTACTTCTTTCTAAATATGATGTCTCCTATGTTTCTGAAAGCATTATATCATATTCCATGAAAACCCATCACAAGTCAGAATGAGAACTGGGTAACAACCAAATAATGAATCCATTTAGCTTTCTAAAATGTGTTGAAATAAAAGAGCATTTCTGTTACTCTGATTCATGCACAAAAATGTGATGGTGGGATGAAATCAGCATTTATAGCTTAAAACTGATACCAGCCAGGAATGAACAATAAAAGCGACCCCACAGATTATTCTAGCCTTTATATAAATATATTGCAAATTACATTTTCTGAAGCATTATCAACAACACAATGGCTTAATATTGAAATCTATGTTCACACCCTGTTTACACCGCCCACACTGTGCTTGCCTAGCACAGATTTTATTAAGGCCATGCACCCAGCATGAAAGTAACTGTATTGTGATAGGGGATTTGATTGGATTATTAAAAAATAGTTTTATCTATGTATCTAATACACACAGGAAATTGCTGTTCAAGTAAGCCTAAATGGTGAGTAGGATACTGGAAACATGTTTATTTCTCATCTCAGAAGTTTGAAAATGAATATCACATCTATTAGAAATTTACAACACTCATCCATTTCTCTTGTAAAAATACCATGTAGAGGCAGGATTTCTTTTCCTGTGAATTTTATGTGCTAGGGCACAAATCTTGTTATCGTAATACATGAAATACATCCTTAGCACCAAAATTTAAATTAAATTTTTTCTTTGTGAGTTTCTTGTAAGAACGGAAGAGTTCAGGTTTTCAAATGGTATCAAACTTCAATTTAATTTTATCCATGCTATTATGTCAATGGCTTATATCAGATAGATTGACTCCTTCAGTTTTTCTGGAAGTTTAAGTTATAAAAAATGTTAAATAAAAATTTAAAAAAATGGAGGAAAGTACAGCTTAACATTTAACATCAACATTGCTTTCTGATGTTGTTTTTTTCAGGACAGGGTTTCTATGTGTAGTCCTTGCTGTCATGGAATTTGCTCTGTAGACCAGCATGGCCTCAAATTCAGAGTTTGAACTCCCTCTACTGGGATTTAAGGCATGTGCCACCACTGCCTGGCTAACCACAACATTATATGTCATGAGGTATCTATTTTACTAGTGCTCTTAAAAATTTAGTTAACATCCTTTATATTAACTATCATTGGAATGTATGAAACATAGGTGTACAGTTCTGACTTATACCTAGGTAACCAGGACCAGGATGGTGTCATAAAAGAGTTTCTTAGGACTAGACTGTAATTTTCCATTCCAAAGAGATTTTTACTACACTTCTTTCACTCTTTAAAGGCAACAACTCTTCTGATCCCATCATTAAACCAAAATTTACATTCAACTCAGGTCCTTCTGTGGCCAAGGCAAACACTCTACTACTGAAATACAAACAGATGTTTTATTATTTTAATTTTATTTTAGGCATATGTAACATATGTATTCTTTCATGTCAGAACACACTCAGAGAATGGAGTCCTGTGAGAACTCTGAGTGTTCATAAGAAAACTCAAAGAAAACCAGACAAGTTTCTTGTGACCTCAGCTTCTTCAAAAAAACACAGCTGCGACTGTATTATTCTTTTGTGCCCTTCACATGTATAGCAAACAGGAGTGGGTTTACTTCATATTATTCATTACAACTAGCTATTATTATTTGTTTATTTGCCTTTTTGGAAAAATGTTTTTTTTCCCACTTACAACTTGTCTACCATTTGAGGCTTGCCTGTCATGTGTGGCTTGCTGGTTATGTACAGGCTAGCTGGTCATGTGTGGTTTTCCCTTGTGGTTTTAGACTATTCATGTGCCCCCTCTCAACTCTGATAGTATAAATTGTCTGATGCTTTGACCAAAGTTGTGTATTGCACACACTTTAGTTTGTCATATTTATTAGCTCCATTCTCCCAGAATATGCACCTACATCAGTGACTCTCTTGCCAGGAAGAGAGACAGACAGAGAAAGAAGAGAGAGAGAGAGAGAGAGAGAGAGAGAGAGAGAGAGAGAGAGAGAGAGAGAGAGTGAGAGAGAAGCGAGAGAAGAGAGAGGGGGGGAGGGAGGGAGACAGAGGGAAAGGGAGAGAGAAAGAGAGAGAAAGAGAGAGGGAGAAGAGATGTGTGGAGGGAGGGGGAAGAGTGAGAAAGAGTCTATGCAGTATCTGTGTAAATATGTGGTATGAATTCATGTGTGGATTCAGAGACAGAGAATGGGAATTGGTTCTTTCTATCGTGTGGGGTTGAACTCATTTCATCAGCAGTGATGGCAGGCAGCTCTATATAGTAAGCTATTCCCTTAATTTTTATTCTTAACACAAAGTATAAATGGTCCAGGATGTAACTGGAATCTATTTGTTGCTCAGGTGTGCCACAAACTTTTAAAATTCCTATTTCAAGCTCTAGGTAGCTGCCATTACAGGGGTGTGTTACAGTAGCAAGCTCTGATATGTATTATGTTACCCATATCCTTTAACAATAATACATAATTTGCAATATTTTATTGTTCAGTGCTATTAAAACGTGTGATTATCCCACACTGTGTTTCCATTCTGTTGTTGATAGATATTTGAATTATTTTAAATAATATACTTTTGAGACCAAATATTAATATTGATTCAAGGATTATTCTGTATATGTTACATTGTTACATGTTACAAAATAAGCAACAATTGTGAATCCTTGGCAGGAGATATATATATATATCCTGCTAAGATCTTGGGCCTTAGTTTTCATTGTTTTTGATATTAGAAACAGAAAATATAATAGAAATCACATATACTAACTCAAAATAATAAAATTTTAGACAATTGGTTATCACCTTATAGCATAATATTGCCTTATTAAATGTCTAACCATGGTCATCCAGAAATAAAATTATGTTTGGAAAATAAGAGTTACTGATCAGTGTGGAGAAAGGAGATGTAATATTAAGAAACAGTTAAAACTGTTGTGCTCCTAAATCATATTTTGCGATTAGAAGATAATTCTTTAAATTTACTAGTTTATCTGCATAACCATTTTGTGGCAACACACTAATAGAAATGATTCATTAATAAATAAGTGATATAAAAATTTTACACACACACACTACCTCAAGGTAGAATAGTATAAATAATACAATTTCCAGGAAAAAATAATTATATCAATCTAAGTTTATTTTAAGTAATTTAATATTTAACTCTGTGCTAAAAGGCATACTAATGTATCATCTTTATTTTTCTTTCTAAAATCATATTTGTAAAACTAACCAAAATATACTAGCTTCATTGGTCAAAACTATGGATCAGAATTTAAAATATTATATTAAATAATACAGTTTCTCTTTTGAATTTTTTAGCATTTTGATTTTAATTTTTTTTTGTAGTTAAAACTGTTATTCTTCTTTGGAACACCATTGTAACTGGGAACAATTTTCAAATACAACTGTGTTTCTATCTTAGTGCCTTTCTCTTTATTTCCTTGCCCATCTTTATAGAGCTTACGTGATACATTACCTGTGTATTTAAACTCTCATTTGATGCTGGGATCAGTAATATTTAAGGATTTGTAAAATTATATTACAGAGAGCAGAGAGTTAAGGAATGATCAGTAATCTCCCACAACTGCTGATGTAGGTGGAAATGTTCCTGAAGGAAAGCGAGGATGGGTCTCTAGCAGGCAGCAGGAGCCCAAGGATGGAAACATTTAGAGCAGATGGCAGCTTGAGAAGTGGTGTATGTCAGGAATGACGAGGAAGTCACAGGTCTTCTTAGATAATGTGGGCCATGAGTTGATTGTCACTTTTATGAGAGTCAGCCTGTGAGTAGATCCACTTTGCAAGGTCACAGAGCATCCATGCACAGACGAAGGAAAAGGAAGCATTGAGGGGTAGTCAACACACTATTGCTCTATTGTTTATTCTCCTACAGCCTCATGATTTACACTTCAGCAGCAACATCAATGGTACTGTATTAAACTTCATTGAAACATCTATTGGTTTAAGAAATAAAATTAACAGTATTGTAAATATAATGTTAATTTATGTAGAAAGAAAATAGACTTAAGCAGAAAAAAATTATCTTAAATTATTAACATATCATAAAATCAAAAATGCATTTTAATATTTAAATAAGATTGGATATTTTAGCCAAAGGAAAATGTCCTTCTCAATGAAGTCCAGGAAATAGTCTGAAGCTCCCAGGGGCTACTCCTTTAACATCCTAGTGACTTACCATTATGCTTTGTCTAAACCTTCATTTCATGACCTCAGAAGTCTGACCTCAAACTCCGGTCTGTACATAAGGGCTTTGTATTTCACAGCCTTGGCTACACACTTAAACAGATTTCATAATACTCTGCAGATACTGCTGCTTTGTGGGTAAATTGAGCTGTCCTTCTAATCTTACTTCTTTTCTTTCCATGGAGGCTTTACCTCACTTGATATCAACTAGAATTGGATCCATTGGAGAAAGTTGTTAATATCCTCTCAGCTGGCATTATTCCCTGAATAAGTTTTTCTGTGTTGTCTAGTAACACTTAATAGTGGAGATGATATTTATTAACCTTTCTGATCAGTTTTACACATTGACTATCATTAAGCTGGAGAAAATTAACACTATGATTTTTTAATGACTAATATAATTATACTTGAAGATAAATACTATTATATATATATTATATATTACATATATAATATATTAGTTTCTAGTCATATTTTTTGTTTTAAACAATCTATTATCTTTTTATTAAGAATATATAGTTTTAGACAATGTGTTCTGATTAAGATTCTCTTCCCCCAATTCTTTCAGATCCTCCCCACATTGCCAAACATCCAAATTCTCTCTCTCTCTCTTTCTCTCTCTGTCTCTCTGTCTCTCTGTCTCTCTCTCTCTCTCTCTCTCTCTCTCTCTCTCTCTCTCTCTCTCTCTCCTTCTCATTAGAATACAAAAAGGCTTGTAAAACTAACAATCAAAAGTAAAATACAATAAAAAGATACACATCAAAATTGAACACAAAAAGCAAGTAGAAAATAGTGGAATGAAACACAAATACAAAAATTAAGACACACATTTGCACAAAGAAAAAACATATAAAGAAAAAATAAACCAAATATATGAGAAAAATATCCATAAGTTTAAAAACACATGTAAACAAAACATTATAGACAAACTAATAAAACTTCCCAAAATATCAGCAAGTTCATTGTTTTTCTCAACAACTACTGCTAGCACTGGACCTCTCTTTACATATGGTTTTGTACTCAATAGACTCAGTTGGGGAAAATTTTTTTTCTTTTCTGTTGTAGGCAGTTATCAATTAGAAAACAGCTTCTAAGAGCACACCAATGCTCATGTTCTAAAATCAACAATTAATAAGTGAAACTCTTGAAACTGAAAATCTTCTGTAAGGCAAAGGACACTATCAATGAAACAAAAGGGCAACATATAGATTGGGAAAAGATGTTTAACATTACATACAATAGAGTACTAATACACAAACTATACAAATAGTTCAGCAAGATAGACTTAAAATAAAAAAAAAAAAACTGTTGTGGCCTGAGCTGCCCCAAAGTGGGTGCCAAAAATGTTGAGAACTGTACTACCCCATGTTTGGAGACCAAAATATCTCTGACCATTCTGTCAATGTTGGGGCCCAAACTTCCAAAATCCTTGGGAACTAACTTGTTAGCCCGCACTGCCCCAAGCTGCTTTGGTCCATGGGTTGGGGTTCAGCAAGAGAGTGAGGATGGACTTGAGGAATGGAGACCAGACAGAGTGTGATTCAATCCCGTTTATTCTTCAGTCTCTCTTCCTAGTCCAAGTCCCAAGTCTTAAGTTCCTAGTCCTTAGTTCTTAGTCCCTAGTGCCTCCAAGTTCTTTCTCCAAGTTACTTCTCCCAAGTGCTAAGTGCCTAATGCGTACTACCTAGTTCTTCTGAGTTCTCTAGTCCAAGTGTCTTCTACCTAATGCCTAATAACTAACTCCAAGTTGTACTCTCTGAAGTGTCTGATTCTCTGTTACTCCAAATTGTTCTGTCTGCCTCTCGTCTTTTATTTGTCTCACTTCTAGGCCACGTCTCTCTCTCTCTTTTTTTTTTTTTTAGATATTTTATTTACACTTCAGATGGCATCCCCTATCCCCATTCCCTCCCACTCCCCCTAGGAAACCCCTATCCCATGCCCCCTTTTCCTTTTTGCATTTATACATTCTTTTAAAATAATGTTAATCATAGGCTTTATAAGTTTTGAATTGTTCAATCAGAGGTATAACCCACTGACCAACCTAGATATAACAACTATCTTTGACTGGTGGAGATACATGAATATCTGCCTCCCTGTCTCCCCCCTCTTTCTCTCTTTCATCACCTAGCTTCTCCTCTCCTTCTTCTTCTCCTCTTCTTACTCCTTTTCTTCCTCTCAGTACTCCTCCTACCTTAGCTCCTCCTACACATCACCCTTCCTGTTAAAATGAAACTTTCCTCTCAAAATACAATTAGAGCATAATTATGCCAATTTGTACCAGTGAGGTACAGGATAGTCCTAATACCCAGTCCATTCTTTTGTTGATTAACCAGCTCCTCTGTCATCTATTCTAATTAAAACATTTATTTCTGAACCTGGCTTTATGATGAATGTCAGCTGACGACCATCCACTCAGATCTTTTCTCTTAAGGTCAATAGCTATATGTTTTCAACCCCATCAGAAATCCAGAATGACTGAGTTACCTATAATTGTGGGAAGCACAAATCATAGTTTCTAAAACTTATAGGCTACATCTCTAAATCACGCCTTTTATCATGCCCTTAGTTCTTGTCTCTAAATCTGATCTCTAAGTCACACCCTTATGTCACACACCTTTAAATCTCACACACCCAAGGGAAAATCCTGGGTATCTAAAGCAAGATGTTATCAGAGTGTGCTCAGCTGTTGTAGGCTAATGTAATCAAGTCTCTTATCAGGGTATATGGCTCAAGATGACTGCAAGGATGATAGCCGCCTTCTGTCAGCTCCCCACAAAAAACCTCAAATAATCTAATTTAAAATGATGTACAAAGCTAAACAGAGAATTTCAACTGAGGAATCTTGAATCGCCGATAAGGCACTTAAAGAAATGTTCAGCATCCTTAGTAATCAGGAAATATAAATCAAAAAGACCCTGAGATTCCATCTTACACCAATCAGAAAGACTAAGATCAAAAACCCAAGCAACAGCATCAAGCTGGCAAGGATAATGAGAAAGGAAACATGCCTCCATTTCTTGTGGGATTGCAAACTTGTACAACCACTTTTGAAGTCAATCAGGAAGTTCCTCAGAAAATCAAAAATTACTCTACCTGAAGAACTAGCTATACCACTCCTAGGCATATACCCAAAAGATACTCCACCATACAACAAAGATGCCTGCTCCAACTGTCCACAGTAGCCTTATTTGCAATAGACATCAACTGGAAGCAACCCAAATTTCCCTCAACCAAAGAATGGATACAGAAAATGCAGTTCATTTACACAATGTAATTGATTCAGCTATTTTAAAATGTACGTCATTAATTTTGCAGACAAGTGGGTGGAACTAGAAAATATCATTTTGAGTATAGTAACTCAGACCTAAAAAGACACACATGGTGTGCACTCACTGGTAAGTGGATAGTAGCTAAAAAGTAAAGAATATCCAGGATACACCTCCACAGATGCAAGAAGCAAGGCCCAAGTGGGGACACTTAAATATCATTTAGAAGGGGGAACCAAATAGTAATGGGAGGCAAAGGGAAGGTGGGAGGAACCTGTATGGGAGAAGGGAGGGGAGTGGTAGAGGTGGAGAGAGTCAGGTATGGGGAGAGACAGGAGAGAAGCCCAGTGGGCCAGGAGAATGAATGGAAATATGCAGCTATCAGGGGTAGAGATGGGGGTGGTGGAATCTCTAGGGAGTCCCAGAGACCAGGTTGGGAAAGGCTCCCAGGAGTCAATATGAATGACCTTAGCAGAAATGCCCAATAGCAGGAATATGAAACCTGAAGAGACCACCTTTAGTAGCCAGACAGGATCCCTAGTATAGGGATGTGGACACCCACCCACCTACAGAACTTTCAATCCCAAATTGTTCCTGTCTAAAGGAAATACAGGGACAAAAATGGAGGAGAGTCTTAAGGAATGGCCAACTTAGAGACTTATTCCATGGACAGACACCAGTCCTTGACACTATTACTGATGCTATGTTGTGGTTGCAGACTTGAGTCTAGTATGACAGTCCTCTGAGAGGCTCTACCCAGCAGCTGACTGAGACAGATACAGGTACCCACAAGCCAAGCATTGGACAGAGTTTAAGGACCCTTATGGAAGAGTCAGGGGAAGAATTAAAGGAACTGAAGAGTATGGCAATCCCACAGGAAGACCAATGGTGTTAAATAACATGGACCCCTGGGAGTTTCCAGAGACTAAGCCACCAACCAAAGATTATACATGGGCTAGACCAGTGACAATGGCATATGTGTAGCAGAGAGTTGCCTTGTCTGGCTTAGGTTAAGAGGATGTGCCTAAGCTTGTAGAGACCTGATACCCCAGGATGGAGGGCACCCTCTCAGAGGCAAAATAGAAGGGTAGAAGAACTCTGCAATGGGAGACCGGGAGGAGGGGTAGCATTTGGGATATAAATAATAAAATATTTAATTTAAAAAAGAAATAATGAGTGGAAATGTAAGGGTTTTTGAGTGTCAGGGGGCAATGTATTTTCAAACCTCCTTCTAAATCCCAGAGTAAGGAGATCTTTGCTCAAGATTCCTATAAATGATAGCTAGACTAGAAATCCAGATACTAAAAAAATATCTTACCTTTCCAGAAACAGAAAATGCTCATCAAGGTGAAATGTGCTACAATAACCATTATAATTCTTCTGTTGAAAAATATTTCAGAAGCCTTTGGAAAAGGTAAGGACAAATTAAGCATCATAACACATAGCTTTAGGTATTGAATTTTTATTTTAACTGTTTCTTGGGGTTCCCTCAAGATTTATATATCTCGTCATACAGTTCTTCCAAAAGAATAACCCTATATCTGTCAATTCCCTCAATCATAGCTAATGAAATCTGGTATGGGCAGGGTAGTTGTCCTCAATAAAGACACAAAGAATAATTGTTGTTATCTATAAATTAAACTGAAAACTGACACAAAGGATTTAACTGGAGTCCAGACTCCTTAGGATACAGATACTACTCTCTATGACAGGAGCAGAATATCATATATTCTATTAATCTAAGTTTAATTTAAATTACTCTATTTGTGCAATAAGGTGAGGTATTTTCATATCCTCTGCAGGTCTACATACATAAACCACAGCCTTATGATTAATGTTATGATAATGGAGCTATATATGTACTAATTAATATTTTACAGTTATAATAGAATATATATATATATATATATATATATATATATATATATATGTTCATTACTTATTTGTGGGCATATTATTAGCCTATGTCTTTTATAAATGCCATCCTGTTTGTGACAGCTACACTGTATAACATTAGCAACTATAAATTTGGCTCACTATTTATAATCTTATCCCTACTTGTCTTAAGCGCCAGTGGTTCCTAGATAGGCTTTATGTAGCTTTAGAATAGCTCTTCAGCTTGGGAAATTAGCAGTACTTTCCTAATACCCAAGAGATGAATGAGGTTACCTTTCTAGAGATCAGTATTACTAGGTTTAGCCTGATCTGTTTGAAGGTGATATTTCTATAATTAAGACTTAACTGACACTCATAGCCAGATGGTCTCACCTGGATAATATTTCTAGCCATCCTTATTCTAGTTATGCAAAGGACATGTTTTGTGGGTTGATCAAAGATCTGAGGAACATTTTTTTCACAATAAACACACTGTTAATGAAAATTCTCAATATTTACTGATACTGAGGTTGACACAAGGCTTCAAGCTGGGAAGGTAAAACATTTTGTATCTGACATGAGAAATATTGATATAAATTAAAGAATAAAATATTGTGCAAGATGAGCAAAGAAAATAGAAATAGAAGACCTGAGACCCAAATGATGTAAGATTGTAGGGACTGGACTTGGGAAATAAAGACATCATGCAAGGATTCAGTCATAAGGCCTGGGGAATGGCCATATAATAGATATAGGAAGACACACTCTTAATTGGTTCACAAACATTATCAGTTCAGGTTTCCATGGTCTGGTGCTATTTCTTCAGACAACTCCAGAATAAGTGGCTCTTGAATGATCTTTATGTGTACCTTCTCTTTTTATCTCTCTCTGCTCTTCTGTGTTACATATACGTGAATCTGTGCTTCTCAACCTCAGGTGGTTTGAAACTAGTTCACTGCTGTTGACTACAGAAGTGTATTGACAGCAATGATGGAAAATTTGAAAACTTTCTCCAAGATGCTTGCTTAGTTGATGTGTACTTGTGGTACAGAAACTCATCTCAAGGTAGAATGGCTATAGAGACAGAGAATTCATGCTGAAAATTCAATATAAGTGAGGCCAGAATAATGCAGTCCAAAAGGTGCTGATAGACACAGATTAAACCTGTGTCTAACAGTAACTCCCGACTGGTGAATTCTCTTAAAAAACAAAATAAACAAAACCTCTACCATCTGTTACAAAACTCAAATGGAAAAAAAAAGGTTCTAAAGACTCAACAAATGCAAGAAACAGGAAATATTTCACTGTGTGTATTGTGTAACCAGAAAACATACATAAACTTTATGTGAGATTCTAATGTTAAAAGAAAATAAAGAAAATAATTTGAAACTTATGACAGCTAATCATTACTGATATAAAACAGAGAGATTTAAAGAGAAAGTAACAGGCATTTCATATGACAAATCTCTGAAAATAAAAAATATACACTTAAAAATTATAATAAATGCCATATATGACACGATAAACTATAATAGAGTGAATGAATTGATCAAATAAAGAAATATAGTAAACAAGAAGTACAATAAATCAAAGATAAAAGGAGAAGAAATTGGTACTCAATTACATCTCACATAACATGAGTACAGAGAAATATATCAAAAGTAAATTAAACATCTATAATTATGCAGCTTCGTGTGTAATAGTTGTTTACATTTACAAACTACTACTGAAACAACTGGACATAAAAAAAACCATAGTCATGCTCAAATTTGTCCCTCAGAGATAGTAATCCAGAATTGTCTGTTTCAAGGCTTGCCATGGACTTTAGGATTTTTTTTTTGTAATTTTTTTATTTATTTTTATTGGATATTTTATTTACAGTTCAGATGCCATCCCCTTTCCCCATTTCCCCTCCCTAGAAAAACCCTATCCCATGCTCCCCTTCCCTTTTTGCTTTTATACAATTTTTTAAAAATATTAATCAAAGGCTTTATAAGTTTGGTAATGTCAATCAGAAGTGTAACCCAATACCCAAGCTAGATATATCAACTATCTTTGACTGGTGGAGACACATGAACATCTGCCTCCACATTCCCCCCTTCTCTTTCTCTCTCTCATCTCCTAGCTTCTCTTCTCCTTATTCTCCTCCTCTCCTTACTCCTTCTCTTCCTCTTGGTACTCCTCCCACCTTAGCTCCTCCTACATATCACCCTTCCTGCTAAAATAAAACTTTTCTCTCAAAATACAATTAGAGCATAATTATGCCAATTTGTACCAGTGAGGTACGAGATAATCCTAATACCCAGTCCATCATTTTGTTGACTAACCAGAACCTCTGTCATCTCTCCTAACTAAAACACTTAGTTCTGAACCTGGCTTTTTTCTTGGCTTTAGAATGAATGTCAGCTTAAAACCATCAACTCAGATCTTTTGTCTCAAAGTAAATAGCCAGGATTGGTTATGAGACTATAAGTTTTCAACCCTGTGAGAAATCCAGAATGACTGAGTTAACTGAAATTATGGGAAGCACAAAGCATACCTTCTAAAATTTAGCCAATTTATAGAGGCCACGGAACACCTGGACAGTCCCTATACTACAAAATGTTGGAGCATCTGATCTTCAGCCTTCTGGCCCAGGATCATCTGACAGACCGCTTCTTTTTCCTTGTTATTTTGGAATTCAAGACCTTTAAGAATTTATTTTTGTTAATGCTAAGTATTTTTGAGTTCTTCATATATTCCAGGCACTCTGTCAGACATAAAAATTTTTTGCTATGTTGAGGATGACCCTTCATTTAAGCAATACTGTCTTTTACTCTCTAGAACTGTTCAGAACCAGTTGTTGTTTACTAAAGCCTATGTTCTAGGAAGAGTATTCAGAGAGTCCTTTACTTTGTCAATGGGTTCAAGCACATTCCCTATTTTTTCTTGATGTTAACAGGTAATATTGTAGCTGTTGACTCATCAGGAAGTGTGTGCATGTGTGCATGCGTGTGTGCATGTGTGTGTGTGTGTGTGTGTGTGTGTGTGTAGGGTGATGAAGGGGATCCAATTTGTTCAGTATTTTCATGGAAAAATCCCACCTTTTTTCAGTGTGTATTTTTGCTTTTTTGTTAAAAAGTAGGTGTCCATGGGCCTATGGACTTATACCAAGCTTTCAACCCTGTTTGATTGATCAATATGTCTGTTTTTATGCCAATGCCATGTTCTCAGTATTACTGTAACTCAGCTGTATTCTTAAAATCAGGATTTGGTATCTATAGCAGTTTTTATTTTAATTTTCTTTCTGTTCAAGATTATTTTACATGTTCTGGTTTCTTTCTGACTCCATAAAAGTTTTTTTTTAAATCAGGTTTTGTGAAGAATAATTTTGGAATTTTGATGGAGATGGTATTGCTTCTTCAGTTGCTTTTTGATAGGATGTTTAAGCTTGCAATATTAGTCCTACTAATCCTCGAGTATTGGAGGTGTTCTGGTTGTCTGAGGCGTCCTACAGTTTCATTTTCAATTATGAAAGACACTTAATGTTAAATATATGTTTTCCTTTCTTTATTAGAAATAATGCTAAATATATGTTTTCTTTCTTTATTAGAAATAATGACTTTAAGATGAGTCATGCATTCAAACTTGATCACATGAGATATGGGAATAAAATTTGATTGAAGATATGATTGGAGATCATCAATATATTTCTCAGATCTGATATATTGAAAGCTTCTAAAAGAAAGCAGATGGACTGGGAGAAAATGTTTGAAGAAAGCAGTGATTGCACTTTCAAAATATTTAGTCACCAGCATTTTTAAAATAGCAAAGACAAAAGTGCATCTATTTCAGGAAGAGCTAGATGAGTCAATTTTCATTTATTCTGCCAGAAACTTCCTAGAAAGTTGTCAGAGAAATCCTACACAAGAGCTGCCAACCATTTAGAAAGAGTAACTTCATATGAAAGAGAACACTGGCTTAATATTAAAGAGTATCTTTGATTGCACAGAATTGAAACCAAATCATTACATTCATTCTGTGCTAAATTTCACATTTAAAAAATACTCTAATTTTATTTCTGATTGCTCATATATAGAAAGTGGTGTCTTTTTATCCAACTTTCTAAATTCAGATGGTACCCTTCAATCTGAATTACAAGCATCCATCACTACCAAAGGTAATAGAAGGGCGAGTGTTTGTGATGATGTACTAATGCATTCTCTCACAAACCTAACCAAGGCACTGGAAAAATAGTGGATAACTGTAGGGAGCCGCGGCAAGTGGTGACAACATTCGCCATTACAAGATGGTGCTGGCATCCAGTGCTCCCACAAGTAAACAACTAAACTGCGCAGGTGCAAGAGGCGAAAGCGCGCCAAGTCACTGCCCATCCAGGGGCGTAATATGGGGTGATGAGTGAACAGCCAATCAGAAGTGAACACGCCACTCTAGGGTGCATATAAGCAGTGCCTTTTTCTGGGCTTGGGGTCTTCTGCTTCAGCTGATACAAGAATAAAGCCTCGCTGTAGTAACTACCCGAACACTGCCTCCCGTGTCTCTCTTGCAGGCGAGGGGACTCCGAAGGGGCGCAGAACAGATAACAACACATTTTTACTCTTGAACTATTTTGAGGAACCACTTTTAACATGTTTACAATAGAAACAATTTTATTCAATTGTGAGCAGAATATGTTTGTAAACTATTTATTTTAGGTTATGATAAACAGAAAGTGTTTTGTCACTCTGGTTTTGATTATGGGACAATCACTCATATCAGGTTTGTTAGAAGAGCAGAAGATAATTTCCAATATATATATATATATATATATATATATATATATATATTCTTTGGAGAATTCTAAAGGTAATGTTTCAAAGTACATTTTAATATCATTAAAGACATATTGATAGAAGTGTTCTTCAGATTTAGGTCAGAAATCAGAGCCCACGAAGCAGCTTGGTTTTTAACATTTCACCATCTCACAGCATGGAGATATTCCAAATGCATTTTCATGCCAAGACCATTTGCTAAATTAAAATGCACACTGAAAATCAAAACATTATTTTCTTTTAGGTTTCTTGTAAAGCATGAACTTTTAAAACTTTATGAAAAAGAATGCATTAAAATCCTTATGCTATTTTGCTATCTTTCTACTTGGTATGAGAAAATTGGCACTTTCCCCTCCCCCAGTTCTATGTTTTATTATATTATAATCTAAGATTTTTAGGCTCATTTTATTAATATACATTTACCATAAACTTTGAATTTTTATTTGAATAGTTATGGTTTTCCAATTGTGCTTTTACAATTATGTGATACTTTTGGGGACCATTTTATATTTTAGGAGTTCCATCATTTGGCTTTATCTCTGTTATATTATTTTTATTTGAAATAATTATAGCAGTTTTTAGTTTATAACAGAAATGAGATGAAGGCACAACATTAGCTCAGTATCCTCTTCTGTTATACAGGCACATCTTGCCCTGTGGCAATCATCCAATAACATTTACTTCATCCTAAGATCATCCATCATAGTTAAGTTGTAGATCACATAAGGCTGTCCTGTCACTGTTGCATGCTGCATGGTTTTAGATAAACACACTCTACCATTACAGTACTATTTTTATTTTACAGTTTTATTTTACTTTTATGTTGGGAAGTATTAGGAATTGGATATAGGGCCTCATAAAGGCTAAACATATATTCAAACACAGCTTTATTTCCAGAAGTTTTCTTACGTTTGAAACAAAATCTCAACTAAATGTCACCCTGACCAGACTTGACCTCAATTAGATTTCATGTGCCACCTAATCTTGAACTTGCAAACTTGCAATTCTCCTGTGTTAGTCTTTCTTACGCCTGTGTTAAAGGTCTATTCTGTAAGGGCCAGCCATGGAGAAGACAGTTTCAAATGTATTAGACACAACTCATTCAGCTCCTTATCGAATTCTTGATAGTCACTAATTACTTCCACTGTTTTCATAATTCTTCCTATCTTAAAAGTCATGCCATTTTGAAAATACACTATATACCCTTTGAAAAGGTTTCTGTCATGTATTAAATTATGTTTAAGATTCATCCACATCTTTCCAGATCTTGATACTTCATATTATTTTATCACTGAGTAATGTTACATTAGCTGAATAGTCCATAGCCTACTCATCTCCTGAAGAGATACCATCTTACTTCAACATAACTTATAGATTACTTACCTCCCTACCCAATATTATCTTACTTCAACATAATTTGTAAAAACTATGAATAAAGTTTCTATATATGGGTTGCTTTTGGCATGGATGTAAATTTTTAACCCTTTACTAATTACTTTTGCATCACTGTGTCCAAAATGCTTGACAGAAACACATAAAGAAAAGCAGTTTTATTTTGTCTCAAGGTTTCAGAGGATTTCATCCTCTCATGAAGCAATTAGTCTGCTCTTGATGACTAGAATGTTAGGGAGAGATTATTCACACCATGAACAATGCCTTCTACTAAAGACTTTACAGCCAGCAGATATAGCCTAGGCAGCTTGATAACAAGTGTTCAAAATGTATGAGGCCATTGGGAAAATATGATACTGAAATTACAACTGTTTTATACAAATACCGATGAGCATAATTGCTAGGATATTTGTTAAATATATGACTAACTTTAGAAAAGACTAACCTGGAGATTCATGCCCACTCTCAGCTCTTGGGAAGCTGAGGCAGCAGGACTGCAAGTTTGAGGTCAACCTGTGCTTCCTCATAAGTCTGAGACAAGCCTGGTAAGGATAGTGAAACTGCCTCATCAAAACAAAACAATAGAACCAAAAATATTAATTTTATAAGGAATTTCTATAAGAGTATTTATGCCAACAAATAATTTTTTAAACAAATAAATTTGTAAGGAATTGCCTTGCCTTTTTGCTTCCATCAGCAATGGATAAGACTTCCTGCTGTTTTCTGTGTTTAGGCTTTTCAGTGTTTTGAATTTCACTATTCCAAATTATATATATATATATATATATATATATATATATATATATATATATATATACTGCTGTTTAGTTTTTAATCTCTCTAATGACATATGATATGGACTATCTTTTCATAAACTGACTTACATAAATGCATGTTAATAACAATATTTGTGATTCCCAGTAAAAGGAGATCCTAACCTTAAAGATAACAGGGTTCTGAAGTGTGACCTCTGATAAATGGTTAGATGACTAGGACACTGCCACTATGAGACAGTAACAGAGAGGTCACTTGCATTTTTAACCTTGCTATACAACACCCAAAAGATTATAGCTATATATCAGGTATTGGGCCCCAACCACACATAAAATCAGTGGGCTACTTTGAACTTTTATTCGCAGCCTCCAAAATTGTAATCAGTAAATTCTATTGTTTATAAACCTTTACCTCTAGAATTTTAGTACAGCAAACTAAACAGAACAAGATGCCACTGAGTTCTTTCTTTGTTTTGTCTTTGACTGTGCATATTTATGCCTTTTCATAAAAATGACTTACTACCTCCATATAAGCATATGGTCAAACAGACAGGACTAAATAGTATTTTATTTTGCTATTTTTAAATAACATTTTTTTTTGTAATCAGGTATTATATGTGATGGTATATAGATTTTTGTTGTGTACAATGCTTAAATCTTATCTATCATCAGTCTATCTCTCTCTCTCTCTATCTATCTATCATCTATCTATCTATCATCTAATATTATTAACACTTAAACTACTCACCACTGAAGGAAGACAAACCAATAGAAAAGATTATAATTGGATATCCACAGGAGAGACAAATATCTATTTCTATATCTCTATATCTCTGTATCTCTATGTCTCTGTATCCCTATCTCTCTCTCTCTCTCTCTCTCTCTCTCTCTATATATATATATATATATATATATATATATATACCATCTATATATCTATATGTCTATATATCTATATATCTATTTATCTATACATGTATACATGCCTATTTATCTATTTATCTATATATATAAAATTTATATCTATATCTACATCTATATATCTATATCTAATTTATATTTAAATTGAAGTATAAATAGTACTAAAAATATTTTGCCTGATTCATAATAATTAAATGATTGTAGAAAAGATTTAAGACTGTGTAAAAGCTGTGAAAAGGTTAGGTCAAAGAGAAGGCTCAGAGTACACTGTTGCTCGCCACCCAGCCTGAGGACCTGAGATCAATCTCCATATCATTCATAAGGGAAGGGTGCAGTGTTTCCCCACTTATTTTGCTCACATCAACTCCATGGCATCAATACCCATGCATACACAGAAAATAAATAAAAAGAAAAGTGATTTTACTAGTATGTTATGAAAACTTACTGTTGCTTTTACTATTAATCTTATTTTTAAATGAAAAGTAACTCTAAAAATGAACAGCCATCCTTGGTAGAGAATGAAGCTATTTCAACATCGGTGCCAAGCCACCGGTCTTCACAATCAGGATTCTGAAGATGATAAGTTGTGAAAACATAAATAGTACCTATATTTCTCAATAAGCAATATTGTAAGTCTCCTTACAATAATCACTAAGTAGCAGATTACTCTCAACAACACATTCTTTATCCACACTACAGTGGAAGCTATGTATCGCTAACTACTATGTAAGAACTTAAACACATTAAAAAATGACAGCTTTGAAAACAATGCTAAAATCTTCAACAAGCTTTCTTATTGCAAGATTCTGATATTTGAACTACAAAGATCTCATATGGCCCTTGATATGTTCCAGGATCCAATGGAACATCACACATCTAAGAATTTATATCAGTATTAATGTTGCTTAGTGTTTCTTTTTATAAGGCACAAAATTAATTGCTAGGATTGTATGAAGTTAGAACTGGGAAAAGTTGAAGTAGAAGAACAAAAAACTGTCAAAGAATAAAAAGCTTGGAAAAAACGAAAGTTACAATCCAATTATCTGAAGACCAAGATATTGGTAATTTACCCAACTTTAATTATACGTGTTCCATTAATAATAAAAACGATGATGAATTCATTGTCAGATAATTAAAGTAAGAAGGAATAAGCCAACGTCTCTGTTTAGATCTTTTAATGCTTTTATTCTTTAATTAACACCTAAAATATACATAATCATCCTGTTGGGTGATTGAGTAAATATTATTTGTATCCTTATACTTTGGTACATATGACAAACTAGGGAATCTACACATTTCTAGGATTTAAAGTTTACTAAGAAAATAATTAATTCTGTTAAAATGGCTCAGGTTCATTCTACCCCAGACCAAAAACCATGTCCACTGACATTTTGTCAATTTAAAAATTTTATTAATGATTTGCAGATTTGTGTGGTTTACTTGGTAATTTTGCATTGTAAACTATAATTATAACTCTATACCTTGTATATACATCTGAGTCCTTTTCTGTTTGAGGATAAATGCAAAGTCACCAGGCCATATGACATAAAGCATTTGAAGACATATACAGGATCTTTGAATACTCCTATTAGATACCACAGCCATTGTCAGAGTATTCTTCCCATGGGCAGAATTTCACCTTGAATTGTATGTACATATTTCTTGGTTAACAATAATATATGAGACAAAAGGTTTAAAAAAAGGAATTGATTTTGTGTTAGCTATATACACAGGGCATTAGGATAATATTTAAGTTTGGTTAATATATCCACTGGATAAAACTATTTTTTTTTTGCAAGCACATATTAGTTGGAGAAAGTTTCTTGGTTAGGGATGGGAGCTCATGACCACTTCTTCGCTACAATGTTGGGTCCCTTATGACTTGAAATTGTTCAGGACCTGTGCATTAGGCCAGTCTAGGTGAGTTAATAGGTATAAAAGTCCAGGAAGGAGTTGGTGGGGGAGAAGCTATGATTAGACATATGAATATGATTATATGTGAATATATATGAAAATGATTACATTCAGAATATATATATATATAATATATGTGTGTGTAATTATTCAAATATATACCACTTAATATTATGAAAGATTATTGTATGTTCTGGAAACAACCTTTTAGAATTTTGCAAGAAGATGCTAAAATAGTACTTATCTGGGAAAATATTTTTAATTCAAAATGCATATAGAAGAGTTTAAGGAAGATAGCACGTTACAAAACTGACAGATAAAATAATAGAAGCAAAATGTATGCACTCCTCATTCAGTTTGTTAAATGGAAACTATGAAATCAAATATATTTAAGAGTTCTTCACCATTGGATTGAGGAAGAGATGAGAAGTGATTATTGAAGTCTATCACTAGAACAAGATTTAGCACTTAATGAGTTCTGTTTCATGATTCAAACAATTTCTTAGAGCAGGTTTTAATAGTTGCAATGGTATGGGACAGATGCACTATTATTTTTATATATAAAATCATTTTATCAGAGATTATATTTTGAATCTCTTTTTCTTTTTAGATTTATTCATTTATTTTATATATGTGAATACACACCAGAAGAGAGCCACTACATGGTTGCTGGGAAGTGAACTCAGGACCTCTGAAAGAACAGTCTGTGGTCTTAAATACTGAGCCATCTCTCCTGCCCAGATGAATTATTTTCAAGATGGTGGGCATAATAAACAATGGGCTACTCAAGAGTTGGTTCAATTAAATGTTTAGAAAATTAATGTTTCAACTAAAGTTCGTGTGTTAGAATCTTGATTTGCATGTAGCCTTAATTAAGGTGTTGAGAGCCTTTAAGATATGAAGTCTGTTTCAATGCCTTCAGGTTACTGGGGACATGTACTCAAGTGGATTAGGTGGCCCCCTTTTCTTCTTCCTCTTTACTTCAGAGCTCATGATGCAAGCTGATTTATTTTCCAAATATTATCCAGCACCCAACCGGAGGCCCAAAGAATCCCAAAATCATCAGCTGGCAAGTCATTTCTTTAATAAGTTACTTGTCTTGAATATTTTATAATATTATCTGAAAACTAACACTTATTAAGAATATGTTGGAGATTACTAACAAAGGAAGAAAGCATAGTGAAGAATAAACATTCATTTAATACTGAAAATTCTTGATTTGTTTCTTTTATCTTTTAAAAATAATTCTTTATAGCAATGCCAAAAAGAGAAGCAGACATGGGGATTTTGCCAAGCCTCTACATATTTGACTCTTAAAGATAAGAGTGAACAGAATATATGAATAATATGGTATTAGCATTTAAACTATTGAAAATGATTTGACAAGGTTATTTTAAGAGCTGGTCCTTAAGCCTTATGTTATTCTATTATTAAACTCTACTATATTACATTTGATTACCATATATAATATATGCACTCTTTTATGCAAGAAAAATCTGAGAAATAGTTAATAAATCAGTGACTTTGTACATCTAAACTGGGTTCAAATGTCAAATTATTTCCAGAAATTAAATGTAAGTAGTTATTAGAGTATTAAGTTAATTAGTATTAAGTTAGTTAGTTATTAGAGTATTAAGTTAATTAGATATATCATTATCTAAAGAAATGGTCAAAATAGCAGCTCATGTGTTAAGATGAGGTCTGTAGATTTTGATTATGCAAGATCATTACAAAGTCAATGTTAAGTTTTGAAATGCATACCTAGGACATGCAAGATAACATGGCCACTCTGTTTAGCAGGTGGCTCACAATGTGCCATGTGTCCCGTACACATGAGAGCATGTTAAAAGTAGCACTAATACATGAGATCAAAAATTAAAATGGTTTATTTCTTTTATACACTTAAAGAAATACACCAATGTAAATTAATTAAATGCTTAAATAGAAGATGAGTCTAATATAAAATGTCCCTGTACATGAACCAGGTGCTGTAATCACAAGTCTTTAGGGTTTGAACTTGGTGTTTTAGTTAGGGTTTTGCTGCTGTGAGCAGACACCATGACGAAAGCAAGTCTTATAAAGGACAACATTTAATTGGTGCTGGCTTACAGGTTCACTGTTTTGGTCCATTATCATCAAGGGGTGGGGTGGAAGGGGGCAGAAAGAACATTTAGTATCATGGGGGCATGCATGTTGCAAACAGAGCTGAAAGTTCTACATCTTTATCTGAAGGCTACTAGTGGAAGATTTGTTTCCTGGCAGCTAGGATGAGAATGAATGATTTCCTTAGAATTCTCTTGTTTTTACCTTTTCTCTATTTTTATAACTAATAGAATTCAAGTGTTCTTATAGTGTTTATATTGCTTTGAATTGATTTGCTGTATGTGATTTATTTATCTTCTTTAAAGGCATTTACTTCTCATTAAAATTATCTTGTTGTATGAATATGATTATTTTGTATGTATACATTTAAGTATACAGTGTGCATATGGTGCCTGGAGAATGCAGAGAAGACGTTGTATGCCTAGGAACTAGAATTATAGACAGCTATGATCTGCCACATGGGATCTGGGAAACTTGTCTTCTGTCAGATCTGCAAGTGCTCTTAAACACTGAGCCATCTCATTGGTCGAATTTACATCATTCTTATGTATGCTTCTCATATGTTCCTTTTGTCCAGAGACTAACTACTTATGCTTCCTGCCTATAGATTAATGTGCTGAAATGAAATGCTTTCACAAAGTATTCCGTCTAGTGTTTACTGCAATCATAATTATTATATATTTCAATTTTCCATGTTAATAATTTGTATGTCTTACTAGCTTATAATCTGTTCCATTAAAATTCTACAAAAGAAATGTCTAATATTTTTCTCAGAGAAGTGTCACTCAGCTTTGTGATGTAGGGGGACACTGAATTACATTTTTGGCCTACATGTATATTTGTGACAGAAATTTCCCTGCCCAATATATTTTAAATATTAGTGCAGCAAGAGGCCTATGATTGGACAGGGAAAAGGGAGGCAAGGCTAAGAGTGGGAGAGAGAAACACACACAGGGAGGAATGTAGGGATAGCAGAAGATAGAAGCTAGCGTTAACCAGAGTGCCTTTAACTACCCTTAGGCAGAAAAGTTTAGGATATTTGGGATATACTGTCTAATCTGTGTTGGCATCTTACCATTATCAGTTAGCTTTGAAATTATTGTGTGGGCATCCTGGGATTTGAGTATTAGATGACATATAAATCTGATTGGTTAACTATAAGCATTAAGAGTTTTGATTTACTGGGTGATTGGTATGGTGGATGACTGTGGCGTACTGCTAGCAAGGCTGCGACGGTAGCTTTGAAGCTCCAGCCTCCCAGAGAGCCTGCTGAGACAAGAACACTCAGATGGCTCCAGGCAGACAAGGGTCTCCATTAATACCTCCTGTTACATGTATTTGTGTAAATGTACATGGACATCTGTTTACCTAACTCTGTTCTCACATATAATAACAAACATGCACAAACATACATGTTTTTAAAGCAATTTGTTATTTCTCAAGGATCCTATTATTCAGTAATGCTTAAGTGAGGGCCTATCCTTGGCTCTACACTTAGTTTTATGCTTTTATTCTGTACATCCCTTTTGAGTGCTTTAGGAACTCTTTCAATTAGATACTAACTGAGCACATATTATACCTGAGATACTGTCATTAGAGATAATTATTAAAATTTATAATATTATACTGTATAATAGAACAAGGAGAGATGATTTATATATCTTGTCATTCTGTTAAATGGGCACATTATAAAACTGCACCCTAAATTCTTATCTTTACAGTCTTACATTAATGCATCTTTCAGTGTCCATCAAAGAAACTTTTCACAGTCGGCAATTAATACAGAGACCCACAACTAGTCAACATACACAGAATGAGAGATTGTGGAGTGTCAGCTTTACATGGGGTCTCTGAATCACAATCACAACTCATTGATACCCAAGGCTTGGGGATCATCATGGAAGAGGCAGCACATGATTTTAAGAGCCACAGGTATGTTGGGGACCGCACTAGCCCCAAGTTGGGGCGGCCAAAATAAATGTTGCAGCCCAGGCAAAATGTTGAGGCCCGGGCCGACCCACGTTTGGGCGGCCACTGTATCCTGGCCCAAGCTGCTGCTCCGGTCTGCAGGTCGGGTTTCAGCAAGAGCAAGAGTGAGGGCAGATTTTACCTAATGTCTGATGTGTATGAATCTCTCTCTCTCCCTAATGTCTGAATCCTACTGTCTGCCTCTGCATTTTATATGTCTTACTTCTAAGCCACGCCTCTAAGTTACACCTTTAATCATGCCCTTAGGTCTTGTCTCTAACTCTGATCTCTATACTTCTAAATCATACTCTTAAGTTATACACCTTTAATCTCACACACCTTTAATCTCAAGGTATTTAAACCAAGATTATCGGAGTGTTCTCAGCTGTTGTAGGCTATTGTAATCCAAATCTCATGTCAGGGTATATGGCTCAAGATGGCTGAAAAGCTGATAGCTGCTTTCTGCTAAAAGTCGGCCCCCAACACAGTAGTAGACATGAGAAGCATCATTCGCCTGATATGCCAACATGCTTGCATACATTAAATCACAGAAGCTGTGACTGCATGCATAAGAATAGTACAAGACTGCAAGACCAGTCCATCCAAAATCTCAACATGGGTGGAGTCATAAAATATTATCCCTAGCTGAAGAACTATTGGAAATTTGGTGGCTTCTGAGAGAAAAAGAGTATGTTTACTTAAGAGATGTAACACTGAATGGCCACCCATGCTCTCTAATATATTGTCCTATACTCATGTATATACTGTTAGCATAAAGTAGATTCAGTAATGTCTAAAATGATCCCATGAATTTTGGTAGAAAAATTTGTTGTGGGGAATAATTGGCTATGATTCGGAGAATGAATATAAGCTGGTTTTGGTCAAACTACATTAAAAATTTTCAAATGATATGATAAATTAAAACACATTTAAGATTAAAAATGAAAAATAAAAATATCAGAAGGATGAGAGTAATTTCTTATATGGAAGTGATGATGATGAGGAAAGCTTTGTAATTTTAATTAGTGTTTCTTGCAATGACTCATTTATGGAAAAAATTTGAGAAGAAACCATTAATAAACATTAAATTTTTATGTACAGTAGAGGAAAGTCAAGATTTTTCTTATTAGAACAACACAGTATTAGTTAGAATGATAATATTCTACAGTAAATGGGTACGGATATGAACTTTTATAAGTCTGTGGAGCAGTGAGCAATGTGGAAAATTTTTTAAATGTGCAAATGCTATAACTGATCAATTAAAATTAATGAATATCAACTAAGACTATATTAAGCTATTCAACAAAGATGAGGAATAATGGAGTTTAGGAGCAGTAAATCACCATGAATATTTATATAACAAATATTACAGGTTTGTATAAAGAAGTAAAGATTGTCACCTGGGACTTTGAGGCAGCTACTGAAATCATTAAATGCAATTACATCCTCCCATAGATACATATTTATTTTACTACTATTATGACTGCCACAAGTCATTCTTCAACAAAAATGTTAAAGAAATGACATTGATAGCCTCACAGCCTCACTTTTTATAGCTCTATAATTCAAATACTGGGTAGTGCAGATAGTGAAGTGTATGGTAAAACAGAATGGATTTAAAAGGCAGTTAAAAAATCTATGTAATTCTATATATGCATGTAGTGTGCATATGTAAACATGAATTTTCAGATAATAACTCCAAATTTGTAATAGTTTTGAAATAGTCGTGTAGTTTGCATTGAAATATCCTTCAGAGAACCATATGGTAAAGGCTTTTTTTCCAGGTAAGTGGTGTTAAAGGAGAGTAAAATATTTGAATTAGTGCTTGGAACAATTGAGTTCAGCCCCTGAGAACATGTTCTTAGAAATATTGGGAACAGATAAATGAAATGCTATCATGAGAGGAACAGCTTTTGATGTGCTATGCACTCCATCAGGATTTACCATGTTATGCAGCCTCTGAAACGAGAAGAACACTAACAATGGACTGAACTCAAAACTGCTGGCCAAAGCCATCCTTCCCTGCCTTTAAGTTATTTGTCTTAACTATCTTAAAGCTAACAAGTAGACTATGAGTGCTCTCACCTCATTCTGATAAATGAACCATTGAGTCATCTTTTAAAAAAAATTTAGTAAGTTAAAAGAACAATGAATTCCATAGCACTTTCAAATTTCAGTTTTCAAAATATTTCAACAATGCAATATAAATTATCCCAATGGAAGAGTTAGGGGAAAGAGTGAAGGAGCTGAAGGGGATTGCAATTCCATAGTAAGAACAATAATATCAACCAACCAGACCCTTCTCCCTCCCAGAGCTCCTAAGAACTAAACCACCAACCAAAGATTATACATGGAGGGATCCATGGCTGCAGATATATATGTAGCTTAGGATGGCCTTATCTGGCATCAATGAGTGGGGAAGCACTTGGTCCTGTGGAAGCTTGATGCCCCAGCATACAGAGATGCTAGTGTAGTGAGGTGGAAGTGGGTGGGTGGGGGAGCTTCCTCTTAGTGGTAGGAGGAGTGGAGATGGAATAGGGGGTTTGCAGAAGGGAGACTGTGAAGGGGGACAGCATTTGAAATGTAAATAAATAAAATACACTTAAAAAACAAAAATGTATCTTTAAAATTAAAATTGGAGGTGTGAGAAAACTGGTAAGAAATTGAACTAAACATTTGAATTGCCAAAGAATTTATTACATACATATAAACATTACCTGGTACTTTGTTATATCAGCATTTTGTCATATAGAAATTATTTCTTTTAAGTCAGGTATAGTGGTTTCTTCCTATATCCCAGAATTTAAGTAGTAGATGAAGGACTAAAGATCTTACCCCAGAGTGAGGCAAAACTTAGCTACATGCGGCCTGTTTCGATGTTTTTTTTTTCAAGTGAGTGAATAAATTATTACTCTTTTATACCATCCTGGCCTCTGGAATTGAAACAACTTTTAATATCTTATATGTTTTCACTTAGCTTTTCAATGTGGAGACATTTTTATGCAACCCACTAATAGTAAGCCTCTTGGATTTACTATTATCAAACTGCATAGTGTATTAATAAATTAAATGCTGACATTAGGTTTAAATTCTTTTATTATTCTCCAACATTACCAGGTGTCTAACAACCTATTTAAAAAAAACTGAGATATACCTTTGCATATGATTATGAGTTTCAGTTAAATGGGATGCAAATGAGAAAATGGGAAATCATATGCATATAAATAAATGGCAGTACTTTGAGTAGTTTGATGACTAGTAAAATAGAAATATGTTACTCAGCTAATTTATTCTGCAAATGTTCTTGTTGACAGGAGTATACCAATTTCTTTGATACTAATTTTTCCAAAAATTCCATTTGACATCTCTGTTAAATGTGATGATTCTTTGTCTTAATACATTCACATCTTTCCAGGTTTTATTTTTTTTCCAGCAAGACAATTCAGTGCACCTATTACCATTATAAAATTGAGAGAAGGCTATTATCCCATCAGTGCTACGAAGGCTGGCATATGAAACGAGAGCTGAAGCACAACATCTTTACCCTCCTGATGTGCTAGATGCAGAAGCCATGCTATTTTCTAATTATGTAGATTGTACTCTGTGAAAAGAGAAGCTGAAAAGGACCAGCAGCAATAAAGTAGCATTAGCTATCAATGTTTAATATGCAGCAGAAGCTAATTTAGCAAATGAAAGCCACCAGAGAAACATGAATTCTCAGTAATGAAGACTTTCCTGTACATCTAGGTCAATTCCCCAAAAGGTGGTATTAGTGTAAAACACATAACCTGATGCATGTAGCTTAGAAAGGTTCATTTTTACCTAAAGAAAGCTTTTCCTCCAACAACTACGTGTCTGTGAAAAACAGTCTAGATGATTAGTTAAGCCAGAGTCAAATGAGTTGTCTGAATGGACTGAATAGCTTCATGCCCTACACTATACTTTCAAATCTCTAGAGATTTAAAAGCAGACAGCATATTCTCAGAGTTTGCTAACTCACTGGTACAAAGTAAAATTTAGAGCTAAGTAATTTACTAACTCCTGTGACTTTCTCTACAAGCTGCCTCTGCTCTTCTCCTTTGCACTGAAGCAGAAGAGATGGATATGTAACAGTTGTTGTCACTGGTGAGAAAATCCAAGAGAACATTTTCCTTTCTGGAAATAAAAGTTACGATTGAAAACATCTGCAGAATATGTGTGTTATTTTTAAACATAAACATAATATAAGCAAAAATAGTATTTTACAAAGAAATTTATTTTTGAGAACAAATGGTATGCAAGTGCCATCCCAGCATATAGGAGACTAAAACAGAGTGATCTCATGTTCTATGCTGATCTTGTTTCCAAAAGGAAAAAAAAAAGGTATGGTCAATCATCTAATATCTATAGAATCATCTCTGAAATGCTGCTATTTAGTCAGACCTCAAGATGATGCCTGGTTGTAAGAACAAAGACAAGGTAAAGTGAATGGGAAGGCAGCCTAGGCTAAATAATGTATTTAGGACCAGTCTTACAAACATACAACTACTTATTCTCAATGAAACAAAATAAACAGTAAAAAGAACTCCTTGTGTAAAATTCTGAAAGTAGATGACTTAACGCAAAGGGTACAAACAGCAACTGCAGAGCTCCTGAGATGGGAATCTGTTTTCACAAAACTGAATTCACTGAAAACAAAGTGGGGATAGCTGGGCCTGAACAAATAAAAGTGAGACTTTTATTTATCATATCAGTTTGGAAGTAAAGGAGTTATGATAATTTGCAATTTGATGAGAGGATATTATGGATATGTGAATCAAAGATGCATTATCTAGGAAACAGAATAGAGAAATAAGATTAACTTGAGTAGTATGTGTAGTAAAAAAAAATATGGTACTATGGTCAGAGATTTTACTGGTAGAAAATTGAAGATATATTTTTTCCAACATAATATTTTCATTGATTATTTGAGAATTTCACATAATGCACTACACTCACTTCCCAGTCTGAACAGGACTGACCCATGATCCTTCTGACCTCCAACCACCAAAAAGATGAGGAGGAGGAAGAGGGAGAGGGGCAGGAGGAAGAGGGAGAGGAGGAGGAGGAGGAGGAGGAGGAGGAGGAGGAGGAGGAGGAGGAGAAGGAGAAGGAGAAGGAGAAGGAGAAGGAGAAGGAGAAGGAGAAACACAAGTCTAATCTGTATTGTGCATATATTCACTGAAACAGGGTCAGGTATCAGATGTGCTTTGAAATTACACCTGGTAGGATTTAATGATGTATTGGATAAAGGATCAAAAAGTAAATTGAAGAGCCTAAGGACTGGACTGACCATCTACTGAACAGATATTTCATTTCTGGGACGTGGAAGGTTTGAAGGTAGGCAGTAGATTATTAGCTGGATCCCCATAGTTTCTCATGTTTTTGGAAGATTAAGAGGCTTTCCAGATAGTCAACAGGAGAGATCAAGGAACTGTGATATTTTAAATATTAGTACATTAAGGATAGGCATTGGAGACAACTTTAACAGTCACTGTTTTATAGGTCTCATGTGACATTGTGAAACAAAATTAATTCATGAGGATTATAATCAAGGAACTCAAAGGAAAGAATATCTGAAAATGACAATTCATGTCTAAACATTTAGAGTTGTACAAGGTAGAACATAGACCAGGAACTAATAACAAGTGACCAACTGGATAAAATAAATGAGCCAACATGACATCAATGAAGCCCAGGAAAAGATTGCCCATTAGATGTGTTATTGATTCCATCAGCAAACCATGTGTTGTGGTAAGTGATGTTGATTGAAGGGACAGGAATAAAAGAATAAATGAATCACTAAATTGGTCAAAGATTGAATGAATGAACAAACAATACCTAGTAATGTTTGGCAACAATAAAACCATGTAGGACTTCATAGAATTCAGAAAGTCTGTAATTCGTAATGTGTAATAGGATGCAAGTGAGTTATTATCTGCAGTGTCCTCTCCACAAAATCTTACCTATAAAAAGGAGACCCAGAAGTCAGATTGCTACCGATAATATTCACCCAATCCCACAGAGCTACATCTAATAACTGTACAGTAAGCTAATAAGTACTTTTCTAGCATTTGTCACAAATCATCAAGATATGATATATGAACCCTTTCTTTGTTTATAAGTTTGCTTTCAACTTCAGGCCAATGACAGAAAGTCAATATAGCAAGAAATATATTAAATTATTAACAGACTTTAAAGTGGTGAAGAAAAACAAAGACATTATACTAATAGATGAACTATAATGAGGTAGGTAAATGCCAAATGGTCCCTCGACCTAGAGAAAAATCATCAGCTTGAACTTGAGCCTTATTTCTTGTGGCATCTTATGTGAAAAAGAACAAGAAACTAATGAAGCTGATTTGAAAAGTAATTTTAATACAATCACAGTTTAATAAAGATGCCATTATTTCATTAGTCTAGAAATGAACTACAATTAAAGCCATATTCCAGAGCAAAATAAAAAAAAAAATCCTATTTCTAAAGTCAGAGACCTAGATACAAGGAAGTGAGGAACATGAAACTAACATCTATCCAACTCCTCTGGGCTCCCACAAACATGCCCTGCCCCAAGTTGGCTATACTTCATACAGTGGAATGCACTTATAGAAGATACTGCATTTAAAGATAGATTTTACACTATAATCCTCACATTCACCATAATTTTTACCTGAACACATTAGACTCCTCTGTGAATATTTTTTGAGGTTCTGGGATCATCCCAAATAATATAGTTTTAGGGATTTTTTTTATATTTACATATAATATAATATAAAGTAATATAATTCTGCATCCTCAAAGATAAACTGTGTACCACCCTGATATATCATCAAAGATTTGTGCAACAAAATCATCGTATGATGAGCACTTTTAAGAATAAGATTATTTTGTGGCTTTTAGGATTTGTGGATTAGCAGATAACATGCTATCAAAATATTTTCTATTATTTCATTTTGTTTTACTCCTTTTATCCTTGTTCCTTGGTTTCCCATTTATTTATAACTGCATTGCTTCATAACACTCAATCCAATGGGCCACTAATCAACTGTGAATAATAATATGCTCAGAAAACTCACTCGTATCTCCTCCTGTGGCCCGAGTCACAACATCACCTTTTTTACTTTAATAAAAAAAGAAAAAAAAATCTTAAAACACTGAGATAATGACAATTCCCTTCCCATGTCAGGAAAATATTTCACTAGGTGGCTCCACATTCCATATCTTCAAGCCTGTTACAACATTACTATATTAGAAAATCCAGAGCAGCAACAATTGAGAAAATAATTTCATATATATATATATATATATATATATATATATATATATATGTTTATGTATGTGTGTGTATGCATATATATGTATATGAGAAAATAGTCTCATGCAATATATATGTATATGTATTCCTTTTTACTCCTTACAAACTGATTTTTGTAAAGATACCATCACAAAAATGAATATAAATCTACTTATTTCGATGCTATTTTTTGCTTAACACGCTAGAATTCATACTCTAGTAAGCAGGTGCATTTTCTGTTTTGCTCACGTTACAGCAGGAAGAATCATGTCTGGCACACATGCCTGGATCTGAGCAGATTTTCAAGTAATATTTATGGAACGATTAAATTTGTCAAGGAAAATATCAAATTCGCTGCCATGAGATTTTGTAGATGAACTGTCCCAGAAAAGCATTCATATGTGGATTTCCTGAAGTAGATAGACACTTGTTGGCAGATATGTGGAAATTTCTGAGAAATACATATGTGGATTACATTTACACAAATTAACTTGTTAATTTTGAAGAATCTGCTTTATATTGAACAGGGGCCAAATAAAAATCTACCGCCTCTTACATCAGAAATTGTAAAGTTTGCTTTGGAATGTTGATGGGATACAACTGACATTAATCATGTTTCCTGACCTAGATAACAAATTACATAGCAAAAGACCTTTTGCATATTCAGAATGTAAGTCCAACTATGTAATAATTATATTGTGGTGGGTTTCTTCTCATACTGAAGCCAGCATCCTTCAGTCTCCAGCTGGAAAGGAAAATTCCTGCTGAGTCTCTTCAGGAGGCCCATTAGCCCATCTGTGTGTACTGGCATGAATAGAAATGAGTGGATGGCAATCAAACCAAACCTGACATTTGTGCAGGAGGAGACTAGGGAGCTCTTGTCCCTGGCTTAGGCTGCCAGTAGGGATGGATGAACAAAGTTAGAATAAGAGGCTTCTGCCAACAGCTTGTACAGCTTCTAGAAGGTGCTTTTCATAAAATGCATAGGAGAAACTAAAGTTTGAGACCTGCAAAGTGTTTGTCCTCAAAGTAAAGTAAAAGGGACCTAGGCTAACTATTGCACATGCAACAGTAAATGTCACAATCAGAGCAATGCTAACATGGAATTTGCATGATAAAATAGTGGGCCAAGTTGTAAATGCACAGATTCTAACAATGAAAAGTAAAAATCAGGTAGAATTATAAGGTTTACAGATAAGTGGAGGAAAAAAAATCTCTTGAGAATTAGAAAGAGAAAAGTGTTCCCATCTGAGAAGAGAGACTATTCGTGGCAAATGAAGGGCACAAAGGAAGTGTCTAATCTGGAGTGAATAAAATAGTTAATATTAAGCCCCAGATGCAGGACTGGTTCCATATTCCTTAAATAGGGTAATTACAAGACAGAGAGAGCTTAAGATAACATGAACTAGCATTGAATGGTAGAAAGGAAACAAATTATGTAGCAAAAAAAGGGGTTGTATATTTCATTTTGAGACTGAGAAATATATATATATATATGTATATATGAAATATGTAAAAATCAGGCACAATAATGTATGCGCTAATATCCTTTTAGAGATGATCAGGTAATGGATGGTGATACTTAAACTATTATGATAATGATAAAAAGTTGGATACAGTTCTTAGAAAATGTATCAGCTATAGTGGTGAGGCTTAAAGTCATTTTGGTAAGTGATATGGTAATAAAATATTCCTAATCATTTTTCTGAGCACATTGGGTAGACATCAAGTCATCTCTCTTTACATTCTAAATTTGACGATAACCGAAGATGTCAATAGGAACACTGGATAAGTATGTGAACAGTTTTGATAAGAAATTGGAGCTTCAAATCCAAGTTAAAAATGCGTCTTGCAGATATATAGCTTCGTATTCTGTATATTTGTATATTTATACATATTTATACAAAAATCCAATAAAATATGGGTAGTGAGGTGGCTCATCATGTAAGAGTGCTTCTGCCAAGCATTTGCTGCGACTAAGGCTTAATCTCCAGAATATACATGCTGGAAAGAGAAAAATAATTACTATATTGTCCTCTAAACTCTTCATGTACACCATGGGATGTGTGTACCTCCTCCTAAACACACACACGCACACGCACGCACGCACGCGCACACACACACACACACACACACACAGAGAGAGAGAGAGAGAGAGAGAGAGAGAGAGAGAGAGAGAGAGAGAGATACAGAGAGAAGAGAGCAAAACAAAAGCCTAGAATAGTAATCAAAGACAAAGCAGCAAGAAGAAAAGTAAAAAAATGTGAGGGGGCCAAGATAGTATTTGGTAATGTCCTGGTTTGAATAAGCTTGGCCCAGGGAGTGGCACTATTTGGACATGTAGCCTTGTTGGAATGGGTGTGTGACTTTGAGTGTGGGTTTAAGACTTTCATTGTAGCTGCCTGGAAGCCCGTCTTCTCCTAATGGCTTCAGATGAAACTGTAGAATTCTCAGCTCCTTCTGTACCATGCCTGCCTGAATTCGATCATGTTACCACCCTGATGATAATGAACTGAACTTCTGAATCTATAAACCAGCCTCAATTAAATGTTGTCCTTATAAGTGTTGTCTTGGTCATGGTGTCTGTTCAAAGCAGTAAAACCCTAACTAAGGTAAGTTCTGAAAAGGTGCACTTGTGAATGCTATCATTGACTGTTTGGATTTACTGAGTTTTTAAAAGAAAAGACAGAAGAGATGGGAAAACTTAGGATGTAGACTCTAATTGTTGAAGTGGAGAAGGAAGAAATAAAATAATTTCAAGAAATAAAGTCTTAAGTGGTGGCCATGTGATAAAATAGTGTTGAGAGTGGAGGGATGAGCCACTGATCTAATTTGGCAATAAGATCTTTTGAGTGGGATTGGGAAAGCAAGATATAAGTATACATGCATTTCTATCGGTAGATGTGGTAATCAGAAGACAAGGGAATTTTTATCGCATTTCTCTTTTCTGACTCACATCATCAGCTGAAATGTAATAAGGTTATTAGTGGGATCCTTTCATTTGCAAAGGGGTGGAAGTCAGTATCTAATGAAGGGAAGCAAAAGTAGTGAAAGGCCTATGGGGCAAAGCATTTGAAACTTGAAGACTGCTCACTCAATGGGAATGGCCCAAGGTCAAGTTCTTTCCAACTCAGAAGACAAACATACAGATAGCTCCAGAGATAGCTTCATTCAACAGAGGAACCTTAAAGGGTATATTCTCTTACTAACAAAATTTAGGGTATCTGACTGCCCGTTCTGGTGCCAAACAGTAGCTCTTTCACTTCACAGCAAGAACCTAAGGCAAACCATATGTCAAAGAGGGTTAAGGCAGATATAGTAATGACAGAAAATAAAGCTTTAACCTACAACACACACACACACACACACACACACACACACACACACACACACAACACACCACCACTAACAGTTTTCCTACATAAACTCCCTTTAAAGTGACGGCATTTTAAATCGTAAGAGTTCCTCATCAGAGCTCCAGATCATTCTAATAATTTTCTAATTGTCCTGTAATATCATTAATAATGTAGTGGAAATGGATAGATTTTGAATCCAGGGAGACCCTGTCTCTTAGCAGAAGTCAATTCTGGCATATAATAGGATGGTTCTTCCTGATAAGCAATTTACACTTTCCTAGTGTCTTATGGACACAGCAGCAACAAAAACATTTGCAAGGTGATGCTAAGTGAATGAAATACTTTTTGAAAGACCCATGGGTTATTGGACTCAATGAAAGCAGTCAAAATGTATTAGTACCGTCATCATCAGTATTATTAGTACTGTAGTTAGCCATTTCAATTATTCTATTGAGTACATGATCTTAACAAAGAAAGGTAACTACAGACATTGACTTTGGTGGCAAGCTTATGACAGTTGCATGCATTTGCGAAGATATGCTCCTCTTTCTCTTCATACATACACACACACATACACATGTATACACACATATACATACACATACACATAGATACAGAAAATGAACACCAATAATAAAAAGGAACTAACCATTTGACATTTGTTCTTATGTGTTTGTGCATCAGTTATAAAGTCAGGATGCAATAGTCAGTTCACAAACACTATGCTGTGAACTGTGTAATAGGTAAGAAAACACGCAGCTTCAATTACCCTTGGCTAGGTTCTTCTCTGATGATTGATAAGGTGAAATTGGATTTGGGAGAAAAAACTAAAACAAAGAGCCACATATTTTCCTTATGTGAGTAGAGAAGTATTTTTTTACATGATGTCTTTCACCAAAGAATGGGGCAAGAGTATTTTCAGAATTTCATATGAATTTTAAACTTTGGCTTTTTATAGTTGAAATATCACTCGGACAAATGTGTTAGTCAATCACAGAAGTGTGAACATTGGTTAAGCAGTGGCTCAATATTGAATAGTCTTCAAATGGGTGGTAATATTTTGAAGATAAATTCATCTATCCAGATCACAGAACATTATTTAGTTTGTGATGTACTTTTTCAATCTTATAAGAAACCTTATGTTCATGTTTATTTCAATATGGTTTGATGGCACAGCAGGAAAAATGTGAGTTTGAAAATTGACATATTATTTTAAAAGAGTGCATTCAGAAAAAGTAATGATGAAGAGTGCAAACATATTTTGTTAGAAAAAGGCAAGTAATATAATTTCCATTCCTACTAACTGTAGCCCTGGGAGAATGTGACATTAGAAATTGTGAAAAAATATTTCTGTCTTAATGAAACCCTAAAGTTGTGTTAAATACTATTTTTCAAAAGTTTCTTTTCATGAAGAACCTATATACCCTTATTACAATCATAAAGTTTAACACAGAGAAAATAACACATGATTAAAAAATAAAAAGAAGCAAGAAACTCCAGTTACCACTGATGGGGCCTCTATGATGCTGTTTGCGAAGCAGTTTGGTTTTCTGTCACAAGCCAAATATTTCGCCCTATTCTCAAGATGTTATCTTTATATTTATCAAGAGGGTAGAAACAGATGCTGACAGCAAACCCTACACACACACACACATTCATGGCAGCTCCACTCATAATCACTGGGCCTTAGAAGCAACTGAGACCTTCTCCAGTAAGTGAACTGATACTTAGCCTATGGTATATGCAGACAAAAGATGAATACAAATGCGCTGTCAGGTCATGCAAACCAGAGGCTAGTCTGAAAAGGCTACATAGTGCATTCATTTAATGTTACAACATTTCAGAAATGGCTGTACTATAAAGAGTAAACTACCAACAGTAAATAATGTGACTGTTAGTTCTAATTATCAACTTCACAGAACCTAGAATCACCTTAGAAGAGAGTCTCGGAGTCAATATTTACATTTGGATTGGTCTACAGTCCTGTCTTTTGGTAGTATCTTAAATATGTTAATTGATGTGGGAAGACCTAGCCCACTATGGTCAACACCATTCCCTTTAAGGGGTTTCTGAACTGCATATCAATAGAGATTTCAAGTAGCATGCATGCATCTGTACCTCTTGGCTCTTGATGTGATGTGAGTAGCTGCTTCAAGCTTTCCATGCTTTGAAATCATGTTACTAGTGGCCTGTAACCTGGAACTGTAATTTTAAACAAACCTTTTTTCTTCTAATGTCCTTTGTGTTAGGAAGTTTTAAAGCAACAGAAAGGACATTGTAATAGGTAGGGATTACATTGTGGGTATGTAAATAATCAAAACAAAGGACATCATTACCGTAATTAAGATATTTTAAACAATACTATAAAGGTAAAGGCATCTTCATAATATAGTTGTCCAAAGTCATAGAATAAAGCATTTACTATCAGGATCCAAAGTCTCTATGGACTTTGGAGACAATGCTGTATCAATATAAATTATAAATCTTCTCCCTTGACTACCTCTTCATTTCTAACACTGAGTCATTGGACTGAATATTGCCCTTTGAATTTATAATCCTATTCATCAAGAACTCTATTCACACTCTAATGTAAGGAAAATGTATACAAAGAGAAAAACATTGAAATGTGGTAAAAATGTTTCCACTGTCTATAATCTAGGATAGACTTTCACAGAGATTTTGCTCAGGTTTTGCTGTCTGATCTCAAGCTAACACCAATCCGTCATTAGTTACAATTCACACCAAAATTCCTTCAGATGTGTAGGCAACCTAAGGTCAAATGACTCAAGCATCATACCTTCTTCGAGAAAGTAAGGGCTGGGGGCTAATTGAGAAATGACGACAATGAAATTAGCCAAAGGGGTTTTTGAATGATTTGCCTGCAGTATATAAAATTAGTCTTAGATTCATAACTAACCTATTACAGAATCTATTATGGCCAACTATAGTTTGCGGCCACATATTTAAAATCATTTTTTGTTAAACCAAAGGGAGTAAAAGTTAAGACACTAAAAATGATATTCAGTTTAGATTTTTAACTGAACAGTAAAATTAACACCACTGTAGTCTTCCTTTCTGGACCTCCTTGGAGAGCTACAAAAGGGCTTCATGTACTGCCTTGTAGTTTTCAAAAGCACGGGATAAATTGGAGCAAGGCATGTGCTTTAAGTAGCCATTTGGGTCAATAAACAATTCTCTCTAATGACAGAACAAGAAGCTTGTCTGGTTTAATTGGAGCAGAGGTGTTTTCAAATGACTTTTTTTCTGAAACACGTACATTTTGAAGCCAACAGAAAATTATCTGTTTTAAGACAAAAAACATAAGTTGTAAGTCAGTTTGGGGAAAAATTATTTGTATTATTCTACTGTGTGTGTGTGCGTGTGTGTGTGTGTGTGTGTGGTGGATTACCTACATAAGCTCATCTAAATTTCCAAGTTCAGTCCTCAGCATCACCAATAAGAATTATTAAAGAAGCAAAATAAAATAAAAACATTTAGAATACATAGACCTCATATTAAGTTATAAACTTAGCTAATTGTGATTTTTGCTTAATTTTATAAGGTCAATGAAACCTGCTATATGAAAACAATGTAAAAGTTACCTTTGGCATATATCTTTATCTCTGGATTCAGAAAGCTCACTGGACAAAGTAAAGCCAGAAAACTCACTAGACAAAGTGAAGCGGAGTATCCATGTCTGTCCTCATGTTTATGTCTATTCAGCTACAGTATCATCCTGCTTGAGAGGTCCCTGGGGATGAAGCTGCTAAGATGCACAAAGGACTTCACATCTGTGGGGAAAAGATGATGTCCTGGCAGCTGAAATACCTTGTTTATTCTAGGGGCAACAACTGCTGGCCGGGCTTTTGCTATTACAGGGGGCTCAGTATTAGAAAACTCTTAGCGGGCCACTTTGCCAAAATCTATACAGACAGGGAAAATACCTTTTATTCAACTTATTAAATTTCACATAGTTTCTCCCTGGCCTCATTGGAAGCTGAAAGGGGATGCAAAGATGAATTATGAGGCCTGGCAGGGAGGGGTTATTCACGCTATCTCTGATACTGGGACTTGGCAGGAGACTCAAAACCCAGATAAGCACCTATTTTCCCTTCTTCATATATATCTCCACTGCCTCATGCAGAGCGGGGTAAAAGGCCAATTGATTTCACGCAAATGAAAACATGTGGTTATCACCTAGAACTGCACTTTTTAAAATGTGCAGCATTCCTTGTTGAAACATATTTTGGATGTCTGGCTGAATCTAACGGTAGCCAGTTATTTATTGCTAGCAGAATTTATTCCTAGTCTCTAATTCATAACCAACCTTCTCTCATGACATTTCTTTTGTCTTTTTTTTAAAATGTGAATTTTCAACCAAGTGAGAGATTAAATGTATGGGTTTGAGGAAGCAAACTTAGGGAATATTAAAAAAAATCTCAATACTTTCATAAAATATAACCAGAAATTATTCTATTACATGGTAAAAATAAATGTATTTGGTAAGTTGCTAATTTGTAATCCTTTGAGAGCGAGAGAAACAATGAGTTTGGTTCACATTTGGGCTTCCTTGCTGGTCCTGTGGCATTGCACAATTTTTAAAAAGACTCTGTTATTGTTCTACATAAAAGAAGAGAGAGTCAGAACTCTTCTGGATTGAGAATGGATGGCAAATAGACAGGCTACAGAATAATACAAAGGTCTTCTTTATTATTTAAAATAAGTAATATGCCTATGAGTATGCTAGGGTGTTTCAATCCACATACATATTGGATCATGTTTAAATAAGGCTCCACAGAGCCATAGCTCATTCATCATCGTGTTAAAAACATTCACAACCCATTCTCCTAGCTTTTTAAAATGTAAATAATTTCCCTTTTATCCATATTCCCTCCAACCCCTGTACTAGAGGACATTTTGATCATCTCTAAGTGCAAACTAATAGGTATTGATCACCCTTCCCTGTCACTTCTACTAATGTTAATGTACACAGCAAAAGTTGGCAGGGTCAATGATTTCAGAAACAGAAAGTTTGCAAATGTTTGCGTTTAATGTTCTAAAATAAATTATGGTGTTATCTAGAAATGTATTCTTTCTCAGGATAGAGCACACACATTTGTTATTTGATAACAGATAATCAGTCGGAAAATGTACATACAGGTTCAGTTATACAGACTTAGTGGGTTGTATTTGTGTATTTTGAAATACATTTATACATATACATGAATGTATGTAACAATTATTGGAAAAAACATGGATTTGAAAGATAACAAGGAGGGATAGATAGAAGCTATAAAAAGAGGAAAAGAAATACTGTACTTATATTATAATCTCATGAATGAAAAGAATTGTCATTTAAAAAATAAAACTTTAAATCTAACTTTAAAAATATAGAATAGGCTCATTAAGATATTAACTTCATATTTAATACATAAATAATAGAGTTAAAGCAAAAAATAGAGAGCAAGAGAAAAATTAATTATAACTTAATTAAAGTTAAATAAACAGTACAAATATCTATATAAATCTCTGGGAAATTGGAGAGAGAGAGAGAGAGAGAGAGAGAGAGAGAGAGAGAGAGAGAGAGAGAGCCAATGAGGTTGCTCAGAAGGTGTGTGTACTTTTGACCTAGTCTGTGGACTAGAGTTCAATCCTCTTGACCCTGACAGTAGAAAGAATGACAGAAATCTATAGGGAAGTGGGTTGTGAGAAGCAGCTGGGTGTTTGGTTGAGCATGAGTTTCGAACCCCAGAACCTTTATCAGATGGCAGGAGTTCAGCTCTGCTCCCAGGTCCTGGTTCTTTTCACTTAGCTTTAGTCCTCCAACAACCCCTCCCACAGAGAGGTTTATGACCACAAGGAACGGTCCCTCAGGCTCTTCCGCATGCACATGAGGTATCTCTAAGCTCTCAGGTCAAGCCAATAGACATTATCTGCTATCAGACCCTAACCCACCCCAAAACTGTATATAAGGGCTCTATTTAGGGGAAGTAAAGGTGTGTGTTCAAGAATCATCCTGGTGTCTGAGAGCTTTTGTTACAAGAGCTGTAACACTTGGGAAGAGCTTTGCTCTTCCGGAACCTGCCTGGGACACCAAGCTGCCTCCTTGCCAGCTAACCGGCTCCTTGTCGGCCCAGTCCAGGCAGTTCAGCAAGGAGAGACAGGGGCAACACCTGAGAGAGACCAGTCAGTGACAGGGCGACAGGGCGCCAGAGGCAGCGGCAGGGGCAGGCAATCTCCCCTCCTGCTCCCACTCTGTGTCCTTTGGCTTTGACCTCCCGCATCAGGCCTACAGACAGCAGAGACAGTGCGGAGACAATCGGGAGCCCTCCCTGTTTTCACCCTGTCCCCAGTCGGGAGATCATCGTGGGACACCCTCCAGAAATAGGAACCCACAGAAACCCAATGAGAAGTTGTCATCTTATAATCACACTTGCTCTGTGACACACTTACTATACATATGCTAGCATATACAAGCACAAAATATACATATATGCATACATACATACACATGTATACTCACACACGCATATATATATATATATATATATATATATATATATATACATATACATGCATACACATTTGTATATAAACAAATATAGTAGATAAGTAAATAAATAAATGCATTAGAATAGAAATAAGCATTTAATTACAAGTTGGTGAAATAACTGAATCTTTGGTTTAAGATAATCGTTCTCCATGTATGCATGCATGCATATTTTCTTTCATTGTAACTAGGAATATTCATTGTTCCCATAGGTAGACCAAAACCCATCTTAATATAGGCCACATATTAATTTGCATTTGTCTTTTGCCCTAGAGTCCACATGATGTGGCATTAGTTTTTATTTGCATAAAGGAAAAGAAAATTCTGTTTAATTAACTGAGAAGGGTTGAGAAATTTTGCAAAAAAGCCCATTAACTCCTTCATTCCTATTCACTAGATATCAGAATACTACAAATAGAGAGTCCTTACAAGCTCAAATAAAATAGAACTCCTTAACCCTTCACATGCAATCTCTGTCATATGTAATTTTTTTTAAGGGGGGGATAAGGTGCAGGCACATTGATTAAAATAGCTATTTTATTAATTTCTAGTAATAAGGTTTCTTTGTCAAAGAATGTAACCTTTACTTTCTTGCTTTGGTTCAGAAAAGATATGGAGTCATTGGCTAGGAAGAATTTAGGCAAATTAAAACATATATATTTAATTATTTACTTATGAATATGTATTTGTTAGTACACAATGCATATATTTATAGTACATATGCACACACAAAGGAATATTTAGATGTGTTCTAATGACTTGTTTCTACATAAAATTCTTAATAATTTCTTTGAGATAGTCCTAGTTCAGTAACTTAGTTTTAGAGATTGTACCTATGATCCTGGGATAAAACAACACATTTTTCCACTTCTGTAGAATTAATTAGACAACCTTGGCAGAAAATGTTTTAGGAAAAGAACTGCATTCCTAGCTTGGCATCAAATAACTTAAAAATAAATAAAGTTACAAATTGTCTTCTGTGAAACCTTTCCTTTCTTATGGTTCTTTAAGCCCCCATTTCTGATATTTCCTTTTTCTATTCTTCACAAAGTTTGTTGGAGACATAGTAGAACAGATAATAGAGTAGTTTATGAAAGCAAAAGACATGCATTTTGTCACATCTACCACCTAACAATGGTTGGAATTTTATTCCATTTTTCTGTAGAAGAGTTAAACACTGTTGTTTATACTTATAGTTAAATATTTTTTGCATTATTCTCTTCCTGTCTGCATGCTCTTTGAAAGAGCTATTTTCTTCATTCGTTTCATCCGTTGTGGTGATCCATCCATCAAACAGAGGATTTTTTCAGGTCAGGCCACTGTGTTGGGTAGAGCATCACTGTTTCAAGAATGGAGGCTGACTTTTCCCTCATTAGTAAAAAACTGAAACTATTTACTGAAAGATTTCCCCTCTACCCACAGAAGCAAACAAGAAGAGATAAAATTCACAACTGCTTCCTCTTGGTCTACTAGAATAAAGGAAGAAACAGTCTTCTATGGAGGAACAAACTGTGAGGAGGAGTCAACATCGTTTTCCCTCCAAAGAACTTTTCTCCTAAGCTATTCATTTGCTTTTTCCCCAGTTAGCTCTGAAATGTACTTAGTTGCAGAAGCTCATAGAGATGGACAGCTACTTTGCAAAGAAAAAATAACTAGCAATATGTGTGTGTGCGTGTGTATGTGTGTGCATATGTATGTATATATATTTGCATTAAAGTAGAAGATTTCAGTTGAATTGCCGAATAAGACACACATTGAATTATGAGGGAGAACGGAATGGAAACAAATGCTAAGCGCCATCTTCTAAATTTTCCCTTTTAAGAAGAAGCATGCATCAGAGAAAAAAATAGTCTAGGAAAATAAGACAGAAAGGTGCTATATATGATTATCATTTCCTATGAAACAAAATAACTGCTTGGCCAAAGAAAAGCTGTTAAATCAAATAAAGGTGGTAGCAACTGTGACAGTAAGTAAGGTGGTTATGGTTGCTAAGAAACTGTATGGTGAACATCACTGGTTGGGGGCACTATGAAGAGCTGCTAAAATGAAACACGATGTCTACCTGTGTATCTGTCCATCTATCTATCTATCTATCTATCTATCTATCTATCTATCTATCTATCTATCTGTCTGTCTAAAAATCTGTGCTTCTGTGGGCATACACAATATTTAAACAAATCCTGTATGACCTTCATAGGAAAAATTTTTCAAAGGCAAGAAAGTGACCCTTACATCTCAGCAATATCCAACAGCTGTCTAATTGTAATGGAGCCTACTCGGCAGGAAGGAAATCATGAATGATACAGAAAAAAAAAAAAAAAAAAAAACCTAGCCAAATACCTATGGTTAGTGACGTCACAGGTCTTGGAGGAGAACCTATGACTAGTAATTTTTAAAATCAGTTTTATTTCTAAATGCGTTGTAAATGGCTTTATTTATAGCAACATGCAAGTGTAGCTCCTACCTTTCATCAAAGAGGCTTCATTTTCTAGCAGACAAATATCGTTAGAGGAAAAACTGATGAAAATGCAGAGAACAAATGGACATGAAATATCCACTGCCAGGTGATAGATCCACAACACACCACACAGCTGCTACACTGAAGCTTAGGAACATGGGGAAAATGAAGGAATTCTTGTAAAAGTCAGAAGACTAGGATGTCTGCTGAGACACTGTTTATTTTTATATGTAACAGAGAAATTGAACCTATGATGTCTCATGAATCAGGAGATCTAAGCAAAGGATAGCAATGATCATACCAGCTACAGTCTAACAAGGAGAACAGAAATATCATTGAACCCCACAACTAGGGAGTCCTACAGTAAACTTATGATTTCTGAGACAGGAAGATTTAGCCTGTTCTAGGGATGACCCATAATTTGCTATCCACTCCAGGTTGTCAGCCAAAAAAATACATGTACAGAAAAAAAACCTATGAAGTCAGCAGATTGTATTCATGTCTATGGATGTGTGTGTGTGTGTGTGTGTGTGTGTGTGTGTGTGTGTGTGCAAAAAGTGACAAAGATAGTTTTATATTAGTAAAATGATTAATAATATAAATGACCTATACACTAAATATTTTCACGGGGATTTCATATATCAAGATATTATAGATTTATAAAATGTTGACTGCAAGGCTTTTCCTGAAATTTACTTTGTTACATGATAGCACAGGCCAATATCATACATGAAATATAAGCTGAAGTATGCAAATCACAGAGAAAAACATTCTGTGCAAAATGACTTTTAGAATCTCTGTTTTAAAAGCAAATGGTTCAGTTAAACATTACAATTAAAATATCTCCAAAACCTTTTTGTTCAGATCTATCATCACTAACAATGTTTCCACAAGATATATTGCATGGTTTTCTAACTGCTGCTGTGGAGAGCAAATGCTTCACTCAGAATACAATACTAAACTTGCTTAGCTGCTATTTTATTATAATAAATTGACAACTATATTTTTGGGCTGACATTGATGAATTCAATTTCACTGTGTCCATTTTCCTCCAGGCTTAACAAAATTTGGGTGGGCTAGAACTCAATTTAATATCTGCTTATGAAAAATCTAAAACCAAGGAGCAGCCTGGAAGGACATTTGTGACAGCAGTGCAGCGATCACAGGATGTGTCAACACTGAGGTCCTGTTAGTAAGATTATTTAAAGGAGGCACTCAGGCTGCCACCAGTCCTCAGATCAACAGATCATACAAAGCAACCAACAGCAAGGGCTTGCAGGCTTCTTTACTTTCACTGTCCAGTTGACTAAGTCAGGTGTGGATTAGCTCACTGACTTCTCAGTCTTTTAATTTTGTAGGATCAGAGACAAAACAAAATATATTTAGACTTTTAGACCGAAACACCAACCTCTAATCTCAATTTAAGGAATGAATCCTATTCTGAATATTTTTTTGGTATGTGTCATGTACATTGAATTTCAATTTTTCTCTCCCCTATAATGTCCTAAAATTGTCTGGGAAGAAGCTCCATTTACTGTAATAAAAACTGTTGGAAAGCAAGGGAGAGAGAAAGAGAGGGAGAGGAAGAGAGAGAAGGAGAGGGAACCAGAAAGAAGGAGAGGGAAAGGGAGAGGGAAAGGAGGAGTGAGAAAGAGGAGAGGGGGAGAGAAAGGAGGAGAGAGAGAAGAGAAAAAGAGAGAGGAGAGGGGGATAGGGGAGGAGAGAGAGAGAGAGAGAGAGAGAGAGAGAGAGAGAGAGAGAGAGAGAGAGAGAGAGAGAAAGAGAGAAGAGAGAGAGAGAGAGAAGAGAGAAGAAGAGGGTGAGAATGCGACAGAGGAAGCATTAGAGCATCAGAGCAGAATTCCACTTCAGGGGAGGATTTATTCTGGTCTCTGGCTTCTATGGGTCACTGCCTATTATGGCAGGAAAGGCATTTAGAAATGGCTGTGGCTAAGAAGGAGATGGTTGGTTCACAACTTCACAACATGTAAGTGTATAAAGCTGGTCAGAGATAGCAGGTACAAGGGAAAATGTCCCACCACTTATTTCTTGTTTCTGCAAGGGATGTTGTACATCATAAGTCTCCTCTAAGTTGAAAAGAGGTGAGGAATGAGTGTTCAATATTCATGACTATGATAGGTATTACACAGTCCATCCATAATATCCACCTTGCTTAGAGAAGTGTTAGTGTAACTTGGTCTTTATTCTGTATTTCTTGCTTACATTTGAAAGAGAAATACAACTGCAATATGTTTAACCACTCAGTATATGTAATAGTGAGGACTATTTGATTTTTTAAAAAAATTTTATTATCTTTTTTTTACATTCCAGATTTTATCCCCCTCCAGCCCACCCATTGATTGTTCCACACCCCTGTCTCCATGAGGATGTCTACTTTAGATACCTAGTTGTTTTGTTTGTTTTGTGTGCTTTAGAGAGTCCTTCAGAAACAGCCACTAATCTAGCCTACAATGGAGTGATATTCTACTGCTTTTGACTTGGATACATATCAATGCATACATTACTACCAGTTAGTTCCCATCAGATTAACTGTAATATTTGGGTGGACTGTGGTTCTTATTTTAATGCCACATTGATGTAAGAATTGGCTATGTATTACTTTACTACTTTTCCATGTGATTCATATTTCTACAAGGGCTGAAGTCATAAGAGCTTATTAAAGAGTCCTACTTATTAGGTTGGTATTTCATAAGCTGACCACTATGAATAAATCCAGAGTAATTACTAGGCTTATTTGTTTCATTTTACCTGATAGTTTTTGTGCCAGAGACAAAATATTAATCCTGCCATTATATGTGGAAACATTCTTTCCAGTAGTGATTATTTTGGAGGTGAAATCGTTAGAAGACAAGGATGAAAGCTGACTGATGACATTATCATATTGCCCTGCTTCTATGAAAAGATAAACAGAATTCTCCCATCTATGAACTAGACCAAAGGCTCAGCCTGATAATGCCTTCAAAGTTAGACTTCTCATCTTCTAGACTTTGAAAACTTTCCTCTGTACATATGTCACCCAGGTTGTGATGTATTGTTACTTCCATAGAATGGAACACGTTTCATGTTAAGTTCAATCCATCAAAAAAAAATGTTCCACTTAAAATAATTATATTTGAAATGAAATGCTAAGCTTCTTGAATCAAAATTCTTACAATAACGGGTGGGAGAGAATAGTCACTATAAAAAACTATGGTTGTGTACCAGTTATAAATAAGATGTCAGATACCTCGTGAAGAATTCCTGAGTATTTCTCACATCACAGCAAGCATTCCATGCTCTAGAATCTTGTCTTTATTTCTCCATGTGACCAAATGTGTTGATATTTTGCCCACATACATTTAATAATATTCTTAGAATAATATTTCTAACTTGGGCCATTGCTTTATACATATGTTTGCTTTTTAAAAAATAATAATGTGACTATATTAAGATTTGTTTGGAGATATTGCATAAATGTATTATAAAGTTTTAAAAACTTTCAAATTTAAACAGGTCTTCTCTCTGTTTCCAGGAATCAATATAGTCTTTTCCCTTGAAACTCAAGAGTGAATTTTGATATTAATGTAACTCACTAAGTTGGCTTGGAGTGGATAAATGCTGAGTTACTATAAAGCCTTTTGTTTCTCTGCCAAGAACATGTGTTCCTGTCTTTTGCAGTATCCCCTTTAGAGAAGAATTAGAGCCAGGTATCCTCAAGCTGTTCATACCAGTACTCCAGGCACAAAAGGAGCTGCTTTCAAGAGAAGAGTTGGCTCTCTATCACACCTTAATGAATTTTTTCCCATTAATATTTATAACTTTTGGATATCAGTGTGTGGATTGAAATAGCAAGATGCAGCATTTGCTTGATCTGAACCTTACCTGAACATGTTAAAACATATTGGATCTGCCTTCATGAAAATCCAGAGGCAGATTTTAATATAAATTATTGTCAACAAATTTCCAAACCTAAACTCCTAAAATTTAGTCTGGAGAATATAATTCTAGTTAGGAATGTATTTGATTTTTCTGAAATGTCAATTACACCTAATATGATTATCCTAAATATTAGTCTTTTTTTATTTTAGTTTTAGTTTTTCCTGATTAATCAATATGTTACTGCCTAGATAAATATTATTCTTTAAAATCATTTTATATAGTGAAAATTTTACTTTGTACTCTTTTATATTTTCTCCGTCTCTTTGTTTTCTCCAGTCTTTCCAATGTACCCCCTTGCTATCTCTTAAGTTTTTAGCTTCTATTTGCTTTATTGTTGTGATATGCATACATACATCACTGATAGAAATAATTACTATATATAATATATTCATATATATGAATATTATATATGAATATTAATAATATTAATAATCATATTATATATATATATATATATATATATATATATATATATATATATATATCCAAGTATATAAATATAACTTCTTCAGTATGTTACCTATATGATTTGATTTTAGGGCTGACAAATTGGTACTGAATAACCAACTTGGGGATTCTTAACATGATTCCCATTTAGCTTCTGCTAACATTCACAGAATGATATATTAGTTTGATGCAATGTAATTGTGTACTAGAGTATTATTAGTAGTAGATATAAATGTATATAAATATAGATTCATATGTTGTAAGAGTTATATAGAAAAACTTTGTAAGAAAGACAAACAGTTTCCTAAATATTGAAAGTTTGCCTGTGAATTCCATCAGTTCTAAAGCCATTCATGAATTCAGAGTAGGTGGATCCTTCAGAGCAGTTTCAGGGAAGTTAGTTTTATGTGCCCCGGGTGAAATGATTTTCAGCAATGTTGGGAAGAATGTTCTGGTGCTGCAGACCTGACTCATCACCAAGTGTCCACAAACAAGCCAGACTAGTGTTCTCACCAATGCTGCTGCTGTACACTTTATACAGATGATCTGGTAAAACAGAACATAGCACTGTAAGTTTTACAACACTGATTTCCTATTTCTCTATTGGTCAGCACTAACTCCTCTGTCTCTGTCTATCTCTCTGTGTGTCTCACTCTTTCTGTACCTGTTTTACTCTCTCTCTGTGTCTTTCTGTCTCTGCCTGTCTTTGTCTCTTTTCATCTTTCTGTCTGTCTCTTCATTTCTCTCTGTAATTGTCTGTGTCTCTGTCTGTATTGCTTCCTGTGACTCTGTGTTGCTGTCTCTGTCTTTCTCTGTCTCTCTCTACCTCTCTTTGTCTCTCTGTGTCTCTGTCTATGCCTCTGTCTCTTTCTCTCTTTTCTCCCTCTCTGCATGACCTGATTCCTTTCGCTAGTGAGAAGACCTAGATGAACAGTGAACAGATTAACTGGAGCCTTTTGTTTCTATTTAAGTATTTCAGGACATTCAAAGTGGAAGACTGTTTAGACTCTAGAAGATTAAATGAAATGCCACTATGTCTATGTGCATATGTACTTTATTTGTCATTAATGTCTTAGAAGATTAGACATTTTTTCATGTGTCTCAAAGCGTTTCCAAAATATGTAACTTTATCTTCAATAATATACCCAATTTCATATCTAAATTAGCTCACATGATCTAGGATTTTTCTATGTGAAGATGTGGCACATTATTCACATTTTTTCTCCTTTGGGGCTCTCTTGAAACTAAACTTTGAATGGTCATTTCTCCTAAGATTGGAGGACTAATGATAGACTATCTTTGAAGAGAATTTCCAAAAAGTATAGGTGAGAATTTCCTTCTTAGTTTTCGGTTGGTTAACATTCAAACAGGCTCAGATGAGAACATTAATAAAATACGAGTGATGTGTTCATAAATATGATTCTAAAAGGCATTTTATATGTCATAGATTTCTGTAAAAATGTCATCATTAGAAAAGTACCCTATGTTACACTGGGGTGAAAATGATGGTGGCTTGTGCCTGAAGGCACTAGAGGTTGTCTATTACCTAAGTTTAGCCCCCATATGCATTTTTCCTAGGTTCTAGGATGCTCCTTTGTTTTTCAGCTTCAAACAAAGATGGATGATGATCAGTCTATTGGTGCAAGATGAATCATATTTACATACATATATTAGGAGAAAATGTCTGTGCTGTACTCTTACAAAATTTCAGATAGCCAATACAAAAATAAATTCCCATAGCAATGGCTATATATATATATATATATATATATATATATATATAGCCTATCTTTTCTTTCTAACCTCACTTCCATATTCCATATGCTGGCATTTCACATATGTCCACTTCCCTGAAAGACACATTTCCAACATCAGCTTACTGACTGATCAAGGAGCACAACCTAAGACAGCCAATACTAGTGTCTAGCCATCCATCCAAAAATACAATGGGAGGAAGACAAACAAATCATTACTCAACAGATCATGTGTTCTTAGTTTGAAATACTTAATGATTCCTTGATTTGACACAATTAGATCTTCTCAGTTTGAAAAGAAATGTAGCCTTGAAAAGAAAAAAAAAGTTAACTGAACAGTTTATATTGTAACTAATATCTATTATCATGGAACATTTATGATTGGATGACTCCTTTCATCAAAGTATACATTATTTTTAATCACGTTACTGAGAATGTCAAAGAGAGAAAAGTAGAAAATAAAATGGGAAGGAACTAATACAAATAAGGGATAAATATAAAAAGTAAAAGAATAAACTGTTTCCATGTAAATAGTATTTAACGAAGGTAAGATATGGGTCAATCCTTCCTCTCCCTCAACTCTTTCCTCACTGAACTTTTTCACTATAATCAAGTGTAGAAAGAAAAAGAATTAAATTAACTTAAATAATCTTTTGTGAATATTTAATTTTTTAAAAATGAGACTTGCTTTATAAAGTCTTGGAACTTTAAAAATTAAATTATGGTCCACAAATAAATAGATAATATATATATATATATATATATATATATATATATATATATATATATGATGAAATAATGTAAAAATACTCTAGCATATACAGAGAGGTGGAAAAGATGAGTCCTCACAAATAATCATTGTAAAATCTACTATTCTTTTTTGGCCATGAGGAACACTCCCTTCTCTTTAAAATACAAATTATGCTCTTGTTACTGTGGTTGCAATATCACTGCAAACAGCTCTATCAAGCTTCCTATTATAAACTATAATTCTAGGCTTTATAGCTTGGCTCTTTCAGAGTAAAGTATGTTGGGCAGAGACTAAGCATACACATCGTCAGCCAAGATACATTAAATTTGGTTGAGCTGTCCTTTTTCGAAGAATGTAAATTGGAGCATTCTGCTCTGCATGCAGAGAGTCCTTGGCAGGGTCCTGTACAAATGCCTTCTGGTATTGTGACAAACCCCAAAAAGATTTAAAGGAGACAGTTGATTTAGATGCTTTATTATTTCAAATTGAATTATGTTAAAGTTCTGTTATAGTTTGTGAAAATCTTTCATTTTACATTCTGTACTATAGTCTATATACTGCATTTAGTCCAAGCAGTGTTGGATTGTTGGTGTAGCTTATATCTACAGCACCTGAAGGAATCATTGAATCTATATAACCCTTATGATTATGACCTTCTGAGGCTACTGTCACATATGCAATTCAGTCAATAAGTTGTGTTTACAAATGTTGTTAAAGTGCTGCAGAAATAGAAACATAATTTGACATAAAAAACTGTGGGCTATTGATTAGTATAATAGGGTATTCTGATATATATATATCAGAATATATATATCAGAATATATATATATGTGGGTGTAGGTGTGTGTATCTGTGTGTGCATGTATGTATGTGATTATATATGTATATATGTATTTATAATTATGTGTATATACATATATATTTCATTTATACATATTTCCTTGAAATAATTCTGAGAGGTTGATGGGTTTATTTTTAGTTTTTAATACTTGGATTGTAACACCATTTTTTTTTTTATAATTGAGTTGTATTTGAAGCTGATAGAATGTTAAAGTGATACAGTGATAGAGTACTAGAATAATAGAATATTATTCTTGGTTCAAAGTATTCTACTCCATTAATCTTTCCCTTCTAACCTCATTACCACATCGCTATGCTGGTATTTCAAACACTATGTCCATTGAATAATCTTCAAAACTTGCCTCAATCTAAAATACATTTGATTTTTATAAATTCTGGCATTTTATAACTAGAGAAAGAGGAACACGGTTCTTGTCTTAGTGAAGCTTGTAGTAAGAGTTACCAGTTATATTAATAACGCTGTTTCTGCTTCTAGGTTATGAGGGATTGCCAGCGACTGGAAGAGTAAGGCCAGAAAATATCAGTGTTATGCTCGTGTGGAAAACATCATCCTTAGTTATCATCATCATTAGCTAGTCATCATTCCCTCATTTAAATATGTATTTATAACAATACAATCTCAATAAAAATCACCTTTCACTCTACATTACACATTCTAAATAATTTCTGTAGAAAATTCTTTTAATAATTTGATTATTCTTTTATCTACATATTACATGATGAATGTGTTGTTTCTTCAAATATTAAACTATATTCACATTGCCTTCTCTTTAACATGGCACCTGGAATTTCCAATGAATTTGTTTTTCTACTAGCTGCTAATAATATTGTCTACTAAAATCCATAAACAGGAAGCATAATGACCTATACCAGTTTACATTTATTACATCTTCAGAGAGCTCTGGTATCATTTAGTCTGCTTCCAGTTTTATTTTTCTTTTAAAAGTCCACTCTCATGTTTGTTTGCAGGTAGAAATGGGAGAGGAAAGTGAAGCAAAAATCAAGTAATGCATCATTTTGACACATCCGTTGTTTGGTCAGTCGTGTGCACTCTGCTATTTCTGATATAATAAATGTTTACCCTATTTCCACCTTAATGAATGCTCTAGGCTCCAGGACTTCTTTTTGTATTTCCATGGCACATATCTTTAGAAAGAATGAGATGGTGTCTCTTCAAACTAGTACAAAGTAAAGGTGAATAGAAAAATTAGATTCAAGAGCAGCAACCTCAATGCACCTTTCTCAGAGAATCAATACTGAGCTACAGGGAGCATCGTGTGGTAAGACTGACAACTGCTGGGTCAATTAAAGAAAGAGAAGTGAGCTGAAGGACTTGTAGGGAAGCAGGCTTTTGTGCGCAGTGATTAGGTTCATTGCTTCAGTAGTCAAAAATGTCTTTCTTTTTTTTGTTTTAGAAAAAATAAATAAAAGGTCTCTTTTAAAACATCTTAGATTATGAGTTCTCTTGTGATCTATTTGAATAGTGGCAAGATTACCATAGTCATATTCAGTAAAGTAAATGAACATAAAAGACAGGATTCTGTCAAGCAACAATCATGAGTTCTCATTAAAAGATTTAAAATTGCTATAAACTTTTAGGAAGTGTTTTAATCCATGCAGAAAAGTTCCAGTCTCATAAATAATTTTAGGAAATTTTGTCTGACTCACTTTCTTCAGTTGTTGAGTAAACTTTGTAGGAGGTTGCTTTCTTACCTTATCCTGTGTTCTATAAAATATTCCTCTTTTAAACATTTAAAAAGTGTAAGTCACTTGTGGAGAAGATTTTAGTTATATTTTTTAATTAGTTGTATTTGTGTGAAGTGGTGAGCAGTTTGCAGTGTCCAAGGAGACCAGAAAGATTCACTGAGGATGGAGTTTATAGCGGTTGATCACCCTAGTGAGTCCTGTGATTCCAGTCTACTGAAAAAGAGCTATAGTTTCTCTTGGCTACTGACCCCCCACTATAACCCTATAAACACTTCTTAGGATGAGTTTTTAACACTTAGGATAGTTCTTAACACTGACCTGGGTAAATGTTGACCAGGCTAAAAGAAAGTTTCTAACTCAGATTCTTATTCTTAAGAAATCTATTCATCATCCATTCTTCCTTCCTTCCTTTTCTCCTTCCTTCTTCTGTCAATCTCTCTCTCTCTCTCTCTCTCTCTCTCTCTCTCTCTCTCTCTCTCCCTCTCTCCCTCCTTCCTTCTCTGTTTTTTTGTTGTTGTTTGAGGAATTGAATATAGGATTTAAATACTTGATAATTACTGTTTTTCTTCGCTGTAAGAATAGCCATATAATATTTTTTGAAGATCATACATATAGCCGTATAACAAGATTCTTTTTTGTTTTTTTTTTTTGTTTTTTTTTTTTTTTTTTTTTTTGTTTTTCAAGACAGGGTTTCTCTGCGTAGACCAGGCTGGCCTTGAACTCAGAAATTCACCTGCCTCTGCCTCCCAAGTGCTGGGAATAAAGGCGTGAGCCACCACTGCCCGGCTGTATAACAAGATTCTTAACTGAGCTTGAAAGTATATTTTAAATCAACAAAATTTTAAGAAATAAAATTAATAATCCTCTTATACATAATTTTCCTATTTATAACATTACTGCATAGTTTTGAGGAAATTGTTTTGTGAAACTTAAATATTGATATTTCTTATTTGGTTTAAACATTTTCTCCTCAAAATCCCAGGATTCCTATCAGCTAGCTGTAGAAGTTGCTACTACTTTATTTTGTAAGAACTGTTAATATTGTTGTTCTTGCTATTATTTCTCCTTTAGCACATTATAATGAGCATTCTTCTCTTCTTTATACATATGTTTATACACTCTACAAATCCATGAATGTTTAAGTTTCGGCCAAAGGGATCAGTTAACTGATTGGTAGACACAGTGCATAACTTTAATTCTAGCACTTTGGAGAAAAAAGCAATGGAACTCTGTGAGTTAGTGGGCATCCTGGTCTACAGGGTGAGTTCTAGGATAGCCAGGGTTACACAGAGAAGACCTGCATTAAAAAAAAAAAAAACCCTACCTACGAAAATATTATTCAGCTCTATTTATGACTTATCAATATTCATTTACTCTATTTAAGAAACAAGTACTCCAAACTTATCTATAAGTTTAAAAGATAGTAATGTGTCTTTCTTATATTTAAATACCATCTTAAACATTTTAATTGTAAGTTTACAAATAAATGAAACTACATATAAGCCAAGAGCTTAGTGTGACTATACATGGATCATACTTAACTTTAAAGAAATGTAGTATAAAATAAGCAAATAAAAATTTTATGAAAATCTGAAATAAAATAGATGTCTTGGTTCGAGTTCTATTGCTGTGAAGAGACCTTTTGACCATGGTAGCTTTTCTGAAAGAAAACATTTAATTTGGGGTTGATTTATGATTTCACAGGTTTACTGGTATAAACATCATGAAGGGAAACATTGTGACATGCAGGCAGACATGATGATGGAGAAGGAGCTGACACTTCTGCGTCTTAATACACAGGCAGCAGAACAAGGGTGTGACTAGGCTTGGATTTGTACTATATGAGTCCTCACAGCACACTTCCATATTGATACACTTATTCCAAAAAGGCCACATCTCTTAATAGTGCCATTCCTTATGGGCCAACCATTCACACACATGAATCTATGAAGGCTGTTCTTAAACCACCACCACTATAAACAAATAAAAATCTAGGATTATCCTAATAAAAATAGCCATCTTACCAAAAGAAATCTGAAAATTCAATGCAATCCCCAACAAAATTACAACTCAATTCTTCACACACAGAGAAAGAACAATTCTCAAATTTATCTGGAATAACAACAACAACAACAAAAACAGAATAGCAAAAACCATTGTCAACATTAAAAGAACCTCTGGGAGAAATCATCATCCCTGACCTCAAGCTATACTACTGAGCAATAGTGATAAAAAAAACTGCATGGTATTGGTACAGAGACAGGTAGATCGATGGAATAGAAGAGAATCCACACACCTATCCACACACACTTGATCTTTGACAAAGAAACCAAAACCATCCAGTAAAAGAAAAATAAAAGACAGCACTTTCAACAAATGGTGTTGGTTTAACTGGAGGTCAGCATGTAGAAGAATGCAAAGTGATCCATTTTCATTATACAAAGCTCAAGTCCAAGTGGGTCAAGGACCTTCACATAAAGCCAGATACACTGAAATTAATAGAAGAGAAAGTAGGAAAGAACCTCAAATACACTGACACAGGGGGAAATATCTTGAACAGAATACCAATGGCTCATGCTCTAAGATTATCAATTGACAAATGATAATCGAAAAGCTTCTGTAAGGCAAAGGATACTGTCAATAGAACACAATGGCACAGATTGTGAAAAAATCTTTACCAACCCTACATCTTATAGAGAGTTAATATTCAAAATATACAAAAAACTCAAGAAGTGAGACTCCAGAGAACCAAATAACACAATTAAAAATGGGGTACAGAGCTTAAACATAGAATTCTCAAAAGAGGAATCCTGAATGGCTGAGAGAAATTAAATAAATGTTCAACATCCTTAGTCATCAGTGAAATGCACATCAAAACAACCCTGAGATTCTACCTTACATCAGTCAGAATGGCTAAGATCAAAACTCAGGTGACAGCAGATGCTGGTGAGAATAGAGAGAAAGAAGAACATTCTTCCATTGTTGGTAGGATTGCAAGCTAGTACAACCATTCTGGAAATCAGTCTGGTGATTCCTCAGAAAATTGGACATAGTACTACTTGAGGACCCAGCTATACCACTCCTGAACACATACCCAAACGATGCTCTAACATATATCAAGAATACATGCTCCACTATGTTCATAGCAGCCTTATTTATAATAGTCTGAAGATGGAACCAACCCAGATGTCCCTCAATAGAGGAATAGATGCAGAAAATATGGTACATTTACACAAAGGAGCACTACTCAGCTATTAAAAAAATGACCTCATGAAATTTTCAGGGAAATGGATGGAAGTAGAAAATATCATCCTGAGTGAGGTAAACCAATCACAAAAGAACACACATGGTATGTACTTACTGATATTTGGATATTAGCCAAAATAAGATCGAATACCCATGATACAACTCACAGAGAGTATGAAACCCAAGAAGAAAGAAGACCACTCCAAAGGATAGATGCTTCTGTTGTACTCAGAAGGGAACAGAAAATAATCTTTGGAAGTGAAGGGGGAGAGGGATTTGGGAAGGGAAGAGATGAGGGAGAGAAAAGGGGGGGTGGTTCAGATATGGGAGTAGATAGGGGAGAAGTACAGAGGGATCAGAATTTGAAGAGAAGTGTGTAGCAGTGAGGGATGGGAAACTGGGAGTAGCCACTAGAAAGTCCCAGATTTCAGGGACCCAAGAGATTCCTAGGACCCAACAAGGAGGACATTAGCTGATATACCTAACAGAGGAGAGATAGATCTTGTAGAGACCATATCCAGTGGACAAACATGTTCTCTGGCTGAGGGATGAGGCTACACATCCACTTCAAAACTGACAATCCAGAATTCCTCCTGTCAAAAAGAAATGCAGGGACTAAGAGTTGAGAAGAGTCCGAAGGAAAGGCTATCCAGAGACTGCAACGCCTAGGGATCCATCCCATCTGCTAACACCAAACCCAGACACTATTGCTGATGCCAAGAAGTGCTTGCTGACCTAATCCTGGTATAGCTGTCCTCTGAGAGACCCTGCCAGATGCTCACAGGTAAACATCTGACTGAGCACTGGGACCCCAGTGAAGGAATCAGGGGAAGGAATCCGGAGCTGAATAATTTTCATCCCCTTAGGAAAAACAACAATATCAAATATCCAGATCCCTCAAAACATCCAGGGACTAAACCACCAACTATAGAGTATACATGGAAGGTACCCAAGGCTCCAGCTGCAAATGTAGCATAGGATTACCATATCAACATCAACTGGAGTGGAGCCCCTTGGTTCTGCAGAGGTTTGATAACCCAGCAGTTTATGGAAATGCTAGGGCACTGAGGCAGGAGTGGGTGGGCAAGTAAGGGAGCATCCTCATAGAGGCAGGGGAAGGGGGAAGGGATAGTGGGTTCATGGAGGGGAGACTAGGAAATGAGATAACATTTGAAATGTAAATAAATAAAATAAGTAATTAAAAAAAAAGATTAGAATCACTGCAGCCCTTCTATACTTGGAGAGAGGGGAGATGTCAGGGGCAGCTCTGCTTATACATTGAAGGTCTAAAATCAGCCATAAGCCTAAAATCAGCAATAGGCCTGACATACATGCCTGCTAACACACAGTCTTGGGTCTCTGTGGAAAAACACTGAAACAGATGGCTATAAACTACTGTAAACAGGCAGCTTTTGTGGAAATTTACCAGCCTGAGTAGTCATAGACCTTGTAAATAGGCAGCCTTGGCAGATAGTACCAACTTAGATAAGGACAAGTGAATCATAGCAGAGTCATAGTGACCTGTCCCCTGAACCTTCACCCACCTGATACCCTGTTCTGAAAGATATCTGTACTCCCCCTGAACATTTATGCTCCTGTGTCATCACCTTCCCCACATCCTGCATTTTTGTGTTTATAACACCTGTGTTAAAAAGTAAAAATTATGATTTGGTAATAAAAAAAGAAAAGAAAAGAAAAGAAAAGAAAAGAAAAGAAAAGAAAAGAAAAGAAAAGAAAAATATATAATAAAGAAAAATAAAAAAATAAGTTACAGGATCTTCCTGTGGGGTTGCTAACCTTTTCAGCCACTTCAGTCCTTCCCTTAACCCTTAACTCCTCCACTGAGGTCCACAAACATAGTCCAAGGGTTGGCTGCTTGTATCTGCATCTGTATTAGTCTGGCTTTGGCACAGCCTCTTAAGGGACATTTTCCTACAGCAAATATTGATATTCACCTACTGGCTACATAATATTGAACAAATAATTTCAGAAGATTCCTTTACAGATCATGTAATTTTATATAGCTAAGAATAATGTACCCAGTTTTGTAGCTTAAGTAGATCTTTTTTCAGTCATTCAGATAAAAGTTTGGGACATACATTATTATTTTGTCATTATTTCAAATACAAATATTTGATCTTAGGAATGATTAAATTCTATGGCAAAGTATCATAATCCTCAATGAGCCTACATATTTATTAGTATAAAACTAAACACATCAATTGATCAATAGTATTAAATATTCAAAATTGTCTTGGCACTTATGAGTATATATTTAGAGCAAAACTAATAACTATTAGGACAAAATTATAATCATAAAGATTTGGTTTGGTGTATAATTGATATTAAAAGTAAAATTAGTATAAGTTTTAAATTTTTTAGAAAATAAATGGCTTAGAATACCTTCATTTTTGCTTAAATTTGCAAAAGTATCTTGAGTTTATTTTTATACTATAAGCATATTTGAAGGTAAGATTTACATCCCAGGCTAATTTAGTCATTTCTTGTCTTGCTATTGACTTTACTTTGAAATATAATAACAAAACTGAGAGTACATTATGGTTCAAGTTTGTCACCTTAAATTTAAAGTTCTAAATTTTCTTTTTATTAAAAAAATAAATTAATGCTAGACAGGTGACTATTTTAAACACATAATGTCTTTATGCTTTTAGGAGGAGTCCAAAGGAAATTGTAGACATTTAAAAATTATTACATTACCAAATATTTGAACTAAAAAATACATGTAATTACTTCATGATCTCTGAATTTTATACACAGAGAATACAGTTTAAATGAGAACCTACTGCCAGTTGAGAAGCTTGATTTGTACTTAATGCTCTCTTAAATTATGAAATAAATTATAATATGTACTTTAATACTGATTTTGATTGTGAAACCCAGTTAACAAATCCCTTCAAAATGCATTCTGTTTTGTGTAAAGTGACTCATTTCCTGTTTTTATATACCTGTAGTGAAGCTATCATCTTTGAAACAGAACCTAAGGTGACACAAGTTTCTGCTTATTGTTGGGGATGGGGGTACAGTGTCCAACTGGAAGAAATCATCACTCTTATTTTGTTTATTTACTTGTGTTTGTGAAAATATTTTTTAACAAAAATGGGAAGAGGTCAATACACTTATATAAAACCACTATAGTTTCACGTCTCAACTAAGTCTCTGATACTGTGATACAGTAACGAATGTTTGCTATAGATAGCTCACATTCTCTTTAATAACCATTTATAACCCAATTTTAACCCCATGTAAAAGACCCTTGAAATATGAAAAACATGTAAAACTATAAAAATATATTTATATGATTTTGTGCATAGATATACATAAATGTGAACAAGTCAATGCATGTGCTATGTGGCCTACTCTCATTAGAATCCTCTACAGTATCAAGCTTTCAATTACAAGCTTGTGTAATATCATTTTTCCTTACAGGTGTCTGCCTCTAATTCTGTCAATGTCTTGGCTTTAAAAAGGACAAGTTATAGTGATTAAGAACAACAACAACGCCGGGCAGTGGTGGCGCACGGCTTTAATCCCAGCACTTGGGAGGTAGAGGCAGGCAGATTTCTGAGTTTGAGGCCAGCCTGGTCTACAGTCTGAGTTCCAGGATAGCCAGTGCTACACAGAGAAACCCTGTCTCGAAAGACGAAAACCAAAACAACAACAACAACAACAACAATAACAACAACAACAAAGAACAAGAACAAGAACAACACAGAGCCCATCACAACTGCATGAGATTGATAATTAAGCCAAGTATTTAAAGAGTTTGTTTTTATGTTATTTTGACTTCATCTGAGTTTTTAAATGAGCATTTTCCTGAAGAAAACATGACTTTGTTGCTGAGTTCATGAAATACTTGAAGGCCACAGGGTCTACAATGTGCTGAGAGAAGCATGAGAGATTTTTAAAAACAGGTGAAAGCTTGCAGTTAAATATGTCACAGAAAGATGTCCCCTATCTTTTAAAAATGTATTTATTTATTCATTTTATTTTCTATTTATTCATTTTATATTCCATGCCCCCTAACATACTTCTACCCTAAAAGAGTTCCCCCCCATCTTTATTTGTCTAGATTGTGTTAGAGTTGTTAATGTTTTCCTATTGAGTACATAGAAAGGGATGGCTAATTTTTTTTTACTTATTTTTATTGGATATTTTATTTACATTTCAGATGTGATCCCCTTTCCCCATGTCCCCCCACCCACCCAGGAACCCTTTATCCCATACCTCCTCCTCCTGCTTCTATGAGGATGGGCTCCCACTCAATCTCCTACTCCCACCTCCCAACCCATGAATTCCCCCACACTGGCACATCCAGCCTTCACTGCACCAAGGACTTCCTCTCCCACCTATGCCCGACAAGGCCATGCTTCCCTACATATACAGCTGGAATCATGGGTCCTATGTGCTCCCAGGATGGTGGTTTAGACCCTGGGGAGCTCTGGTTGGTTGGTATTGTTGCTCTCCTCATAGGGCCACAAACACTTTCAGCTCCTTCAGTCTTCTAAATTCTCCATTGGGAACTCCTTGATCAGATCAATGGTTAGTTGTGAGCATTTGCCTCTGAATGTCAGACTCTGGCAGACCTCTAAGGAGATAGCTATACCAGGCTCCTGTCAGCATGTACTTCCTGGCATCCACATCAGTGTCTACCTTTGGTGACTGCACATGGGATGGAGACCCAGGTGGAACAGTCTCCAGATGACCCCCTCATTCAGTTTCTGTCCCACATTTTGTCTCCATATTTGCTCCCATGAGTATTTTGTCACTCCTTTTAAGAAGGACCAAAGCACCCACACTTTGGTCTTCCTTCTTCATGAGCTTCTAGTGGTCTGTGAATTGCATCTTGGGTATTGCGAGCTTTTGGGCTAATATCCACATATCAGTTAGTGCATACCATGTGTGTTCTTTTGTGATTGGGTTACCTCACTCAGGATGATATTTTCTAGTTCCATCCATTTGCCTAAGAATTTTTCAAATTCATTGTTTTTAATAGCTGAGTAATACTCCATTGTGTAAATGTACCATACTTTCCATATCCATTCCTCTGTTGAACAATATCTGGTTTCATTACTTTTTAATAATATCTTTGAAACACAAAGCTGAAAACTTGGAACTTGGAGCAGGGCAAAAGACGATACAGTCATTTGGCAAAAGAATGCAGTTGCAGTGATATAAATTGGTTATTGAATAGAAGAAGCCTGATGACGGTGGTGGTGATGCTGTTATTAATATAGATGATATTGATAATGATTTAAGACTGACTGGTTAATTGGTTATGAACAGTTTCTACTCTTCCATAGAATCTAACTTTTGGGTCCCAATACCATGTGACAGTGCAGAACCAACTGAAGCTGTGGTTCTAGAGGATTTGATGCCTGTCTGGCATTTGAGGACACCAGGCATGGATGCAGTGTACATACATACATGCAGGCAAATGATTCATATAGGCAACTTTGGGAGGTAGGAGGTTGGGGGGACACTTCAGAATTCACCAGAGACCTGGGAGGTGAGAGACTCTCAGGACTCAAAGGGAGGGACCTTAGTGAAATACCCAACAGTAGGTAGAGGGACCTTATAGAGCCCACCTCCGGAAAAAGACAGGGCATCCAGTGAGGGAGGTGATTGCCATCCCACAGTCAAAACTCTGACCCATAATTGTACCTATCTGAAAGAACTGCAGGGATGGAAATGGAGAAGAGCATGAAGAAAAGGAGGTCCAGTGACAGGCCCAAAGTGGGATTCATTTCAAGGGGAGCCTCCAAGGCCTGACACTTTTACTGATGCTATGGTGTGCTTACAAACAGGGACCCAGCATAACTGCCCTCTGAAAGACCCAACAAGCAGCTCAAAGTGTCAGATGCAGATATTTACACCCAACAAGTGGACAGAAGTTGCTGCCCCTTGTGGTTGAATTGGGGAAATGCTGAAAGGAGCTAAAAAGGATGGTGACCCTGTAAGAAGACCTGCAGTCTCAATTAATCTGGACTCCGAGATCTCTCAAACACTGGACCACCAAAAAGGCAGCAGACAGCAGCTGATATGAAACCCCCAACACTATACAGCAGAAGACTGCCAGGTCTGGTTTCAGTCAGAGAAGATGCACCTGACCCTCATGAGACAGGAGGCCCCAGGGAGTTTAGAGATCTGGTAGGTGGAGGGTAGGGGTGGGGGGTGGGGGTGGGGGGTGGGAACATCCTCTAGGAAATAGGGATGCAGGCTGGGAGGGAGTATAGGATGTGGAACAGTCAAAGGGTGGACCAGAAAGGAAATAAAATCTGGAGTGCAAATAAGTAAATAAATAAATAAATACATTTAAAAAGAAAGTGTTCTAATTTTTTAAACTATTGGGGTAGTAGAGCAATAATGAGAAGATTTTAAAAGTCATTTTGTGTATGAAAGGAACATAGTTTTTTCAGAACGAAAAGGGAAGCACCAAAGATCACACACACACACACACACACAGAAAAAATGTGAGTAGCTGAATAGCTCTGGCAAAGCAATGAAGCAGGAATTGGAGTTTTCAACTCAAAGCCATAGAGTATTTTTCTGGGAACAAACGTGATCGATAGTAGTTGAATAACAAAGATTCATAAATTACCCTTTTGGAAAATTACAGATTCAGTTTAATAACAGTTTCATGAAGTTTTTTTTATAGTAATAGAGCAAAGATGGTCATGATTCAATATACGTGTGAAACGTGATTGGGAAACACCAAGTAGGTAGTTAAATGTACTTCTACACTACATTGTTGGACCACCAAGTAATCTAGTTACAACAAAGAAAGGGAATGTTTGTTATAAATATCAGATGATATCTAATGGCATTCCTGATCTTTGGTGAAAGTTACCTATTATTACATAGCAAGATGACTAGGTCAAACAGAGTGGTAGGCATAAGTGGTTATTAAGTCAGCTAAAGATAGCTTCAAATCTGCAACATTGTAGGGTACCACAATCTTTGATGTTCAAATTAGTTAGTCAACTGTCTGGAATCAATAACACAAGTCCCTCTCACATCCCACAGGCCCTTGGAACTTCACAATATGAGGAGAACACAAGATAGGAAAAAATTGTGAGAAAATATAAAATGTTTAAATATGTGGTTTTTGAAGAGTTGCTTGTTCCTTGACTATTTGCATCTATTGTATTGCTAGACCTTCAACTTACAACTGACCTTAATACATGCATCTAATTAAAATGGCATAAAAGCAAAAAGGAGGAGGGGGGATGGGATGGGGGTTCTAGGGAGGGAAAATAGGGAAAGGAGATGACATCTGAAATGTAAATAAAATATCCAATAAAAAATAAGTAAAGGTTTTAATTAAACAACAGTGTACATTTTTCTCTCTATGTTTCATAAGACTATTCTAAATGAGAAATATAAATTTAAATTATCAAGTTAAAACTTATTAATTATATGTATTATATATAATAAAATATGACAGATATTAGCACTTTATTTACTTACAATATAACTTTTAAAAGTGCAACAAATATTCCAACATTGCATATTAAGCTAAGGGAAGAGTTTGTAAGTTGTAAAGTATCCTTTAGCATTTTATACAAACAAACAAACAAACACCTAAAAAACAAAAGCATGCTTAAAGTAAAGTGATTATGACATTTAATTATGTTGAAAACAAGAGTTTGAGAAGTGAACATGCAAGAACAATATATTCTTGCCTGAAATTTCCAAAATATCACACCAGGTTCTGAAAGGTTGTGAGCCTGCTAGGATTTGGCTCAGTTCTACTTGGTCCTTCCATAGTCTTTCTAACAAATCTTCTAGCAGATCAGTCTTGGCTTCACTGTAGAATAGTAATTTCATAAAGTTAATCTTTTTATTTGAATACCAATGTTTCAAAGAAAGGGAAGACCAATAGCAAGTTCTCTTCAAAGCAGACTAAAAATGGCATAATACTATATCTACCATATTATACTGATCAAAGCAACCAGAAATAGAATCAAGTTTAAGGGAGGTTGCTTTCTTCTCAGTGGAAACAGCAATATATTTGTTGTCATCTCTAAGCCTACCATATCTTCTGAATTTTTCTTAATATATATAAAAATGCAACTGTTTCAAAGCACCAGATATAAAGTAGGTTATTGGGAAGTGTTTGCACAATGAAATAATTCTAATTAAACAAGTTTGATCATGCCAATCATAAAAATGGGGCTACGGAGATTGTATGTTGCATCAGCAATTAGGTACACATTTTGTTCTTCCCAGGAACCTGAATTTGGTTTTTGGTATACTTATTGGAAGCTCACTATAGTCTATAATTACAATTCCAGGAGATATGATGCTCTCTTCTGGGTTACATGAGCATCACACATGCAAGTGATGCACATATTTAAGTGTTGGTGCACAAACATGCATATATATGTTAATATTTAATTATATATTACATAATCATATTTATACCACATATTATAGATGCAATATTTATATTTCAATATTTATAATGTAATATTTATAATATATATTAAAATGTCTTTAAATATTATTAGATGACTTGTCAGTTTGCATAAAGGGAGTATGGAATTTTGGAGATCACCTGCATTTTTGTCCAGTCATGACTTGCAAATGTTTGAATTGTCCAAAACAGGTTTACAACACAAGATCTTTCAGATTATGCTCAAAGACTTCACTATTTTATGTTGTCTTGAAAATATTCTCAACGACTTATCATATAAAAATATTGTGAATAATTTTTCCTTTATAAAATAGAAAGCTTGACTTGCTCTGAATTTTAAGGTCTTCAATAGTGAAGAGATTTCCAACAAAAGTTTAAATGTTGCCTTTCTAAAGTCAAGTCTATTGGAAAATTAAGACTATCCCAATCTAGTCTGCATTCTTATGTTTGACAGTGGTCTGACTCATAAGAATGATTAAACTAATCAACTAAAAACTAAATAAAGTTTTCAAAATAATACAGTAATCAAAAGTCTGCAAGAGGAGTATAGAGAGCTGATTAACAAATCCAAGTATCAAATATTAGGTGCTTTCCTTGAATTCCTACGAACTGTTAAAAGTGCTATACTATATGCCTACATTTCTTAAACATTTATTTTGTACAGAATGTCACTGAAGGCGAATAGGAACTATAACACGCAATACCTTGGGACCAGTTAAGCCATATGATGGTGTCAGTTGGACACCAATTCTTTAGAATAATGACACTGGTACATCAATACAAAGACTCATTTTGCTTCTCCTAATCATGCTTTGAAGCAGGGGGCAGCATGTGAAAAGGTCATCTCTAATGGAGTTGCAAATGCAATGCGGCTCCTCTAAACACACCATAGACTTCTCAGCTTCAGTCTCTCTGCCTCTGCTTTCTCATATGTAAAGTGGATGCGCTATCTTATGTTGGGGAGTCAATGTAAATAGATGAACATAATTGAGAAAATTCTTTCTAGAGAAATACCTTCGAAATAATTTTGCAAGTTATTTTTTTAGGAAGGAATTCATTATGGACATTATGATAAAATGTGGGTCTTTCCTAATCTAGATTCAGTGAGTGCTATTTTTCTGAATACCTAGTTCACTGGTTCTCATTTAGTCCTTAATCCCATAATACACTACACTAAGAAACAAACAAACAAAATAACAAAAACAAAACAAAAATCCATGAATCTCAGCAGTCATGAGGGTAAGTCTGAATATGTTTTCCTGGAATGTTACTTATTCTGATTGACTAAACTAGTATTTCATAAAGAAATTTTACCTAAATAGTGATATATTGTTGACTCATTTAATCAATTTCATGGACTATGAGAATATTTCTTAACATCTAAAATCCAAAATGAGATGTACTTTGTAGATCTGATGATTACTCTCTCACTGCAACTGTAAACACATAAATTAACATCTCTGTGAGATTGCGTTGGAATAAAACCTGTTAAAACCTTTAACAACTGAGTCTCCAGGGGTCCTTTTATCCTTCTCACTTCTCATGGTCTTCTCTCAGTATTTTCTCAGATGTACTGTGCAGTACTGTCCTTGGAAGGCTCCTATTTCCCAAAATCCCCTCCTGAATGACCTTGCTTGAGAAGCTTCTTAGGGGTAAGTATTATCCTACTGTGACAGTTGTTAATGTACGAATTAATGTTGTCAGCAAATAGACAAATTTGCAACCTAGTTTTTAAACATATTTTCTCCTAAAAAGTATTAAATATTATTTCTGTCTGAATGTTTGTAGGCATTCTTCTTGGCACACTCAATAACTTTCTTTCCCTTTCTTGGAATCAAAACTCAAGCCCAGCAGTCTCAAAATATAAACTACATAATATTCTGTCCCCTTTAAACAGTTTTGAGTTACCTACAAAATCTTTTTTTATTGTGTTCAGAGACAGATTTGTGGAAGCCATATTAGAGAGTTCACAGTTATGTTCAAGTATTTTGAAATCTTCCCTAGAGTTGCTATAAAGTTTTGTGGTATACCTAAGAATGTCCAAGCTAGAGTTTTATTTGATTTCCTTAATTAAAATTAACTAACAATTAAGTGCTATAAGTTTTTCTCCCCTACTTGAAAGTTGAGATGATATACCTGTGTAATAAATTGTTATAAGTTCTATCTTTGGGAAAGAGCATTAATTAGAATTTAAAAATCAATATTGATTATTTCCATGGGAAAGTTATGGAAAACATGCTTCCTATATTTAAGAAAGTGGTTCTTTGTGTTTGTTAATGTAATCCTGTTGCAAAGTACAATGTGAGAATCATATTAACATTTTATTTTAGAAAATATATCAGAAAAAGTTACGTCTGAAAAAACCAACTATTTATAGTATATAAAATTTGAATTATTATAACTGTGTATTTCAACTGTGGTTTCATTAGTTATAGAAAATAAAGCTCAGTAATCAGTGGAAATATTAATATAGGTAGAAAACAATACAATGAAACCCCTACCATAGTGATGCTCTATATAGAGAGATGTGCTTCACTTATATATTCAAACTGCTTATAGCAGCATAATAAAAAATTCAGTTTCTTAACCTAAGTCAAATTTTTGTAGGTTTTTTTTAGTAGAAGCTCTTATCAGCTTTGTGTTTACATAAATTAGATGGTTGATATATGTTGGATTTTTATAATAACAAATTTGATGTATATTCGGAAGTTTCTGTGAAGTAGATAACAATGGCATATGACATTGAGCATAAGAAGTAAAATCTGTTTTGCTATTGCATATGTGGGATCAATAAGACTCAGAATATTAGATCTGAGATCAAGCCCATCTAATGGTAATTAGTCAAGCAAAGAGGAATTTCAGATAGAAAGTGACATGTAATGATGTTTTGGCTTAGAAATAAAAGTTAAGGAGAAACCGAGGAAACATGACACATACAAGGTAAAAATAAACAGTGTTTAAAGAAGAAACTCAGAAATTTCAAACAACATTTCATCATCGTTTGACAAGGGGCTCTTTCTCAGGCTTACAGCATGAAGAGCAGCAGAGGAGCCAGCCATGTGTGTAGCCAACCCCTTTAGTGGTGGGAGGAGTGGGTAAATCAGTAAGAAGTCTGAGTGCTCGCCCAGGAAAGAAAAAGAAGTGACCAGGAAACAAAAAGGTGAGAAAACTAATAGAAAAAAATATAGATTTGACAAACAAAAGACTATGAAGAAACAGCTCAGGGGCAAAACAGGATGTGCGAAGGAAAACAAGCTAGAACAAGAAAAAAGGAAGGAAAGTAAGTCAGAAAGAGAACAATGAACCAGATCTAAAGAAAAGGGGACAGGAAAAGACAGCAAGAAAAATGAAAATGTTGCAGTAGGGACATGACAAGGGATTCCTCTTATGAATCTTAGAGTCTCAATATATACCAGCTAGCTAGATTTCATAAAGTCTGTTATATATGCCAACAGGTTGACTCCAGTCAAGAGCGCCACTGCCAGTTGGCGGTCCCAGACACACACTGAGTGCGCATGTTTATAACTGCAGCTCGAATCCGTTAATCGATCGGGAAAACCATGAAACCCTTCATTGAAATTGTAAAGAGGCCAGAGGACAATGACGGTGGTGTACAAGAGGACACACAGGAAAGTCATGCCTGTCAAGAAGGTGGGGAACGGGATGGGCAGGATAGTCGTACATTTCCCCAGGTTGAGCAGGATAACCACCATGGTTAAGATGAAGCATATGACATACACGACCAGACACCACTCTAGTGCAGGTTCCTGCTTGTACAGGTGTTGGTTGTTGAGGAAGAGAAAGATGATGCAAGCCACGAAGGACTCAAAAACTTTGAGCATCCCAGTCGTAGAGGCCATGTAGCCAGCGATATCTCCAGGCCTTGAATGAGTCCAGGTCACTTCTGTCGCATAAGCCACACAGGAGATGCACGAAAATATAATGGCGCAGACAGCATATTTTCTGACGTAATCGTGAGACATGTACCACACATAGGTGACAGGATAGATGATGGAAGATGACAGACAGAAGAGTACAGCATAGCAGGCACAGGTGACGGGGAAATTCTGCCATGACAGGGACAAGCACCTCTGGTGTCCAGTCAACTCCACGGCTAGGATGATCACGGTCATGGCGAAGCTGAAGCACCAGGAGAACAGGCACCAGCTTCCCATGGGACCCATCCAGGCACCCGCACAGATCACTAGTGAGAAAGCCAGGCTGGTAGATGACAACTGCAGAAGCCGGAGAAGGCCCAGAGGCTGGAGCAGTGCCTGAGGGGATGCCACAATAATCAAAGAGTCCAGGCCTGGGGATAACGACTTCGTGAAGGTGGTGTGAGTCACCGTTTCTGGTATGCCTGCCATCTAATCTGAGGACCTGACAGAGAAAGTTCTGGATTGTGAAGAGAGACTGAATCTCAGTCATGAAAAAAGCGTGGTTACAATTCTTCCCCAAACTGACTTCTAAAGTTGCTCATTCATGCTGGTGGCTTTTTAAAGTGCCTCAATATCAAAGCATAGCTGTTCCCCGTGGCTGTGACTTAGGCAGTTAAGTGTGTTTTAAAGATGGTAGGTGTTGCGGGTAGGCGGTACCTAGCGTACTTCCCCTTTAATGGAGGAAAAAAAAAACCTCCGTCAGTCAATAATCTACAGCATCAGATAAGAAGCTTTAAGTGCAGAGTTCCTAGGCTCCTGCCATGCTTGAAAAAGGCTTAAGAAATTTTATCAGGTTTACTAAAATTTCATTACCTAGAGTCCATCCTAAAAGTAAGAGATAGATGATGCCCTTTCTCCCTACTCCCTTCTGTGCATTAAACGACAATACACGCACACGCATGCGCAGGCACGCGCGCACGCGCGCGCGCACACACACACACACGCACACGCACACGCACACGCACACGCACACGCACACGCACACACACACACACACACACACACACACACGCACGCACAGAACTAGGTGAAGAATTCAACATGGTCTTAGAGAAAACTCTCAGATAAAAATGGACTCTGCTAGCTTTTCTACTTATAAAAGAAAATGAGTAAGTAGTCCTATTATTATTTTAACTCATTTAGCTCAGGTTAGCTCGGAACTTGGTTTGTATCTAAGGCTGGCCTTAAATTCTTGATTCCTGTGTCTCAACCTCACAAGTGTTGGGATTATAAGTTTTCCTGTGTGCTACTTTTTTAGTCCTGTTCTTTAATAAAGAAGTTTTATAATTGTCAATTTTTTTTTTCTCTTGACTGTATGAGGAGAGAGGGATTGAGGACATAATAGGAATGGGGTATCATGAGAATGTGATGTACATGCATACACATCTGTTCTTTAGTCTCATCTAGGTTTCTTCATTTCTTGTGTAGGACTAACATGCCTTAATTTATGAATATATATATGTAAATATTTGCTTTGTTTTTATTTATTCTTTGTGCTTTGGGTTCCTATAGCTTCTCTGATAAATCATAGAAATCTTGTCGCATACTCCTATACCCAGATGCATGTCCTTTTTAAAACTCTGTATGTAAACATAACAGGAAAATATTCAGTGTTACTGATATCAAGGTGAACTCATTGTGGCCACAATTGCCATGCCAAGTCAGTGTTTCATCTCCTGGAGCAAGTCTTAAATCCAATGAGGAAGTGAGTATTTATCCTGGTGACATTAATGCCACTACTTCCCGTGGAAATTTTCTGTCAAGCCCAGTATTCCTATGGCTCACAGTGCTCACAGGTGATAAAGATTAAGGACTACATTTCTCCTCCTGTATTAAGCATTGCACCTTGTAGCACTAAAAATGTTACCCAGGATGGATGACAGCTCCATGTCAGTTCTACCTTAATGTTTTCTTTTCCTGTGACTCAAGTTTGAAGTGTCTTGAGGAGTAAGATCTCACTGTCAAGGTCTTGAGGGTAACCTAGAATATGAGCAATAGCTAATATGTTTACAGGGTTTTGTGAGTGAATGGGCAGCATCTATAAAATAAAATAAACCATTACGTGAACCATGCTTTTTTGGTAGTCAACCATTTAAAGTTAACTTCATTTGACCTCATTTTATATGTATGTCTTTTATAAGCTTGCTCTCTCATCCTTAAGTCCTTTTAAATCTTCCTATTCTTCATTCTTTATTTGAAAGCCACACCCACAACTCCTTGATCTTTTTGGAAGAGGGGCGTACAGATGGTTAATCTAGTTAGGAAATGTGGACAAAGAAACAGTCTTTTCTGAGCATGATGGATAATTGCACAGATAAATTCACAGACATTTTAACAGCATGCACAAGACTTGCACATGCCCCAGCATGGAATGTTTGTGGTTGTGAAGTTTCTCCCACAGGTGAGTATTTATTGGCGGCTGCCCTCAGTATGTCAATAATCTTTATGTGGCTGAACATATAACCAAGTAGATATGGGCAGCCCAAACTGGATTTAATGCTTTTGGAAAAAAATTACTAAACAAGAATAGAAAATTGTTTGGTTATGAAAGAGGTGGATATAGGAAGAGTTGTAGGAGGCTAGTGAGTATATTATATATAATTCTCAAATAATTAATGAATGTAGTCTGTATTAAAATGATGTTTGCTGCATGTGTGTGTGTGTGTGTGCACATGTGCACGCACACATGAGTGTAGGTGTATAGGTACACAAAAGAATTCACAGGACAGCCTCCAGTCTTGATCCTCATCATTTGACCTGAGGCCCACTCCATGAGAAGGAACTCATACCTGACAGTGCTTGAGTGCCCAAGAATCAGGGACTAGAGAGCCCAGAGACAGAGGGTAAAACCAAACACTATTAGTCACATCAACCAAACAACTAAATTAATTAATTAATTAAATGATTCCTAATGATATTCTCATATACTTATAGATCAATGTCTTATCCAGTCATCATCAGAGACTACCTCTGACAGCAGATAAGAACAGATGCAGGATCCTGTAGCCAGACATTATGCTGAGAGAGTTTGAATTGGAGATATCCATCAGATCAGCTCAGGATTAGGATCAGATCATGAGATCAGGGAAGAGGACTCAGAAAGTTTGTAAGAGGCAGAGGAAAGAGAGAAAACTTCAATAGAACAAGACCTTCTGAATCAACTAAGCAAGACACATATGAGCTCGCAGAGACTGAAACAGCAGGCACAGGGCCTACAGAGATACAGAGATCCACACCAGGTCCTATGTGTATAAGTTATAGCTATTAGCTTGGTATTTTTATATACTCCTAAAAGCAAGAATGAGTGGGTCTCTGACTGTTGTACCTGGTCTTGGAGTCTTTCCTCCTGTTGGTTTGTCATGTACAGCTTAGATATGATAGTTTTTGCTTCATCTTACTATAGTTTATGTTGCCATATTTGGTTGCTATCTCTTAGAAGCCTGTTCTCTACTAATAAAAGGCATAGAGAGACAGAGGGTAGATCTGGAACTGAGAGCACTAGAGGAATGGAACTATAGTCAAAATTTATTGTATAAGGAGTTAATATGTTTAATAACAAAATAAGCTTAAAACAAATAGAAAGCAAAACAAAAATAATAAGGATTTAGAAAAAGTAAGTCTCAGTCCCAGACAAGCGATTAAACTGTGTGCTACATATACATCACTCTATTTTCTTCCAGAGGGTTGCTTAAAGTTTTATTGAGCACTATAGTCATCATATCTATAATGACAACCAGAGATGTCAATCATGGTCCCTAGGAATTGATGGGCATTGTTAAAACAGAACTAAAGAAGAGCTCCCCTGATTAACTCATATAAAAACTCATATAACTGCTAAAAGTGTTTAAGTGCAATTACATCAATTGACATCGAAAACAAACAAACAAATTACTCTTTGGCAGAATAGAACAGAATCAACACTAAGTTAGGAAAGAACTTACAGTTAATTCTTTGGAAGAAGAAAAACATAAGCCATTGTCATGAGAAATGTTAGACACATCCCAATGTAGCATAATTGGAAGTTAACATAAATAAGCATATACAGTTATTGTCCCCATCCCAGTGCTCTTAGCACAATAGTCTGTTATCAGGAGAGAAAATCCTGATTCTGTCTGATGATGACACCTTTAAAACATCCTCTTCATAGACTTTTCTAGCCCTGTTCCTGTTTCCTTTCCGTTTCCTTTCCAGGATTATAATGTAAGTCTTTCATTGCTTTTATTTTACATGAGCCACTCTTCATCAAATAAAATCAGGGTGGTTGTTGTTTTGTATCATATCACACATGAATTGATCATTGGAAAGAGTTGTTCACATACAGATACACATAGACACACACATACACATACATGCACACACAAAGAGGAAATATTTTAAAGAATTAAGATATACCTAAATTTGGAGACTTTTAGAGTGAGTGTGACTATGAAACACAATTAGCCCCAAGTTTCATGTTCTAATGTGAAAGAATTTTCTCAAAGTTTTATATTTTTATAGAACATTAACAATAAAAAAGACAAAAATTGAGGCAAATTTAAAGGGTACATGAGATAGGTGCTAACAACAAAGTATGAAAAGCTTTTTCATAGGTCTTAGATGCCATCTGATGGCACTCTTACCTTTCAGGTGTTAGAGGTTGGTGGTCTGCTAAGTCAATAGATTCTGGGATGTTGTTTGTAGCTTCCAAGAAGAAAGTGGCTAAGTAGGGGGCTAAAGCTAGCATTTCAAATTAAGTTAATTGGCCCCTGGACCCACAACACTTGTGCACATCACTGCTCTTTTAATCAGTAAATCAGCTTTTCATACACAACTTCTTTTCAGAAAAATCCAGAATATACAAGAGCATCAAGCCAGGCTTGAGTTGGTGTGTGGAAAGTGAGTAACAGATGTACAAAGACTAACCACCAACTCAACTTGAGAATGACTTTTTTTGTCATAGAAAAGAGAAAGAAGATTAAATGTTTCTAGACAGGATATTTATGTGTCTGTTAGTGATTTAATGACTGAATAGCTTATAGCAATATTTTACTTCATACAATACTAAGAACTTGTAGGAGATGGTAACTAAGATTTAAATTAGATTGCTGGTGACTTGGTGCTATCTAAACTGTAGTAATTGAAATCCACATCTGTTAAGCACTAAGCAAATAAAAAATGCTGTCTAGAAGAGATGCATATTCTGCTTAGCAAATTGATCTGATATACAAATGAGAGCTGAGACAGCTCAGGGACAGAATGTCAGACTCACTTGCAAAGGAGTCTGAGTTTGTGCCCAACAAATAACTGAAGTAAACAATGAAAGAGAGAAATATAATTAAAATAGAAACATGAAAGATACCAATTAAGGTTCTTAAAAAGCAGTAAAGACATTAGAAATAACAAGCCAGGAGAAATATTAGTATATAAGATGTTTTTAAAAAGGAATATATAGTTAGAATTAGGAAATATGTCTGAAAATGTGTTTCAGAAATTTGCTGCTGAGTGACTGATGAATTGGCCAGAACAGAAAGTCATTATGTCCTGCATGTTTCCTCTCAGAAAATGAAACCGAGTTACCTGGCTGAGTGGAAATTAAAGACCCTGGATGTAGCTTATGATTTCAGGATGAGCTGAGGTTTGTTTAGTGTCTCAGAATAATCTCTGCTTCCACAGGGCTAAAAAGTCTAAAGGGAGAAAGGAAGCGATAGAAAGTCTAAAAGAGAAAGGAAAGCCAGGGTTTTGAGGAGACGGGGTGAAGGCCATAAGAGCACAGCAGAGTTGTGGCACCTGCACAGTAACAGCAGGAGTGAAACAATAGGCCTAGGAAGGCATTTGATTCCTGGCAAGGAACTGCTGCTCTCTCTGTAGACTTCCTGGGAATCAGTAGGTAGGGCAGAGGCAGAGAACAGGCATGGGATAATAGATGTTTCTAGAAAGAATGTCCCAGTGGATGGGATAGAGAAATGAAGGATGGGCTAACTAGGGAAATGCTGAGGACAACGACAACTGTCCTCTCTTGTGACTCGAGAGTTTTCTTGACATCAATCTCAAAACTTCAGTTTATTGATATTTTTTAACAGCTAGCTGCAAACACAGAGAAAATAAACAAGGCCATGTTAAATCAAAGCACAGGCACCTGGAGCCATCTACAAACATTTTCTAGAGAAAGTATTTTAAAAAATCAGTGTTTTTTGATATTTGTGTTTGTTTGTTTAATTGGTTGGTTTCAATCTGGACCTTGCTTCGTATTCTAGGCAGCCTGGAATTACTTATGTAAGTGATGCTGAATATGATTTTATAAAGATACCTCCTGCCTCTGCATTGCTGAAGTATGACGATATACTTTATATACTCATTAGGATTTTGTTCTTATGAATGTAAATCTAACAGCGAAATTCCAGGAAATAAGTATCTACAGTTCATTGAAATCATTAATGGAATTCTCTTCACCCTTCTCTGGGATGTCACCATAACTGTATTTCTTAAAATTTATACAAAGGACTACTACTCAGCTATTAAAAACAACAACTTCATTGGTTTTAGACATTCTTAGGCAAATAGATGGAACTAGAAAATATCATCCTGAATGAGATAACCTAGTCACAAAAGAATACACATGGTATGTACTCACTGATAAGAGGATATTAGCCACAAATTCTAGAATATCCACAATACAACTCACAGACCATATGAACCCAAGACAAATGAAGACCAAAGTGTGAAAGTTTCAGTTCTATTTAGAATAGGGAAGAAAATAATCTCAGGAAGTAGAGGGAGGAAGGGATCTGGGAAGGAGAGAGGAAAGGGAGGGAAAGAGAGCCAGTTCAGATACAGGAGGAGATGGGGGAGAAGTCAGGGGAGAAGTACAGACAGACAGGATTTTGAATGGAGGTGTGTAGCAGTGGGGGATGGGAAACTGGTGGTAGCCACCAGAAAGTCCCAGATGCCGGGGACCCAAGAGATTCCCAGGACCCATCAGGGATGACATGAGTTGAAATACCCAACAGAGAGGAGATAGGACCTGTAGAGACCATATCTGGTGGATAGGCATGGCCTCTGTTTGAGGGATGGGGCCATCCATCCATCCACAAAATATTAATTCAGAATTTCTCCTGTTAGAAGGAAATGCATGGACGAAGAGTAGAACAGAAGCTGAAGGAAAGGCCACCCAGTGACTGTCAAGTAGTGATCCATCCCATCTGTAGGCATCAAACCCAGACACTATTACTGATGCCAAGAAACACTTGCTGATAGGAGCTTGGTATAACTGTCCCCTGAGAGGCTCTGCTAGTGTCTAATCAATACAGATGAGGATGCAAGCAGGCAAACATGGAACCCCAAAGGAAAAGTTAGTGCAAGGACTGTAGGGGCTGAAGGGGTTTGAAACTCATAGGAAGAACTACAATATCAACCAACCAGATCTCCCAAACTAAATCACCAACCAAAGAGGAGGGACCAAGCCATGGAGGGACCCATGGCTCCAGGTGCATGTATAGCAGAGGATGGCCTTGTTGGACATCAATGGGAGGGGAGCCCCTTGGTTCTGTTGAACCTTGATGACCCAGGATAGAAAAAAGCTAGGCTGCTGAGGCAGAAGTGGGTGGGAGGGGCAGCACCCTCTTAGAGGCAGGAGGAGGATGGAGGGGATAGAGGGTTTGTAGAGGGAAAACTGGGAAGGGGGAAAACATTTGGAATGTAAATAAAATAACCAATAAAAAAAAACTCAGAGGAATTTTTTAACTAAGAAAAACAGAAAAGGTATCAGACTCAACTCAAAATGTATACATTCTATTGCTCAATAGAAAGAGCACTGGGGTGGGTCTTCTGCCTAGGTTCTCAGTGAGGTTCACATTCTGAGAGTTCAGGGTGTTAGTGGACATCAGGCTGTAGAATACAATGACCCAGTTCTTCATCAGTTTTCAACTATTGCTGGTGCTGAAATCTAGAGCATGTTATTTAGTTTATTCCATCTACAGAACTGGTTGATTATGGTATCTAGCTGATTGAGATAATATGCATAAAGTGCTTATAAACCTGACTAGGGTTTGGTAAAGGGTCAAAAGCTGATGAGTATATTTAACCCAACAATTATAGCCCTAAAACTCTCTCTACTCATATGATTTCAGGTTAATACAATGAATCAACACTTATACTAAATTATCAAATAGTATATGTGTTGGTTTAAAATATACTCAATGTATAGCTAATTACTACAGCTGAATAAAAAAATATAAGACTTTAAGTATTTATAATAATGATATGCATGAGTAAACTTCAGCTTGTTTGGTAGCTCAATAAACAAAATGTTTTAAAAATGCCTAAGAAACAAAGTAAGAACTTTTTGAAATGAAGAGAGCTGCTTTAACCTTTTGTCTTAGCACTAGATATATATATGACTCACAACCAAATTATAATATTCTGTCCTAAACTATAAAATTAAATATGTGTTTCAATTATGTAAAAGATAAAAGTTGTCTGTATGTAAGTGTGATTTGTGTTTTGATGGTGTACATACTTGAGAAGTGTCAAGGTGCTTACATCACTGTGTCTTTCAAAGAACATTTGTAAAATATAATAATTTTTAAATGTATGAGTCTAACAAAATTTCCTGGATACTAAGTGTATGGCCAAGTCATATTTGAAATATTCTTCCATTACGTGGAGGATTTTATATCTGTATAATTTTCATAAAAGATTACTATGCAAAGAATACCTTTCAGGGAAAATGCATATGTGAATGACTATATGATTTTATGTGTGCCGGAAATCATAAGTCAGATTCCTTCCTGATGAAGCCATTTCTCTAGTTGACAACTGTCGATGCCATCTATAAATCCCATGAATATTAAGGCACTGTTCACTAGCACATTTGGCATTTTGAAGTCAGGCAAATAGAACTCATGAAATATGAAGAGAGTGTGCCATGTCACGTTGTGGAAAATACTGCCATTAAGATGATGTATGGAGAAGTTCACACCTTCATCTGCGGGGAGACTCAAATGTATTTTCAATCGTCTGTATTACATGTGTTGACAGTGTTACCATTGGTTTATCCCCTACTCTCCAAGGTTTAGGAGGCCCCAAAGCTAAGCTTATGGGAAAGACTAATGTTATTTTCCTGTTTAGGCTTTAAACATAACACCATGCTTTTACTGGTATTGAAACCATTAGTAAATTATGAAATTCTTTTATCTCAGTTACCAGTAATGGGCTAGGGGTGTTCATAGGTACATCATGTATTGAAAGATTTTATTTCATTGGTAATTTGAAAAGTCTAAATTCATTAGTGACATTTGTATAATTCTAGGGTCAGGGAACTGTTCAGCTTGTTGATACCATGCAATTGTTGGCTATGCTGGAAAGCTCAGCTTTCACTTAACACACAGAATCTTTAATGTCATTCACCTGGAGCAAAGCAGTTCATTTCTCTTCTCCTTAGTTTATACTATTTTAGAACATCAGACACAGAGTTCTTATTCCAAAGAGAAATACACACATAACACACTTAAAAGTCTTGATGTTTTGTGAATGGGGAAAATTATACTGACTTTTAACAATTAAATATGTAAACACATATGTGCATGTATTTTTTTATAAATATTTGATAACATTTATCTTAGCATTTCTGTTCTAAAATTCTCAGTAATATGATGTGAAGCAAAATTGTTTTCTTTTCAATTGAAAGAAAATCTTACCTAATGCTGCATCAAGAGACATATAGGCATTAAGTGTCCCAGAATTCACCACATCTTCTGTACCTCTCCTATCATGTTCTGTATTACAGGTACCCATTTCATGCACCAGTTAATTGAGAACGTATTTTTCCTTCTAAATCAGTGGTTCTCAACCTGTAGATCATGACCACTTTGGGCCACCTAAGGCCCTTTTGCTAACACACATTTTTATATTACAATTCATAATAGTACCAAAATCACAGTTATGATGTATCAATGGAAATAATTTTAAGGTTGAAGATCCCCACAACACGAGGAATAGTATTAAAGGTATATATATATATATATATATATATATATATATATATGCATACACATATAAAACTAAAGAAGACAGGTCATGAATTTGGGAGGGAGAAAGGGAAAGAGAGTCACAGAAAGACTTGGAGTGGGTAGAAAGAAGGGCAGGACTGATATAGATTCAATGTTTATGAATGAAATATAAAAATAAATTTAAGAATTATGTATATGTATATGTGTCCATATTGTGTGTGTATACACATGCCCAAAGTACATTCAGTTAGAAGCCCACTGTCTCTGTCTCTCTCACTCAATCATTCACATTCACACACAATTTCCTTTAAAGTATATGTCAGTAAGTTGTAGTTGATTTTTCCTTTTATTGTTTTAAAACAACAGAACAGTATAACTTATCATTACTTTTTTTTTGCTTGTATTTATCTGGCTGTCCTGAAACTTGCCTTATCAAACAGGTTGGCTTTGAACTCAGTGATCTGCCTTCCTATGTCTCCTAATTTCTAGGCTTAAAGGCATTCACCATCACCGCCTGTTTTATCATTGGATCCTAAATATATATTATTATATCTATAGAGAATTGCAGCTGTCACTTTCATCAAAAGAAACTCCTGTTTTTTAGCAGTTGAGCTAATTACAGAGAGCTACAACTTGTCAAAACCAAAAGTTTAACTGAACATAAGGTCCCTGACCCCAGTAAATCAATCTATAGCCAGCACCTACTTCAAACTCTGGAAACATCTGGAGGTCGAAAGGCTGCAAGAGACAGATGATCAAAGTATCTACTGCCTGAACATTTGTCCCTTTCAAAGAAATAAACACCATTTCTGAAGGTGTAAGGAGGAGCCGTGGGAGGCACGCAGGAGGAAGTTCTGAAAGGTTTATGAAAAATATTTTAGTATATGGGAAATTAAATACATGGTCTAGTCTTCAAATTGCCGAAAAATTCTTTAAGAGCTATTTTAGTTTTGACACTGACAAGAAATTCAAGGACATGACCTTATGTAATGTTTCATTTTTACCTGCCTTCAATTCATATACAAGGAAACATAGACATCTAAGAATAAATGTTAGGGTTATGACCATTTATCATAGAATATCCTTCTTATATTCTCAGAAATAATGAAACTGATTTTAGCATCAGTACTAGATCATGTAGATGAACTAATTTGGATTTTTAAGGCAATAATTTAGGTTTTTTTGTTCTTTGTTAATGAACTTGTCTGAACTAGTCTTGTATAAGTAAAATAAAAAGTATCTGCTTGTCTCAGTGTATCTATACTATATCTCTAAGTTTTTATCATTTCAATCATTGTTTAAAAGTAAATTATTATCAGTATAATATTTGAAGAAAATGAGAATGATTAAGGGTGTATATAATCTCTATCTACACTTCTGCCTAAAGTAGACTCTACTTCCAGTATCCACACATAAATCAATATATAAATTTTTCTGATTTGCTGAAAATTTCGAATATGAGATTTCCAAAAGTTATGGTATGGAAGGAAGCAGGTTTGATTGCTCAACACCATGATGTAGTGTGATTTAAACCAGCCTCCTGCATATTTCCAAAAAGCACCAAGAAAAGACTTCAACAATGTAAATAAGCTCAGACATGTTTTGCTTGTTATGTGATTATGCACACAATTTTGTGTGAGGTAGAATGGATAAGAATTAAGTCTGCTTAGTCTTCATCCCCTCAATACAAGCATCCTCATTAGAGGATGACTATCATTTTCAATACAGTTCTTTCGGCACAGTTTAATGAAATCCGTCTGTCCCTTTGCCTTTATTTCCATCCAATCAAAACAATGAAACAACTATAAAATGTCCTTAATCATTATGAGCAGTTCTTTAAGTGTCAGGGTTTATCCATATATTGAGAATTATGATACCTATTTGTCATTTGATATATGAGAGATTTGCTTTTTAGTTAGATATTTTATTGAACAAAATGGCCTTTCTGTGTGTTGCTTCTACTTAAGCAAATATGACCTACAAATTTGAAACAATGTGCTCAATAATATCTGTGTCCTCTGTGTGTGTGTGTGTGTATGTATGTGTTTGTGCACATGTGTGTGTTGACATGTGTGTGCACATGTATGTTTCTGGATATACATGCATTTTTATTGGCTGAACATATGAAGGTTAGGTGTCCATGACAGGTATTTTACTACATTGTTTTCCATTTTTGTATATCTGCATTTGTGTATGAATTAATACTGTCTTACATGTTCTGTGAGTAAACAATGTACAGGTCAGAAAGATGACCTTATGTTCCTAAATTATGCAATGATTTAGTTATATTTACTGCATGAAAATACTTTATTTTGATTTTCAGATAAAAATAAGTCCTCAATTTTTATCCAAAATTATTGCCTATCCATACTATCTGTAATTATATATATGTGTGTGTTTGTGTATGTGTGTGTTTGTGTATGTGTGTGTTTGTGTATGTGTGTGTTTGTGTATGTGTGTGTTTGTGTATGTGTTTGTTTGTGTATGGGTAGATTCTTCAAAAAATATATATATATATAATATATAGTATAAGTGATATATACAGTTTATATATTATATAATATAGATATATAATATAAAACTGTGAATATATTTCTATAAATAAATATAAAAGATTTTATATTTTATATATAATGTATGTAATTAAATGCTAATTTATAATACATATCATAGATACATTGTATATCTACATATAACCATGTGATGATTCTATCCCAAAATATGATCAGCCCATTATATAGAATGAGCAGGTATATATTTAGGAATGTGTATATCTAAGTAGATAAGTATTTGTGTGTGTGTGTGTGGCAGCAATTGAATTGAAACAAGCCATGAATTTGAGAGAGAACATAAAGGATTTATGTGAGGGGTTTGAGGAATAAAGTAGAGAGGTGAAATGTGCTAATTATATTGTAAGTAAAAATCTCTTAAAAATAAAAAAAAAAATTCTACTTGCTTTAACAGAATCTCATTTCCTTGAGATGAAGCAGGAGTGATACTTCAGGGAAATGAGATTCATTTTCGTACAGAGGCAGGAAATTTAGATGCCAGAGAATGCATCTGCCTATTAAAGGTGAGAGACGTCAACTAGGTGAAGAGTGTTAAAGAAAGCCATGCACTCTCACTGTTATATTTCCATCAACCCTTCACTTCTACACTGGTGTATAAAACAATGTGCAAACAGAGTCAACACACTGACATCCAAGTTAGCAGTGAACTCTAAACTTGTATGTTATAAATAAAGACTGCCTTGTCTGCTCTGCTAAGCAACAGTAATACACTGGGCACTATTTTTTCTATTTTTTTTGAAGTTTCCTTTTAAGTTAAAGTTCTACTTTTTCATTTGAGCTAAACACATTCTTTCTATCTAAACAGTTGTGCATGCATGCCTATCAAAAGGGCAATGTGGATGCAGACTTGTTGAATCCACATATTCTGAGGAAACAGCTTGTGATCTTCTGTCATGTCATTTGTGACATATATCAGTATCAGATTAGACAATAATAATGACCTCAAACTAATTTAATCAAAATTACATAAAATGTTTGCTGTTTTGAAGATATGAAAATATTAAAAGTCACAAAATTCCTCAATTAAAAAATTCTAACATAACGAGTGTAGTTACAAGTGAAATATGATTCATAAGAAACAGTGGAGAGACAGGAACACGGCTCATCTGGTAGTGTTGGCAGGGAAGTTTTGCCATTATAAATAGGCTGCTGCACTGGTAAACACTAATAATCCCAGAGCTGAGAAATGGAGACTACAGGTTCACTGGGGGCCACTGACCATCCACTTTCATAAATCACTGTGTTCTGTGAGAAGATCTGCATCACAAAGAAGTGAAGAAGAGATTGTGAAAGACATTAGATGCCTACTTCCCCAAGAACATCATACTTAATTTAGATATTACAGTGTGAAAAAGCAAAATGACTTGATCCATAATGTTTTAAAGATTTAAAAAGATCCATTGTATCTTTAAGTTTGGATATACATGATTACTGAAGGCCAGGGACTGAAATTTGTTATAATGTATTTTAATACAATCAAAGATTAAAACCAATGATTCATCCACTATTTTGTTTGATTCTGAACACTTTGGATTGTGTGACAGGTATATCCTTATTCTCCTCTAGAAGGAAAGGTTTTAACAGATGGCTAAATGATTCTTCTTTATTTCACTAAAATTTCCTTAAGTTTTCAATGCCTTCCTGAAGCTTCTAAAAATAGTTTGATGAATAAAAAAAAAAGTGAAACATGCTCACTTATTAGGACAGTGCTTCTGTGATTCTGCATGAACTATACCTCTATTGCCCAATAAAAAAGTCATCTACTAAAGCAATATTTAGCTGTCAGGTTATTAAATTCTTATTGCCTAACCTAGTATATTGATTTCCATCTGACAGAAGCTCTAAACAAATCTATGTCAAATTACATATTGAAAATAAGCTTAAAACAGATTCTGTTGGTTGTGTGTCTCTCACCAATCCCATGCTTTCTTATGACAGAGTAACCTATAACAACCTTTCCACATTTCTCTGTCTCTTATTTCTTCCTCCTGAAAAGCCAACAGTAGCTCCAGGGAGTCACCTGGCATGATTAATGACAGTGGCAGTGGCCTCTGTGTTACAATGTTGTATTGCTACCAGGAGTTTTCAAGGTCATAATTTCCTTATGAAAAGTTCACAGGAAGTTAAATATTCATAAAACATGACCTGGTTTTATGATAGAGGCCATACTTGTTTCTCTTTTTTAAAATCACAACATGTTTTAATAAAATGAAAGACAAAGAAATATTCCCTATAAACATGTGGCATTCAAGGCAGTGATAGAAGGTCTTAATGACTGAGACAAATAAGCCAAGGTTGTTTATGTGTCTCTTACTTTGGATGTCTATAAAAGTCAGAAGTCTCTCAACCTATTTAAGTGAAGGGCTTTAGTGTGAGAAGCAATAACCAAATCAAGGTGATGAGCATTGAGGGTCATCCTTTTAATGCCTTATTTTCTATTCCAGTTTTCTGAATCAAACTTATCAGAGCCAACTATATGGAACTGATAGTAGGGTTTTTTTTGTAAGAAGGAAGGGCTTTATTTCACCTTACAATTTCTAGCCCATCACTGATTGCAACCAGGGTCAGAACACAGGATAGGATCTTGCTGTCAGGAACTGAAGCAGAAACTATGGAGGACTGAACACAATCCAGGCTTGCACCTCGTGGCTTGTTCAGTTTGATTTCTCTCTTTCTTTTAAAATATAATTTTGTTTTAATTAAAGTATAATTAAATTGCTTTCCTCCTACCCCTTTCTTCCTCTAAACTCTCCACTTCTCCTTTCTCCAAGCCCTACCTTCTCTGCCTCACCCTCTATCTCAAATTATAATCCCCTTTTCAATTATTATTGTTACATATGTACATACACATAATGCATAATTGTGGTGGTTGGAATGCATGTGGCTCAGGGAGTGGTACTGTTTGTGGGTATAGTCTTACTGGAAAGGGAGTGTACTTGTTGGGGGAAGTCTGCCACTGTAGGTATGGGCTTTAAGACCTTTGGCCTAGTTGCTTGAAATCCAGTCTTCTGCTGTTTGCCTTCATACTCTCTGATCCTCCTGGGTGCTTCCATGCTCCTGCCTTGATGATAATAGACTGAACCTCTGAACTTGTTAGCGAGTCTCAATTAAATGTTGTCTTTATAAGAGTTGCCTTGGTCATTGGTGTCTGTTCACAGCAGAAAAAACCCTAACTAAGACAATAATTATATGAATAGCTACCTGCTGGCTTCTTTAGTGTTACATGTATATAGCTTCAGGGATAAAAACTTTTGTGTTGGATAAACAATTAAAGAACTCATATCTCAGAGATACTAATTTTATAAGTCCCAGTCAACACATCTTCAACAGAATTCCTGCACTCAAATCCTAGGAAACCTCAGGGAAGCAGAGGATCAAAAAACTCTTAAGGGTTGAGGGAAACAGGAAATCTACTTTGAGACTACGTCTCCTGAAAAGGCACAATACTTCAACAGTATGGCTGCTAGAACAAGAGTAGAACAATGGTAATGCCTGTAGACATGCTATGTGTTAAAGAGAAACTTTACTGCATGCAAACCCTAGAGGAATGATTGAGAATTTTTTTCTTGTTGGACTTTTGTAAATGGAAAGTTAATGAATTTATAGAGAAAGGACACAAACAAACAATTTAATCAACACTAAAACTTATTAAGCAGGACAGAAATGAAGGAAAGCAGAATAAGAAAGAAAGATAGAGATGGACTGAATGGAAGGAGAAAATGGAGAAAAGATAGCTGGAAGACTATTGCCTGCATGTGCTCTTCATCATAAAGACATGAATTGTTTGGACTCTACAATGCTTTGTACTATAGACAATATATTCGCATCTCTGAATATTTCTAAATGCTTTAAAATCATTACAGACATATGATGTATTCCTATTGCAAAAGTTATCCTAAGTGTGAGAAAGAAATTGATACTGATTATTCAGAGGTCAATGGGATGGCTAATCTTGGTTGTTTACTTAACTGTATCTGGAACTAACTATAAACAAACAAGCTACTGGGTAATTCTAGGAGGGATTTTATTGATCAGATTATTTGTGTTTCTAGTTCTTTTTTAATTGATAGAACCATCTTTGAAAAGAAAAAGGTGTCAGTCTAGTTTTATTGAGATATTACTATTATATATACTCACTAGACTAGAAAGATTTACTAGTTAAATTTAATCTAATGACAAAAAGCCTTTTACTAGTTAAACAATTTTAAGTAAGCACACTACATTACACAATATTGTGATAAAATGGTATCCTAAATAATATCTTCAACACAAAGTATGTTAATCATGCTATATGAACTATTTAAGCAAAAACAGATAAAGGAGCGCTCTTGTCCTTAAAAATGTTTTTAGAAAAATGTATTTGCATATGTATTATAAACAACATTATAATATTCTCAGCTAAAATGCATCTTCATTGTTACAATAAACCAACATGATGTTCAAATGGAAGCACAGAGGATAAAGAAATCAAACATTGTCACTTACTATATCACAAACCTAAGTGGAAAGGTATTGGATACTTAAAATAATGGATACATATTTCTAGTATGATTAGTGTATTGTACTATGTATTCATGAATGGATGGATAGCAAATGGATATAAGTGAATATTATGTTAGAAAAAACGAGCTCTTTGAAGGTTTTTAAAAATTTTGAACTTAGTTTCTTTTACAGTTAGAAACTACTGATAATTCTAGAAGTACATAGTGTTGTATTTTGTATGATTTTGTATTAATATTTTGTATACAGCACAGAGTAATATATTTTGCATTTATATAAATGTAAATGTGTATTACAATGTAGAAATATAGCATATTTTATACTTTTATATGAGATATGTCATAAGTCTATAATTTATTAAAATGTAAATAATGATCTTATATTTTAATTCCAGCACATGGAAATCAGAAGCAGGAACATATTTGTGAATTCAAGACCACCTTCTTATATACAGTGTGTTTCAGAGTAGCCTGAACTACATAAAGATTTCTTTATGTAGTTCAGGCTACATATCAAAGAAAGAAAGGAAGAAAGAAACAAAGAAAGAAAGACAAAAAAGCAAAAGACCAAAGTAATAACAAATAACAAAATAAACAAACAACTATTTCTTTGAAAAAGGAAAATAATAAACCAGTTTTTAGAACCAGTGAATGTCAAAGATACAGGCAAAAGAGTTTTATCAGTTCTGGAAATGACTGCTTACTTATTATTGTGGAAGCTCTTGTCTTCATATACATTAAAAAAAAACAATGCATTAGTTAGCTTTTTGTCTGGTTCATAAGAAGAGATAAAATTGACAGTGTTGACTTGTTCTCATTTGAAGTATACTACAAGTAATCAGGGATTAGTGAGATTTTGTCCTACATCAACTGTTCCAGACAGCAAAGCATGAGAAGGAGAAAGACAAGAAGAAGGGAATGTAAGTCTTCACATCTGAAAGTAGGAAGTTGGGTGGCCTTACATACAATGATGACTTTATGCTCTATAAATAGCCTGATGACTGCAAATGTTTTAATGACACTCACATAGAGTTATAGAAAATGTGCAGAGCATAGTGACTTTAGGGATATTGGCCTTCATTAATCAAATTGATTTACTAGTCCTGTTTAGATAAAAAGTTTCCTGCCAGAAATCTCTGAATTGGAAGCTTCTTCTTCTGTAGTCAATGATACAGCAGCAGTAGAAGTGCTTAGATCATACAGCTATGCTTTCATCTGTGGATCAATCCTTGGATGGATTTAAGTATTGAATAGATTTTAGACAGGTGGAACCCTGAAAGGCAGGTCCTGGTTGGGGTATATAAGTGTCTGAGGTATGACTTTGAAGGTTGTATCTAGGCCTGTGAATCCGGCTTAGTGCCTACAACTCTCGCTATAAAATCATGAGGCTGGAGACCACAAAATACTTGTTGGATGTAACACCAAGTCGGCAATTCCAGTGAGCTAGAGACATAGGCAGAGGATCCTGGTGCAAGCAGATGATCCAGTTTAGCTGAATCATTGACCTCTGGGTTGATGAAAAATATCTTATATTCATAAATGAGATGGAGAATATTTGAGTAAGATACCAGTATCAACCTTAGGTTTACATAGATACATATGCATACAAACCACTCACATAAACAACTAGAAGGAAACAATAGAAATGAGAGTTAAATGAGAGTTATGTCTTTCATTTGGCCAATTATTTGGACTTTCTCCTTTTCTGTTTCCTGGTCATACTGTAAATTACAAACACCATTGGACTGTTTTCCCTTCTGCTATTAAACAGTTGAACCAGCCAATTATAAACATAAACCTCCGAAACTATAAAATTAATTAAGTGTTTCTGCAGTTAGGTTGTTTATGACAGGAATTTTGTCATTCTAATCCCAAATAACTAATGCATTCCATATTTCTAGTTATGACCTTATACCTGTGGAATATTGTCTGAGTTTCCAAGGAATACTCCTCAGGTAGCCTTGACTAAAACATAGAAGGACTTGGACTTGCAAGTACTCTAAGCAATGTAGTATTTTCCCTAAGGAGCTTCAGTGAAACAGTGGATAAGACCTTGGATGATAATAGAAAAATGTCAGATATTGCTGCTGTAGAGATGGCTCAATGGAGAAGAGCACTGGCTGCTCTTCCAGAGGTCCTGAGTGCAACTCCCAGAAACCACATGGTGTCTCACAGCCATCTGTGATGGGGTCTGCTGTTCTCTTCTGATGTATCTGAAGACAGCGACAGTGTACTCATATACATAATGAATAAGTAATGTCAGATATTTTTTTTTAATTAAAAATTCTAAAGTAAATAATCAGAAAAAATTATCATATAGGGTAGATAGTCTACTCTGATTTGACATAAAGGGGTTGGACTCCTGAGTAATCTAAGAAATGGGGTTTGTTAGTCTCCCCTCAAATATATGTTAGTTGAAATTCTGCTTCCTTTCTTGTTTACATTTTCTCATTAATATTTCTGTGTAGACTGGCAGTATGCTGTTACTATAGCTTTTCAGCCCCATATAGGGAACACTGGTACATTATAGCCAAAATGATGAAATCTACATCTATGTTAAAACATGCTATATTCAATTAAGAATTAATCCACTTGGGCCAGCCAATCACCATCCAGAGAAACCTCTCTCAAGAAAGCAGATTCACCTTAATTCCTATGAAAATGAGAGGGGTGGAGAAGTTGTGGGAAGGCAATAATCGTATTTTTGAGATCTGCTTTTCTTTCCAAGAGTCCTGTACCTTAGTGAAGTTTCTTAAATAGCCATAGGTGTAGAGCATGGTAAATTTTTTCTAGTTTTCTGACTTTTTCCCCTTTCCTTCTTCCTATGTCTTTTCTAAACATACTTTGAACTCTTTGGGCTTCATTCTTTAAAGCTCCCCTCTTGGTCATGATGCTGTTTCATAGCCACATGGCTCGTCTCCATGCTTACTTAGCTCAACAGCATGGCTATTTTACTTTTTAAAACCTCTTTCCCATTTTCTTCCTCTAAGCAACTGGCATAATTTACAATTTGCCTGCCCTGTGGTTTTTTTTTTTTTATTTCAAACACTTGAAAACTTGTCCTCAAGTTTCTTTGTGGGTCTATTTTTAACTCCTTTTATTACTGAGACTAAGAGCCTTAAGAGAAATCCTCATTATGAATACTACTCATATATTTATTATATGGAATAAAATTTTCATTTGTTTAAATAAAATTCAATTCATTGAATTGAATTCTTAACAATGAGCCAGGTAGTGGAGTTGTAATTCTGATATCAATTAATGTTTTCATAATATATTAGAAACTATAGTTCCCATCATATAAGGACCATCTTAAAACTAGTCTCCTCTCTGAAAAAAGATTCCCTTAATCCCCTTGTCAAACTACTGTTGAATTCCAAGATGAGGCTGTATCTATGTCAATAGCTACCACAAGGCATTTTAAAAGTATTATTTCACACACACAGATTTCATCGTTTCAACTATAATATTTAATAGTGTGAGATATTGATGATGTTTCCATGTCCTCAAGTGTCATACTGTATAGCTTTTATTTATAGTTTATTTATGAACAGAAAAAGTTTATTGATTGGAGATATATTCAGAAAGATTTAATGACTATATAATTTAGAAATTGGATTGTAAATTAGAATATTTTCACAGACAAAAAATAGTGTCTAATGCTAAATGCATTTTTCTAGCTTTGTGTGTGTGTGTAATATTATACATGTATAGTACAACAAAAATATATATTGGAGTATATATATATATTACATATATATATATATTACATATATATACACACATATATATGTATATATATATGTAAATATATGTATATATATATATATATATATATATACATATTCAAACATAGTTCGAATCTGTGAAACAAGGATGCACTCTTGAATAAAGGCAGTTTCCTTGCAGTTTTGCTCTATTCTGCTTTGCTCGACTCTGTGATCTAACAGGAAGTATTCAAGAGCACTAGACAAACTAGTTGTAATCACTTTAACATGGCTTGTAAATAGTTATTCATAATCTCTTCAGTATTTGTGTGATAGGCAGAACCTTACATTTTAATGAAAACCCTTGCTAAAAATCCACAAATCTGTTGCTCACAGTACTCATCATCGACCTGTAGTTGTCTCAAGTGCCAGCTGTTGCCTTTATTAGCGTGTAAAATATCTGACTGCTTTTGTAATAAAGAAGCTACGGATCCCACGGCTCTCTCCCTAGGAAAGAAAGCAATAGAAGTGCTGTTTGTAAAGTCTATGCTTTCTAGTTAATAAAACACTCTATGTAGGAAGTAAGAAAACTGGAGTTGATCAGGTCTACTGGGCCCTCTAAAACAAGAAAAAAAAATATACTATCTCCTTAATTTCTTGATTGGATTGTGTAACATCCAGAATAAAAAAGTAATCCATCCATATTTCTAGTCTTTAATGCTGCCACAAGCATGCATTTCTTTTACTATAGATTTATATCCTGATTGCCTTATGGACTTTCACAATCTACAGGATATTCCTAATTGTGATGTATCAATGACCGTCCTGTGATTATTTAAGTTCCTGTTTAAAAATGAAACTCACCAGTATGGCTGATAAGCTATTAACATTTGCACAGATTTTAAACGAAATCTTAGTAAAATAACAGAAAGCAGAAAATGAACAAAAATACCACAGATCACATGTTTTCAATTATTTTATTTTTGGATTCATAATAATTGTAAAGATTAAAGTGAGGCTTTTAAAATTTTTCTTTGACAAAGGAGTTTATTAAAGAAATGAAAAGCATGTATAAGGATTCAGACTTAATTAGTGGACATGAAGCAAGCATTTCTATGCACCAAAGAGCCTACAACAAATGGCAGTTGCCATAATCAGAATATAGGAAAAAAACATTAAAAAATTTTTTTGTTGCTTAAGTTACATTCAAGAGCTTAGAAATGTTTACCTGGGGTTTACCCGCATCATAGGTTTTCTCACAAATGTCATTGCACATGCGTATGCAAGGACACTCAGTTTGAAACTGTGACAGTATGACTGCTCTTTGAAGTTTTATTTTGTTTCATTTTAACACAAAAAATGCTCTGGATCTATTAGAAAATTTAAACCACACCTCATAGTGTTTGTGTAGGCTTATGTGTGTGTCTTAGTATGTGCAGCTAAAATACATTTAAAATTATCAAATGAAAATCCACCAAAATTCTTTTCTGCAAAAATAGAGACAAGCCATCACAAAACAGAATCATTCTAAACTACGTAGTCTGATCTCATGAACACATAGACAAGAACAATTAAGAAATGTCTAGACACAGCTGTAAAAATAAAAAAAAAAAAAAACCCTCCAGTTCCATGTAAGGAAATGGCAAGAGTCCAAAGCTCCAGGATTTGAAAGGAATCTAATAAAAAGATCAGAGTTAAAACTTGACCTTATTTTATTAAAAAGCCTCTCTCTGTGATCCACCTGTGCAAGAGGGTATAATTTAATTTCAGCATAGAAAAGGAGAGATATCCTAAAATGATCAAAGGCATGCTAGATGGACAATGTGTTCATTAAGAATATTTAATAGACTACATGTAAATGTCTTGAATAGAGGTTTTATAAGGTCGAGGTTTCACTGAAATTTTAATTGAATAATTAGTCTAAATTCTAAAGTGGGTATGAAAATAATGATCTTTTAAAACAGAATCACTCAAAGCATACACTGATTTTAATTAGGTTGTTAATTAATTATCTTTGTGATTTTAAATGATAGGTTATAATATATTCAACTAGAATATGTGTTCATTCTGAGTGATACTAGATAACGTGCCTTAAAGCTTGTACTATATCTATTCTATTTCTGTTTTTATTGTCGTCCTTAGTGAAAGCTTGTATAATTTAGATCACTGAGATCTCTTATTCCTGATTAGATGCTGGACATCCAAACCACATATATGCTCCCATGTTTCAGTTATACGTTATCATTTTCTTATATCCCATACAGCTTTTAATTTACCAAAGTCTACAGTAACACAAAGTATATAATTTTTATTCTTATTAATAATGAAAACTATAATCTACATGTATATTATGAAAATAGTTTAATGCAAATTATACTAGTTGATATCAATGAGTTAATTATGTGTCCTCAGCTTCTCTCTGTGGGTGTTCTTATCATCAGACTAACAGACACAAAACCTGACTGTATTTAAGGAATTGAAAATAACCACAGTGGACATTTTTTAATCTCCACCATTGGGAAATGAAAGACTTTTCTTAATAAAAAAAATTTTGCACATATATGAGTTTTCCCAAAAGCTGAATTTTATGACTTTAAATAATAACCCTAAATTTTATAACTTTAAATAAATATTTAAATAACATATTTCATTCATTTTCTTGCTTTTTAACCAGGGAATGCTGAACACAATTTAAACTTTTCTTGGTGATTCTATGTCAAAAAAATGATTGCAAATTATTTTAACCTACTATCACTACTATCCTAGGTGCTGGTAAGTGAACTGTGTATTCTGTCAAGAACTTGATTATGCATCTGTTTGAAAATGATTAACAATGATTACACCTTAGTTTAAAATTGAGAAGACAGAATATTGTCAAAAAGGCATACTTTTATACAATTGCCCCCAAGAGTGATGCTTATAAAAGTAGCTAAAAGTTAAATACTTCACTGGAATGGCTATTAAGGAAACATTTTTTATTTGCCCTAAATTATTGGTGGCTCACAAAGTTCAGACTACAGAAACATTTGTCACAGATACTCTTAGTAGGTCTACATCCCTTTAGAATGTCTTCAATAGCTAAGTACTCACACTACATGGAAGATGCACCTAACCTTCAAGAGGCTGGAGGTCCCAGGGAGTTGAGAGGTCTGGTTAGGTGGGGGATGGGGGTGGTGTCACCCCCTTGGAGACAAGGGGTGGTGAGGAGGTATGTGATAAGGGATAGTCACAGTCGGAGGGTGGACCGGGAGTGGGGAGTAAAGTCTGGAGTGTAAAATTAAAAGACAAAAAAAATAGAAAAAAAAAGGATATAAGCAGAGACAAAATACAACAAACAGATTGTCAAGTTTATGTAGTTCAAGAAAGCTACTAAGTCTTCAGCAATTGCAACTGGAAAACAAAATTCTCTTCGCAGATAAAGACAAGTGCTAATACTAAACAGTTTATAGAAATTATGAAGGTAAATTCACATATTTCAGAAAAAGCCACAAGAAGAAAATTATATCATTAACACTGTTGCAAATATAATATTCTTTTGAGCTAAAACGTTCACTCATTCCTTTGGAAAGAATTTAAATGAAATACTAGACTAATATTGATACACTCATTTCTCCCCTCTATATTAGTCACGGTTAGAAAACACACATGTTGGAATTTCTAGGACCTTACTTGTTGATTTTCACTAAATATTAATATTATACTTAGCTTATGCTCTTGTTTATAAAATTTAAAATTGCTACTTACATATGTGTATGTGTGCATGAGTCATATGTATCATGACATACATAATGAAGGGGCACATTGAGGGTGTGAATATGAGTCATTTTATAAATTATATGAGTTCACTTAGTACTGTGATGGCTTATTTGACTTGTATTTATCATTTGCTATTCAATCACACTGACAAAAATGTCACTCAAAAGCAGTTTCAAGAAGCTATTTCTTGAACTACTTCCTAAGAGAAGCAACCCATCTTAATACTAATAGTTTTTGTTTGTTTGTTTTTTTGAGAAACGGTTTCTCTGCATAGCCTAGGCTGTCCTGGAACTTGCTCTGTAGATCAGGCTGGCCTAGAATGAAAAAAATCTGCATGACTGTACCTTCTGAGTGCTGGAATGAAAGGAATGTGTTACCATAGCCTGTAAAATCACCACAAGAAAATGGCTCACAGAATCAACTGACCAGAGTTCATCAGGGTTCACAGAGATTGAACCAACAATCAGGGAGCCTGTATAGGTCTGACCTAGGTCCTCTGTATTTGTTATTTTTGTGTCTTGTTCTTGTGGGACTCCTAACAGAGTGAGCAGTAGGCTCACTTGGTTTTGGAACACTTTACCCCTCCTGGGTTATCTTTTCCAGCTTTAAAATGAGGTAAGATGCTACTCTTATTATAACTTGATATACCAGGTTTGGTTGATTTCCTTGGGAAGTCTGTCCTTTTCTGAAAAAAAATCAAGGAAGAGGAGATTGGGGAGGGGGAGTTGTATGAAGGACCTAGAAATGGAGGAGAGAGGGGAATTGTAATCAAGATATAATATATGAGAAGAAAATAAATTAAAAACATTAATATTAAATTAAAAAAACTTTGTTGTTGAAACTTTTTTAAGGTATATTATTTCCCTGGCCAGTGTCTGCTCCTTTTTCTCTACTATATCCCTCTCTCTTTTTTCTCACATGCTTCAGTGAGTCAGTTTCTCTGACAGGGCCATGTGTAGCGTTCTGCAATCTCTGTTTCACCTAACTGCAGTTTGTAACCAGATCTCATCATAGGGTGAGCATTTCAAATTATCCTGGCCATCTGTGTTCCTGCTTTAAAGGATCTCATGGCTAAATGTCTGATGTGAATGGGTTGTGTTTGTGTATGTGTATGTGTATGTGTATGTGTATGTGTGTGTGTGTGTATGTGTGTGTATGTTTGTGTATGCATGTTCTTATTACAAACTGAATCAGTGAAGTGTTAGCTGTTTTGATTAGCATGTATAAACACATTAATATCACGGCCATTGCCTAAATCCACAAGGTGCCTAAATCCAAAGATTGTGAGATTTCTTAGGGTGCTGTCCTGAAGGACATCAACTAAAGACAAATATAACATTTTGAAAACTAAATCCATCACTCAAAGAAGTGGAGAAATTAGAGAACCCAAGTAAACTCTTAAATAATAGTCTGCCATAGGAAATTCAATTGAAAATTGAACATTATTTTAGAGACACTGATAACTTTTGATTTCTGAACACTTATGGAAGAACATTTCCCTGGACCAAGGCATGGGTAATATTAAAAATATATAATTGTTTCTATTGCAATGTAAGTGAGGAAGATATGCCACCATGACTTGGAATGATACCTTATACATTATGTGGTTTAAAATGTTACAAAATAACAGAGCAATCAACGTATCATACTTAAAATTGTATTTGAGGCATATTTCAAACAACAAATTTTCCCTTTAAAAGTGTTACAGACCTAGACTGTGTCCCAAGGAAACCAAATTTTCATAGATGTGGGTGATGATTGAATTTGTAAATGGCTTCTAGTATCACCAGTCCCTTAGAAACAGTCATTACAGGAGTGTTCACATAAACGGGTTTAGTGCCTTGCTTTTTTCTTTGACTATTTGTATTTATTATATTGCTTGTTCCTTGACTATTTGCATCTATTGTATTGCTAGACCCTCAATGTAGAACTGACTTTAAAACATGCATGTAATCAAAATGGTATAAAAGCATAAAGGAGGAGGGGGGATGGGATAGGGGAATTAAATATATTCTTGCATTATAACTACCCATTTAATAAAGATAAATACTTCATTGAACAAAAAACAAAAAAAATGTGGAAAGCTCTAACTTGCACATTTATTTGGGTGAAGGGTTGTGTGTACATATGTGCACTGTTAACATATATGTGTTCATGTATGTGAGTGTATGCACCTAGTGGATATGTATATGGAGACCAGAGATTAATGTAAAATCTAATTGGAGTCAAGATTCTCAAACCTGGAGTCTAAAAGTTGGCTATACTAGGATATAGGCTAGGATGGCCCACAGATTTTATCCTCTCCACAATTTATCCACTCTGACCAGGACTAGGGTTACACGTATATGCCACCATGCCCTGTTTTTGTATGAATACAGGTGATCTGAGTGCAAGGACTGGTGGCTTTGTGGCAAGCACTTTAGTGACTGAGCTTTCTCCTCCAGTTGGACAGGTTTTGTACAAAGCTCCAAGAGATAATTATGCAGAGTAAACAATAAGACAGCCTTAGCCACAAGTCTGTCTTATTTATTCTGCTTCTACTTCTTGCTTTATTTGTTCCTTTCTGTAGCCCAAGGAGCAACTGATGTGAACTGTTCAGCCTGTGGTGAGATCTGGAAAGGACCATTTGCTGAACTGAAAAGAGAATTGAATGCAGCTTCAAATCATTTAATGATGCCTAGTTTAAAATTAAAAATAAATAAGATAGCCATTGTATGCATACTCTCTGATGTTTGCCTGTACTTTCCCTGTGGAGTCCAGTGTGGCCTTGGTAGGGACAGTGTGACATGGCTCTTGCCCCTGGGACAGGACCAGCTGGCCTGGGACTCCATGAGTATCAATGGCTGCTTTGGGTGTAAGGTTTGTTTGTACAACAATGTACATATTTTCACATTCCTATGAAGAATGTTCTCCCTGTTAATGTTAGTGACTCCATGATAACCAGACAGCATGAGTCCAGGAGGTTAAGGTGTGGCTAATGTCACAGCAAAATGGTAAATGCAGAGACCTGCAGGAGAGCCATTAAGGCTGTGGAAAAGAACTCTAAAATCATGAGTTTGAAAATATATAATTTCTCAACTATGCAAAAATATAACGATGCAATATGAATTATAGAAGGAACATCACAGATCTAAAGGAATGGAAGTATTTACCCTATGAGCAAGCTGGTCAGAAAGATCATAAGGTAGGAAAACACAAAGGCAGGTAGATTCCTGAGTTCAAGGTCAGCCAGAACAGAACAAAGTTAGATCCACACAGTAGAAATGGTCATTTTAGAGGGCAGGGTCCTACCCAGATAGCTTATCTTTTGTGCTTAACTGAGGCAGGCAGAACTCTGAATTTTTTTGCCATGTTAAAAAAGAAAAAAAAATGTGCTTTTTGTCTCATAAGAGTCAAGGTCGTGAAATTCTGATTCCAGGGATGGTCAAGAAGAAATGTTGGATAAAGAACTGAATCAATATGTAAATTTAAAAATTGGGCTTGTGGCCTGCCGGAGATGAGCTAGCAATAAAGCTATAGCAATTTTTCTTTAGTTTTTTTTTTTTTGTTTGTTTTTTTTTTACTTTAGGACAGCAGAGCTTTCTGAAGATCTGTGGAGAGCAAACACAGCTCTTCAAGAATGTTTTCTAACAGGATTTCTGATTTTAGTCAGAAAACCCATGGAGAGCTCTTTTAGAATCCCTTTCACAGTACTTTTAGAATTTTTTTTCTAACAAGATTTAGTTACTTGGACTACTTGGACAGCTGACACAGCTTTTTCAGAATTGTTTCTAGAAGCTATCCAGAGAAGGCTGTCTGGAGAGTGAGCACAGCTATTTTAGAATGTCTTCTGACTTTTTGATTTTGATCAGAAAACCCAAGAATTACTTTTAGAATTTTTCTAACAGGATTTTTTACTTGATAGGAAGATCTAAAAATTTTTTATAGTAGTTTTTCTGACTTTGGTCAGAAAATCCAGGATCCACCCTGAGAACTTTCATAATTTTTACTAGCAGAGAGAGCTATTTCAAACAGAAAGTTAGCTGACTCAACCATAGAGTTTTTAGAATAGCAATAAAAAGCTGTCTAGAGAAAAACAAAACGCGAGAGAGAGAGAGAGAGAGAGAGAGAGAGAGAGAGAGAGAGAGAGAGAGAGAGAGAGAGAGAGAATGATAGGCTGTCAGCTTGGAAGCATGATTTGATTTCTAGTCCTTTGTTTCACAGCTTTAAAACACTCCTTTTCTCAAAAAGTGGTCCTGGGCACTTTCCATTTCTTTTTGCTTCAGTAAGCCATGTGGTTTTGATCGATATAATCATCATTATACAGATAAGAACATTTAATGCACACCCATTAATATGGCTAAAATAAAAAACTCAAGTGCCAGCACATGGTGAGGATGTGAAACATCGAGAGCACCCTCCATTGCTGGTGAGAGGGCAGGAAGAATTGAGGAAATCGGGGTACCCAGGAGGAATAAGAACTCCTCAGGAAGACAGACTTAATTAACCTCTAGCCTTGGGGGCTCCCAGAGATTGAAGCACCAACCAAAAAGCATACAAGTGCTGGACAACCCCCCACATCCCCACAAATGTAGCAGACTTGCAGCTTGGTCTTCTTTGAGGTTCCCCAACAATTGGAGCAGGAGCTGTCCCTGAGTCTTTTGCTTGCCTCTGGATTCCATTCCACTACCCAGGATGCTTTGTGATGTGCTAGAGTAGGTTGATACCCATGGGGAAGCTGGAGGGGGACTGGCAGAGAGGAGGGGGGCTGAGATCGGGATGTAATGTGAATAGATAAAATAATGGAAAACGGTACTTAAAAAGAGTAAAACAAATATTAACTACTGAAAGTAAAAAAAAAAAGTGGAAATCAAGTTTAAAATTTCTTAACTTCTCTGGGAGGTGGGTAACAGTTAATGAATTGGAGATAACTCACAGTGAATGTACATTTGTGAAAAATGCACAGGATTCTCATTCTCTGTTCAAATGATCTCAGATAGGGGCTGCACTTTCTGAGATACTCAGCTTTGTTACAATTCCAACTTGCCCATAGTCTATAAAAATATTTTATTGGTAAATGTGATTTCTGTTTGAACAAGGAGATGTTAACTAAGAAGAGATTATTTTTTATTTTATTAGACTTAGTAATTAGTCATAAATATTTCATAACTAGTCATATTATTAAAATTAGATCTCATTTATTTATACATTGATTAAGAAATTAATAACATTTTTATCTATGGATCTCTAGGGAATATGTTGACAACTCTAAGAGTATGTGTTAGTCAACTGATTTTTTAGAAACAGATTCTGTTGTATCCCAGGCTACTCTGAATCTTGCTATGTAACCAAGAATGGCCTTAAAATTTCTGCCCCCTTATCTTTCCTTCCTGAGTGGTGGTATTTCAGATTTGTGGAGCCAATGTTTTGCATTCTTTTGATTGAGCCCAGTTTCATGCATGGTACCTAAGAAGTCTATCAACTGAACTCTATAACTAACAGACTGAATATTTTTTCAAGTATCTTTCTGAGATTATAACCACCACCTTCTGTGTACATTAGAGCTACCATAGGTAAAAGACCACCATGCCTCAAAGAAGTTTTAAAGAAAAATATCGTTGTCACCATACTCCACTAGCAGTTATATTATTTGAGAATACAATATCAGATATTTTACCTTTATTAAGGATTTGAAAGTATTAGTTGAAAATTTATATATAAAATTAAGACGTGTAGCTTTCTTCTTCAAATTTCAAAATCATTCAGTAGAATAAAAGAAGACCTGGTCATGATTCCTAAATAACTTTCAGTGTTCAGATAAACTGACATATGTTATCAGAGGTATAAAGACCTGTAAATGGAAAACAAAGTTAATATAAATGTTGTCAGAAACGGGAGTCAGGGCTTCATGATTTATAGCACGAGCAGCGAGATGAGTGCTCCAGTTATTAACAGAACACTGGAAATAAAATTCAACAACGAATGCTCTCAGTTAAATGTTATACTACATCTAATAAACAAAGAGTGTGTGTCCAGGGAATCAATATTCAGCCGACTTATTTTCTTATGGCTTAAGGAAATTATAGTCACTGGACCATAATCTAATAAAGAAGGTAAGACAAATATTAGCCTACCAATGCTTGTCTCCTCAGTCTCCAGAAATAGGTCATATTTACTAGAAACTGTGCTTTCTTGTGAAATATAGTCTTTATTTAAATATGTGTGCTTAATCTCAGATTTTAAATAAAAATCATGTTTCTTTCCCACAGGCAACTACAGAGGTTATACAGGGTTATCTCTGAAAACCGTGTGCTTCCTTCCTATTACTATATTTTGCAACTTTCCGTGATAGAGATTGCACTTTAATGTTAATACCCATAATTCATTTTCATAGTATATAATATATAAATTTGTTTAAAATATTAATAAACATGAGGGTTTTCACGAATGGAAATATGAGTTCATTTAGTCTACAATAAGAGACACATTCTAGAGGTTTAAGCTTAAATTTCCTCATACATTCAGTTCAGTCTCAAAGAATACAATTTAGTTTTCCTTTGAGTGGTATCTTTGGGAGGTATAGGGCAATAACTAAGCTGTCCTAGAACACAGCTTAAAGCCAAAGAAGGTACACAGTGGAAAACATCAGTAGCCCAATGGAGAGCTCTAAGTCATTGTTTGGAAATAGCAACTGAGTGCTGTCCCATCCCGTTAGCAAAACATAGTTTACCTTGTTGAGTGGCAGACACTCTGGGAGTTACTCACAAATGTGCTTTCTTATAGGTATGTATGAATAATGGGAAGAGCACCTAAATTCCTCTTTTATTACAGAGATAATTAGAGTAAGGTTTTTTTTTAGATAAATTCAATATTTGTTTTATCCATACCTTCACTTGAATAACCAATATTTGTAAGTATTTATAGATGCTAAATGGTATATCTTTTTTTGTCTAGCAAGAGATAAACATTCAATTTAGTCATAATTCTGTAAATAAAACTAGTAGTATTTTGAGACATATATGCCCAGATGTCCACATACTACAATATTCTGAAAGTGTATCATCAAAGCAAACAGTGAATTATTAAATATATTAACAATAACTATACATCTCAAATTTTTCTTGCATCCATATATAGATTTGCTTTTTAAATATACATTTAGTATAAAACTGTCATACATAAATATGTAGTATAAGAACAATTTCAAATATTAGGAAAATAAAGTATAAATATAGTTGATTAAGGCATTGACATTACTTAGGTCTTAGCTATAATAGGGATTGTTTCATAAAATAATAGTTCATAAAATACCATGTCAATGCAAGGGAATGTACATCGAGGCCAGACAAAACTGCACTTACCCTTTTTTGCCAAACTAAATCTAGTCTTTTTGGAATGCATATTCGTTAACAATTTATATATTCATATATTGCTTCCACTTTATAGAATATTCCTTATGCCAAATGAAGCATAACATTAAATTGTAAATACCATCATACTTCTAAAGATTTATATCACTATTTCAGAGAAACACCCACTTATTATGAAGAGTACTGATTCAAGTATATGAGCTGTGAATTTGGTGTTTATGTAAGTACGCTAGGAAGGACAACAGGAATGGACTTGTAAGAGGCCATTTAAAGGAACTGTAAAAAGTGAATCAATAAAAAATCTTAAAATGCCTCAGTTAGAGATAAGATTCTTTTGTAAAGTAATATTACCTTCCCATTCTGTGCAACAATATGTTATCTTAAGTGATATAGTAACCTTTAACAGACTTTTCTGATGCCATTTGAAAAACAATGCAACATTAAACACAGATTATTTGAACTCCCAAACTGTTACACTATTAATATAATAATTTAAAATACATTAAATGAATGCAATAATATCTAATTTTGGACTTATTTTATCTCATCATGAAATATCCAATATTAAGACATATAAAATTCATAAGAAACTTTTTTCAAAAATGCACCTGTCCAGTGACTACTTTAAATGAGAGAATTATCCATTGTATACTCCTAAGATATTTTTTATATGACAGTTTATATTGGAAATCTTCTCAGATCAGTACACTAACAAAATACAGCACAACAGTACACTGTGTAGGTATCTTTATAGTTTATGTGTTAATGCTCTGTAGAATATACTATTTTAGTTTTCTTCATGTTTTACAAATACATAAAAGGCTTCATTTAGCCTAATTGAGCAACAGCTTAGCTCTCTTGTAGGTGAAAGGCTGTACCAAAATAGATTAATAAATTTCTAAAAAGCTGAAATTTCCATTTAGAGGTAATAGATATTACATTCCAATCAAACCTAAGCAGTATTTTCTTGTACTTAGTATTCTGTTAGGCTTAATCTCATTATACATATTTTGATTATTATAAACAAAGTGGTTTTGTAAAAAGTGTCCTGATTACAATTTTTCAGTATATCAGAATGAGCACTTTCTCATCCTTTTGAGAAAATAATTATCATTTTTTAAAATGGTTTAATTTGATCAAAATACTTTCATAGTTTTAATGTTTTCAACCTCTGCAATTCTCAAGGGTTAGTTTCACTTTGTTTTATATTATTGTTCACCTGTCTGTCACTACATCACTATTGGCATTTTGGAAATATGTTTTCCAAGTATATTTTCAGTTATAGTTCTTATCTTATTTTTGTGATAGAATTCTCTTTAATTTAATTCTAAATTCTTGGCTTCTATCTAGTTATTGGCCTTTCCTTCTATTCAATGAGTCCTTGGACCACAGTAAGTATTTTTTAATGTTTATGGAATATGTATTTATGAAGACACAGCTCTACTCTAACCAGAAGAATGAAATCCTCTTGCTGCTTAGGGATAAACACCATTTGAAATAGCTATTGGGCCAATGAAATTTGAAAGGATTCCTAGCATTTCAAAGCTTGTGCATTTTGCTTCCAATTGAAATATAAATACATAAAATATCTAATATAAAAGACTACTGGGAGCCACAGAACACACTCCAGTGCTGAGCAGTGTCTGAGTGAGCACTTTGCCCCTGGGATGTGGTTGAATCTCTGATACATTGTAGTGTGTATTGCCTCCCAAAATCATGGCCTTCCTTAGTTGACATAGGTAGTTTCCATTATCATAGTTTCATAGTCCTTGAATGAAAAGAGTGAAGAGAATGCCATTTTAATTTTGTATTCAAAAATGGATCATTCAATAAAATGGCAGATTAATAGAACAAACACAGTATTTTCATACTTTAGGAAAATTGAAAACTTCACCCTACAAATAACCCCAAATCACCATGCTTAAAAATGTTGACAAAATAAATGTAGTGATTGTCTTAATGTGAAGCATGGGACTAAATGTCACTTTCCATTTTCTTAGCACAGACCTGAAGATACACACAATCACCTTTGTGAGTGTGTAACAGATATGTAAATATACATGTGTATTGTGGTTGTTGGAAGCTTATTTATACTTATATTAATTAATTTCCTGTACTCCATAAAATACTAAATTCTGATGTTGTATACTTTTATAAAAGAATGAATATTTTTCTTAAAAGTAAGCCTTTAAGGGCTATGATAGGATTCGAACTGTCACCAAACCTGATGACATGGATTTAATGACTGGGGCCCAAATGGTGAAAGAACTGATTACTGAATGTTGTCCTCTGACCTGCAGACATAGCTGTGCCCATAAAATACACAGACAGAAAGACACATGTGAGCATGCACACACACACACACACACACACACACACACGCACACACACGTACATAAATAACTAAATGAAAAAAAAGTTCAGAAAGCAAAGTAAGATTTATATTATCTGAAGAGTTAGTTTAGCTTAGGTAAAATTTAATTGTATTTGGGAATATTTTTCATGTTTTGATGATATATCTATCCACATTATAAACCAAATAAGAATTCTAGTGTTCTTCTTAGTAATTGTAATATATACTATCTCTATTACAGAAACTATTTTCTAAAGAAAGGGGATACATACTTAACAAATATATATATATATATATGTGTGTGTGTGAGAGAGAGAGAGAGAGAGAGAGAGAGAGAGAGAATGGTTCCCTAAGATGTTTATTGAAGTGAATCTGTAGAGAAAAGTTATTTTCATACATAAACAGGTACATTCGATGAATGTGAAAAAATAGCTTCACAGACTCTCTTTTTTGGATGAAGCAATTAGGAATACATGTCTGGAGCTATTACTCAGATCTAAAGAGCACTTGTGACTCTTGCAAAGGACCATGGTTTGGTTCTTAGTGCACAGTTGAAAACTGCCCAAAATTCCAGTTTTAGAGTATCTGATGCCTTCATCAGACCTTTGGAGGGACCAAGCAAGTACTACTGCATATACATACATACAGACAAAATACTCACTAATAAAATAAATTGGGATCAATCCGGTAAGAAATATTTTAAAACATTAAGAACAAAATGTAAAATGTATGAAAAATAATAATAATAATGATGATGATGATGAATAAAGCTAACATTGTGACCTATATTCTTTACTCAGCAAATTAAATCAAATCTTCTAAGTGTTATTTCAGGAACTTACAGACAAAGTGAAATAGAACTAATGTAAGTGGCAGTAAGTTCACAATTTCCATTAGATATTCTAGTCATGATTTCAATGAGAATAAAATTCTCTTTCAGACTCACTAATATCTGACCTAAATAGCTGTAATGGAAAAAGAACACCAAAGAGAAATAGTGTGTCATAGTTTTAATTCACCGTACTTGCTATATGACTTCAGTGCTAGGCTTTTTACTAGTTGACACTGATATTTATTTATTTATTTATTTATTTCATGTAGCTTATGCTAGTCACAAACTCATAAACTTGATTCCAACCTCAAATAAACCTCAAATGAAGGTCACGAATATTAATTACATGATTTGTTTTGCATAATGTGTGCGTGCATGAATATATAAATATTATATGTATAGTATATACACACACTTGTATATATTATATATTAGTTTGAGTATTTCAAGTAACAGTGTTGGTGAAACGTGTGAAGATGAGGCTTCACTGGTTTTCTTTACAGGTAACACTAGCATTAGTATGGAAAATCATGCTGATTCCTTTTCATGTCTTATACTTCTTCCTTCCTTTTCCTCTTCTTGTATAAAGCTAAGGGTGCTTTTCTATAGGATCAGAAGCTGTTTAGGTTATGTTTTGAAGTTAACATTTATTATAACATCTAACTTAAAATCATTGGTAGAAGTTGTGTCCTAAATTCTTCTCTTAATTTTCTATGTTTTGTAACACTTAATGTTTAATAAATACGTATCCCTTTTTCTTTTTAAATGTTACTTTTGAACTTCTAGATTCTATAATTGCATTTCCAACTTTTACCTAGGTATTTTGTTCCAGGATTTTTTTTTTTTTTTTTTGCCTGATGTGGGGTTGAACATTGAAGTAGATGAGTAAGAACAGTCAGTTGTGGTTCAGTTCTCTGCTTTCTGACATTGTGCAATTAAATCATTGCAAAGTGGCCCAATGGATGACCTAGAGGAAAGACCCAAAACTTACTGATTGATTTCAGATTATGGTTCTGACTCAATAGCTAAGCAACTGAGTAGATTTAAATTCTCTTTATTTAATTTCCTTAATCTATAATGAGGCTAAAAGAGATTTTAAATCAATAATTACTGATTTGACTCTTTTGAAGTAGAACGCAAAACCCTAGTGCATGGTTTCTTACATTCTAATAAATTTTAACTAACTTCATATATATATGCTAGTCAATAAGAACAAGAATATTATAGACAAAGGATAATGCTCTGGGGAAGATATTAAAATTGGTGTGTATAGTATGAAAATTAATGTTGTGTTAGATTTAATGAAGAAATGAATCAAAGTGTCTGCTATAGAAAGCAAGGGGATATAGCTGCTTTGAACCTAGCTAGGATGAAGATTAAAGGTAGAAACAGTTTGTTCTCAGAGTTTGATAATGGAGCAGACAAATATACAAACTGATCCATCACAGAGAAGAACAATCAGGCTCTTGTTACATGTGTGTTAATGTTATAACATTATAAATGATTCTAATGAAGAACCTTCAAATCTGATGAAGGAACAATAAAGAGCATGAATGAACAGTCTGAAATATATAATACATATTCTATTTTGTATATATACATAAAATATATTATGATATATAATGTTTGTCATATATCATGTCACCTATATTGCACATCATTTAACTAGTATATATGTTTTATGTTCTATGTTACATATTACACAACACATGTCACACATCATACAATATATGATATATATCCATATTAAGGATGAGGGAATGGATAAAATTATATGTAAGAAGAAGTTAGAGAAATATGTTATTTTACATAAATTTTATGTGTGACCCTTTTGTAAAACAACTGTGAGATTAAAATCAATTGTCAGTGTATCATTATCATATCAGCAACAGTCATTACTAAAAAGTTACTTTATTATCAACTTTACTGTAACAACTCACTTAACTTCCCAAGGTCTCAGTGGAAGCTTGTGGCTGCTAGTAACTAATTAATAAATATTGGGAAAATAGAAATTTAATGTGGATAATATTTCATTTTATTTCAGTAATAGGTAGGTTATCTTTTAACTTTTAAGTATTCATTTTAAAATTCTTGTTATTTTATGTGCATTGGTATTTTGCCTGCATGTGTTTTTGTGTAAACATGTCACATCTTGGAGTTATACACACTTGTGAGTTGCCATGTGGGTTCTGAGATTTGAATCCAGGTCCTTTAGAAAGGCAATAAGTGCTCTTAAACACTGATCATCTCTCTAGCCCCAAATAATAGATAGTCTTAACATAAAATTTTGAAAATATTGGTATATTCTATTGGCTCTACTACATTTTTTTCTAAAATTATCATAGTATTAAGTTTGTGGATATCTTAAGTAAAATTTTTCTGAGAGCTCTTTACTTATGAACTTCATAAACAATTAGTATTTCTAATGATAAATTGTTTGAAGACAGATTAATCCATGATTATTATGCCTGGTTGAATCACACAAGTGTATCAATTTCATTGTCAATAATAGTAAGGGTGTATTTACACTGCTTCAACCATTAAATAATCATTGTTGTTTGTTTGTCTTAGTCCTTTAATTACCAGAGATACATATTTTAAAACACATTTAATTTGTTTCCCATTCAATCTAGTTGCTTCTAGCAAATGTAATATATGTTCAAGATTGAAAATCAAATAAAATCTAACATATTTTGAAAGCCAGAATCTCATATTGGTTAATAAACTATATAAAAGCATATATGCCATTTCTAACTATTATGTGATAAATTAGTATTAATATAAAATAAAAGTTTCATTACGACCAGTGTTATTATAATTATTAGTAGTATTAATATTTTATTTACTATAAAAGTAGACAGTGGTTTGATGAAAAGTTAAATATAAATTATTTGATATGTATCTACACTAAATTTAGTATATCTATAGTATATTTATTATTTTATGATTTGTAAATTGATATTGAACCTACCCTATCCATAAGCAGCAAAGACGCTAGTTTGACATTTTGCCAAAGATTCAAAATTTTTTTGAAAATAATGTATATTTCTCTATATTTATCAAATTCCTAAAATCTTGGTGACAACCCAAGTTTTTAATATGTTTTTTAATTTGTCACGAAGACATTACAATATCTTGGAAATGAAGGATGTGTTGCTTCTTGTGGAGAAAACATCTTAAAAACACTGTGTGATGTAACAATCCTTGAAAGTGTGATAAAAGAGATACAGGGCGAGGAGACATAACCGGGAGTAATTATATATCATTATAAAAGAAACTTTCTTGCTAATTTAGCTACTATGATATGCTTAATTGTGTGGAAGGAAATCTCTGAAAAAAAAAGCACAGAAAATAAACACATGTCTTAAACATACCCCACTTAATGGAAAAGTAGATCAGTTAAGAAAAAAAAAGTTCTCTCATTTATTCAAATTGTTAGCTGTAAAACCTGTGAGACTCAGAGCTTAATGACCAGGGCAAAAAAAAAAAAAAAAAAAAAAAAAAAAAGAGGGGAACCTCTGTTTCCCAGAATTCTGTTGCCCTTATGTTCAAGAGGATACAGAGCCAAAGAAGTACAAACCCATTGGGGACCTACATCTCTGCAACTGGAGAGGTGGGGTAATAAATGCATCAGGGAGTGAACAATTTAACAGTCTGAGCTGGGTTTGGCCACTTCTGTCCTGATGATTCTCAGCAATGTCCACCAGTAGAAGGAAATGAATTATGTATATTGATTCTTCCTTACACCCCATCCCTCCCACCTTCCTTTCTACCTCACTGCTCATTCCGGTATCTGGGTAAGATAGCAACAAGTACTGGGTAGTACTGAAGGAAAGACAATGAAGGGACCATTGAGTACAGACAGGGGTGTCTTTAGAGAATTCCTAAGTATGCTTACTCTACATTCTCCCAAATCATGCTGCATAATCACAATGACTTCACTTACAGAACATAAATTCCAAGATAGTCATATTAAGAACTTTCTGATGGGTGCCAGAGTACATTCAGTTTTTAACACTCCATCCACATGTACCTTGCCTAGCCATAATGCTGACCCTGAACAGCATCCCACCACACCCTGAGAAAGTTCTAGCAGAGATATAAAGAAACTAGACTTATGAGTAAAAAAAGAGATGCGATAACACCAGTCATAGAGAAGAATACACTAATTTTGAGATTGTTATGTGAATGTTTTTATCCATTTGAACTGAGAAATGAAATCATTGTCAAAAGTCATCCTTCATAGACAAAAGCATTTAATTCTAATATCAAAGACCAAATATTCATGATGTTTTGATTATTTTAATTTTTATTCTTCTCTCATATATTAGATCATGTCTTCAGTTTCCCTTCCTCCATCTCCTTCAAGGATCTTCCCCTCATCTCCTCTCTCCCCTAGATCTACTCCTCCATTTTTCTTCAGAACAGGGCAGGCTTCCCAGGGATATCAACCACATGTGATACCTCCGGTTGCAATATGACTAGGCACATTCCTTTATGTCACGGCTGGATGATTGAACTCAGAAGGAAGACTAGTGACCCAAAGCAGGCAAAAAGCCAGAGATGGCCCCCACTTCCACTACTAGGAGTCCCACAAGAACACCATACTACAGAACTAGGACATGTACGCAGAGAACCTAGCTGACATCCATACATGCTCCTGATTGTTGATTCAGCCCTCGTTGCCAGTATGAGGGCAGATTTATGTTAATTAATTGTAGGACTTTCTCAAAATTCTGGAAGGTGAATATTGATATTTATCTCAGTTATCTTTGATTTACTGAAGTTATTCAGGGACAGTGGGTATCAAAATGAGATCATTATAATGAGGCAAAGCAGCTTACGAAAGGTCTTTCATTTGCTTGATGAATATTGGTCATTTTTATTTGTCTTCTGATGTTAAATTTTACTTAAGAATTTAATAGGTGAAATAGAGGTAGCATTTATGCTTAGGATTGGAAATAAAACAGACTGAACATTTTTAATACAAGACTATTAATGGTAAAAAATAAGGACACATACTTGCATATGGAAAGCAAAAGTAGCATAAATCACAAAAGATAAGTACATTATATTTCTGAAAAGATTGCCTATCTGATTGCATAAAATTAGCATCAGCTTTAGTAGTTTTAATGCTGAATTTGACGTTCTTCAAAACAGTTTATTCCTCTTTCAGGAGCTTAGTCTGCAGTACAAAATAAAATAGAGTAACAGTGTTTGATTAGAATTAGGGAAAGAGAATATGCTAAATTGTAATAGTTTTATACAAATATGGATCTTAACTCAAAGTAATTGCTAACTTCAAGAGAAAAGCACAGGGAACTAATACTGAAGACTGTCTGAGAGACTCTTGAATCATATGAAGTTGTCTCACCAGGAATCACATAATGTAAATGTTATCACTGAAATTAAGACCATATGGATACATACTGAGCCATGCTATGAATTTATCAGAATATTATTTTAATATCATTTTATTTCTGTGCAATAGTGTCAGTTACAAATATCCTATTTAAATTAATTAGTTTATAGTTTGCGGTGTGTATGTGTGTGTATATGTGTGTGTGTGTATGTGTGTGTATATGTGTGTGTGTGTGTGTGTGTGTGTGTGTGTGTGTATGTGTGGAGACCAGAAGGCAACTTTCACTATAATTACTCAGGAGTTCTCCATCTTAACTTATTGAGACAGAGTCTCAATTTAATTACCATATTCGGTAATTTTGGAATGAGACTATGTGCTATCAAATCCTTATTTGTGCCAAATTGTGCTTGTTTCCTCCTTTTATGTTTGTTTATAGTTCAGTAAGAAATATACCAGCATGTTAGGAAAAAATTTTTCTTAACACTGAATAAATCAGAGCAGTACTTACCACAATGTGCTCATGTCACTATTTGGTGTTAATTTCTTCAGAGTTATTTCACAATGCATAAGCATCTTTGCCCTTGGGTTTTATACACACACACACACACACACACACACACACACACACACAAACTTCTCACCTATCCTAATAATTAATTGATTGATTTTTTATTCTTTTTCATTCTTCAACTGGAATATCAGTTTCTTATTAAAAATTTTAAATTTATATAAAGTTTAGATTCAACATTTCCCCTGTGGTCATATTCACAGTATAATTCTAAGTACTAAATCATCTACTTTACTTTTTGGTTGTGTTTTACCACCCCTTTGCTCCTCTAGCTCCATATTTAGCCACTGGTCAAACTTCTAGAGTGGCATCATCCTGATGGAGCCCAGTTTTCATGCCTTATAATACTTTCTATACCAAACAAGGTAAGTCTAAGAGCAAATTGTTCTTTTAAAAATGATCAGTATCTGTGTTTATACATGGATGTTTTGCTGCATCTATGTTTGTGCATGATGCTTGTGGAAACCAGAAAAATGTACACTGGGTTTATTGTTACTGAAATTACAAATGGTTGCGAACTGCCACATGGATGCTAGGAACTGAACTCAGGTCCCCTGGTTAAAAAAAAAAAAAAAAGATAATATCTAGAACTACCAAGCCATCTTTCCAGTACCAGTAAATAATTGTGTTTAATCCTGAAGTGGCTTATCGTATTCAAAGACCTAGGTCTGTGAGATCTGGCTGGAATACAGACATGCCCTGGATTACAGTATACAGTATGCCATTAATAGACACCTTTCATCTAAAAATATGTATGTAAAGTTAGCTGGTAAAAGGAAGCAGCAATGTTGAGGGGCACATAAAATTGAGGGTCGGACAAAGAAATGAATCAGAGAAAGATTTGACAGAATGAGTTAGATAGGATATGCCTAATAGTCAAGAGAACAGATAGGAAGGAGTGTCTCCTTAAGAGCAGGCAGAGAGAAGGAGGCAGTTTTACCAGAACAGTTTTACAGGGACAAGTCACAGGTGAAGATAGAATGAGCCAGAGAATAAAAAGAAGCCAGAAGACTAGAAGCTAGTTTGCATCAGCATGCAGAGGAGTTTGAGACAGTATGGCTGTGTTGAACCAGCCAGCCAAAATTCAGAAGGAGCTAGAAAGGGTGAGCAAGCCTCTGAGACAAAATTTACATGAGAGGAATAAAAGTTACATTTATAAAACAGCAAATATATATATATATATGTGTGTGTGTGTGTATACACACACATATATCTCAGAATTAGTTTATTTGCAACTGAATTCTATGTCACCTAATTCACAGATGGAATTTGTGGTGTACATATGATTACTAACATTCTATAATTGAGAAAAAAATGAAAAGCTTAAATGACTTGTGTGATGATCAGAGTTCCAGGAAGTATCAGTGCAGAAAATCAAAGTTTTATTTCCCCTTAAAAGTAATACGTTTGCCTCTCATATCATATAAACAATTAAAACTCATTTAATTATTTTATGAAAATATTTATTACTTCTTTTTGATATTCTTTTTTGAAGAAAGTATTTATTTATTTATTTTTCTTTTTTATTGGATATTGTATTTATTTACATTTCAGATGTCAGCCCCTTTTCCCATTCCCCCCTGAAACCCTCTATCCTACCTCCCTTCCTCCTTTTTGCTTTCATACCATTTTAATTACATGCAAGTATTAAGGCCAGTTCTAGGTTGAGGAACTAGCAATACAATAGATGCAAATAGCCAAAGAACAAGCAAGGCAATAAACAAAGTTCCATGATCACTCCTGTGATCTGTCTTTTTTTTTTTTTCTCATTTTTCATTTCTCCCTACCTTTAACCATTTCTTATACTCCTTTTTACTGTCTTTCAAATACATGGAATTTTTTATTTTCATTAAGTAAGTGTGGTTTTTTTCATGGGGACTTTTAGTGCTACTGTTTTCTTAAGGTAAAATACTTTCTATGACAATGTTACATGTATTAACTGGGGGAATGTTTTCAATTCTAAGGCCTTTTATATGTATTTATCTATGTGGAAATAAGTCATTATTATTGAAATAAACTCAATTTGTTTTTATTTTGGGAAGAGTGTAGGGGTAGTATGTCATCTTTTTTTATTTAGCAAGGGAAAATTTCGAAAAATTGTAATTGAGATATTTAGGGTGTGGCTAGTATCAACTGTGGACCATCTATAGCTGAGAGTACACTAGCGCTCATGAAACTTATTCCATCTCTTGAATGTGCAGCAAAGTAACAGTAAATTGTCTCTCAGGTCAACTGCCCTGTACCTGCAATGTGTGCTGAGCAGACAATTCACTGAGAGAGTGGTATAGTGAAATCATTCTTCCTCAAAGACACCTGTCCTGACTTCTGCCTTTTTGATGGTAACAGAGTGAGAGGTTGAATGGAGTGTGGGTTGTGAAGCCCAATCTTGGAAGAAAAAATTCAAGGAGCTCAAGAAACTAGAGCATTGTCTGAATATGTTAAGATCCTAAGTGAACTTTAAGCCATGGCTTATACTAAGGATAGAGGCTTGGGAACTACTGTACTGTCTTTCCCAGGTATGTTCGGGTATGTTAGATTCAAGGACTCACTTTGGGGGCCATAATCTGAGGATGCTCACTTCTAGTGTACTGTTAGAATACAATTATTTTTTTAAAGTCATACATGTGTTACAACAACTAATATGTTATAAATTCTATGTAAAAATTGTTATTCTCTAATATTTAGAGTGAGAAAAATTCCTTTACACTTCTGGTACAAATGACTTATTTTATAACATTTGTTGACCATGGATAGTTGTATTTGCTTACAAAGAACAAATGGATTTTGAGAGACTGCTGCACAAGTAACCACAGTTCTAGGATCTTTTTAAATGGTCAATATATTGTCTTTCAATGCTTTATTATAATATGAAAGTTTTCATTTGTACTTAGGTTAAATTTATATGCATACTTTGATCTGACATTACTAATAGTTCTTCTACTTACTTATGATAACCATGAAAGTTTATATTAATTATAAAATCTAATAAACATATTCAAAACAGCTAAAAAACAGTGATCTCTATAGTGAGACTTTTGTTTTGTTTTTTTTTTTTCAAAACCATAGAAATTTTATGTATGTACATTTTGTTTTTGTCTCATGTGTGGGATTTGCTTCAGGTTCAAATTGTCCACAGCTGTTGACTATTATTTGTCTAGTGCTCTGGCAGTGGTGTGATTTACTTTCTGCTGAAGATAGTTTACATTTGTGGATCCTTCAGAAGGTATATAAATACTAGAGCCATGACAGAGTGGCAGCTCTCCCTGTTGTTGCTGTTGCTGAGTGTTGTTTGCTCTTTGCTGGATTGCTGGATTGCTGGATTCCTGGTTGCTGGTTGAAGATATCTTGATGAAGATCAAAACTTTCCCCAAGCTACTCAATGTCCTTACTCAGCAGAAAGTAGACAATGACATTGATGTCCTCTTTCATTTCTAACCTTCTTTCTTTCCAATCTAGCATTTTGGGGTTGAAAAGGATAAGGGTTGGAAAGGGGGTAGGAAAAAGAACTCAAAACATAACCAGAAGTCCAGTTATAGACCTCTCTTACATGAATATAGATTTTAAATTCTATAGGAACCTAGACACAGGCCAGATGAACAATTATTATTCAGTAGCCAAACTTGGTATATTTCAGAAATCAAACTGTTTAATGTTAGAAATTGTAGAATACTCACAAAGCAGTTGCTCTGAGTATTTCTCAGCATTGAATTAAACTTGTATCTGGCAATGGACATGGTTGTATCTAATTCTCAATATGTTTATTGAGGATTATGAACAGAGTGACAACAGCAGCAAACTCTGCAAGTCCTTTCTACCCACCATTATGATGAGAACTTGGTACTAGAGCCTTATCATTCAAATGAAGCAGGTTAACCTGTCGTTAGGGCAAGATCTGTATTGGCAGTAGGCTCACATAATATTCTAGAGCTGAAAAAAATACATACAGTTCATAATGAAAGAAGAGATGGTACTATATATTTTAAACATCAACAAAACACCACCATTGTTATAATCTTAGTGTATAATAGAATAATGTTACTGAAAAGGAAAAATGGATGATTGTTGCAAAAAATTTTATAACTTTTTATTTTTTCTAAATTTATAACAACATTCTAAAGATTATAAACATCTAAGAATTTCAGGCTAGTCTCTGCTGCATAGAGAGAACATTCCTCAAAAAGAAATGTAAATAATTAAAATAAAGAGAAAAATAACTAAAATCTAAAACAAATTCAATGAAGAAATATTTAATTGGGGACACTATTAAAATACATTTTAAATTATTGGTATGTAAGATTGAATGCTGACAGTTTTACTTTTGTGAGTAAAAATAAAAAAATACCGTTAAAAAGTTTAGGTTAATTGTTTCTTGTTAAACAATAAGAAGTAAAATTTAGAAGCAAATGTAAGTCCCACGGGTAACAAACCATTTCCAAATGGATGTCGTTACTAAAGAACCTCATCATTGCCTGAGAATATTCTTTTCTCCCTTTGTGTTCATGCTACAGCAGATGAGGGGAGGTATGACAAGGGACCAGTTGTGGTAATGTGGTAATTAAAGCCTGAACAGATGTCAGCATTAAGAGACTCAAATGAAGTGTGTGTAATAAATGGTTGCCTTCAGCTGCAATGGCAGGCCTGGTTTCCCAGGTAATGGTGTCTGGAATAGTTTCAATCCTCCATAATGAAGAAACAAAAAAGTTTTAACAAATTTGCAGAGAAATTCATCTAATGTACCAGCATTCTTTGCAAGTGAAAATGTTACAGACATTGAAAACTTCAAAGTATAGAGGATAATAGAATCAGATATAATAAAATAACAGAATCTGAAGACATAGTTTTAAATTTTCTGTAAGATAACTCAATCTGAATATATCATTTTTGAACAACAAACGTTCGGAACTAAGAAAGGTATATTATATATAATGGGATTTGCAAGCGTAACTAGTTAGGTAATATTTTTATAATGAAATTTAATCATGTAACAACTATCTAATATTTTTTATGTAATAATATCAAGTACAGTATAATTCAACATGACAAGTAGTTATAACTGGAAATATTTACATACTAAGTATGTATACATATATTTGTGGAATATATCACAAAATCCCATGTGGTACAAGTAATATTTATTAATTTCATGTGAATAATTTTATACAGTGACCAAAATGTTCCCTTGAAATTAGACCTGTGAATACTTTGAAGCAATGAACTTTAAACACAGTACAAGAAGAAATTTTACAAATGTCACATTTCTCCTTCTGCTGAGAGTCCTTTCACTGGTATACCTTAACCTCTACCCTCCTGAAAGATAAGAGAACTTGATGAAAGGCTTGTGTCCACAGATATGTGACACAGGGGACTTTTAGCAACTTGACCAAATCATCCTAGATGACACATACTTGCACACACACACACACACACACACACACACACACCACATAGCTGAGAAAATGAATATAACTGATACTTAAGACTTTTGACAATCTTTTACCAAATAAAGAAGTTTAGTTATAGATCAAGTTTTACACTTCTACAATATACTCATGTAGAATCTTCAGAAAAGTTCACATTCATCGCATGTGTGGCTGGCTTGCTCAAACTTTCAGATGATTCCGAATGTTTTCTGAGTAGATGGAAAACCCTAGCATGAAAAGATACTATGTTAAATGATATAGTTCATGAAGACATACTCAATAACTTTTCAATAATTTGTAAGAAAAACCTACTTAGAATCTGCTAAGTAAAGTAATTTATGTATTAACATCAACAATCATGTACTTGCCCTTAATGTTTTTCATTTATAAAAATAAAGTCTATGTCACAAAGAAAATAAAATTTCCTGTGTTAGTCAACAACCTTCTCTGAAAGTTTATACAACCTCATAACAGAATTTGAAATATGAACAATAAAGCAACATTTCTAGGTTTCCTTTCTTATTTAATCCACTAAAAACAAACAAACAAACAAACAAAACAGGCTCACAACTTAGAAGACTGCATCTTACTTAGTGTAACGATCACATTTTTTCCAAACAGGTTAGATAATCTCAGCCAATGTTCCACAAACAGTCCAAATTTCTGATAAATGAAATGTTAATTGCTTTAATTCTTTGTTAGTCAATAAGAGTAGTCCCCATATGTCCTCCATTGTAGGAGTCCACAATGTGTTGACCCTCATGACAGCTACTCTGATTTCTCAAGTAAATGTGGAGTAGAGATACAAGATAGGTTTCATCATCCTTTTCTATCACCTGAATTGACTCTAAAATTCCAACAAAAGCTATTGACTTCAGAAAGTAACCAATCTATTGATCATTGCTTGATAGAATTTTAAGTATAGAGCTAATTTAGTAAATTTTGCCCAAGGTCTATCTTCCATTAAGTCACACTTATTTCTCAAAAGCCAAGGGTTGTGTTTTAGCAATTAAAATCTTTCTGTGGATCTGTGCATTTTTATGAAATCCAACTGAAACTAGAATAAATAAAAAAGTCCTAGAGACTTTTAATACCTATATTTATGTAATAATTAAATATGAAAGATGTGTATGCTTGATTAGCTCATTGGAAACGTAGAAAATGATGCTTTAATTATTCTCAAAACTACAAACAGCAAAATCATACACTTTTATTGATTACACTGTAAACTTTGAAAAAAAACATTTTATGGTGAATGTTACAATTTAATCAATCAAACATATATGGGAATGAATAAATTATTTCCATAATATCTATACTTTTCATGCATCCTGGAATTTTTCGATATATATTTATATACGTGTTAGTTTATATATTTATCTTAATGGGCGTCTACAACCTCATGCTCATTTTAAAGCCAAACAATAAGGAAGTACACCTGCTTGCATTTCACACTACATTCTATATGCCCAAGAGCAAACATTTGTTCATAATCTGGAAGCTCTTTTGTCAAACTGGAAACACATTTCACAAAATGGCTTCAGTTATGGAAAGATTCGTGGTGCTTGTAAAATAATGGGACAGTCTAAAAGTGATGATGGCTATGGTTAAATATAGTTAAAAATTTCTGATAATATAAGGGTATTTATCATATTTTTAGCTTTTAACAAAATGCTTACTGGCAAATTATTGCTATACATATTTGCACGGACCTTTTGGGAATATTATGTTAACATTTCTTAAATTTTTCAAACTGGGTTTTCGAGAATGTTTTTTCAAAGGAAGCTGATAATGGCCGTAAATAAAGAGACAGAATGAGCACTAGAATTATTGGCATTTGACTTTATACATTCAAAGTTTGTTGTTTGTACCATCAGTGGAGTCAATAAAAAAATTGATATAGTGATGGAACATCATGAATATGCCCCTGTCCAACATCTTCCTCTAATTAACTTTAGACAAACACATTATTAAATATTTACTTTCTTATTAAAGCCAAAATATTATGTTAATCAACTATTTTTTCTAGATGGAATTTATAAGTTTGTTCAACATTGGCCATTCTCTCTGGGCTATGAATTCCTAGACATATTTACAATCTTGTTTGCTACTGACTTAAATGATGTTGTCAAGTAGCATAACCATATTTATTTTGGGTGATAATTATACAAATGCTACCTTTGCTGCTCCACTACATGCGGTACTATTAGTGTAAGAGATAATATTTGATATCTATTTCTAAAGAAACTGCAAGGCTACACAGAAATTATAGGACAGCTATTTTCCTGAATAAAGTCCTAGGACATCTGTAGAAGGCATCAGGAGTTGGGCACTTTCACTTGATAACACTTCTAGCAGTGCTGAGAGTAAGTTGCTTACTCCTGATGGTAGGTCAGAGCACAGACCCACCCAACCATGGCTTATAAAACAATGATGCATGGTGACTTGGAGCAGTGATTCTCATGCCCTGGGTTGTGAACCTATCACAGGAGTTGCCTAAGATGTTTGGAAAACACAAATACTTACATCAAGATTCATAACAGTATCAAAATTATAGTTATGAAGGAGGAAGGAAAATAACTTTATGGTTGTGGGTCCCCACAAGATGAGAAACATAGTGTTCTTTACAAAAAGCAAAGTGAGACAAAATGCAGTAAATAGGCTATAAGATACTAAAAAGGCAGAAGATAAGCCATAGGAATGAGAAAAATGAAGTCTATTCCTGGTATTAGAAGTGAAGGTTGTGAAACCCAGCTGGAGGCATACAGTGGAATGCTTTAATATCTTGGTGAGACTCTAGTCTGAAATGGATTATAAAAGAAGATGATGAAATGATAAAATCATGAATCCATGCCCCTCCCCGAATGTGTAACACTATCTGTCTGCCTGTATCTATCTGTGTGCCTGTGTACCTCTCTGTGTCTGTCTGTAATTCTGTAGGTATGCCTCTGTGTTTGTGTGACTGTCTGTGTGTCTGTCTATATCTCTGTGTGCCTGTGTGTTACTTTGTTCCTGTGTGCCTGAGTGTCTGTGGGTCTGTGTGCCTCTGTGTTCTGTTTGTATATCTGTAGGAATGCCTCTGTGTCTGTGTGTCTGTCTGTATCTCTGTCTGTGTGCCTGTGTGTTACTGTGTTACTGTGTTCCTATGTACCTGTGTGTCTGTCTGTTTTTCTATCTCTCTGTACCTGTGTATATCTTCTGTGTGTTTTGTGTGTGTGTGTGTGTGTGTGTTTGTGTGTGTGTGTGTATCTCTTTCGGTATGCCTGTGTGTCTGTCTGTCTCTCTGTGTGTACTTGTGTGTCTGTGTCTGTCTGTATGTCTCTCTGTGTGTCTGTGCATGTCTGTATATTTATATGTGTTCCTCTGTGCCTGTGTGCCCATGTTTCTGTGTGTCTCTGTGTCTCTTTGAGTCTCTCTCTGTCTCTTTCTCTGTGTGTATGTGTGCTTGTGTATTGTAATGTGTGTGTATGTGCATGAAGGTATGTGCATGTCATGGTAGGGAGATAATCACAGGTACAGATTCTTTCTTTCTTTCTTTCTTTCTTTCTCTATCTTTCTTTCTTTTTGTAGCAGGGTCTTTCATTTTACCTTATATGTACCAATTTAGCTTGCCTGTGAACTTCTTGGGATTCTTCTGTTTCTATCTCCCAACAGGGATTAAAGAGAGACAATATTGCATCAACATTTATGTGAATTCTGGGAATCTATTTCTGGTCCCCATACTAAATCAGGAAGCACACACAAAGCCATATCCTCAGATTGAAGTTTCCTAACAATATGTAATGTGATAGTTTATTTTGTTAAGAAATATAAATATATTCAAATTGTACAAACTTCAGAGTAATAAAGAGATTAGCAAAAAATTACTAGCTATTCAAACTCAGTGGTTCTAATGTACTTGTAAACTAAACTAGGCCTGTTAATATTTCAAAGTAAGTGGCAGATTATGTAAAACTTCCATCTGGGCATGAACAGTGTGGGATCAGAAAGAAAATGTGTAATCCACAATAGCAGTAACCAATATTTCTAGCAGAAATTTCTAATGTAGATATGAAGTGAAATTCCCCTTGAACATTGAGTATACAATCAAGTAAAACTAGAAAATACAATAAACTATAAGAAGAGAAACACTCACTTAGAAAAAAACTAATCATTTTATAATATATTAGTAGGCATAAGCATGTCTGGAATTCATTAGGAAAAAAAGCACTAGTATACTGCATCAAGATGCCACTCTTATCTTTCAAAGTTATTTGGTATTCAGCTTCTTTGAAAAAAAATACCAGAAAAAGAGTGTTCAGTACATCTGTTTTCAAGATATACAGAAATATTTTAAAATGTGGGGAGACATATGTCATGAAATTTCAACCTACTTCTATCTCTTTTTTTTTCATTTCTCAGTTAGAGATCAAATAACTAGAATGCTATCTGAAGCTGTTTTTGGGTCATGTCAGTGTGATGTACTTATGGCCATTGGTGACAGAGATGACAGTAAAATAGAAGCAACCAATACTTATACTAGGAAAGATAATTAAAGTCTGGTTTCCATAATTTCTTAAAGTTAATGAAGTGGTAACTTTATATTTTATGCAGACAAGGGAAAATTAGTTTCAAGGTTATACTACAAAGTTAATATATATGAAAATGCACACATGTGTATATAAAGATACACAACACACACACACACACACACACACACACACACACACACACACACACACCTCTCTTCATATGCTTTTCTCCCAACCTCTTTATTTGGAGCTAAGCAGACTGCATCTATTTAAATCACCATATAAGTGTCCCTTTCTCTGGCATTATAAATTAGAGACTTTCAGCTCTGATAATTTCAGGACAAATATATGGACTATGTAAGTTGGTGCCTATTGGAAAAATACATCAGCAGCCTTTGCCCTGAATGTACTTCAAGCTGCATCTTTTTCTGTGCTGCTGCACATATTGAACTTTTATAGCCTGAGCAAAATGACAGTCTATCTTTCTTTGATTGCCTATCATTTTTTTTGCAAATGTAACATAGACAATTTTATGAAGTAGGTCACAGCATTAAAAGTGTCGCTTATCTTAGATTATACTGTTTTTCACTGACAATGAAAGAGACAAAAGCTACTCAATTATAAATGCCAATTTAATGTATCTAGACCTTAGGTGCTCATTACTCGTAATACTTCAACAACAGATGTCCCATTTTTCATAGATGATCTGTTATTTACTTTCTCAGTGAGATTCTAAAAATCCTGCTGGCATACAACATTGACTTCCTCCATTTCAGAAAACAAAAACACACATTTCTCAGAGTTCTCAATTTTTAGTTCATAAATTTTATTTGTTTTCAAACAGAGAGAGTTGACTTACACATCACTCAGTGCAACAATTTTATTTTGCCAAACCATATTTCACCGTAACCTTTTTATTTTAAATTTATTCCTAATTTTGTTTCCTTGATATTCTGAGCAAAGTAACTATATTTAAAAATAGAGCCTACAGACTAGATGGCTAAGACAGATGACGAAATACACCTACATAAAATCTGGAACTGTGTACCTTTGCTGCACTCACAGAAATAAACTCACCATGATCCTCATTGAATCTATAATGGTTACATTAAGAAAAAAATAAAGAAACTGGACAAATAATAAACAAGTTCTTTGTGAAATAATCTCCTCTGAAAAAGAAATAAGAGTATGTTGTGGAGTGCTTCAAGCAAGGAAAAGATCAATTTTTAAACTCTTCCCCAAATGACATTTGTTTCTTTATTCTGTTTATTGTCTTTTTGCATTAATGAGTTTGTCACCAGGAAGGTTGTTCTTCTACGGAAGGGACAAACATAATCACTTTGCTCATCATGTGTAATAACAGGCACTTCAGGCAGATACTTTGAATTAACAGAGCCAATTGCCCTATGTGACCTATTAATTATTATAACTAACGGTTGAAGAGAAAATAGTGAAAAAAATTAATGCAGCACATGTAAATTATTAAATATAAGGGAAATTACAATCACTAAAGTAGGTTCAATTCTAATTACCTCATGATTAATTTACAGATGAAATGGCTATAAATTATGTTTCTCCAAAATCATTCTTATATTACATCCTCAGAGAACATGCTTTGTGTCGAATCCCTTTAAAATCAGCTATACCTACTATAAAACCATTTATCCATTTGTGTCCTCATTCAAACATAATTTCTTCTATTTATTGAGTTAATCTAGAATTTTATAACCAATCTAGTCATGTATATTCCTTGGCCTAAAGCATATGCTGTAATATCCATTCTCAGAAGTTTATTTACCAACCCAAGGTTAAAACTACAGATTTCAAAGGTTTTTTTAAAAGGAAAAACAAAAATACATTTCTATATAAGATATATTTTGGTATTTCATTTAATAAACATATCTATTAAAAATATTAGATATAATTTTCTAAAAAATATTGAAATATAATATATACAGCCATGTATCATTTACTAGGATACATTAAATGAGTGATTAGTAATTTCATCTTTCACAAACATTGCAGAGGACAAGCACAGCAGCCTACATGATAAGTGTACCACACATCTAAGACAAATAATAGAACCCATAGCTCTGAGTTCCTATATGTACCATATCTAGTCACTGAAGAGCCATTATGCAACATGTGGCTATACTGGAAAAAATAAAATTTGCATAAAGGATTGCAGACTCATAATAAAACTTGGTGTTTACAAATCTATCACACTTTGCATTCTTGTTCGCTGACATTGTATTTGTAAGTTCAAAATCTGGGGTGATTAATTCTACGTGGTCAATAATAGTTATAAGAGAAATAATGAAGTGGTATACTGTCTAGGATATAATTCACTGATAAAAGATCTGTTATAAATAATTTATCCTATAGTTAATTATGGGTAAATATCAATGGACAGTCAGTTGAAAGGGCTGTTTTAATTATTGTGAATAAACAAAAGCCAACCAAATGAAACAGAATTGATAGATCCAGAAAAAAACAAAAACTTTTGATAGATCTTGATGTAGGTAGAGGATCTTGAACATTTTGTGATTTCAGTGCTAAGAATGTTGTTTTACTTAAATTCAAAGTACAAAGTACAAAACAAAACATTCAGTCAGGTTGTAGCTCTCAAAATTTATGTAAAAATAAACATATACTACTCATTTGTTTTGTACTTTATAAATGTTAAAAATCATCTACGAAATATATATAGTTATTTTAAAATTTTGTTGAGTTATTATAAAAAAATTTATAGATCACATTTTTAGAAGTGGATCCTTCATGCTATTTCATCCAGCCAAGAAAGTGTACTCAGTGGTGTTTGAGCCATAGGCTTGTGCTGCTCCCAACCCTGACTAGAGAAGTGTTTTATTGCAGTGGTCAGTGATGATAGCTCAGACACATGACTAGTCATAGTATGAAGAATAAGAGACTATGAGACTATGTCCCAGCTAAAGATGGGACATTATATCAATCCATCAACCAAGTACTCAAGGCTCCACAAATAGTCATTACAGAAGAAGGGGAAGAAAGAAGAGTCAGGAGATGAAAAATTACCATGAAATGCTATCCTCTGTACATGACGTGGCTGTTACATATATGAACTCGTAGTAGCTGGAAAAGCCATTGAAAACTCAGTTTAATAAGCTATATTAGGAACTTGGAGGATAAGCTGAGAGAATTGTAGACACTAGAGAGAGTTCCTCAAAGATTTTGTTGGAGCCTTTCATGTGCTAGTTTGAGTTTGGAGACTGCAGTTCTGGTCTGCTAGGACTTAAGATTCTATCCATTGTGATTAACATGAGACCTGTACCCAAAGATGGCTGATAATTGCCTTTAACTTAAAAGATTTATCTCCCTCTACTGGTCTCTGTTCACCAGGCATGCACATGACATTATATAAAACACATACATAAAGTGTAAACAAATCGTTAAAAAATATCACTTTGAGTGATGTAACTCAGACCCAAAAGGACGTGCATGGTATGCACTCACTAATAAGTGGCTATTAGCCAAAAAATACAGAATACTTAGGATAAAATCCACAGAACTCAAGAAGGTTAACAAGCAGAAGGGCCCGAGTAAGGATCTTTCAATCCCACTTGGGAGAAAGAAGAAAAATATCACAGGAGGCAGAGGGAGGGAGGGACCTGGGTGGGAGAGGTGAGGGAGAAAAGAAAAGGGGAACATGATCAGGTATGGAAGAAGGAGACAGGAGAAAAGCCTGAGGATCAGCAGAATGAATGAACATATACAACCTCCTCTGGGGGAGAGAGGTGGGAGATTTGCTAGAAAGTACCAGAGACCTGAGAGGTGAGAAACTCTCAGAACTCAAAGGTAGAGACCTTAGATGAAGTGTCCAAAAGCGAGGAGAGGGAAGTAGAAAGACAAAGCATCAAGTGGAGGGACAGTTGCCATCCCACATTCAAAAACTCTGACCAAGATTTGTTACTGGGTTCAAGAACTGCAGATATATAAATGGGAAAGAGAACAAGGGAAAGTTACCAGCCAAACTAGGGATCCATCTCAAGGGGAGGCTCCAAGTTCTGACACTATTACTGATGCTATGATATGTTTACAGACTGGACCCCAGCATGACTGTCCTCTGAGATGCCCAACAAGCAGCTGAATAACACAGATGCAGAGACATACACTCAACCATTGGACTAAAATTTGGGACCACAGTGGTTGAATTAGGGAAAGCTGGAAGAAGCTGAGGAAGAGAGCAGCCCCCATAGAAAGACCGGAACTCTCAACTAACCCAGACCCTTGAGATCTCTCAGATACTCACCAACCAGGCAGCATACATAAGCTGAGAGCCCCCCTTTCACCAACATATACAGCAGAGGTTTGACTGCTCTGATCACAGTGGGAGAAGATGTGCAGAACCCTTGAGAGACTTGAGGCCTCAGGGGTTGGGAAGGCCTGGCATGGAAAGAGGGGGGACATCTTCTTGGAGACAGGGGAAGGAGGAATAGGATGAGGGATGAGGTGAGGGCAGACTGCAGAAGGGATAATGACTGGATATATATATATATATATATATATATATATATATATATATATATATATTGGTGTTATATATATTGGGGTTAGGGTTAATAGGTTAAGCTTTTTATCTGTATTATTGACCTCATTTTAGGTAGCATGAGGTATGCTTTAGTAAGTCAACAGGAAGCAATCTTACTTTATTCATTCACATTTCAAAATAACTTGATATTTTTAATTGTAATATAAGTTATACACAGAACTTTCTTTTTATCAAAACTATACTGACCACTATTTACAAATTTCAAGATGTTAAGATATATTGAAAATTACTTTGAAGATTTATAGGTATGTATTCTCAGTATATAAATAAATAGTAATTCTTATATAATATATTCAAAAATATCCACAAGACTCTGGTGTTTTTCTTAAGAATTCTAAAAGTGTTATTTCTATAAACAACATAAAGAAAGGCACACTAAATTATTAAAATTTAGTTATTTGTATTCTATAGGAATCTAATTTTTTGATGCCCCAGTGTAGAAGAATGCCAGGGCAGAGAGATTGGAGTGAGTAGGTGGGTGGAAGAGCACTCTCATAGAAGCAGGGTGAGGGGGAAGGGGATAAGGGGTTTCTTGAGAAAAAACTGGAAGAGGGGATAACATTTAAAATGTAAATAAATAAAATATCCAATTTAAAAAATTTTAAAAATCCGAAAAGAAAAAATGAAGTATAAGGAAGAATTAATTTGAAATTGATGAAATTACCACTAAAATATTTCTTAAATGTAACTAAATTTGAATTAAATTTAAATTAAAACATATTTAACCAGAATTTGTTAAATGTAAAAAGAAAATGTTCTTTCTTTCTGGAGGGTTATTTTATGGGATGACCCCAATTTCAATATTTTCAGAAGAAATAATATCTTTTGGAGACAATGGGAAAATTGCTAAGATCAGAATACTCTACTATAACTGGAGCAGGGAAAGAAAAGTCAGAAAGTAGCATAATTCTAATTTCATTAAATTTTTATTTAAAAACATAAAGAAATCTGAAAAAAAACCAATCTACTAGAGACAATGAGACCCCCTAAAAGATTCCTGTGGATATTATCTATCCTTCTATGCACAACTGTCTTGGGTCCTATTTGTATATTTATGATTATGGTTTTTCTTTCAATTATAGACATGCAGCCCCTTACATTGCTTATATGGTTAGGGTTCCTTATGGAATCTACAATAGAACCATAGATGGCTCACAATCTATGTGCCAATTGTTTTAAGGTTGAAGAGTGGAAACAAGAGGGAAGTTGTAACAGAAATTCCTGAAACTGTCCTGTTCCCTTTTTCATTTACTCACTACTCTACTCTTTAGAAGTCTTCTTGAACTTCTAGTGAATTGTGTGGAGATAATCCCAATTCATATGAGACTTCCATGATTGAAAGGAGAACCAAGAATCATGGACTCCCTATGTAAGTCTTGGAGCTTGCCATTATCTCTTTATAGTCCTCTGAATGTCTCTGATAAAGGATTATTGCCTCCCTTGAATAAAACAAACTTCTTTGAGATTCCGATTTAGATGAATAAAAGTTTGTTCTATTTTTTGTAGAGCTGGGTTTGAATAAGCTTATTTTGTTTCATCCACTCCTGTTTCATGAATTTTGGTATAACCTTGAACAGTATGAATATCAGATTCAGGCATGAAATGCATACAAATTTTATTTAAACATATTTTCTATTTACCTTCAAAGCACTGGTTATTTTTTGGCTGACATTTTCCATAGCTTTAATGGAAATAAGCCTGCCATATAAATGTCATAGACAATAGGTGTCTGTAGACTTTCAATATTACACTTCCTTTCTCCCATAACAAACTTTAGTTTTCTGTAGATCCTACAAGTAATAGTGTAAGAAGACTCTTGGTTGAAGGAGATCTCTTAAGCAAGATATCAAGGATGTTAGTAATTACAAAAGCCAGATGAAACATATGTCCAAGATCAGCAACAGATCAGTACAGCTTAATGATTATTACGATAAACAGTGCTCTGGCTTGGATTAATATTTATGTTTCCTAAGCAATATGTAACACCATACTACTTATACACAGGGACCCTTTTCTCAGAAAACATGGTGGGATTGTACTCAGTGTTATATATGTGAAGACATTCTAAAGGCAAAGATTTGCACTAGAAAACACCATTATTTTGCCCAATTATGTGCACATACTGACAAGGATATCTGAACAGGTCAGTCAGTTACACTCTTCATCAGTCATTTTCTCCTCATAAAAGAATAGAATTATAGACTGGAAGTTCAGCTTTAGATTTTCCACACCACAGAAAGGTTATTTTAGCCTTGGCTAACAAAGGTTAAGATGACTGCAAACAGAAGTTTAAAATCTAACAAATTTTTAAAAGGAACATTGACTACTTTTGATCAGCCTGCATTTTCCTGGCTTAACATTGGGGAAAGTAGGAAATAAGCATTTGTCCTTCCATGCGTTCAATCAAGATGACATTCCCTCCTCATATTTCAGCTGCTTCTTTTTTACAGTTGTCACTAGCAAGGTTAGCTGTCAATAAATTTTAGTTCCTAAAACACAGAACACAGTCTATGACAAGGACTGAGTTGAGTAATGTTGCCTTAGGTCTAAAATATTTCCAGAACTGAAGTATAGACTGTAGTTATGCGTAGACACTTTTACAGAAATTGTTTTGGGTATGATTATTCTCACAAACCCCCCATAGTAAACACAAAAATTTATTTTGCTAGCTTTACCAAAAGTTCATTAGGTTCCTACAGAACTGCCATTGCATTTAGATCTCAAGGGAATGATATTAAAGGATATATTTCATTTGTTTAAGCCAGAGAAAACTTTCTTTGAAAATCAGTGTGTTTGATTTATTGATTGGCTGGTTTCTGCAGACAGCTATAGAAGAAGGAGAGGTCATAAGTGACAAAGTAAGCAGAAGATCATATTTGGCCAGTGTCCATCACCCAACAAAAATGTTGAGATCTGTAAGAAGAAGGTGCCCACAGTGCTCAAAGTGTGTGCCTTAGAGATAAGTAAGATTCCAAAGATAAGGCCAAACATAAATCCTGACTAGTAGCAACAAGGAACAACTTTCGAGTAACATGTAGCTATGAAACCATAGTGGTTTGGTAATTTATTCTTATGAGAATATGCTTATTCAAATGTTCTGGGTGTGGCAGGTACATGGAAGACTCTGGTGCTGTTATTTAAGACCTTATTGAAGACAATAATAAAATGGCTGCCATATGTAACCTTGTTGTAATGTGCTCCTTAGCAATAAACAAGGCTGTGGGTTCGAACTTGAATATTTCAAAAACTGGAGGATCAGGAGGAGTGGCAAAAATCCATGTCAAGTTCTAATTTCTGTGTATGGATAAGGGCAAATTATAAGACTTTCATAGAAAGTATGAGATAGCATTTGGTGATTGGCAGAATATAGATGTTAATGATGATATCAAAATGATAATATCATATTTTTTATTTGCAAGCAGTAGAAACTTAATCAAACTTATTCAAGCAGAAATGAAATATAAAATTCTAATGAGAAGCTAACAGCATCAGAAACAGAAATGAGAGTCATAGTCCAGACATTACTTAGAAATGTTTTCCCAAATAAGACTATTTCCTGGATACACATCAGACTTGAGCTTTGGACAGACAACCATAAAGGTTTTTTTTGTTATTATTTTGTTTTGCTTTATAGGAAAATATTATTAAATATTGTTTATCTGAGATCATGTAGGTTTCTTCCGATTTTTCTTCCTCTCAGTACTCCTTCCAACTTAGCTCCTCCTACATATGACCCTTCCTGTTAAAAATAACACTTTTCTCTCAAAATACAATTAGACCATAATTATACCAATTTGTACCAGTGAGGTACAAGATAGTCCTAATACCCAGTTCATCATTTTGTTGATTAACCAGAACCTCTGTCATCTCTCCTAACTAAAACAACATGCTTAACATCCTTAGTCATCAGGGAAATGCAAATCAAAACAATCTTGAGGTACCACCTCATACCAGTCAGAATGGCTAAGATCAAACATTCAGGTGATAGTAGATGCTGGTGAGGATGTGGAGAAAGAGGAACACTCCTCCATTGTTGGTGGGATTGTAAGCTGACTTTTCTTAATGCCTTCTTAAAAAATCATTTTAATAGATAGGAAGATGGCTCAATAAACAAAAGCTTGCCATGCAAGTCTGTGGATGAGATTGCAGTTCAGATCCTCAGACCCCATTTAAGGAAGCAGTATCACAACTTGTGACCATCTGCAGTATCACAACTCACAAGGCAATGGCAAGGAATACTCAGGGCAAGCTGGTTAGCAAGACTAGTTGAATTGAAAAGCTGCAATTTCAACAGTAAATTCTGAATTAATAAAGCACAGAATTACTAAAAAAGATACATGAAATCAACCTCTGGTATCCATATGCACGCATGTATGTATGCACACACACACACACACATGCATATCTATACACATATGCATTTCTATAAATATGTAACCACAACACACTAATGCACATATACTTAAAATGATAAAAAGGAAATGAAATAGACAAGTCATTATAACAAAAACAAATGTATTCACGAATGAGACAAGTCTGTATCTTGAGCCAATCATACTTACCTAGAAGGGTAATTGTCAAACACATAGGTCCATGTTTTTAACACAGACTGGTACTAACCACAATCAAAGGAGGAGCAGTAGTTAAGAGATAAGAAGAGCAGGAGGAAAAGTAATAGGAAGAGAAAAGGGAAGACGACGTTCATGAATTTCATGTGGACGTCAGCAAATAGGAGGAATTTTGAGAGAATCAGTGTTAATATTCAGGCCTCAACATGTTAGCATGTAGAGAACATTAAGGAGAGTATGATACATGTAGAAATACAAGAAATACAAGAGCAAAGTAAAGCTTTATGACTGTAGTTAAGCTGCCAGTTTTCTTATCACAATTGTGATAAATATGGAAAAGCTCTTCACATTTTTTTCTGATGAAGTTACTTTTTTTTTTTCCATGAGCTGAAAAATATTGAAGTCCAGTGTTCTGGAAATCACAATTAAACACTGGAGGATTCTAGGACTTCACAAAAAGTTGTCAATTTAACTCATTTTAAAAATTGTTCTTCATGACTACTATTTTATATTGCTTTCTCATCTAAGCCACAATCTGTTCAAGTCATGACACCTGAACCCTGATTTCTAAAGTGGAGATTTATAAAAATACAAAAACGACAGTTAAAATAGGATGATTGTGTTTTTTATAATTAGGTAGAACTGAGCATAACCATTGGCTTTCATTTAATGGCTATAAATGTCAACGAAATAAATGTGGGTCTTTCCTCAGCATGGGTTCATTAGCTACTGTAAACCCTATGCAAACAGCTACGTGAATAAAAAAGTTGATATTTAGAGATAAGAAAAGGGCAGCAAATATATCATGCAAATTGATCAATTTATAAGAATTTTGATATAAATTAAGAAAGACTTAGAGAAGATCTTGGATACAATAGTGACGCTTCCTCCAAAAACTGAGGTGAGAAAGAAATGCTTCAAGAAAAAGTTTAAACGAAATGCATTCCAGATGAAGCAACAGAAGAGCCAACCTGCCCCCCACCCCCACCCCACCAAAACTTTGTTCTGCCTACAAGATGTGCAGGGATAAATCTGGAAGAGAGATAGAAAAAATGGCCAATCAATGACCGACCCAATTTGAGACCGTTCTCATGGTAAAAAACCAAGGCCTGACACTGTTAATAACACTCTACTATGCTTGCAGACAAGAGACTAGCATAACTTTGTTCTGAGAGGCTTCATCCAGCAGATGATGCAAACAGATGCAGAAACTCACATCCAGAAAATAGGCAGAGCTAGGAGAGTCTTTTGGAAGAGCTAAGGGAAGAATTGAGAAAGCTGGAGAGGTTGCAGACACCACAAAAGACCTATAGAGTCAACAAGCCTGGACCCATGGGGGCTCACAGAAACTGAACCATCTATGAAAAAGCATGCAGGGCCTGGACCTAGAACCCCTACACATATATAGCAGATGTACAGATTGTTCTTCATATGAGTCCTTAACAACTGGAGTGAGAGGGCTGTCTCTGACTCTGTTGCCTGCCTTTGGGTCTTTTTCCCTTAACTGCATTGTCTGGCATATGTGGGAAATAATGTGCTTAGTCTTGCTGCAACTTGATGTGCCAGGGCAGATTGGTACCTATGGGAACCTATGCTTTTCTTCAAAGAAGGGGAAGGGGAGGAAGTATGTGAAGTTGGGGCTGGGAGAAGAGAAGCAGGAGATGGGGCTGCAATCAGGATGAAAGTGAATAAAATGTTAATAAAAAAAAAAAAGGATTTTCACCTAAGTAGACAGCAAGAAATACCCAAACTCAGAACAGAAAACAATAAAACAGAGACAAATAGAACAACATAAATTTCAATGAAACTAAGAGTTATTTAACTTAGAAAGTAAACAAATAGACCAACCCTTATTCAAACAAACTAAAAGGCAGAGAGCAAATATACAAATTATGAAAATCAAAAATTAAAAGGGGCACATTAAAATGACACTGAAAATATCAAGAGAATCATAAACACATACTTGAAAAACTTGTACTCCATCACATTGGAAAATTTAAAGAAAATGAATAATTTTCTCAATAGTTCCCACTTACTAAATTAAATTAAGTTCAGATGGCTAATTTAAACAAACCCATAAAAAAATAGAAGCAGTCATTAAAAATTGCCTAATCAAAAAATCCCAGACCATATGGTTTTAGTGAAGCATTCTTTCTGACTTTCAAAGAAAAGTTAAAGCCAAGATTCCTCAAATACTTCTTTAAAAAGGGAAACAAAAAGCACTTTGTCTATAAAGGAATTTTAATCCAGCAACATGGCTTCTCTGGCTGGAATAAAAACACAACCTTTAGTACACATCTTTAATCCTCTTAAAAATGAAGTATTGAGGAACAGACAAAATGACAAATCAGAGAGAGATTTGACATACATAGGATGCACCCAACTCTCATGGGACCAGCACAAGAAAGAAAAGCTATTTAAGAGCAGTGCAGGTTGAACAAGTCAGACAGTTCAATCAGTCCAGATGAGTGGAGTTGTATCAGTGCATTTCAATTGAGATTAGGCAACACAGTGGAATCAGTTGAGTTCAGTTTTGACAGTCAGTTGGGAGTCAGTGTAGTGAGTGCAATTACGTGGAGTTGAGTTCTTTGGTGAGTTCCTGTAGTTCACTGCAGGTCATTAGAAGCTTTTGGAGCCAGAGAATAAGAAGAAACCAGAAGATTTGAATAATTGCTAAAGTTAGAGGCCAAGCAAGGCAATTCAGGCAGAAGTTGAAAGAAGCCAGTTTGAATCAGGCAGCTTGAAGAGGAGTTTGAGTCAGGAAAACTTCAATAGAATCATTGAACGAGAGTTCAGAAAAAGCTAGAAAGGATGAGGTTATTCAGCAGTAAGTCTCCTACACAAAAATTAAATCAGGAAAATAAAAGTTACTTTTACAATGTCCCAATTCCTTTATGGATCCTCAGTTACCCTGATACACAAATCATATAAAGACTCAACAATAAAGAGAACTACAGACCAGTTACCCATGTGAACATAGATGCAAAATTCTCAATAAAATACTTGCAAACCAAATCCAAAAACACAACAAAAATATAATCCACCACGATCAAGTAGTCTTCACTCTGTAGACGCAAGGATATTTCAATATATGAAAATAGATAAATGTAATCCACTGTGTAAAGAAATTAAAATAAAAACAACATGATCATATTCTTAGATGAAGAAATGGCCTTTGATACAATGAATTTCCTGGAGAGATTAGGAACAAAAGAAACAAAATAAAGGTATTTTACAGTAAGTCTATAACTAATATGAAATTAAATGGAGAGAATTTGAAGCGATTCAACTAAAATTAGTAATAAGAAAAGGTTGTCCATTCTCTCCATACCTATCTCAAATCTTATCCAGAGAAATAAGAAAACTAAAGGATCTTAGTCCTTTGAACAACCTCAAGGTTATTTTGATTTGCATTTCACTGATGACTAAGGTCGTTTTTCTTTAAGTGCTTTTTGGCCATTCAGGATTCCTTTGTTGAGAATTCTGTTTAGTCCTGTACCTCAGTTTTAATTGGGTTATTTTGCGCTGTTGGTATCTAACTCCTTGAGTTCTTTGTAAATTTTGAATATTAGCCCTCTATCAGATGTAGATTGTAGTACACAGGAGATAAGGAACCTGAAGAGGCCAACCTCCTGTAGCCAGACAGGAACCCCAGTAGAGCAATAGAGATACCAACCCACGCACAAAACTTTCAACCCAGAACTTATCCTGTCTATAAAAAAGGCAGAAGAAGTCCTTGGACCCTTGAAGGCTGGATGCCCCATTGTGGAGGAATTCATGGGTGGGAAGGTGGGAGTGGGTAGGTAGGTGGGGGCACATCATCATAGAAGCAGGAGGAGGGGTATAGTATGGGGGTTTCTGGGTGGGGGAGAAATGGGGAAAGGGGATAACATCTAAACTATAAATAAAATATCTAATAAAAGAATTAATTAAAAAATAAAATTTAAAAATATGCAGGCATGGGGGATGGAGCACAGACTGAGGTAATAGCCAATCGATAATTTGCCCAACTTGAGGCCCATCCCATGGGCAAGCACCAATCCTTAAAACTGTTTTTTTTTTTTATTTTATATTTTATTTACATTTCAGATGCAATCCCCTTTCCCCATTTCCCCTCCCTAGAAAACCCTTATTCCGTGCCCCCTTTTCCTTTTTGCTTTTATACAATTTTTTAAAATGTTAATCAAAGGCTTTATAAGTTATGCTTGCAGACAGGAGCATCTGCTCTCTAAATAGCTCCTCCCAGCAGCTGACTCAGTCAGAAACAAATACCCACAGCCAAACAGTGGATGGAGCTTGGGGATTCTTATGGAAGAATAGGAAAAATGATTACAGGACCCCAAAGGGGATAGGAACTCCACAGGAAGACCAACAGAATCATCTAACCTGGACCCTTAGGCCTTTCAGACTCTGAACCACCAATCAAAGAACACACACAGGATGGACCTAGTCCTCCACACACATATGTAGCAGATATAAAGCTTTGTCTTCATGTGGGTCACAAACAACTGAAGCAGGGGCTATCCCAAAAGCTCTTGCCTTTCTGTGAAATATTTTCTAGCCAGGTTGCATTGTCTGGCCTCAGTGGAAGAGGAAGCACCTAACCTCACAGAGATGAAGTGGGGCATGTGGGTGAGATACCTGGAGGTGGGGGTGGCCTCTCACTCAGAGGAGAAAGAGAAAGAATTTTGGGATGGGGTGATAAAGAGCGGGACAGTGATCAGGATGTAAAGTGAATAAAGAAATAAAATAAAATTTAAAAAAGAATAATATAGGTGATCAAAGGCATATAAAAATGGAAAGAAAAAGTCAAAGTATATTTATTTGCAGATTACATTGCTCAAAATAATCTCACAGGGGAAGTCTTGGAGTTGAGAAACACTCACTGAAGTTAATAAGGCTTAACAAAATTAACACAAATTAATCAGTAGCATCCAATATACAAACATAAATGGACTGAGAAAGAAATAGAAAACGCTTTTCCCAATAGCCTCAAATAATATAAAATATATTGGGTAAACTATAACTAAGCAAGTGAAAGACTTGCATGATTAAAAATTACAGTTTTTGAAGAAAGACACTGATAAAAATATGAAAAGATGGAAAATGAATCATACTCTTATCTGTAGAATTAACATAGTAAAAATGGCCAATCTACTAAAAATAAATTACAGATTCAATGTAATCCTCATCAAAATTCTCACAAAAAATGGATAAACAAAATCTGGTACATTTATACAATAGAGTATTACTCTGCATTTTTAAAAAAAAAAATGATATGAAATTTGCAGGCAAATGAATGGAACTAGAAAAAAAATCATCCCGAGTGAAGTAATCCAGACCCAGAGAGATAAATACTGTATGCATTCACTTATATGTAGATATTAATCATGAAATAAATAAACAATCTATAACTTGTAGACACAGAGAGTTTAGAGATAGAAAGAGGGCTGGGAAAGTTGGATCCCTTGGGAGTGGAGTTAGAATAGCGTTTACTTGGGGACTTGGGGCAGAGGATAGAGAAGCAAGTGGATTATGTGTCAGGGAGAGGAGACATGGGGTTTCGGGATGGAATGTGGGGAGAGACAACTGGAATTGAAAAGTATTCTGCAGGCTAAAAGAGAAATGTAAATGTCAATCGACCCACAAAACATTTGACCTATAATTTGTTCTTTTTGAAAAATATGCTAGGGCAATGTTGGCACAGAACTTGTTAAAGAAGCCAAACAGTGTCTGAATAATCTTAAGGTTCTCTCTAGGAGATGGAACCTATGCCTGAAACTGCTTGGGTGATCATTATCCTGAGACTAGATTTCCCAGAGACCTAGTATAAAAATACAAAAACTAAAGAAAACAAACAACCAAAAAACAACAGCAACAACAAAACACTACTGGTCTAAAAAAAAAAAAATCAATAAAAAGAGTCCACTATGTAGCTTCTGGGTGTCATTAAACTTAGATTCACAGAGTTGGAGAGAGCAAGTTTTTACTAACAGAAACATTTTTATGGCCACCCTTTATTTATTACTATTATTATTACTATAGATTGAAGGTATGGAAAAGTTTGAAAAATAAAAATTTGAGGAAAGTTTTAGAGTGACTTATGAATTTATTCCCATTTTCAGTGTTTCACTTATATTTCCCTTATTTAAATCCATGATATATGTGGACAACTATGTCAGTTAATTTTAAATGTGCGCACACATATTTTAATACAATTTTACTGTCATTAGTATCTCTATCATCTGTCTAGGTGAATCTTATTCCTAAACTTTTAATACTTAAACATTTTAAATAGGATTAAACATTTTTCCATGTTAAATTTCCTCTATTAAAAATACTTTTCTCATACAATATATTCTGATTATAATTTCAAGCAGATCAACAAGCATTTATCCAAATTAAATAAAAGGCAGATAGAGAATATCACAATTAACAAAATGTGCAATGAAAACAGGGGCATAACAGTGGATTGTTGGGAAATCCAGAGCATCATAAAAACATACTTCAAAAACCTGCACTCCACCAAATTGGAAAATCTAAAAGAAATGGGTAATTTTCTATGTGACCCATATTACCAAATTCAATCAGTATCAGATAAGCAAATTAAACAGACACCTAGAGGAAACCATCATAAGTCTCTGAACCCAAAAGCCTAAGGTTTGATAGTTTTAGTGCAGAATTCTATCAGACTTTCAGAAAAGAGTTAAATCCAATATTCCTCAAATATTTTCTCAACGAAGACACAGAAGAACTTTTTCCAATTCACTTTATGGGTCCACAGTTACTCTGATACTAAACTACATAACCACCCATTAAAGAAAGAGAATTATTGACTATTTCTCCTAAAGACTTAATTTCTAGAAAAATCACTTGCTTTATTCCAATAAGAAGGGTTTTTGTTAATGTTTTTATATTTCATTAGTTGGTTTTGTGTTTATTATTTTTCAGTTGTTCTCATGTTTGTAATTTTGGAGTTTTCTAGCTATCTGTACTTTATTTTCTTGTGGTTCTGTTGCTTTTTTTTATCACTAATAGACACAAACAGAGTTCATCTGGAGAAACCTGGTATAGCTTTGCCTCTTTTTTCTTTTTCCTGCCAAAGTCCCCACCCATAAGTACAGGAAACTGGAACATGGATTTGCAAGTTAAGTGCCTGATAAAGTTCAATCAAAACTGAAAATAAAACCAGACAGTCTTGTCTTTCTCTGCATCCTGTTGTGTTTGCATAATGTGTTTTAGAGGATACAACAGTGTGACCATGTACCAGAGGCCCAGCTGTCCTGCTGTCTTACACAGAGAGTGGTAGCTGTAGACCCCTTCCCAATTTCCGAAGGTCAGAGCAGACTCTGGGCTGCCTTGATCCTTCTGCATTCTTATTGTCCATTTGCTTTTGAATGAACTTTAAAAACATGTTTGATTGACTTGCTATTTCAGTAAGAACAGGTATATATGTATCTCCATTTACTTAAAAATAACCTGTTTGCTAGCATATAATTCAAATGAAAACATAGATGTTGAATATGTATCAGCATTTTATGCCATTGTTGCAGAAATGACTGAAAGAAAGAAATCACCCTTAGAAATTTCAACAGAGAAATAATACTGACAGTTTAACATCATACTAGTTCTTAAAGATAAATCAGTGAAGGAAGACTATGTATATTTTAATTGTTTCTTATTCTAGTATTTGTATTTGAAGTCATATGCTCATGGCTATATTTGAAATGTTCTTCATTACAGGCAAAACAGTATATTTGCAGAGGATTAAAATGTACACATACACATTCACATAATGACATATATCTCAACACCTCAAATAATTTTACAAAATGCTATGGTGATATAAATGTCTACCTCCTAAAAATTCACCCTGGCTCTGTTTATTCACACAGTGTGGATATATGCCTAGGGCCATTGCCACAGGCATATCTAAATTATTTCATGTACTACTTATTATAGATTATAATTGAAATTTCTCGTATTGTCAGAGCTTATAAAACGAACCTCAATATCAAGTCCTTTCATTTATATGACAAGTAACACTGGCTTATGCCCTAAAGTGGTTTTCTTTCCTGGTTTTGACAACTTTAAGGGAAATAAAGAGACTTTGTGTCACTCAATGACACAAAAATTCACAAAAATCCCAGAAATTGAATTTGTTTTTTTTTTTTTTGTAAAATATGATTTTCTTTTTAGATCTTGCAAACATAAAACAAGTAACTAAAATGTTTTATCTCTCTTGCATTATCAAATATGATGTGATAATCTGTTTCCTTCTATAACATGGGACTATATAAATAAAACTTAGAAATTAAGTAACTGAGCAGAATAACTTTTTATATGAATAGTTATACCATTCTGTATACAAAATTTCCAGATTTCCAGTGAGAGTTATTTGATTAGCTCAAAGTAGTCCACAACTTAGGTTTAATGAATAAGATTATTCATTAAGTTTATAGTCAGTAACCAATGTAATGTTTCTCCAACTTCATGTTTTGCTTGTTAGAACACCTAGAGAAAGAAAGGATCTGAAATATAATATAGGTCCTGGCTCACATATAATACTAAAGAAATAAGCGAGTTGGCATCTGTATACTGCATGAGAACCTCCTGAATTGTAAGAGAACTAAACCTGAACCTGGTCATGTGGAAGAAAGGGGCTTCAAGTGAATCTTTTTTTGCTATTCCTTGTTATCTCATTACTAGATCTTTGGAGACAGGATTGGAGGAGACAAAAAATTAAGCAGTCATTTAGCCACTGAATTCCATTGACAGGTTTGGGTGCTGTTTTGATCATTTACATCTCACAGAGATCACTGTGCTATGAAGGAAGATATTGAAAATACAGGCCAGTTACGTGGTGTGTGTTAAAAGAGAAAGACATCTGATATGGGATGTGTATTGCCTCTGCTCTCACATCTTTACCTCACTGAAGAAAGCAGGCAAAAGTTAACCCTTCCTATACCCAGTGTGTACATATTTCTTCTTCAAACTGTATTTTATGTAACTTGTTATGAAGGAAGATTCTTAATCCCCCTTGGTGCAAGCAGGTGGTATTTTGGTCAATGTCATTTTATTCCAACAGATTATTTTCATGCATATACATAATTAAAATAAATGCTTTACATCACACACACACACTTACACACATATGAAGATAGAGAGAGACACACACACACACACACACACACAGAGAGAGAGAGAGAGAGAGAGAGAGAGAGAGAGAGAGACAGAGAGAAGCGGGGGGTGGTAGGATGTAAAGACTTTGGAAAAACTTGTCACATTGCTTCTACCATCAAGAACAGAAAGTAATGAATGAATGCATGCTTTTATCACTCAAGATTTTTTTATCCACTGTGTGCATATATATATATATATATATATATATATATATATGTGTGTGTGTGTGTGTGTGTATGTATATATATATATATATTTACATATATGTATATATACATGTATATGTATATACATACATACATACATATATGTATGTATATATATGTGTGTGTGTATATATACATACATTCATATATATATATATATATATATATATATATATATATATATATATTCTCCCAGGATTTCTTGTCCAGAGAATCATCTTGTTAACAATCAAGATGGAACACTAATATCAACAGAAGAACTAAGACAAGCAATGTTGTTTAGTAACCAATTCACAGGGTGGTTCTAGATTTTTGTCAAGTTAAAAATTAACAATAGATATACCAATATCTAGTGGTATTCCATTCAATAGCACATTGCATGTTATGATGGTACCATAGGATTATATTGTGTAGTTCTTTTATACATCTTTGATTTCCCAGTATACTCTAGTATGTTTGGACAACAAAACTACCTATCAACACATTTACCACAATGTGTCTTAAAACTTAGTAGGTATGTGATTGTATTTAAGTTACGTATTTTTAATAGCAAAAAATTTTCATAATTTTGTAGGCTAGGGCATAGAAAAACAAAGCAGTAGAACACTTGGAGTCTGGTAGCGAACTAATTCTGTAATGGGTTCATAGAAGGTATATATGTCTGAGGATGGAATATTAGCAGTAGACTACTTGCCTAGATTACGTGATGCATTGGATTGCATTTCCAGTGTATTAAAAATCATAGTTTTATGGCTCACATGGCAAAAGCAATATGACAGATGATTTCATCTGAGACAATTTTCAACTATTCTAACTCCTTATGGTAGGCTACTGGACTAAGATTTTATTTCCCCCCAAAACATAACATATGTATATCTTAGTAGGAGTTGGTATTTCACATAATAATATTAGTCTAACAAATATTCAGTCACTCACTATTGCAGGGAGACATAAGGTTACAAATACGACTATTAGGTGACACAGAGAGCAGAAGAGTGCATTGAATGTTCCAGATGCATCTAATTTAATCATGATTCTAGAAGAGACAGAAATAAGGCACCTAAATCAATGAGCAATACTGAAGCTACTATGTTACTCTTGTTTTTGCAAAGATGGAAACCGAGAAATAGACCATGAGTCCAACTGCAGGAGGCCCCTGGAACCTCAGAAAAACAGTGAAATTTATTCTTAATGAGTTTTTCTGAAAATCAGCACTCCTGGTGATATTATATTTTATTTCAGTTATAATTAATTTGTACTTTTCCATACATATGGCACTACAATTTTATATTGCTTTAGATAATGAAAAGCAGTATTGGTACTGAAAAAGTTAAAACTTTAACCACTATGTTAAAACCAAAATATAGAAGAAATGGCTGAGTAGATATAATGTTTCCTGTGGGAACACATGAGTCTGTGTTGTGACAATCACTACTCACTTAAACAGTGGCAGAGTGGCTAGCATATTTAACCTCATAAGTAAGAGTTAGAGCAGAGTCACAGACCTCACTACTTAGCCAGTTAGCCTGGTTCAGTGGGAGAGTCAGCAAGGAAAATATTATATATCCACCTCTGGCCTTTGAAAAAACACAGGCACAAATCTGCTCATAATGTACATATGTGCATATGCAGACAATACAGATGTTGAAAAGCACAGTGAATGACATTTAAAAAATGAAAAGGGCATCAGTTTTTATTCACAAAAAGAAAGACATAAACTTAAAAGAAGCAATGGGAGAGAAGGCATGTTTATATCCTGTGGAAGCTTTCCCTTCTCAGAGGAGAGGGGGAGAAAGGATCAGGGAGACGCTGTGTGAGGATATACTGGGGGAGGGGAGATGATATTGGGACATACAGAAAATAAAACAATTAATGAAAAAAGAAAAAATAAATGTGAAGGTCAAAAATGATCAAATAACTAAATAATCTTCATGTTTTCAAATTTTCCTGCTCTTGTAATGTACAATCTTCAGGTTGCTAGAAGAGACTTTAAACATAATAGGGATTTTTATTTCGTTATAAGATTTTATTTGATCTTTCTAAAGTTAATAAACCATTCTGAGTCATTATAGTGAAGTTGGTTCTTATTCAAAACCTGAGTGTCATCTAAAATCATCCATCCTGATCTTTCTTATGCCCTGCAACCATGGCAGGGTTTTTGTTTGTTTGCTTGTTTGTTTGTTTTTCAGTATTTTTAAATGTCTTTTTAATTATAATGACTACCACTGTAAATGGTAGAACTAATATGAATCCAAATATTTGGCATAAAATTCAAAATGGCTCCTTACCATTAAATTATGAACCTCCTTCCAGTAATTCGAATAAGATAAAGAGCATCAATCCGTTCTTACAAATGCCTATCTAAATCCTCTGTTATATTCAACACATTAGTAACATTTTTTTTTTTTTTTTTTTGCTAAATGATTAACAAAAGTAGCTGTCTTAACTTCTTGTGTCATAGCAATTGCAGAAGCAGTGGTGCTAGCAATTAATGTAATTAAAGCTGTTAGACCAGCAATGTGACTCTTCCTCTAATTTTCTGGTTTTCTCATTAGGATATGAGTATGAAGCTCTATGGTATTTACCGAATATGTACCATTTAACACATTGTTCTTAGAGCTATATGAGAAAGCAAGAGTGGGTGAGAGAGAGAGACAGACAGAGAGAGAGAGAGAGAGAGAGAGAGAGAGAGAGAGAGGATGAATGAATGAATGAATTTATGTCTTCTGGAGGAAGGATATGCACAAAGTCCCTGAAAAGAAAAAAAAATGCTGACACTGTGAGAGACTGTCCAATAAGCCTATAGTGCTACTTAGTCATCCTTTATCTTTCCCTCATTCATCGTCTGGGGTATTCAACTATTTTTCAGATTTTTTACTTAATAAGAATATGATCTAAATATCTGACACTTTGATATTTTGTTTTCATAAATATATACTCTGTATGAAAATATTCTGACTTCAGGTGATGAAGAACATAGTAGTGTTAAGGCAGCATGAAATATTGCCAAAATATAGTCCCATTTTTAATGGCATCACCAAGTAACCTAATTCTATTTGAAACAGCCTAGGTAACATAATATATTTTGCTAATAGTTGACATAACAAATATATCTACAACTTTTTAAAATTTTTCCTTTATCAACTGTAAGCACAAGGTATTTAGTAATAAAAGTTCATTATCAACAAATTGCTCCATCATTGTCTTGGTACTTACACCTAGAAACCATAGTTTTTATAGACCTTGACCTTGAAAATTAACATTTTATAAATTCATACTTCCACCACACCCAGTGAAAACTATAGGGCAGCACCAGCTGCCCTGAGCAGTCTGCTATCCCTGACACACCTCCATTGTCATGTTGTGTCTTCACCTACCATCATCAGACCTAATGATCTGAAATCATACAGCCCAAGGATACCCTCAGAGGACTGCCATACCAGGATCATGGAGGTTAGTCCCTGTCTCAATACATACAACAATAAGAACATCCAGGGACTAAAGTCATTTCAATGACTAAAGACCCTCGAAAGAACACAATCCACAAGAAAGAAAGAAAGAAAGAAAGAAAGAAAGAAAGAAAGAAAGAAAGAAAGAAAGAAAGAAAGAAAGAGAGAGAGGAAGAGAGGAAGAAAGAAAGAAAGAAAGAAAAAGAAAAGAAAAAGAAAAAGAAAAGAAAAAGAAAAAGAAAAAGAAAAAAGAAAAAGAAAAAGGAAAAGAAAAAGAAGAAGAAAAATGGTGTTATATGAAACCTTCAGAGCATAGCTACCCTACTACAGAAAGGTCTGGATATCCTAACATGTGCCCTTCCCCCAGCCTTGAGCAAGCCCAAGAGAACTTGCTTACTACAACAGACCAAGTGATAGGATCTAGATGGAGTTACCCACATTAGCTGCACAGAACACAGAAGCAGAACTGCCCCTGGGCTTGCCTTGAGACATCTCCGGGGATTATCCCATCTATCTCAGGCTGAAACCAGGAGGGGTTGTGGGTTGGGCCTTCCCCTTTAAATTGAGAGCTGAACATTAAAGCTTTGAGCCTTGATCAGAGAACTTTGTCTTGGCTTCATCTCTTCTAGCCCTCCGTCCCCCTTTTATTCCCAGCCCCCCTTTCAGGTGAACCCAGTTGACTTGTGGCCGCAGGCGGCTACACTAACACAGTGGAGCACAAGAAAATGACCTTAAATACAATCTCTTAAAAGTGATAAAGGCATGCATGGAAAGAAAGAGGAAATTAGTAAATCCTTTAAAGAAATACAAGAAACTACAGTCATATAGGTAGAGGTAGTTAAAGAAGAAACAAATTCCTTGAAGATATACAGAAAAATACAATTAAATATGCAAAGGAAATGAATAAAACTGTGCAAGACCTGAAAGTGGAAATAGAAACAGAAAAAAAAAAAAAAAAACAAATTGAGGGAATCCTAGGGATGGAAAACCTAGGGAAGAGAACAGGAACAGATGGAAGCATCATCTATAGAATACAAGTGATGGGAGCGAACCAGGCTCATGGGCCAGTGACACCTAGAAATTAAGAGGTTTTTGGAACACGGGAGGTCGCAGACGGCTGCTCAGCAGCTGTCATCATGCCACAAAATGAATATATTTAATTGCACCGCAAATGATATGGATATCGTTTGGACTACCATGAGAAAAAGAGAAAGAAAGAAGGTCGGGAGGCCCATGAACATTCAAAGAAGGAAAAAAAAAAAAAGATTGGCCTGAAGGCTAAGCTCTACCATAGGAGAAAATACAAATGAAAAAGACTATTAAGATGCATGAAAAGAGAAACACCAAGCAGAAGGATGATGAGAGGACTCCACAGGGAGCAGTACCTGCCTATCTGCTGGTCAGAGAGGGGCAGTCTAGAGCAAAAGTACTTTCCAACATGATAAAGCAGAAACGAAAAGAAAAGAAAAGGTGGGAAAATGGGAGGTCCTTCTACCCAAAGTTCGTGCCCAAGGAGAAACAGAAGTATTGAAAGTTATTCCAACAGGAAAAAGCAAAAAGAAGGCATGGAAGAGAATGGTTACTAAAGTCTGCTTTGTTGGTGATGGTTTTACAAGAAAACCCCCTAAATATGAAAGGTTCATTAGGCCAATGGGTCTGCAATTCAAACAGGCCCATGTCACACACCCTGGGCTGAACGAGACATTTTGCCTGCCTATAGTCGGTGTGAAAAAGAATCCATCATCCCCATTATATACAATCCTGGGTGTGATCACCAAAGGTACAGTTATTGAAGTGAATGTGAGCGAGTTGGGCCTTGTGACACAAGGAGGCAAGGTTATTTGGGGAAAATATGCCCAAGTTACCAACAATCCTGAAAACGATGGGTGCATAAATGCAGTCTTGCTGGTTTGACAGTGACATTATACAAGTCATTCCACTCACTATGGAAGACTACATGCTGTCAGGAAAACACCATCACTGTGACCTTTCTGAACTACCATGCAGCGTTACCCCATGTACAGTCATCAAGAAGTATTTATTAAGGTGTAAAGAAAAATAAAACACTGCCCTATTTTACAGGTAAAAAAAAAAGAAGAAAAAGAATAGAAGTGATGGAAAAGAGAATCTCAGGCCAAAAAAAAAAAAAAAAAAAAAAAATCAATAGAAGAAATTGATACACCAGTCAAAGAAAAGGTTAAGTCTGAAAAATCACAAAGAAAAAAATCCTGACATGAAACATCTAAGAATATGGGATAGCATAAAAGACCTAAGAACAATAGAAATAGCAAATTGTGAATTCTCGGCCCCAATGCCCAGAAATCACTCTCAACAAAATCATAGAAGAAAACTTTCCCAACCTAAAGAGATGCATATAGACATACAAGAAACTAACCAAATTAAATTATGTGGTATAGAGCTAAATAGAATTCTCAACAAAGGAATCTTTTTAAAAAATATGTTATCTATTTGGATTCCACACATTGCCCTCTCCCAGTACCCCTTCCCAAAGTTCCTCATCCCTTTCCTCTTCCCCCTTGCTTCTGAGAAGGTGCTTTTTCTTCCCCAATCCCCATCAGGCATTCCCTTTCCCTAAGGCCTCAAGTCTCTTGAGGATTAGGCACATCTTCTCCCACTGAGTCCAGACCAGGTAGTAGTCTTCTGCTATATATATACAAGGGGACTTGGACCAATTTGTGTATGCTGCCTAGTTGGTGGCTCAGTCTCTGGGTCCAGGTTAGTTGAGACTGTTGGTCTGCCTGTGAGGTGACAGTCAGCTTCAGTTTCAGCTTTGATCTTCCCCTAATTCAACCATCAGGGTCCCTGACTTCAGTCCAATGGTTGGCTGTAAGTATCTGCATCTGTCTCAGTCAGCTGCTTCAAGGCCAGTCGGAGAACAGCCATGCTAGACTCCTGTCTATAAGCACATCATAGCATCAGTAATAGAGTTAGGCCTTGTTGCTCACCTACCCTCTGACCATGAGACAGATCCCAAGTCGGCCCAGTCACTGGACCACCTTTCTTTCAGTCTCTTCTTCAACAAAATAATCTTAAGTGTCAGAGCAGCTCTTAAAGAAGTGTCACTAAGTGTATGACTAACCAGTAGAGACCAGGACTTTTTCAAATTTTTATATATGTCAAATTAAACTCCTGCTAAAAAAAACCCCAAGAATTCTTTTCCTGAACAATTATTCTACAAACTCACCTAGAATAGGCAATAACTGCCTTTTTAATTACTTATTTTATTTATTTACATTCCAAATAGTACTCCTCCCAATAACTAACTTTTCAAAAGTGAAACTATATAAAATAAACATTGTAAATCTTGTTGAAAGATCTGTAGTATATTAAATATACTATAAACTATTTAAAACAAAAGAGTGAAATATTCAGATAAATAATCTAAATAATTCTGTAATGCTAAAATGTGTACATTATAATGTAACAGATACAATAGCTGAATAAACACTTGTTAACAACAAAAAAATGTTCAAAGTCATTAGTCATCAAGGGAAATGCTAATCAAACAACTCTGAGATTTCATTTTACACTGGTAAGAATGACTAAGATGAAAAACTCAAATAATAGAACATGCTGGTGTGCATGTAGAACAAGGGTAATACTCTCCATTATTGGTGAGAGTGCAAACTTATACAGCCACTTTGGAAAGCAATCTAGCAATTTCTCAGAAAAATGGGAATAGTTCTAACTCACAACCAAGCTATACCATTCCTGATCATATAGCCAAAAGATGCCCCACTATACTACAGAGACAATTGCTCAACTATCCTCACAGCAGCTTTATTCATAATAAGCAAGAAACTGGAAATGACATAGACATCCCTCAGATGAAGAATGGATAGAAAAAATGTGGCACATCTGCATAATGGGATACCATTCAGTGGTTCAAAACTGAAACATGAATTTTGCAGGTAACCTAGTCCCAAAAGTACATGTATGAGATGTACTCACTTATAAATGGATATTAGTCATAAAATACAGGATAGTCCCACTATAATCCATTTACCTAAAAAGCTAAATAAGAAGGAGGACCCAAGTGAGGATGCTTGAATGTTATTTAGTCTGGGGGGTGATTATTAAAATAATGATAGGAGGCAAATTGATGGAGGGAACTGGGTGGGAGTGAGTGAGGATGGGGAGGAGAATGAGGTGTTCAGGATCAGGTATTGGGAGAGCCAGATGGGCATGAAAATGAATGGAAATCTGCAACTGGCATGGTTGGGGGCTTGAGGATATTCCAGAAATCTGGAATAGGGGAGGCACCCAAGAATCAATGGGGGTGAACTTAGCTGACACGCGTGACAGTGGGTATATAAAAGTTGAAGAGGTCACCTCCTGTAGCAAGGGAGAAATCCCTGTGGAATGATAAGGACACCAACTTACTCACAAAACTCTCTACCCAAAATTTATCTTTTCTACAAGAAATGCAGAGACAAGGGCTAGAGCAGAGACTGAAAGGATGGCCAACCAATAACCAGCTCAATTAGAGACCCATCCCATGTACAAGCTCCAGTCCCTAAAGCTATTAAGTTTGCAAACAGGAGCCTAGCATGACTGCCTCTATGAGGTTTTACCCAACAGCTGAATCAAATGAATGCATAGACCCACAGCCAAACATTGAATGTATTCTGAGGACTCTTATGGAAGAGTTGGGGGCCCAGAAGGTGATAGAAACTTCACAGTAAGACCAACAGAGTCAACTAACCTGGATCTTGGGGGATCTCAGACACTGAACTGCCAACCAAAGAACATACACAGGCTAGACATAGGCTTCCCCACACATATGTTGCAGATATGCAGCTTGATCTTCATATGGGTACCAAACACTGGATGGGAGGCTCTCTCTAAAGTTTTTGCCTGTGTTTCTAATATGTTCTTCTATCTGGCCTGCGTTGTCTGGCCTTAATGGCAGAGTATGTCCCTAGCCCTGCAGAGATTTTATATTCCAGAGTGGGAGAATACCCAGAAAGTGCTTCTACCCTATCAGAGCAGAAGGGAGTGGTGATGGGGGAGGGATCATGGGAAGAGAGAATAGGAGTGGCACAGAGATCTGGATATAAAGTGAATAAGTAAATTTTTTTAAAAAGAAAAAAAATATACTTCCAAGATTAAAATAACAGTTGTCAGTCAAGAAGCCAAACTGAAAGAAAAATTAAAGACTTGAAAAAAAACCCTAATTTTTTGTACTCTGTTTTTAATGTATTTTTAAAATTTATGTACTTCTCAAGAATATCTATGAACCATATCTATCTGTGTATGTCATGTTATAAATTTAGATTAAGAACAAGTCCTTCAATGGAAAGAAGAGTTTGTGAAGGGTGTATACACTAATAAAATACCAACATCAGCACCAATCCACTTAGAACCTTCATGAAAATGAATAGATGGATCAATACACATCAGCTTTAAACACTGATTTTATTTGTAACTTGGGAGTCCTGAAAAGTTTAATAATTCATAACAGTATTCACAGTGTTGCTGTTTCATGGGGAAGCTACCAAGACTTTCTTGTATCTAAAAAGCCTCTGAGGGTAAAAAGAAAGCAGATTCTAAACATGTCAAAATAGCTCCACAATATTTCTAATTGGATATTCAAATGCTTGAGTGAACACACCCGGGAGTCATCACTTATGAAAGCTTAACCGATTATATTACCTGCAACTGTTTCACTGGAGTCTTGCTATATGTTTTAGAATCTAAATAGTAACACACTTTGTGTCTGGAGAGTTGGTTGTAATGAGGAAGTTTTATGTTCTTTGAGCATTCTATTCAAATAAAGAGAAATTAAGCATCTTAAAAATATGTCATCATATGAGCAAGGAAGACCATTTAAGTCATCTTCTCAATGGGTCTTTTCAAATTTCTTTTGATTTTTTAATGCTGTTTTGCCACTAAAATTTTATTAATTATTATTGTATAAGAAGTTCTTGAAAGAGACTTTTCTGAAATCTTTTGGGAAAAGAAATTGTCACAGTAAAAAGCCAGAGACTTAATTGTTATCATTTTTTATTATACGTTTTCAGCAAACTAACTCTTGAACATTGTAAATTTCTGAATGGTCTTACATAAAACAAGTCAAAATTCTTCAATTTTATATTCTTAAAATTCATAATTCTTGAGTTTTTAGTGGAAAAAAATGAATCAAGAGTAGCTAAAAGTCTGAATAATTATTCATATTTTTTCTCACATATAAAAGGGAACATAAACAATCCTCCAATATTTTCAAGACAGATTAGAAATGTAGTTTCTGATTTATATTAAGTCAATAAATATATTTGCAGCCACTTAAGGTCACAGCTTTTGACCAAATTATAGGATTATAGAGATTCATATTTTCCCCTTAAGATCATCCTTTGAAATTACCTGGTCCAACATTTATTCCATGATTATAGAGATTCATATCGAAATTTACCTGAATATCACCAAGAAACCCTGTGTGTAAACTCAGTGAATATGTAAATTTTGAGGCCTAATGAATATCTCAGTCTTAAGATATCTAATGTATTTCAAATACTTAATATTTGTATTTGTATAAGAATCTCTAATTACAAAACATTTCATTTGAATTTGTTCCTTCTAATGATGTGAACCAAAGTTGACCATGATGTATATCAACAACAACTGATTTAAGTATTTCTTAATAGTTCACTTATTTGGTTGTCTGAAGAGATGGCTCCAAATTTCACACCACTTATATTATTCTAGAGGACCAGCCCTCAAGTCCTAGAATCCACAAGGTTTGTGTGTGTTGGGGGAGGGGATCATTTTTGAGACATGAGTTCGATGTGTAGGCCTGACTGTTCTGGAACACAGTCCATAGACCAGCCTGGCTTCAAACTCAAAAAGATCCACCTGCTTCTGGCTCCCAAGTGCTGGGATTATAGGCATGTGCCATTATTGCCCAGTAGCACAATTTGAGTCGTGTGTGTGTGTGTGTGTGTTGTGTGTGTGTGTGTGTGTGTGTGTGTGTTGTGTGTGTGTGTGTGTGTGTGTGTGTGTGTGTGTGTGTTTCTGGCCAGATATTCTGAATTTTTTTCTTAAATTATTTTCTTGTTTGAATGTAATTACTGTTGCCTTTATTAAGTCAAAAATGAACTATTTCCCCTTTGCAATAGCAAGTCCTATTTAGTTTCGTTTAGGTTATAATATATGATTATGTAACTTTGATAAGATTACTTTAGAATATATAGAGAAAATCAAATCCATTTAATCGGCTTGTATAAAGACTAGATACTTGTGTGACATTGGTGATTTAATCGTTATCAAAAATAATAAGAAGTAAACAAGCATATTCTGTTGATGTCAACAGTAACAAATCTTTACTAAACATAAAAGCCTATCTTTGGCAATACTATTTCTATAGAAATGCTAAGGAAATGAAAGTTTTTGTTCATGGATTTGCACTTCAATTACAACTCTGTCTCAGAAGTGGCTTTCTTCTGCTTCTTTTACTTTCTAAATTCTTTCTTCTGAGAAAGTATAAAGAACATAAAAGATTGGGAGCAAGAAGACATGTACATTAAGAAGAAATCAAGTAGAAGTCCATCTCAAAAATTTTTCAAGTCTTTGTCCAATTATATTTCCTTTGGGAACAAAAACTAAAAATTATTTGATGTAACATTTTTTTATCACAAGCCCTAAGTACAAGAGAAAGACACTGAGGCTACTTATCAATTACAATTGCTGGAAAAATATCTTATTAAGAGTTATTTTTTAATTTGTTTCCATCTCTATACAGGAGAATTTCCGTTAGCAGGAATTTTCAGATTCATATCTGAAGTGTTCCAGATTGTTAGACTTTAGGGTCCATACCTTGAGGTGATGTTTGGAAGAGCTGTGGGACCTTTAGGAGATGAAGACTAAAAATAATTAACCATGAAAGATAGTGTAGATATGAATAACCTTCATTATGCATATGAACAATTTGCAGTTCAAAGAACTTTGTATACCACTTACCAGTAACGAAGCTTTTGCATTAAATAAATATTGAATTTCTCATCAGTTTCACTTGGTTGTTTGCTCAGAGGTCAAATCTTAAAAGAATTGGGTTTCAGACTTATGGGTAACTCTGCTATAGAATTCCAAAGTTATCCAAGGCCAAATGTTAAAAATATTTTTCTAGTTATCTACCACACTGGACCCTTGTGACCACTGATAAACTCATCTGATTATGAAGCCTATGGAAGACAGAAATTCTGTGATGCTTGCATACAAAAAATTTCTTACTGACACAATTGCTTTCACATAGCCTCTTACACACTAGCATAAAAACTAGAACAAGAACTACTAGCCGAACAACAAAACTGGAGGAATACAAATAATCTTATCAAATGTCATACAGGTTGCCATTTATATCTTTCAACAAAAAAGATAGCTTTCATATTTTTTATTACTAATAAGATACAGACTATTTCTGTAGATTAGTCTCGTCTTTAAGATGTGGTATCTTTCCTTCCATGTTCTCCAATTGTACACATGTATCAAAATGCTTTACTGCTATAATGTTTTGTAGATAATAAAATTATTATACTAATACATTATTATGCTACCAATAAATAAAATGATACCTGAAACATTAAAATATTCTCTGAAAAACTCCAAGCATGTTATGTTGGATATATATGCTTAAGCTTCCTATATCCCACTTCATTAAACTTGTTAATAGATTCCTCCATTCTTTCCCTCTCCCCCCTCCCCCATGTCAGGTTTATAGCTTCCTTTTAGATAAATGCTTACTGAATACTGCCTATGTAACAGAGACATATTTTCCACTAGGCACTTTTAAGAACTCATAATAACACCACACACTGATCATCATGAAGTTTTCCTGAGAATTGTCTCCAGTGAAAAAGTTCAGTCAGCTTGAAGCAAGAATGTCAATGAATTCTTTATATAGTGAAGAACCATAAAAGTAGATAGGGAGGCTGTTGAATCAGGATCTTTTCTTAAAGGTAGAAAAACCTGCCACGCTACAACTGAAGTACCCTGGTCTTCAGAAGGATAAATGAAATAAAGAACTTCCTCAAAGTAGCTATGGAGTGGCCAACTGTGGAGCAGATATAGTTGGCATTTACTCAAAAATAAAAGCATAAAGGATACTTGGCTTTAAAGTGCTCCCTACTGTCAAAAATATGAAAGGCTTTCCCTGTATATATCTGGCATCTTATAGAAAATTGAAACTCACACTGCATAAGTGGGAAAAGATCATACTTCAGGAGAAAATTCTTGGGGTGGATGCTGACTTTTTGCAAAGCTAATTGCCTCTGGTATCCTACATGAAAGAATGATGATCAGATAGTATTTGTGGGTTAACAAGACAGGATATCTGTAAGGCTGATATTTCTACAATGATTTCATGCAATGAAGCATCAAGCTTCTTTCCTGACTATATGTTGAACAGGTTTGCTCCATGTGGTCTCACAAACATGTACTGTGTTGGCCAAAGCAAGAAGGGCAACTGATGACTGAAATCTCCAAAATAAATCCATCTACATGTAAACTTATTATCTCATAGCTGTTTCAGAAACTGAAAGTTGACTAAAACCCTAGGTTTATAGACAGAAAAAAACATAGATTATATCTTTTCTTATAATGAATTGAATGTAGATACAAATAAATATTAAGATAATGTATCTTAATATAACTAATGAAATATGGGCTAAGTCAAAGATCTTTGACTATCCTAAAATCTTAATTTTAATTACTCTTGTATTTCTAATTTTTCTTGGATTGACCTCTATTTTTAAAAAGTTTGTTTACCTAAAATAGTGAGTTTTACATTGAGAGACATTATTCTTTTATGATAATATACTATTTTTTAAGATTTTTCTTATACAAATAAAATCTGTTTGATCAAGATCAGAACCACTTCCCATTCCTATCTTCTTATTTCTCCCATATCTTGCTACTTGCACTTCCAGCCTAATATATTTATTTTTTAAAAGCTCACAGAGTCCACTTAGTTCTGCCATTGCAGTCAAAGGAACAGGACAATCTACTGAAGTAACATCTCAAGGGCTGCATCCCTGAAGAAAACTAAGTCTCCCTTCCCAGCAACCATCAATTACTAGTAGATCCTCAGATAGGAATTGGCATTCAGTGAAATATACTAACAAACACTGCTTTACATGCATACAAGGGCAGAAAATAGATAAATGTTTTATAAGTGAGTCAGACAAGGATTTAGCTCCCAATCCAAAATTCTGATTTTCACCTTTGACTTTTAAGAATTTCAAGAACTCTCACTAGACAAGAGTGAAATTTTGTCTGAGACTAGTAAGGTCATAGACATTAGAAAAGATTCTGTGACTGGCACTTTGCTGGACCAGCACAATTCTTTAAAATGTTCTAAATCTTAGCCTTGTACCCACAGAGAAATATAGTTCCAATTCATCAAAGAAGCTTCTTTTTACCACAAGTGGAGACCATCACTGAAAGCCACAATTGAACATAGTGCAAAGATTAACACATCTGGAGATCCAAGCATCAAGTTAAACATATATATCACAGCTTCAGTGTCTATAGCTCAGGGAATATTAAGGTAGAAGTAGTAGAAAATTTGCAACAGAGATAAAATTCATAAAGTTTGCTTTGAAACCACCTCTCCTAGAAATGGCTGCATGAACAGGACTGGAATAGTGTTTTATATATCGAGCACATAAAGAGCAAAGAAATCTTTGCAAGACACACACGAAGACTGTCTGACTCTGAAGGTCACTGCTTCCTTACATCATGGCCACTCAGAAGTTTATGGTGTGTGCTAGTATTCATCTTTTTATTAGCAAAAAAAACAAAAAAAAAAAACAAAAAAAAAACCTATAGCTCTCAAGCTATTGTTTAAAACACATAAGTTTATATACCTATATATAATATACATGTACATATATGTGTGTTTGTGTGTATGTATATTTATTATATATACATGTGTTTGCATACAACTATGTATATACACACATATATAAATATAGCTATATATTTGTACATATGTATGGGTGTGTCTGTGTGTGCAGCAATAATGATGAAAGAAAAAGAGGCTGTTAACCTGAGAATGAGAGTTGGGCAATGGGTTTGGGAGGATACATTAGTGAAGTCAGAAGAAGAAAGGGAGGAGAGAAAGTGATATAGTTTTATCTCAACTAAAATCATATTTAAAAAAAACACCTCTGTTTCTTTTTCCTTTTCTGAGTACAGAATCTAATATTTCATTGAAATTGTTAATGAGATAAGTTGAAGGAGGTACAATATATTTCTCCTGAGACTTTCAGCATTTCATTAGAGAAACTTACAAGTCTAGGAAAAGACCTGCAACACTGTCATAATGGTGGTATTACCAATCACTTAAAAAGTAGTCATTTGTCCAGGAGCACATAAAATGCAAAGAAATCTTTGCAAGACACGTACCAAAGCTGTCTGACTCTGAAGGTCACTGCTTCCTTACATCATGGCCACTCAGAAGTTTATTGTGTATGCTACTATTCACTTTTTATATCAGCAAACAAGCCATCTACAGCTCTCAAGCTATTGTTTAAAACACATAAGCTTATATATACTTATGATTCATGGAGGGATGAGGCCACCCAGCCACCTCAAAAATATTAATCCAGAACTTCTCCTATCAAAAGGAAATGCAGAGACAAAGTAGAACAGAGACTGAAGGAAAGGCCATCCAGAGACTGCTGCTGTTCCATTTTTGTGACCATCACTAATTATATTTATGATAAATACCCATGTAATTTGTATTTACTGGCTATAAAACATTGTACTTCCCCACACACACACTCCAAAAAAAGACAGTGAACTTTATCTTCAGAGTAGTCAGAAATCCAGTTCTCACTTATGAAATGAATTCACACTGTACAGTGGGTTTCTTTTTCAAAAAATCCAAGCCAATCTCCTGATGATGGCATGCTGGATATCAAAAACTAATGCTTTCCTGAATTCTCATGCAAGCAACCTTGTAAAACAATTTCATGGATGATCGACCACTGCACAGTAATATCATGCAAGGAAATGTCAGGTAAGTGTGACAGGTGGCACTGAAGTGTAATAGAAAGGTTGGACCAGAAGTCAGAATTCTTAACTAAGGCAAAGTGCAGAGAAACTCTGTATTCACTAACTGTTGCAGAGACATGAAGATAGGGAAAGAGCTTGTATTTCAAGCTCAATTTTGCCTTAGGCTGAGACCTAGGAATAGATAAATAGTCACAGGAAAAAAAACTAACAATATTTGTTAATTTCTAACACTTGGACTTTCATGACACTCTGAAAATGGATGAGTTTAAATTTCACACAATTAAAAATGAATTAGTTTTTCTGACATTTTTGATGCATTTGGAATCTTATATGTGAGACTGGCCTTTATTCTAAAATAATAACTAGGTTTATAAATTCATGGCAAGTGGCAAGGCAGATAGAAGTACCTGAAAGAAAACCTGTCAGATTTAGCCACAAGTGTATCTATTTCACAAATTCAGAGACATGCGGCTGTTTAATAATTACTGGGCTTCTTCTTGCTAAGTTATAGTCAATGTTTAGTTGTCAGAAAATAACTAAAATAAGACAGAAAAATCATAGTTCTTCCTACCAGTCATGAAACATTGCAGAAATCCATTTGTTTTTCTGTTTTAATTTGTGTTTAACTGTATTTTTATTTCTGGAAATTTTTATTAAAAAGTCATGGCACTGTTTATCTTGAGAGCTTATTCTGTGGTTTTAATTCATTTACCTGTTGAGAAAGAATTAAAATAATGGGAAATACTAGAAAAACCCAAATAAATGCTCTTGTCAGAACGTCCCAATTTTTGACAATTAGTGTCTGAAGGAAAGATTGATTATTCAGGAAAATATTATCTGGTCTCATATAATTCATGTTCTCTTGAAATTGACTGGTATAATTTTTCAAAAATCAATATTTATATCATATAAAGAAATCTTCAAAACCCTTTCAAATAAATTCAAAACTATTAGTTCATGCAATAAATAACAATAGATAAGTGAGAAGTTCCTGTGACCGAACTCTAAAATATTATTAATTAAAGTAATATTGATTCTTCTGAAAAGTTTATCTATTTTGTGAACAAATTGAGACAGTGAGTTTCTTTTCTTAAAGACAAATTATTAGGGGAGAAACTATGTTATTTTTTAATTCAGAAAATATTCATAAGCTTCCCAAGAGCTGTTTGGCATGTGACTCTGAGTTATACTGATGAAACAAAAATTGGTCCACCTACCAATAAAGGCAATAGAATTTTTCACTGCACAGATAACAACATGAATTGAGGAATGTGTTTGATTTTGAGATTCATAGCAAGTGCTTACATTGTGAAATGTGGTCTTGTATGCTCAGGTTGAAATTTTTATCGGGCATTGTTGGGGACTTGACTTAAAGATATAGTGTTAGCCATGAGATAATATCTACTTTGAGATAAAATGAGTGCCTTCTATTGTCATTTCAGTGACGTTAGAAAGTCAAAAGCAGAGGCCACAGTGTTTCTTCAGCAGTGCAAGAAGGAAGAATGCACACACTCACTGAGGGCTGAGTCAAGAAATGAGAGCACTACATAGACACTTTTTGGCTTTATTTTTCATCACAGAAATATGATTTCAAGTATTTTCTCTCATGATTTTATATTATTGGCCTTGATTTTCATTAAGCCCGGGTCATAGCAGCCTCTCATGCCAATATTGTGTACCCACAGGCATTAATGAATGTTTTATACAGTGATTTATAGTTCACACAAGAGAAGAATAATTTTTGGAAACTTGAATTGATTATACTACAAGCATTATACATTTCATTCTTGAGGACTAGAAGAAAATAATGTCCACCTTACAAAAAAACCTTCTTGTTTTTAAAGAAGTCAAGTTAATGTGAATGTTTACGTTTTTAAATCATAATGCCCTGAGAGGAAAGGGAGATCAGGCACTGATGCAGACACTGTTACGACTGGACATTTATGACTGGCTAATGAAGTCAGCAATCCAATGCTATCTACTTTGGACAGATGTTATACATCTTTTCCAAAAGACAAGGTTTTGTACCCACTTGGTCTGTCCCTACTGTCCTTGACTTCTTTCCAAACTTTTATTAAGTGACAACTTTTGAATGGAAGGAGATAATTTGTGTTTGTGAATAAAATAGGCCATGTTCATTTGAATAAATCCTTGATTATTAAAATGCAAATTCATCATTAATTGGAGGAATTTATAGGTAAATATAGAAACCACTAGTCTATGTTTTTCTATTATTTTCTATGTAATAATCCCAGGTTACATACATATTGGATGATTTCTGTGGATTAGTCACAAAAATCCTTCCTTACGTTGTTACTATGCTGTGTTGAATTCTGACATTTGTTCAAATAATGCCAATATTTATTCCCAAATAAAAATGAAAAGTCAAGTTCATATCTCTGCTTAACAACATATATCTCTGTCTCTGTTCTCTGTAGTATTTTAAGTGTGAAAGTTCCAGTCACCATTCTGACTGGCAATTTACTCTCCAAACCTGTGTGCACCACTCTCTGAAACTTTCCGTATTCCCATACTGGCATTACAAAATGGTACAGAGACACAGTCTAGTCTATCTTTGTGTTTACTTTCGCCTATTCTAACCTTCTATCCCCAGTGCATAGGGGAAAATGACAGCATGTTCTTTTAAGTTTTAGGAGACTAAACATGCTGTTCAGTTTGGAAAGTTTTCCCAGGATTTGTGGAAGCAGGTCATGACAGACATTCTTGGTTCAGAATTGGGGAATCCAGAAAACAAATCAGGGAGCCACAATTCAGATTTACAGTTTTACAAAAACAGCTATAGTGCAGACTGGAATAATAATTGGTTAGGATGGCCAATGAAAACAGATGAAAATATGGGAACCTATGGGAACGTAGCATTCTTTCTCTAAGAGACCCAGGTGAAAAAGTAATAGGAACATGAAACTGAGCATTTCTAGTTCCACCAAAGTGATAAGACATCTGTGGTCAAAATTTTTCATTGAATGTACATTCCTTTTCTGAGTTGTTGTAGGAATGGTGTCTAAATATTCTTTAATAACATCCACTTGGAATTTTAATGATAAATCACAGACCAGGTTAGTGTTGTAAGCCTTTCATCTACCTTGTCTTATGAGTATATAATTGAGACACTTGAGTCATGCTGCCTCCTGATATGAGGCATGAAAGCCTGTTTATTTGCAAATGGCTCTAGACAGGAGTCAGGAAAAATGAGGAGAAAAATAAAGAGAAGACACCTGTGACCTAAGTTAAGACCTGCTGTGTGTGGAACCCTGAGGGGGAGCCTGGTTCCTGGTTGAGCTAAAGCTGGAAGCCCCATTGACCCTGAGTGGACTGTAGGTGCTTCATCTGATTCCCATGCACCAGGTCCCTAGCAGCAGCCCTCCATAGATTTGTGGCCATCAGGCAAGTAAGTGCTAAGCCCCAAGCCCCTGCACAGGTAAAGGACTTGGCCTGTGGTCACAAAGGCTCAAGGCAGAATTCCATTTTAATGAGATACTTAAAGGCTTGGAGGACTTAGCCATTAAGCTTTTCATCCCAGACACTCCTCCTTGAAAAAGATATTCGACCTCAGGTCCACCCTGAAAAGTGGGGTATGGCCTTACTCATCTACTTTGCATCGTGACAATAAATGCCTTAAACCATGGACTGCCTCTTCAGGATCTGCCGTGGAAAGTCATGGAGAAGGCCTTTGCCTATTGTCTAGCCCTCCACCTCCATCAAGCCAAGAACTCTCCCCTCGGGACCAGCTGGAGCTCAGCTTCCCCCACCCATACACACACCCGTTTAACTTCTTGGCCCCAGGCTAGATCCAACCTACAGAACCTACTCTGTTCTCAGCTCTTCTGCAGCTCCCAGCTCCTGCTGTCCTATCCCTTACACAGTGCTTCCCCACCGCTGGAGCAGAATGGTGTCCTGGGCCTTCCCTACAGCCCAACACCTGCCCAGGGACAGTGTGGGGTAAGCCCAGTCAACTTCCTCCATCCTGCCTCCCTGAGTGGCCCAGCCCTGTTGTGAAGCAGACACTAGACCCCATGACCCTACCACTGGAGCCCAATGTGAGGCAAACTCAGCTGAAGCATACGCCCGACTAATGATCCACCCAGAGATTCACATCAGAACTCTAGATTATTCAAGACTGTAAGTAACCCCTGACCTAGTTCAAAGACCTAGGTCTTTCTCTGGTCTCTCTCTCTCTCTCTCTCTCTCTCTCTCTCTCTCTCTCTCTCTCTCTCTCTCTCTCTCTCTCTCTCTCTCATCTCTCTCCACACGTGTTCCTGGCCAACTTCCCTCCCCCTTAGACTCTTAGCTACATTCTTCAAATCTTATTTTAGACTTAACTAGCTCTACTTAGGTGGTGACTAGCCTCCACTCTCTGTCCCTCATTGTCCCACAGCTGGGTAGTGAGGACTATCTCTATGCTCATGAATTCTATGTTAGAATGAAAAAGAGATGAGACAATGAATCCAACGTATAGCATTCACAGAATTAGTTCTGTCTGACCCTCATGCCACACTTATAATAAAAGGAAGACCAATCATAAAACAATTTAGGTAATGTTAGCAATTTTTATCTTCAACTCTACCAGTTTGTTAGCTACTATCCTTAAATCAGGTGTAAAAAAAACCAAAAAACAAACAAAAAAAAAAGTCCTTATACCAAACAAAATAATATCAATTAACCAATAATAAACTAAGCATTTAATTTAGTTCCAGATTTGTGGTATAAGTACTATTAACATTTGTTCAGTTAATAGCAATGAATTTATTTAAAGTGATTTCATGATTATGGAGACTACATATTTTGGTCTTTGCTTCTTCAAAGTAGTGCAAACAAAATAGCACAAAAACTTATGAACATTAGCACTTGTAATCACCTTTGTGTGCGTGCGCTTGCAGATAAAGCAAGACAATTGATGCTTAAGACCTGGTTTAGTAACTTAGTGAGACCCTTTGTAAAAAAAAAAAAAAATCTAAATACAGAAAAACAAACAATCTGCAAGGGAGAGTGAAGTGAGTTATAGCTCAATGGTAGGAGTATTATCATGTATGAAGCCCTGGGCTCATTCATAGTGACACAAAATGAATAAAATAACAAGTATAGTATCTGCATTTAATATATAAAAATAACAACTAACATTTTATTAAATGTTCATTTCAGGTCTTGAAATATAACTTTCAGCACTACAATTATATATATATATATATATATATATATATATATATATATATATATATATATATATAATTATGTATGTATATATGATTATGTATGTATATGCATGTGTATATGTTTATCTGTATGTACACATAAACATAAATGTATATTTTCCACATTTGCCTTATTATAAAGAGGAATAATATTTTAAAATCAAATTGCCACCTTTTGCAACATTATTAGAAATAAGATAAACTGGATAGATGATCTAAGGCTGATTTCCCTTCTGTTCATATCCTCTAGCTTTGGTTCTTGTATTTATTACTCATAAACATGCTCATTAATGATGTCATATGATACACACCATACAGGGAATTATACTAAAATAAAGGATTATTTACTGGTATCTGGAGGAGCCTGGGAGTCCATGTTTTCTTTCTAGCTAATAAGAGGTATTGACACTGGTCTGCAAATCCAATTTCAGATAGCAATAATTGAATAATTCCATAAGAATTATTGAGCACTCTAATCTTGTATGTAGATTCCAGATGTAGCTATGTGTTATAAGACATATTTTATTCTCTTGCTGCATAATTGTGTTATTAATTATAATGGGAGAAGCTTATACCATATCAGCAAAATTTATTACAGTTCTATGCTGTGTATAGCCCTAGATTCAATTCTCTAAACAGCCTTTCATGACTATTCACTCATTTAAAAGTAACATTTTCTAGGACACATCCTTACAAAATTATGCCAAGAGGACTGGAAGTTCTTTCTTTATATAATGACTAGCATCTGATCAGGTCCTTGTAGAATCATGCACACAGAAATCCTTCCTTTGTTGACACCTACAAACTGACTCAATATGGTTTCTGCTGGATTAAGTCTCAGAAAGGTGCTCTGTGAACCCATTGACTCAGTTTCTGTGTGCAGCTGTTCACAGTTGATAATGACCAAGGACAATAATTCTTTTTTTCTTTAGATTTTTCATTTATCTTTTGGTTTCTGTTGAGCAAATTTCACCTTTGCTATGGAAAACAGGGACAGAGCTATTCACTAGGTTATATTTTGAGACTTTACTTTCAAAATGATTTTACCAAACTAAAAACCAGCACTGATTTGAAAGAACTAAAATTCCATAAAGATATTCATTAGAAATTATTTAAACCATGTCTATTAAATGTAAATTGGAATAGACTCATACAAACAGCCATATATTTCTAAATAGTATTCTGCTACCCATGACATGACATATTTACCTCAATGGATGGACTACCATAAACACTTTGTTTGCTATGCTACAGTGAGACCAAATTGTTAATAATAATATAGATATCTAATATAGTCTATGAGTTAGTAATTTATATAATTTTTACTGTATAAAATAACATATATAATATAATAAAGAACTCAATAAAATTATGAGAAAGTATTATTAACTATCCCCCTTAATAACAAAGCTGATATATTTAAAGGCATAATATAATTAAGTTTCTTGAAAATGAGCTTTTGGGAAACCAGTTAACTAGCTAATAATATAAAGATATAAATTTATAATTTGGTTCTATTTCATGCATTAGTTTTTGCTTCATTCACTAAAGACCTATTACATTGAGTATGTATCCTACTATAAGAAGACAAGAGCTACAATCTGTCATATGCAATAACTAGTGTCAGAGTGGATAAAGCAAGATTCTTCTTACCACTGTTTCCCTGTCATCTCATAATTCTTAATTGAGATTCAAATTTGAAAAAAAAACTCAAACAAAATGTCAGAAGAATTCTGACACTTTTTTTCTTTTTTTACAAATAAGTTAATAGTGAATGTATTCATCTGAGATTTCAATATTAATTGATTCAACTGAAATTTGGGTCGTTACTTGCTGTTAAGTCATATTGATTTTGAATTCCAAATACATGATTAATGAACTAGGAAATGATTTCAATGTTCAAATAATCACTGTCCATAGATATAAATTGTCAGAAAAATCTATAATACAACTTCCAAAAAGACTATCTTAAAATAACCTGCTTACTTATGTCCAAGATAGGATACTCAGTAAAATCCTGCTAGAGTAGAGCTACCTTAAGAAGGAAAGCTGGTAGGATGCCCATTCACTGTTAAGTGGCCAGGCCCAGGCACAGTTGAATGACCACCTGCAGTCAGAGCTGAAGAAATGCTTTGTGAACTGGAATTGCTAGGAATTCAAACAAAATGGCATTGCATTTTGGGAAAAATAAGATTCACACTTATTTTTTTCTTTCATCCCAAAAAATCTGCCACTGCAAACATGTCAAAATATATGAGTTCATTAAAATGTGGTAAAGAAAACCACTATTTGCTCTATTAATACGTACTATGTAAGCATCACAAAAACATACACACATACATGCATGTGCACACACACACATACACACACAAAACATCCACTTGGCTCTACCAACTCAAAGACTGGAACGAAGTAGTCTTGCATCTAATATTATGTTTATTGTATGTCTTTGTATTAAATATGAACATAGTCAAAATCACATATATATATGAATATATAAATATATGAATATGAATATATATGTACACATACACACACACACACACACACACACACACACACACACACACACACACATATATATATATATATATATATATATATATATATATATATGAATGGTGTATGCATTAAAGAAACAAAACCAGGGTAATATGTGCTGCACAGTTCTGGAATAGGAAGACTGATTTTACATTGGAACATTTTAGTGTTGCTTAAGACTTCTCTTTGCCATTTCCATTAACAAGTTTTTCTTTTTTTTTTCTCTGAACAGCCATATTAATTCAGGCATAGCTTTTTGGGTCATTTATAGATAAGTGAAATGAGTTACAAAGCAGATGATAATTTCAACCCACCTCATCCACTCCTTTCCTATTAGAGTGCCTTTGATATGATGATGGAAGAGGATGAAGGTCCAAAAATTTAATAAAAGAATCAGGGAGTAAAAGAATAAATACTAAAATTATGTGCCATCTTTGGAAAAGAAATAGCAGCTAATCCATTGACAGGATTTAGAAATCTCAAGCATATATGTCTAAGGGCAAATGTGTATATTTTCCTGGGAGGATGTGTCTCAGAGCTTTCATTAAAACAGTTATACATCTATATTGAATAGAGTATATTCAATTTAAATTAGTCAATGCTAGTGATAAATTGGTCCTAAAACTACAGTGAACAGTTCCATATTGTTTATTGGAAATAGTACTCCTCTATCTACTAATTCTTCTATTATAATTCACTTTTACTCTAAACATGAATACAGTGTGATATTGCTACTAAAGCCACTTAACGAGTCGTATGAAGAAACAGAGAGGCTGTTGCACACAAAACTAGTTTTTTAAGTCTTAGAAAATGAATCTAGTATGATTGTTGTGCTGCTGCCATTTTTCTGAATGCCTCTCCCTACACTTACGCATCAACAGATCACAGATTCACCTTATAAAGAAAGACTAAACACAAGTATCTTCATGAACATTCGGAGAACATTTCTAAGATACTCCAGGCCTAAGTTGGAGTTATAGAAAACTGATGGCTTTTTGAAATAATGCAGAGGATAAAGCGTGGTAAACATCACTCCAATGGAAAAAAGAAAGCAAAGTAAACAGAAAATGTGGAATATCACAGACTGGTTTTAGGAACAGTAAGTAGAGTCGACTATATACAGTGAACAAAGCAACCTTGTGAGGATAATGAGCAGCATAAAAACTGGACAATACTGGCCTCTGAGAGAGGGCTGTCTAGATCTGCAAGAGGAGAGTACACACATGTACGCTCACAGATGTGTATAAACTTAAACAAATGTTGGTAGAAATTATTCTAATAAGTAGAAAAAATGTAAGAACTATGAGACATCACAGGGAGTATGTATCAATTACTACATTGTTGTCAAACATATTCAATCAAGTGGGAAATGAAAAACGATTTCTGTTGATTTCAATTATGGTGTCATTTAACAATGAATTTGCCATAGTATCCCTCTATTAGACATTACAAGTAAAATAAGAAGTTGGTAGAAGCAGAATGACATTTGTGGATTTTCCAACTATTTCTAAAGTTTCCTTTCTTAGAATGGATCCCAGTAATCATGGTTAAGATGCACTGTATGTGTAAGTTATGGTTTGCAATCCTGAAATGAAGCCACAGATTTCTCCATGGTTCCATTTCAAATGGTTTCTTTAGCTTGTGGACCTTACCACCTATCACTCCATCATCTTTATCACTTATGAGAATGTAACTATATTAAGGATTGTTATACCACGGTGTTATCACAAAGATGCCCTGTTTTGAATGTCTTTGTGTCCTTGGCCATCATACATAAAGACTGTTGAGCATAACCTGAGTATTTCAAAAATCACTACGAGGAGTAGCTGTTTAGTATGCATTTCTACTGTTTTATTTTTAATCTTCACATCTTCAATATTCACAGGCCATGTGACAGAGCTTCTCTTTTGTGTTCCTGAGCATAGGTTGTTGCGCATCCAAACATCAAATCCTTCTCTACCAACCAGTTTCCTCTTCTTATATATGTTCCTTCCTAAAACTATTCTACAGATTATTATTGTCTTATGTTTCCAAGTTTAAACTCACTTTAATATAGAAACTACTACTCTGAAGGTACTACTCATAGAGATATAATTACTAAACAACAATGCCCTACCCAAACCAATATTCTGTCTTAACTCCTAGAGTTTGTGATTGCCTTATCTGGAAATATCCTCAAGACCTTCTGAGGAAGAACATTAATCTGATTTTGTTATATGGGACTTTTTATTTCCTTAAAAGATTAAATTAAACAATTATGATTTACTTAATGGTTTTCATTTTTTGTAAAGACAAGCTTCTTTGATGAATGATGAGAAGTACAATTATCTGTGGGTACAATATTACATTTTAAAATGTAAATAGGTATTCTGCTGGTCTAGTAAAGTGGTAGTCATAGGTACTCTTTTAAGATCTACAACCTTACTGATACCTGGTATTTTCCTTGGTTACTATTACCAGGAATGATTTCCCTCTTGATACGTGGACCTTCAGTCCAAATAGGCAGGTATTGGTCACTGTTAACATCAGTGTACACTTAGGAACATCTTGCCATTCTGCTCATTGTTGTGGTTCACAGGCTGCTTAGCTGGAAAAGTCTATTGATTGCTTTTCCTCCCTGGCAGACTGCATAGTCCTTTCAGAACTGCTGAATCTATATAAATGGAAGGAGGCTTTTAGATTAATACCAACTCAAATCATCTGAGTTCTGTATCCTAAGGTCTTTAGCAACAGGGACTTAAACATTCATACTCTCAGAAGCAATGTAGGACAAGAATAATAGATTATATTATTTGGGGAGTAACTTGGGATACCATGGCCAACAGCTTGCACAGCTGTCTCCCATGTCTGTCACTGGAGTTTTTATTAGATAGTCAGTCAGTGACTATTGTGAGAAACATGGTTAGTTTAAGTGGCATAAATTAAATTGACTGTATCTTTATATAGTAAATACGTAATTTTTATATACACACATATATTTGATACCATATGTATATACTGTGTGTCTGTATGATCATATGTATGTATTAAACCTTTGTGTGTGTTACATAATTTACATAAATAAAAAATAATGATTTCTTAAGATTTTAGAAAACAAAGTTGGTTATTTGTTCCCCTCTTTCCTCAATAGAGTTGTGTCTCTGTTTTCCACATTTCCTTTCACATCACTTATATTCCAGTGTTTCCCTCTCAAGTCTCCCTCTATAGTTCCTTTAGACCTTCTTGGACTGTGTGTTACCTCTGTGCTCTATTCTACCATCCAAAGATTGGCACAGATGACAAAGATTCGGACTGCAGATGACAGAGAATATGCTTAAGTGTCTTTATGAGTCTGAATCTGGTTTATGTCACACAATACTTTTTATAGATCCATCCATCCATCCATTTTCCTTCAAATTTCATGATTTCACTTTTCTTATAGCTAAAAGGTATTTTATTGTGCATATATTTATTTGCCATTTGTTTAATTGAAGCACATTTAGGTTGTTTTCATTTCCTGGCTACTGGAAAAAGAACAGCATTGAACATTGCTGATTAAGTATCTGTTGAGTAGGATGTCACTTCCTTTTGGCATATGCCAAGGAATGGTAACACTGGGTCATAGAGAACATTTATTTTTAGCTATTTGGGAATTTGCTATACTGATTTCCAGAGTTGGTACACAAGTCTGCATCCCTACAAAGAGGAAATTAGGGCTCACTTTTTCAGACATCCCAGGGTTTATTGTCAACTATATTGTTTTCCTTAGTTATGCTGACTGGATTGATATGAAATCTTGAAATTATTTTAATTTACATTTTCTTCCTTACTAAGGATGCTGAACACTTACTGAGCTGTTTCTTAGCCATTTTTATTTTGCTACTGAGAACTCTTTTTTTAGGTCATTTTTAATATTTGGTAATTTAGATTCTGACCATTTTTATTTCTTTGTGTAATGTGAATATCAATCATTTGTCATATGTACAGCTGGATAATATGCCTTACTCTGTTGGTTTGTCTTCAATCAATTGATTATTTCTTTAACTGATCAGAAACACTTTAATTTTATGAAGTTCTATTTGTCAATTGTTGGCCTAGAAACTCATCTGTGAGACTTGGCCCCTCAGAAGTGCCTGAATAAACAAGTCTCAAAGAATGACAAAATCAATAGTCATACTAACACAGAGGAAAAATATCACATGGGGTCTCACTCGTATACAACAAACAAACAAAACACAAGAGGTGACTTGTAAGGCAGACTAACATCTCCTGAGGATTAACCACCTAAATATTGTTTGCCAATGCAAAATGGTCATCCCTAAAATCACATACCTAAAAAGAAAAATAGACTCAACAGGTTGTCTTTAGATATCTGTGCATCTCTGTCTCTGTCTCTCTGTCTCTGTCTCTGTCTCTGTCTCTCTCTCTCTCTCTCTCTCTCTCTCTCTCTCTCTCTCTCTCTCTCTCTGTCTCATATGTGTGTGTGTGTGTGCCTATCTGTGTGAGTATGTGTGTCTGTGTAACAATATTTATCAAAGAAAAACATAAGCCACCAAATAGAGTGGAAGTTAGGTGAGGACTGTCTAGAGCTTGGAGAGAAAGGGGATGGGAGAAGTAGGAGAAAAGTGAAGGAGTCAGTGATATAATTCTATTTTTTAAAGTATATTAAACTAAACTAAATTAAAAGAAAAACACAGACACACACACAAAAAAAAAAAACTTGAAAAAGAGAAACACAATGAAAAGGAGTCACTATAATAAAGTGTGGGAACAAAACCACACACATCCCAAAGATTACCCAGAGACACAGGGAATGAAAGTCATTCTAGAGTTTTGACAAAGGAGATGCTGTGCTGACATTTTCATTCTTCTTTTTATGAGGACAATTATAACAGCCTTAAATGATGAAACAATGTATTAAATTTATTTTCTTTTTTAGATATATTCTTAATATATAGTTATTACTGACCTGTAACTCACAGTGTAGGCAAGGCAGGCCTCTAATTCACTGAGATCTACTTACCTTTGCCTCCTGAGTGTGAGACTTAAAGAAGTTCATCACATGTGCAATTCAACCACAAGTATTTAATACAGTTTTTGTGGAAATAAGACAGATTCCTTAGTGTAGGCACTTTTTACTTCTACCTGTGACTCACTGAATGTGGAAGTCCAGACATTTCTAACTCAGAAGATGGATCAACTGAACATTTTTCATGAAATAAATATTGCACCTTAATTAGTTGGTAAAAAAAGATGAGCCTCATCAGTTATGCTTCTTTAGAACTAAGAATCAATACCTAAAAATTGTGATGGCAAGATTCTAAATAACTACATCAGCAATGTGACATGTTTTCTCTAAATCTTAAATGCCCTGTATAACTTTATCTAAACTCTCTACATGCCTACTCTTCACACTTATGTCTCTTTGATTTTTTCAAATGTCCCAAGCCATAGACCACCTCCAAGGATTTGTATCTATAAGGAACCTAGCACATTTATTCCTAAATATTAGGTAAATTTTACCTGCTAATCTAAATTCAATTCTTGCAATCGCAATTCCCTGACTCCCTGGAAATTTTATATGTCTGTTATCTATCTAACAATCAATCATCTATCTAACTTCTATCCATATATTGATCTATTTATCCATCTATCTATCATTATTTATTCATTTATTTTTTCACTTATCACTATCTGACAAACTATATAAACTTAAGATGGCAGTTCATGTTATTCTCTCTATTCCTGAATAAAAATATATGGTCTTTCCTTTTTGTCTCATCTCTCTTCTTCTACATTTTAAGCACATACAATTATTTCTGCCATAAAATACTAAATAAGTAAAACACCTTGACAACCAATATTTTTGATTAATTTATATTTTATAAAGAAAACTTTTTATACATTCCTTTAACAGAATGGATTCATATGTTTACGAAAGTGGATAAAAATATTTAAACTTCTTTAAAATATACTTCAATGTGTTAACTCATGTATTATCATTATTTGCTCAACTCCATTCAGAAACAAAATTAAAAATAATTAGAAGCCAACAGTAGAAGATCTGGTAGTGTACTGATAGCTAAAGTTCAAAGAGGTGGGAGTATTCAAGAGGTATAACCTGAAGTATTTTTTTCTAATAAAGGTAAGTTCGGAAGAGAGAGCTCCATGGCTACTGCTTCTATATAAAATGCAGCTTTCATAGCTAACAACACAGACAAAAAAAACATTTTACTGACATGATGCCATAGTACATTTTTCAAAGCTGCAGAGGGATCTCATTCTAAGCAATAGCCCCAAAACACTGCTCTGCTCTCCAGCTCAGTACTGATTTCACTTTTAACATATGTAGTTCCTTAAATATATATATATATATATATATATATATATACTATTACAATTATTATATAACTATTATAATATATTATATAATATTAAATATATTATATATAATAGTTGTATAATTTTTATAGTTTTGCTCTACCATATATAAAAATATTTATCAAATATTCTTAAAAACTCTTATGGTTTTAACAGGTAAGCAATTAAAGTTTTTGAAGCTGATATTTATAATTTTTGATGAATGTGGTGAGCAATAATCGATGAAATATGATTAGGGTTTACTCCTTAAAGTAAGGAAAATACATGCCTGCAACTATGAATATGGCCAAGAGCTCATGCTTGGGTCATGATATCTCCAACTGCCCTCTAAATCTCTATCTCTATCCCCACAGGTAAATGCAGATCTCAGCCTCATCAAACATGTGTCTTTGTGTAGCAGACAGTGATTGCTGCAGAGGCACACACTGCGTTGAGAATAAAGTACTGTGAATGTGATCAACTAAAACTGGAGAGCTGTACTTAGACTGAGCAAGTTAAAGTTGTACACTCAGGGAAAGAAGATGCCATCAATTCGTAAAAGAGCATGCAGAGGTATATGAACACTCTGGAGGGAGAAAGTGTAGAGTGCACTGATGGAATTTCATTAATAATCTCAAAATAGGAAAGAAACAATATAAAAATTTACAGGAAAAGTATAAGATGTTGAGAGACAGGGGAACATGCATCTGAGTAATGTAAAGGATAAGAGTAAGATATGAAAAAGACCCAAGTGTGCTGTATGCATTTATGACATTTAAAAAATGATAGATTGCTTTCATGTGTGAAAATTTTAAAGCATTGATATTTAAAATAAAATAATTAGTTGCTTCCCTGGCAATCAGCAAAGAGACACCTTGTTGGTGGTGATGTTCTTATATTAGTCAGAAGCAGAGCAGATGGTAGTCCTTTGTTCATCCTAGCTTGAAGCCTGATTTGGTGGCCAAAGCTGTCTTATGCTTAGGACTAATAAATATTAAATCAAATTCAAATCAAATCAAATCTAGGCAGCACAGTGCATCAGGAGGAAGAAAGATACTTATGGACCACCATGACATCCACATTTTCCCTCCAGCTCCTGGCACCAGTGGGTAGAGCCACAGATACCTGTTTTCTGTCACACCATGAGGCATAGATAAAGAATGTCACCCATGGACCCACAGCCCCTTGGCCAGCTTGCAGCAGGAGCTATTAAAATGAGAGGGTATGAGGTGGTCAAATGGAAAAAAAAAGAGAAGCAGAGCAGCTTGAGCGTTGTGAAGAGAGATGAAACTGGAGACTCAGGGTGGAGAAAAATAGACTGTTGTGAGTGGCCAACCCCACTACCTGGGGCCAGGGTGAGGTCTCAGCCTGTGCTGCTGCTGAGGGCCTTGTCTGAGTCCATTGCTATGCAGCAGCAGGGGTCTGTGTTGATTTCTGTGGCTCACAGTACTACTAGAGAACATGGGATGTCCCTGGTTGTCAAGGCTGCCAGCAACAGTGTAGTTGTTCAGGGACCATTCTGAATCTTTTTATAAAAAATTGTTTCTAATTAAATTTAAATTATTATTATATCATTATTATTTATTATTATTATTATTATTATTGGCAACAGCAAAGGAAGATATTAACTTAAATATGTTTTATTTGAGAACAAACATTTCATAAGCGAATTGCAAAAGAAAGTCTAACTCACTCTCATAGAAAAGAATAAATTAATGTGCACCAATATCCCATGCAGAATGACTATAACACATACATATGCACATATCACAAGCACATGTGTACTGTGAAATTATAATTTATCACTGAATAAAAGGGATGGCTAGTAAATATAGTATTAAACAGTATAAGCATTTGAAAATATTACAAATTACAAAATTTTAACATTAAAATTCCTTTGAAGTATATGCATCATAAATTACCAATTTCTCTCTTATATTTCTCCATTTGTATCTAAAAAGATAAGGAGTTCATTCTGTTATGTGTTTGTTAGATGTATGTTTGAAATAAGTTGCCATGAATTCTGTTATTTCATTTTTTCATTATAATGTTTCATTGTTTATATAAACATTTATTACTTTTATACTCATATTTCTATCATAGACCCAACCGACTGCTACAATGTGTTTCTTGTTTTTCTGTATAATGACGTTTTACTTGCTTATATGGCTGTGCACAAGATACACTCCTGGTAGCCAGAAGGGTTTGCTGTAGTCCTTAGAAAAGAATTACAGATAGTGATGACCCACCATGTAAGTGCTTATAATTGAACCTGGATCCTTTGGACGAGCAAAAAGTGGTCTTAACCACCAAATTCTAGCCCCTTGTCAGCCTTCCCACATCTGGACTCTTCTTCCTACATAAGACCAAGAGATGAGTAAATATGCTAGGTAGAACTGAAGGCGAGCAAAGATAATCAAGAAATACCAAGTTAAAGAAGTAGAAGCTGTCTTACCACTCTAAATTTTGCTAGAGTAATATCACTTGTTACTTGACTATAAAATATTAATGGTCTGCAATCTTGAACATTCAATATTTATAGAACTGAATTATCAGGTTTCTTATGAGCACTCTCTTTTGAGAAAGCTCCAGAGGAACCGTTTACTTCCTCTGGAAGTAAATACTGACTCAGGCCAGCTATTAATTTTAACTCTTCCTGGAATAGAATAGAAAGGTGCTTTTTCTTCACTTGTGCCTTGAATATTTGCTTCATTTTATTCCTCTGTTGTTTGTTTTGGCTCATTTTTTAGAGATTATGGAAGGCCTGGCATTGTGGAGGAGCATCTAGAAGCCCTTGGATCTATAACAAAAGTATTATTTATATTAAAGAAAGGACAAGAGACATGAGAAAAAGAGAATTTGTACACCCTGAATGCATAATTCACTATATATGAAAGAAAAATTAACATCAATTTACTGTTAAACTAAGATCTGAGTCAAACTTTTAGAAATAAAAGTGCCCTTAGAATGAATATGAAGAAAAAAATGAAAAGATTCATTTACCTAAAGTTTGACTTGAGACTTAAGCTCTGCGTGTAAAATATTGGAAAAGTCAGTTGTGCAAAATGTAGAAAAGATTTAATAAGATAAAAGTCAGAGTACAAGTCAAACTTATGTGTTAGAGCACCTGTCTTCTTGGTGCTTTCATCATCCAGGGAGTATGATTGATTCCGGTACATTTCCAACAGTTTAGATGAAAGCATGTATTGGGCTTTGAAGTAACTCTCTGCACAAGTAGAATTTCCAAAATGAAATGATAGATTCCTCCTTACTCTGTCATGAGAACTATTATAATTATAACTGAGCCTGTAGCAGAGTTTATAATAAAGAAATAAAATACAGATAAGAATAAAAATACAGATAAGCCTACAAATTCTTTGCTTTATTTCAATATTTACCCTGATGACTTAATAGATATTTATAAACACTATATAAAATATAATCAATAGTAATTTTTCTTAAAAAGAAATTAATATAATGTATGTATCTAAAAATCTTAATACCTACCATATGTTTCTTTGTGTCATATATTTACTTTGTTATAACAATCTTCTAAGAGGGGTTTATTAATTTGTTTTGATTTTTTATTAAATTATTTTATTTATTTACATTCCATATGTTAACACCCATTCCTCCTCCCCCTCCCAGAGTTCTTTATTCTCCCTCCCCTTTACCTATGACAGGGTGTTCCCTCACCCAACCCCCTTACCCACCTGTCCACCTCACATCCTCCAGCATCTCTCTTCCCTGAGGTATCAGGTCTAGTCTCTATAGGATTAGGCACATTATCTGCCACTAATACCAGACAGGCTAGTCTGCTGCTACATATGTGTCAAAAGGCCAGGGACCAGTCCACGTATGCTCTTTGGTTGGTGGCTTAGTCTCTGAAAGCTCTTAGGGGTCTGGGTTAGTTGATACTGTTGTTCTTCCTATGGGGTGGTCATCTCCTTCAGTTCCTTCAATCCTTCCCCTAATTCTTCCATAGGGGTTCCTGACCTCAGTCTAATAATTAGCTGTAAGTATCTGCATCTGTCTCAGTCAGGTGCTAGTAGATCCTCTCAGAGGATAACCATGCTAAGCTCCTGTCTGCAAGCCCAATACGGCATCAGTAATAATGTCAGGGTTTGTTGCCTGAGCATTGGATGGATCCCAAGTTAAGTCAGTCAATAGATGGCCTTTCCTTCAGTCTCTGCTCCATTTTTGTCCCTGCATCTTCTTAAGACAGGCACAATTCTGGGTCAAAATTTTGGAAGTAGTTAGGTAGTTCAATTCCTCCACTGGAGGTCCTATCTATCTAATGTTCCAGTTCTATGGCCCCATTGTTGAGCATCCCCATTTGTTCCTGGGAACTTCTTACATCCCTGGTCTCTGGGACTTTCTAGAGGTTCCTCCACTTCCCACCCCTCAATAGCTGCATATTTCTATTCATTCTCCTGGCCCTCTGGGCTTCTATCCTATCTTCCTGATACCTGATCCTGTCCTCTGCCCCGTTTTCCCCTACTCCTTTCCTCTCCTACCCTGGCCTCTCCTTCCCTTTGCCTCCTGTGATTATTTTCTCCTCCCTTCTAAGTGGGATTGAAGCATTCTCACTTGGGCCTTCCTTTTAGTTAAACCTCATATGGAAAAAAACAACCAAGATAACGTCTCAGTTCAGAACATCTATACCCAAATACAAGGGCATCCACATTCGTAAAAGAAACTTTACTGAAGTTCAAAATAAACAGTGAACCTCACACAATAATCATGGGAGACTTCAACACTCTACTCTCACCAATGGACAGGTTATTGAATCAGAACTAAATAAAGATAGAGTGAAATTAACAGAAGCTATGAACCAGATGAATTAAACAGATATCTACAGAGCATTTAATCACAAAACAAAAGAATATACCTTCTTTTCAGCACCTCAGGGAACCTTCTCCCAAACTGATCATATAATTGGACACAAAACAAGCTTCAACAGATACAAGAAGATTGAAATAACCCCGTGCATTCTAACAGAACACTACAAAGGAAGGCTGGACTTGAATAAAAGAAAAACAACAAAAAGCCCATATACACATGGAAACTGAACAACTCTCGACTCCCTGATAACTTATTTTGATTCTTATTCTCAAATTTCTATTTTAATCAACAGACACAATATATAAATCTGTCTGTAGGGATTTAAAAAAACTTTATAGAAGTAAAAATTTGAAAATCAAAGAATGTAATCATTTTGTGTTCTAGTAGAACTTGAAGCTTGAAGAACCCATCTTCAATATTTTATGCTAAAGGGTAATTATGTTTAGATTACATAAGAAAAGTAATTCTTCAGAAAAAAAAGATAGAACAGAAATATCTAAATGTCCTTTTGTCTCAAAAAGACTCTACTTCCTTTAACAAATTACTGTTTTGCTTCTTAGTAACAAATAATGCATGTAAGAAAATTATGTAATATAAATTGCAGTTGGGTATGAGCTGTTGATATCTTTGAACATTTGTTAAATGCTCCACTTATTATGAAAATACTTACTTAAAAATTAAGGTGAATGTAAAACATTATAAATATTCTGTTTGAAATAACACAACTTCCTTTTATTGTGTTCAATATGCTGTAGTCCAAGAGGGCAGGGTTAATTCTGTGTCCCAAGTCTAACCATATGGAGAGGTCAATCACAGGAAGACAGTTTACAGTAGATAAGAGGCATCCAAATGAACCAAGTGTTCATAGCTGTGAATATCTAGATGCATTTGTTTATATGCTCCCAATTAGAAGTTGTGTGTTAAAAAATAAGAAAAGGGCAAAGGACTAACATGACATTATGAGACAAGTAACCTCCATAGGTACCATTGAGTTCATTTTCTGTTGACCATCTACTGCTAGACATGCAGTCTACCCTTAAGAGTGGTTTGCCTCCCAATGAGACTCCCTTAGAGAAAACTAATTATTGTTCGCAAGTGGTTATGAATTGAAAATAGCCTTTGGGTCAGGGATTTCGGTGTCTGCCCATTTCTTCTTTCAGTTCTAGGAACCCAGCTGGTGCAAACCCATGCATGCCCTGTGGATTCATTCAGACACTGTGCATCCTGCCTTGGTCTAAATCACTGAGTTCATATGTGCATCAACCATGTTAATTTTGAGGGCCTTGGTTTCTTGGTGTACTCCATCATCTCTGGCTCTAACACTCAGCCTCCTCTATCACAGGGTTCCCTGAATTCTGAGGAGGAGGGCTTTGATGGAGAGACTCCTTTTAGCTCAGAATGTTGTAGGCTGTTTTTATTCTCTGGGTAATATGTGGTTGTGGGTCTCTGTGCCTGTTGCCATCCACTGCAAAAGCATGTTTCTTGGATGATGGATGAGCAAGGCACTGATCTATGAGACTAACAGAATGTTATTAGAGTTATTTTATTGCTATATTTTGATGTTGTTACTTTTCTAAACAGTAAATCTCCCAGGTCCCAGGGCTATCTAGACTTAAGCAGTGTGGAGTATGGGTTCTTCCTCATGGAGTTGGTCTTAAGCCAAATCAAATATTGTTAGGTTAGCTCCACAAGCTTTCCACCACCACTGTATTAGCATCCTTTGCAGGCAAGACACCAATGTAGATCAAAGAGGCTGTGGCTGAGTCGGTGTTTATGGTTCCCTTCTGGTACTGCATAGAGTACCAGAGATGCTAGTGTGTAGGGTTGATGGCTAGGCATTAACTTTATTTATTTATTTTATTTATTTAAATTTTATCTCTCCTTACTCTACAGATCCTTTTCATAGATACTTTGGTAATTTTATCTAATTTCTGAGTGCAAAGGTGCGAATCTCTGCATATATACCTATTTCTTGTGTTTTCTATTGGGCTCTTTTCCTTCTGTTTATTTTTTCCTAATCAGGAAAGTTTTCACTTTTATTTTATTATTGTATTATTATTCCTTAAAAACCTCTGTTTTCTAGTGAAAGACAGTGACCAGTCTTGATTGTTATAGACTGTGCTTAAGTTCCTCACTTAGCAGCTGTACCAGGTAGCTATGTACAGACAGGAATCAGGTCAAAAGATCATCCCATTGGCTCATCTCCCTTACCAGGACCCATAACCTATCCTAGCTAGATCCACCAGCTGTGGACCAAGATTTCATATCCAGAGCAGTTATCTTATGTTTTACAATGCCAATATCAGACATTTCCTCATTTTATATTGCTAGTAGTTATTTGGCACAAGATGTTCCATTCATCTGGCAGAATGTAGCTCTTTTTATCCATCCCCAAGGAAGACACTTCACATAAAACTGGCAGGAAATCTCAAGGGGACTTTTCTTATGCAAAAATCAGTCCCAGCTAGCTATGGTAAATGCATGCCCATATCTGTGTACTTGTATCAGGCTGTGGTAATTTTTACAGTCTTTCTTTGCTGATGACTGGTGACTTCGCAGGTGTTTTGTTTGTCTTATTATTTTTACTTAATATTTACTTGCAGAGTGGCCATCTTTGTGATATACTTTTTACTCCATATTCTTCAAGTACGTGATAAGATTTGAAATTAAAACAAAGCAGTATTGAGTTACTTAAAAGTGCATCTTAATTGCTTGGTCTTCAATTAATATGCTTTTTAAATAATTTCAACTTAGGACTGTGTTAGAAAGGGGAAAACCCGCACCATATATCCATTGATACAATTCTTCATATAGGAAATGATCTCCTAATGAGGGGACTGTCATCTCATCAGCTTTTTTAGTTATACCAAATCCATAATTTTTCGAGCGTAATATGCAGCATTTAAATAGTTGAGTGTCATAAGCTAAAAATGGCGAATTTCAATCATCACTTAATGGCTCTGCAAAGATACTGTTTTGGTGGTAACAGCTGCTGCATATGTGTGGAGAGAAAAACTCAAATGATTTTGGGTATAGCTATCCCCTTTCTCTCATCCTTACTCTGCAATAGTTTAACCCTTCACTTCAGTTTCTAATGCTATACAAATCGTTTTCTCTGAACAGAACTAGAGAATTCTTTGTTATAATCAGAATCATTCTGTTTGACGTTTGTCATCAACTGAATTAGATAACTTTGAGTGCCCACATGTATTTGTAAGACATGGAGAACATAATGATGAGTAGCTTTGGCTTTTGACACAGTGTTTCAATTCAAGATCTCTTTATTTATTCTAGTAAAAAAATCAATCACTGCCCAAGTATGAGATGAATGAGGACACCAACAAACATGAGATCCTAGACAGAGAATGTTCATGAAGCCACAAACCTACGGAAATAGCTAAAGTCTCTTGAGTAAAAATGGGAACAGGAGAGGAAGTCCTCCTCAGTGAATCATATACCTATTCATTGCCCCATGCTGAAAACACAGATACAAGTAACATATAGATGCAACAAGTTATATTTAGGAACATTATTGCATTAGCAAATACATGTATACATGCAATAACAATAGATGACAAAAGAGCTCATAAATTTGAAGCACAGAGGAGAGATAAGTGGAGGGCTTAGAGGGAGGAGAAAGGAAGAATGTAATTTAAATACTATCTCAAAAATCAACAAAGACAACAAAACCATCATGGTACACAGATGCAAGGCTGTTCTGCTGTCCATGCTGTCATTACAGGACCAACCCTCAGCACTTCCCTTCCAGGGCTTTTCTGCCAAGTTTTTAGATCATGACAGTTCTCTGATTTCCTGATGCTTCTGAATTACAGTTCCACCCAAGAAAATTTAGCTGATTCTCTATCAACTTCTAAAACCTATTTTGTGCTTAGGAATGCACTTATTATAACAAAAGAATGATGTAAGATAGGCACACAGATAGACAGGCAGACAGACAGACAGACACACACACATACACACACACACACATACACACACACACACACACACACACACACACACACACACAAGCATACAATCTAGCTGTCAATTACTCCATTTGATTAAAAGAAATATCCAAACTCACACTGCTATTGCAACAAACATTTAGCAACCCAAGTAGCATGTGTGGGGATTTAATCTGTATGTATAAAGCATCTGTTTTACTCTTTTTAAGATTCACAGGCAAATGGATGGACCTAGAAAATATCATCCTGATTGAGGTATCTCAGTCACAAAAGAACAAATATGGTATGTGCTCACTAATAATTGGATAATAGCCAAAAAAAAAAAAAAAAAAATGGAAAACCCACTATACAACTCACAGACCATATGAAACTCAAGAAGAAGAAAGACCAAAGTGTGGAGGCTTCAGTTCTACTCAGAAGGGGGAAGAAAATCACTCGAGGTAGAGGAAGAAAGTGAACTGGGAAGAAGAGAGGAGAGGGAGGAAAAGGGGGAGCAGGATCAGGTGGGAGAGGGGATTGGTCGGGGAGAGGTACAGAGGGACAGAAATTTGAAGAGAGGTGTGTAGCAGTGGGGGAGGGGGAGCTAGGGGTAGCCACTAGAAAATCCCAGATGCCAGGGACACAAGAGAGTCCCAGAACCACCAGGGATGACATTAACCAAAATAACCAACAGAGGGGAGATAGAACCTATAGAGACTGTATCCAGTGGATAGTCATATAGTCCCTGTTGAAGAATGGGGCTATCCACATCTCAAAAAGATTATTCTAGAATTGCTCCTATCCAAAGGAAATGCAGGGACAAAGAGTGGATCAGAGACTGAAGGAAAAGCCATCCAGAGACTGCCCCACCTAGGGATCCATCCCATCTGCCGACACCAAACCCAGACACTATTGCCATGCCAAGAAGCTCTTGTTGAGAGGAGCCTGATATAGCTGTCCCATGAGAGGCTGTGCTACAGCCTGACCAATGCAGATGCGGATGTATGCAGCCAACCATCAGACTAAGGATGGAGACCCCAAAGGGGGAGTTAGAGAAAAGACTGATGGAGCTGAAGGGGTTTGCAACACCATAGGAAGGACAACAATAACAACCAACCAGAACCCACAGAGCTCCCAGGATCCAAACCACCAACCAAAGAGTTCACATGGAGGGACCCATAGTTCCAGAAGAATACATAGCAGAGTATTGCCCTATCTGTCATCAATGGGAGGGAAGCCCTTGGTCCTGTGGAGGCTTGATGACCCAGCATAGGGGACTGCTAGAGATCTGAGGCAGGAGTGGATGGGAGAGCACCTTCATAGAAGCAGGGGGAAGGGGGAAGAGATAAGGGGTATGTGACGGGTAAACTGGGAAGGGGTGGTAACATTTGAGGTGTAAATAAAATAGCCAATAAAAATGAAAAAAATAACAGAAAATAATGAATATAATCTTTTATGTTCTTGTGTGAATTTTCTATTAATTATCCAAATGTGCTAAACTTAGTAGTTCATAGTTTTCATATGCTAAATTTAGTACTAATGGCTTTACAAATTATGCAGAAGTATTCAAAGTAAAATTGATATCATCAACAAACAGATTTTCAAGAATCTATTCTTAGGTGACTAATAGCCCTCATTTAATTAAAAACATGCATTCCTTTTTAAAAATACCAATAAAATATACCAAAAGTAAAATATTTTTGAATGTATATATTTTGTGCCCTTATTAGAGCCTTTTTATAGAACCAATTTAAATTATTCAGATTAATAATGGTTCGTATATAATTTTTAATTTTATTATTCTCATTTGTGAAACTAACATATGGTAGTGTGTTTACATAATTCCCACCCCATACTGTCCACACAACTCCTCTCCAGCACTCCCACTCCTCCTCAACTTTACGACCTGTTCTTCTTTAACTATTATGGTTACATATTTTCATGCAGGCATTCATACACACACACACACACACACACACACACACAGAGGCAAAAATACCCACACAGACATACTTATGCATATATACATACATTATGCTGAGTCGGTTAAGAATTGCTAAGGTAAATACGTGTTAAAGGATAGCCACGGGATCTATCTGAGAAGACTGTGGAGTAAAAGGGCATCTCTGCATCCATACCTACAGTTGCTGATCATGACAATGAGAAATATGCTTTGATGTCCTCATGGCTTCTTTTATTTCTTTATTGTGACAATTGAAATAGCAAGACCATATTCTGTGCTGAGTCAGCACTCATGTATGGCCTTGCTCTTAATTATTTTCTAATTTATTCCTTAAACAGGGAGGCTTTAGTATGTAGTTTCTACCCCTTAACAGTCTCTTAGAAACAATTAACAATATGTCTATGCAAGAGTGATTCTTGACTCCTACTCTAATGTTTTCTTCATGTCTGACCTTTTCCTATGGACAATAGACATCAGTCTCATTAAGTTTTTAACTATTTCCTTCTCAGTTAAATTCAAGGATTTAGCCGGGCAGTGGTGGTGCACGCCTTTAATCCCAGCACTTGGGAGGCAGAGGCAGGCGGATTTCTGAGTTCGAGGCCAGCCTGGTCTACAGAGTGAGTTCTAGGACAGCCAGGGCTACACAGAGAAACCCTGTCTCGAAAAACCAAAAAAAAAAAAAAAAAAAAAAAATTCAAGGATTTAATTTTCTACTGAATTCCACCTTCACTTCTGAGTCTATGACTATTCCACCTTCACTTCTGAGTCTATGATTAGCTTTATCAAGTTTATTGTAGATTGACCTAGTACAATTCAACTTTCTGAGTATCTTCTCCTTCTAAATCTGGGAAAAACATAATCCATGACAGAAATAGTAATAACATCTGCCTTAAAGACAAAGTATTAAAGTAACCATGCAAAAGCTCTTCTGTTTATTAATAATAAGTATGCTCTCTCCACTCTGTTCTAAAAATATCTGAGTCAATGATTAAAACCCACAACTATATTAGCTTTAATAACCACTTACACAGTGATACTCAATGCTTCACAGTAAAATGGATGTCATGCAAATATAATGTGGCCGCTTTCAATGCTTTCTTCCTGTCTCACTTCTCCTCAATGAGTTCTTAGCGCATTTGTTCTAAGAGCTGTTGTCAGCTTGTCACTCTTATTTGTTTCTCTCAACATGTCACTGATTGCAGCATTGAATCCCCTTGGTTTTTGTCCTGTGGATTCAGAGTAAACTAGGTGGAGTTAAGCTGCGTACTCATCCGTTATCAATCAAAGCATCAATTGTATTTCTATTCTCATTCAATTAATGAATCCGTTCATGACGGTCATAAAGTGCAGCATTCCTTACTCCTGATTTTTAATGCTTCGGTAAATTTATCGACAACTAAATCTCAAATATTTTCTACTGTTTACTCATTTATGTAATATGTTCTTTCATCTCTCATTGTTTACTCTCTAAATAAATAAGGAGCAAGTTTCTTGGCAATTTGTTTTTCTTTGTATTTTTCTACCTTATGTAACACATCTGCCCTATTTCTGTAATTAACTTCAACACATGCCCTCAGGTACACACGTTATCTCTTTCTGTTTGACTCTGAAATTTGGTTCTTTGGCATTCATCCTATTCTTACATATTAAATAAATTTAAATATGCTATGTTCTGATGTATCTTTATAAATATCCTATAATATACAATCTTAAAGACCTATGATTATGAGCTTACAAACATGTCTTAATTTTGTTGCAGTTTTTTCACAAATCTACTCATTCATCAACAATTATTCTCAGCTAGTTTATAGAAGACTATAAACTTGCTATCAGAGAAAGTGCTTTCCTCCTGTGCATAATTTCATGTTTATATTCAAATCTCTCTATTCTACTAATTGGCAGCAACCTTCAATGATGTTTATATGGATTCTATAGCTTATAAATACAGTTTAACTCATTTTAGAATTGCAAAACAAATCTAATTCAGATAGACTCTCCCATTTCAGTAAACAAATTAATAAATGAGGGACATATATGGTTTTGTGGTGGAATCTTGCTCACTTATACTCTTAAAGAAAAAATTCCTTGACTACTTTAAGTACAGAAGAATAGGAAGGTTGGAAAATATATTTAATTAACTTCTCTGAAATGTGCTCTTTGCAACAGTAATATTCTTGTCTTCTCTGACTAACCCCTTGGGATTTAGATAGTACTCTAGGGAAAGTACTAGTTTGGCATCGATTTATTATAAGAAAAAAAATACCCCAGTGTAGTGAAATGCCGGGGCAGGAAGGTGGGATTGGGTGGTAGAGAGGCAGGAGGATGGAGGATGGGATAGGGAGTTCTGGGGGGGGAGAGCTGGAAAGGGGATAACATTTGAAATGTAAATAAAGAAAATATCCAATAAAAAGTAAAACAAAATTATTTAAGAAACCATACAGAAATTGAAATGCAGTAAAAATAATTATATTAGTGATGTGTTAATTTCTAAATGGTGACTTTTATGGATAAGGAGGTTTCTTGGGTACATTTTCTCAAGGTGTAGTCTATAATTACAAAGAAAAATTGGTGACCAACATCCATATCAGCAATACTGAACTATGAGACCTCATGTAATTAATGATTTATTTACCTCCTAGGAAAATGGCAAAAGTTTATTTTCTCTATTTCTATTACTTTTATAATTGGTTGGTGGCTTGCTGATACTGGAAACATCTTTGTAAGTATACAAAACTAGATTGTTTTTTTTTTAAAAAAAAAACAAAAACCTATAAAACCCTCTAAACGGGAATAAAAATATTTGAAATGCTTCTAAGCAAACAAACTCACTAACTTTAGAGTGTCCATGTTGTATTGTTGGGTATGAACTGAACATCCCACTAATCACACTGAAATCATCTCAAAACATGTTTAAAAATATGTTGGTTCCTGAATGACTAAACATTGGAAATATGTGCTTTTCTTGAAAATTTACTAATTTATTGAAAGCTATAATTTCCATTGGTAAAAATATCACAAATTAGGACCTGTGAGGGTATTTTTTCTTGCTGCTAATATGAATACCTTAGTTCAAATACCCAGTACCCATGTATAATGACCAGTGTGGCTATATGTATACTGTTAGGTAATTCAAATATGGTAGGGGAAGGAACACATTACACTAAGTCCTGTGAGCTGCTTTCTCCCATAACTCTAGTTTTTGTAAGAGACATCATCTCAAGCAAAAATGCAGGGAGATGAGAGAGATGGTAGAACAGTTCAAGAGGTGTCACCTTCTGGCTTGGCCATGAACAGTTAACAGCGGGAATTCATTCTGGCAAATGTAGGTTCTATGACGGTTTTTCCTATGGACTTTCCCAGAGTGTATGTATGTACCCTCTATGGAACATCCCATTTCCTGCTCTATAACCTACTACTTCTGGGTTTTATGTATTCTTGCTGTAATATATAATTCCAGAGTATGTCAAAATAATGATTCATACAGGCAACTATAATGTGATGTTATTTTTATATTTATAGATATCTAAAAGTTGAAAATACTGAATAAAAAAATATGTTATAGAAGATAAGAAACAGCCACCTGCTTTCCTCAGCAATAACCAGAGGGAGAGGTGTTGCAGGCCAGCTTATTGAAGTTAGTATATTATGAGAAATACCAACTTTAAGCATTCTTCAACACGAGGGTGTCTAGGAGTCATGAGAGTGGATATCTCAATCTAAGTGTGGAGAAATCTATCTTAATCTAGGCACAGGCCTCTTGTATCACTCCCCACAAAAGATCTTAGGAATATTTTATCATGGTGGTTGATAAGTCTCTACTTTCTATGAACAGTTTCCCCCCTTGCTACAGTAGCTTATAGGGCCAAAGGTTGGAGCAGTGCTGCCAACTCCGAGGAGGGATTTGATCTCAGTGAGGACAGGGTTTCTATGGATAACAGGATTTGACTACACAAGATAAGGGCAAGGGCAGGAAAGGGCCTGCTAAGCCATCAATAAGACGACCAATAATAACTTGAGTTGGTGTGAAATAGCCAATCTGGAGCCATTTTTTACACTCTCCATGCTAAATTTTTCTTCAAAGAATCTATTTTTAAGTAATCAAGAAGTTTAAATTCTGAACGGGTAGAATTTAAACCTATTCTGATGAAACCTTAACAGAAACCAACCTTAACAAAAAAAAAAAAAAAAGTAAAAAAAAAATCAATACTTCTATCGTTACTTCTGGTCTGAAAATAAAAATAGGCTAAAATGGAAAAAATATCAAATGTGGGCCAAAAATAGCTTTATTAAATGTGATAATGTATTTTTAAAAAAAAATAATTCTCACCTTTCACTGTAAAGGTGTTTATTATTATTATTATTATTTTACTTAATCTTTCAGCTGTATGTTAAGTAAGGTTTTTTTTTGTCAATATATGCCAATTACAGGTGAAAATAATGTGGGATTCTTCTGTGACTAATCTTGAAATGGTCTGTTGTTAAAAAAAATATTGTAATATTTTAATCAAATTCTCCTATTGGTTTTAAAAAATATTACACAGAAATCTAAAAACGGCATATCTGTGAAGATCACTTTCCAGTTGAAATTTTCAAAGCAGGAAGATGCTCTGAGTGAATCAAGGTGTGGATGACAAGCATTCATGAAATCCAGGACAGACATGTGTATAATAATGGTTATAAGCACTCTCCACATAGGTTCAACATTAGTTCATGAGCCATGATCAACAAGATAACATGAAATTGAAACAAGCAGTAGAAGAAATGTTATAAGGGGCAGATGCAACAGCAAGGTGTGATAGCACTTGGGATAATGGGGTGTGAGGACAGGGTGAAGCCAGCCTGGGCATCACAGCGAAACCTTGTCTCCAATAAACAGGCAGTACAAGAAGAAACAAAGTGAGGAAAAAAGTAATAATTATACATCTGTGTGTTGTCTATTTAACATTGCACTTAAAATATACTCTAGTATAATTATTACACACTTGATATAATAAACATATAAACTATTAACATTGTTGGTTATTAGAATGTACTTTGTGTCATAGGTGATTGTGTATACTGTATTCTTATATGACTGATAGGATAGGAGGTTTGTATATACAATCATGTTGTGTTGTGACACTAGTGTGGTTACAGCAGCAGCTGAAGCTGCAGCCATTACACTCTCTTCACCTCTAGTATGACATCGTAATGTATGTATTTTTTTTGCTAACAGCAACATCATTTTTCAGTACATGATTTTATTTACTAAATTTATACTGTTTTACTTCAAAAATAAAAATTATTCTCAATAGCTTGCCTTCTGTGGAGACAGACACTGGTTAAATAAGCCCATTACTCATAAATAATAGATTGACTCAGATTTCAGTGACTTATATAGAAATTTGTGCATATGTTTAGATGCATATCTAAAATCTATGCTTGTGCATTTCAGGATGTAGCTCAGTTGTAAAGTCTCTGTCCTTTACCTTCAAATTCTAGTTTTTATTAGTGAGGAATTTTTTTAAAATTCCTCAGATCTTTCTAGGTGGTCCTATCAATGTGGATAAACTCCTCAGATCTATATAGTGGGCCTCTTGGTTTAATTAAAACACACAAGAAGTATTGCTGCTCTCTAAGCCATTCTTCAGCATTTCTGGGTGAATATTAAAAGGTTTTTTCCAGGGTTGCATGAATTTAAAAAATTAAATATGAATCATACTGGAAATGACACGATCCAAGTATCTTTCACCTAACTCACACCTGAGAATGAGTATTTCCTTAATGAAGATCTTCATCTTGCTCTACATGGGCTGTTTATCAATTTCTCTAGAGTGACAGTAAATCAAGTGGCAGCACATGGTAATGTAAATCACAGTCTAATTTAGTTGTCACCGTGTTGTGACACTTGGTTAAAAATGCTTTTTAATTGTGAGTATAAATTATACATGAACAATTCTTAGTGACAGTCTTAATACTACATCAGATTATTTCACCCAAGGGGGAATAGCAAGCATCATCAAAATGAGGCAAGAGGACATCTCAGATGTCTTAAATAGCAATTTAAGGAGAGATAATGATGATGATATGTTCTGCTTTAGTTTCAACCCAAAACCGGATATGGAAAAAAAAAAAAGGAGAGGGTAACAGAAAAAGGAAGATGTTTGAGTATTTTGGAGACATGAAGCACAGTTCTGTGACTCTGGAAGATGACCCTCAATTTCTGTTGGTCAGTCTATAAAAATGAGCTCTGTAATCCTGGCAGGGTTTTTCATTGTCAGAATAGAAACACATGAACTTAGGGGAAAGGGGGAATTTTCTACACAGCTATCTCAAATTAATGGGCTTTTAATGTTTCCAAATTCTAACTATACCAACCATGTTCACTACTACTCTATTAATAATGGCCATGACTTATAAACAGTCTAGATGTCCCTCAACAGGGTAATGAATAAAGAAAATATGGTGCATGTACACTTTCTTACTTTCAAACCACTGGGCTTTAGTTATATAAACACTAACAAGGTCTAACATGGTCAGTATAATATAGAATCATGCTAACAGAAATAAACTTTACATAGTAGCCATGACAGTGTGAGCTTTCTGCTTTCCAGAATAAAATTTAACATCACATTACAAGGATAGTTTGTTTTGGGAAACATAACTGGAAAGGGTAGTGTATATTGAAACTCAGGTTTTATTGAAACTGTGCTTATTCTTTTCTATAAAATAAAGACGGAAATTGTTGTGGTGCTCTAGTGGGACTGTTTTTGCAAGGAAGTCTCCTAAAAGCCAGCATGTTAGAAAACACATTAGTATAATACTCCTTAGTGGAAATTCCTCACTTCTACAGGTCTGAATATTCCTTAAGCATCATATTTGCTTGCCATTATTAGATCTTGTAGGTCTAAATGTCTTCTATAGATTCTATGAGATGTTGAATCTTGACATTAAAGGAGTTTTAACAACCTCCTTCATAGACTAGATTTTAAAATTTAGGTCAAGGCTTATGAGGATGTAGAGGAAAAGAAGCACTGATACATGTCTATTGGGAGTACAAATTGGCAACTACTATGAAAATCAGTGTGTTAGTTCCACAGGAAGATGGGATCAATCTCAAGATCCAGCTATAGCACTCCGGTGTATATAGAAAATGATGCTTCATTCTACTACATAGACACTTCAACCATGTTCACTACTACTGTATTCATAATACCCATGACTTATAAACAGTCTAGATGTCCCTCAACAGAGTAATGAATAAAGAAAATGTGGTGCATGTACATAATGGAGTATTTGCTCTTAATAACACCATGAAATCTGCAGGCAAAAGGATGGGATTAGAAAAGCCATCTTGAGTGAGGTAACCCAGACCCCAAAAGACAGATCTGGTATGTATTTACTTACATGTGGACTTCAGCTGTTGAGTAATCAATCTATAATCCATAGAAGCACAGAGGACAGGTGCAGAGTAAGGGACTAGAGGGAACAGATAAATCTCATTAGCAAAGTGGAAAAGAAAAGATAGTTATGGGTAGATGGTAGGGTGGAAAAGGAGAATCAAGTGTGAGGGGGGAGCAATGATGGAAGCAAATAGAGTATCAAACAGCAAAACTTATGGGGCATTAGAAGGGTAGTATGGAAACCTAATATAGTAGAAACTTCCTAAAGTACATGCATATATGAAAGCAATCTAAATAAATCACCAAATAATGGGGAGACCAAGACGCAATTGGACATTTTTGTCACCAAGGGAATCTTCCAGGACACAGATTGGGTTATATCTAATTGTTTTGTTGGTCAAAGAGGCCCCACTGGATCCTCAAACAACCCAATCAACTAAAGTGCTCTCTCTAATGACAGCAAGGCAAGTTTTTTTTTTAATCAAAACCTACATAATTATTAAAATGAAGATGTCAAATTGGTGCCTATAGAGCCTTCACCCCTAACTTTCAGTGTGTTTGATACAGTATGACATCTGAGTGCTCTCAAAAAAGAAGTGTATAGACTAAGCCAGTCACAATCCCTTTATTTGCAGTTGTGTCCTACCTGCCAGATATGCTAGAGCAATAGGAGCACAAAGCCTGAAGGGGTAAACCAACCAATGTGTTATTTGACTTATGACTTCATGAACTGAATCCTAAATCTGACATTATTTATTTTACTAAGAATTGGAATCATATACCCAAGGACCTGGGGCAAAACCAAATAATACTGATTCAAAAAATCTGTAGTGAAAAAAACCTCACAATTATATTCAGCTCTAGTCATACATAAGAGAGAGCCTTACTCAATTATCAGCAAAGAAGCTTCCTCCTGCAGCAGATGTGAATTAATATAGAGACACACAGTCAGTCATTATGCACAGTGAAAGAATTTGGATCACTCAGCCCTAAATGGGATGTCTTCATCAAATGCCTCTCCTCAGAGTTCAGGGAATCCCAGAAGAGGCAGATAGAATGTTAGAGCCAAAGGGGAGGATAGCAAGCAAACAAATCCCTCTAAATCAACATGAGCAAAGTTAGGATGTACTCATAGAAACTGAGGCAGCACGCTCAGGTCTCCACCAGGTTCTCTGCATAGATATTATGGCTCCCAGTTTATTGTTTTAAAGGGGATAACTGAGCGTGCAAAAGAGTGGATCTCTGTGATCCTACTGCTTTCTCTTGGGAACTTTTTGTTTTCTTTGTTTGTCTCACTCACTTTTGAAGTGATAGTTTTTGTTTTATCTTAAATACAATTCCTTTACATTCATTCATGTTATATTTTTACATGTTAAATTCATGTTTTACATATTACATTTCATGTTACATTTTTAAAACTATAAGTGAATGAAAAACATATATAACCATTAGGATAAAGGTTATCAAGCAGATTATCACTTATAGCTACTTGAAGCGGGAACATCAGTTTTCTCCATTAGCATGACACTGGGTATATCAAGTCCACTATAGGAAAGGAATAGTTGATTAGCATATGATTGGAATCCTCAGCTTTTTGTTTTTGGATTTAGTTTTTTTTTTTTTTCATTTTTATTGGATATTTTATTTATTTACAATACAGATGTCATCCCCTCCCCCCATTTCCCCTACCTAAAATCCCCTATCCCATCTCCATTCCTTCTTTATGCTTTTATACCATTTGGATTACATGCATGTATTAAGGTCAGTTCTAGGTTGAGGGTCTAGCAATACAATAGATGCAAATAGTCAAGGAACAAGCAATTCAATAAACACAAATAGTCAAAGAAAAAGCAAGGCATTATTCCCAACTATGTGAACACTCCAGTGATCACTGTTTCTAAGGGCTTATCAGGAGGACCAAAGTATCTGAGCCGACTTCCCAGTCCTAACCTAAGGTCATTTTCATGTCTGAAGCCTACTTCCTTGTACTAGCCTACAATTTAGATTCCTGCTTGAGATTACTTCTTTGTTAATGCCTGAGATTTAGATTCCTAACTGAAATTACTTCTTTGTTCTAGCCTAATGTCAGATTCCTGCCTGCAGCCTACTTTCTTGTCCTTGACCAATGTCATATTCCTGCCAAGGAGCCCATTTCCTTGTCTTTGGCCCAAGTCAGATTTTTGCCAAGCATCCCCAAAGGCTCTCTGCCTCTCCCCCTTTTTATTTCTATTAACAAGACTGAGCCTGTCTTAGATCTTTCTGACAGGAATGCCTTCCTTACCCATCGTAGAATATGTATTATCAAAATCAATGCACTTCTGTCTTAGGTTAGTAAGGCTCTGTGCAGAATCTTACCTCCCCTTGGCTTGCCAGGTTCAAGCCATGTACTTGACTGCCAACATGTTGATGCTGTTGAAGAAAAGCTTTAACACAATGGGCAGATTGAAAGTATGTGTGTGTGACAAAATGTAAAAGAGGAATGTTTCTTAGTTGTCATAGTACTATTAAAGAAAGAAAAGGTATGAGTAGTGAGTAGTTCACAATGAGATTATATAGCATCACATATGAAATGTCTAGGGTAATGATTAATTGGTTATAATCTATATGACTAAGGAAGTTATAATGGAAGTAAGATGTGCTAATGGTAGAGATGCAAATGGGAGGACATAGAGAGAAGTGGAAAGATGAAATTATAGAAGACACATGCTGGATGACTGACAAAACACTGACTGGCATAGTAACAGAGAGTTTGTTCTGTCTTTGTACTCACAGAGACAAAGATATGCAGGCCATGCTCCAGATAAATTCATCTTGAAGTGCCTCTCCAGGGAAGAACTGAGCTTTCAACTCAGCAAGAGTGACTCCTGACTAGACTGAACATTAACTTGCAGGGTGACAGTGTGTCATCTGATATAGAGAACCACGTACATAAATATCCATTACAATCTCACTTTTACATAGATTATTTCTTCATGAATGTCATCTTGTTAGTAAAACACTTAGTGGAAGATTTGACTTGTAAGGAACATATTTACCCAACAATTAACTGAAAAACCAAATGGTGTTTTCAACTGAAAAACCAAATGGTGTTTTCAATCAGAGTTCTGACTAAAGTTTCATGGTCAAGAAAATACAACTGTGTGTTTTGAAACTTTATGTAATCAAGTCCTCTAACATATAAAGGTCTGAGATTATTTTAATTAAATAGAGAGAATCTTCCCAGAAATATCATATATTTGTTAAATGGATACACTTTAAGTTATGAATTCAGTTGTATCCAAAATTTTTATACATTTCTAGAAATGAGAACCATCTGAATCTATTAAGCATCTGACAAATAATATATTAAAATATAATTATCAGGCCCTTCTATGTGTTTAGTCTGTAAAACTCATACTTGTTGGAGTGGTCAAGATATGTGTGCTTGCCTCATGTACTTCAGAGTATGTATGTTCACATAATATGCCATGTAGCTAACTAAACATAATATATGAAAACTAATAAATCCTATATGGTATAGGTATTTTTACTTCAATATTTTGACTAGAAGAAAGTACTTCTCAATATCACTTCTGATATTATTTAATATATATTTGTTCCAAGCCCTCCATTTTTCTAGTATACAGATCTAAGATGGTTATGTGTGTATGATGGTTTTGTATAAGCACTACATCTTAAACCATAATTATTAAAGGAATATGGGTCTTTTTATTTAATGTATTTTGTTGCCTCCTGAACCGACCAGCAGACAGAAGACAACGGACACAGGATCTCCTTCCCAACATGGTTTATTCAGGAACCTTGAATTACCAGCTCTAGCTCCCAGCCCTTAAATCTCTGTGTCCTCACCAATCAGAACCTGCCACACGGTCATTCCCGATTGGTGCTGAGCACTTACATCACATGGCCCGATCTTATCTAACGATGAACAAGCAAAATGCATGTGCAGTAAAGCCTAGCCTACGTGCCACCCAGGCTTCCTGAAATGGTGAACCAACACGCCAGGGGTGTCTGACACCCAGCCAGGCACCATCTTGAGTTCCGCTCCCCACAGTATTTTTATGTTTATGTCTGTTTTGGCTACATGCATATCTGTGTCCTAAATGTGCGCACTGTTCATGGAAGTCAGTGGCTGAGTGATGAAATCCCCGAGACTGGAGTTAGAAACAATTGTCAATAATGGATGTTGTATGGAAGAGCAGACCATGTTCTTAACGGCTGAGCCATCTCTGGAGCTCCTCATAGAAAAGTTTGGATGTTCATGTAAATGGAAGGTTTATTTTTATTTCTATTGTCAATTTTTATTTCTATTTTATTATTGACCTTTATATTTTTCTTAAAGAGAAATTATCATGCAATTGTGTGATAAAGTAGGGTCATCTGAAGGTACCAACTTAAGCTATCATAATTAGTACTTTTGTAGGCTTAGCTCACCTCTCTTTTTCTCCATATCTGAGAAATTCTCCCACAGAAGACAAGGTTTCCAAATCTAACAATTCAAAATGTAGGATGCCTCAAAAAACTTTACTCTTTTGGTCTTCATGAGGTTCCCACCAACGACTAAACAGGGCTGGCCCTGAGACTATGTCTTCTCTGCCTGGAGATCCCACTCCCTTAAAGGAACCACCTTTTCTGGCCTCAGTGGGAGAGGATGTGCATCAGTTGATATGTGGGGTGAAAGAGGATATTATTGAGGATGTCACCCCCTCAAAAGAGAAGGGGAAGGTGGAATGGGGAAGAGGACTTGTGTGAAGGGATACTAGAGGAGAGGGAATGCTGATACTGAGTCATAAAGTAAAAATAAATAAATAAATAAATAAATAAATAAATAAATAAAAAAGATTCAGTGTACGAAAAAATAAAATTAATAATTTCAGGATGGCTAAAATGTTGCTTTAGATTTTCTTATATAAATGGGTGATCTGCCTTATTTCTCGCAATTATAATCTGTTACTGATTGGTATGTTTCAAGGAAATTTTTGTAATTGCTGATTAAATAAGTTCAACTTTTGCTCAATACAAAATGAACACAAAATGACCCAGTATGTCTATGAATTTGTGACTAAAAGACTTAAATTTTGTCCTTCTATGACATCTCTCTCATAAGTCACTGAAACTTTTCAATGAAGTTCAATGAATAATGATTATTTTAAACTTTCTTCTTCCCTTTGATTTGTCCCCTGAGACAGCATAAAGAAATCAAGACAGCTGTATGCAAAATGTAAGAACAGGATGACTTAAACCATCTCTTCATCAACATTCTTCAAGGCTGAGAAGCAGTGGGAAAGTTACATAATGGCAGTAGGCACAGATGACTGGGTGGTTAAGATCATCCACTGCTCTTTCAGAGGCCTGGACTTCAGATTCTAGTACACAATTTGAGCAAAGCATCAGATACCTGATTTTGGGCTTTAAAGTCACCTGTATTTGTGTACACATAGACACACATTAAAATAGCATAAACAAATCATAAATAGAGCTGAAATTGATGAAAATCCCTAGATTCCAAGAGCACTCGTTTTTCTAACCCTGATGTTTCCACTTTGATGACTATAGATACGTACTAGATGGCTCTAGTATGTGATAGATTATGATGTCTCTGGTGGACCTCTGGGGGACACAACTCCTCAATGGTTTTAATTTGAAAAGCAGAAAAGATGACTAAGTCAGTGGCCTCCAAATATTTGACTACAATCTACAGTTTGACTAGTGGTACAAGTGAATTGCTTTAAGTCAGTGAATCATTTTTGTTTAAAATTCATAACAAAATACTCAAGCAGGGGAAAGGCTTCAGATACAGGAACAGATAATGAGAGAGACATTTAGGGAAAAATCAAACTATGAATTTCTTTCTTAATAAGGAATGTATGAATCTACTTAGAGATATTATTATTAGAAGAGGAAGGAGTGAAGCTCATACCAAAATCTCTTTTTAGATTTCAGTGATCATGGAACTCAATAATATTGCTAGAGTTAGGACTAGAATTACTTATCATCTGAAATGATCACCTTTCTCTAATTTTTGGTATTATTTACATTATTTATAACATTTAAGGGATTATGGAAAAAATTGCAATGGAGATAGGTTAAAAAAAAAAAACAGGTTGGGAATTGACACCAAGGACATTACTATTGATCATGTGTAGACTTCAAGATCTTGGAAACAAGGAACACAGAGGTTTCAATCTTTCCTTTGGACTACTTTTGTGTTTTCATGGCTTTGATGAGTTATTATACATTACTTTTAAAATTAATTTAAAATGATTCATTTTTTTCCTCTCAGACCCACTGGTATTAACAGTTGGGTACTATAAGCTAGCTGTCAAAATATTGAAAGGCACTTAGTACATTTATTCTTGGACTTTGCCAAGTGTGGCAAAATGTTTGCAAAACATACTGTGTGTGAGGAGCAGAAAATGACTTGGCATCCACATCACACCTGGTCGCTGCAAATGCTGTACTACAAACTTTCATGTTGATGATATATTCAAAAATCATTGCTGGGAAAGCTCGTGTGAGTTTCCTCTGCTTGTCAGTATAGCAATACTGCATCCATACTAGAGATAGGTTTGTCATTCTTTTTCTTATTCTGACTCACTTTATTCTCATCGCTATGGATATATGAAAACAGTGGCAGCTATAGCTAAGTCATTATGGAAAATAGTATCAGAATAAATCAATTCTTTAGGATAATAGGCTTATAGACAGAACCTCTGTAATCTCCTCTTCCCCAAAATAGATTTCTTTCAGTGGGCAATTTTTCTCATGGTGTCTGTCTCAATTAATTTGACATATGCCATTCTCTCTATATGAATACAAATTTGTCTGATTTTCCTACTTCTTTAAAGTTGTGTAGATACCATAAATATGTGATTTTCTGAAGAAAAATGTCAGGGATCCAAATAAGAAAACTTGATTATTGCTTAATAAGATAAATAAGAGACAGATAATTATAAACTATGTATCAAGAAACTGGATAATTTAAAAGTATTTTTCTGACTACAAGTAATTTTCTGCACAGTTATCTCCTCATTCTCAGCTACAAAATGGATACCTCAACAATATAAAGCATAATCAATATTTTTATCATGTTTTCTATATTGCTTTTTACCTGGGTGGCTTCTCCATAGCTTCTCAAATTTAACAGGTGCTAAATTCTAAAAACACTGAATTGCTGCTGCCTTTAAAAAATATGTAAAAAGCATCTTTAAAATACAGTTCATAGAAAAAATGGAAAAAATATAGTTTATGAAGGAAATTCAGTGTTTTATGTTTCAAACTGTTAATTGATTTTTGCCAAAGGACTGTGTAAAACTCCTGGTTTGTTTGTTCTATAGAATACAGTGCTGGCATAAAGTGAGTCAAATAGAATTGTGTCCAGAAGAGTAAACAAATATTTGCCATCAATTTCCTAAACATATATGCACATTTAGTTAGGTACCCAGTCAGTATTAAGATTACTGGGTTGTTTTGTTTGTTTTGTTGTTGTTGTTAATGCTTTGAGGGTGTTTGACACCTCTGCAATTTTGAATGCAGTCTCCCTTGAATATTCCCATTTTCCATCCACATGCTCTACCTGAGTCCTCAACAAAAGACTTGGAGAAGAAAATCAGCATAAGTTCAGCTTGATGTAAGATAATAACCAAAACATCAAGGGAGATGAAATTCCATTTGGGATTTGGTCATTTAATGATGAAATGACAAAACTGATACAACTACTTTATTAAAAGGATTCTTATGAAAATATAAAAAAATTTAGAGCACTTGGTATGTGTGTGTGTGTGCAGTTGTAAACACACACAAAAACACATACACACATTCATGAATATGTTTGTTTAAACAAGGGTAAACACTGGCAACAGAAATAAATATGCAAGCATAAAAGGAAGAAATCTCATGGGTTTTATGCCAAATTGAATTACTGTAGACAACTTAAGGACAGCTGAGAGAAGAAAGAGCCAGCCCTTGGGATAAAGCCTATAACTGGTTATCTAATACCAACTGGCCAACCATGAATTTTGGACTTACAAGTAATGCCACATGGACTGAGCAAGTGGTATTTATATATTTCTATTAAGGTTTGTGAGTCAAGGTCACTTCAAGTAGCAGCAATCTCGCCAAGCTGAATGGGCTTGTTAACTTACATTGAGATTATAAAATACTCTAGCACATTTAGTTGATTTTTATCATGGATTCTGGTGACCCAAGGCAAGAATTTTACCAAATGACCCAACTAGAGAAACTAATTTTAAATTTATTGAAATTAAAATATAATCATACAACTTTGCTTTTTTCCTTATCTCCATTCGTTTTGCCTGACATATACTTCAGCTTCCATCTTCTGTCAAATCTATAACTTTGCATTTATTTTGTGCTGTCTCTCTCCCTCTCTCTCTGCATGTGTGTGCATATCCTATAAAAATAAAACCAATATGCTCAATCATATATGATTTATGATGACCATTTAGTTTTGAAGAATCAACTAAGAATGTCTTCCCTTAGAAAGATTATTTATCCTGCCTTCAGTATTCTTGGTTACCTATAGCTCTTTGTCTATGGATGGGGACCTGTGAGATGTTCTTATTCCATTTAGCATGTTTATTGGTGTAATTTTTGCTCAGGACATGTTTAGGTGGTCATGATACTGAGAATTCATGGTTGTAGTTTTTCTGACTTTCTAGAAGACACATTTTTTTTTTAGCTCTTATATTTTTTTCAACACCATATATGGTGATAATCCTTGAATCTTAGGTGTAGGATCTATGTGTTAGACGGATAAGTTACAGATGAATTGGTCATCTGCCAATTCATTACTGTACCCACCCAAAGTTATAATTACTGGTTAATTTTAAAGTGGCTTAAGTTAATTACCTTCTAGTCATTACTGTTTCATATATATTACTTTTACCTTGGAGTTTACTTTTAGTATAAGCCTTAATAGTCCTCTATGCACTTGGACTATTAAAATAAATGTAAATGTGGGAAAACATATTGTCTTAGGTTCAAAGGAAAAATTGGTAAGGAAAGTAGAGTGTAGTATAAAGCTTTATAGAAAAGAGTAATCAGAAATATGCATTTATTTGTTAAGCAACTGTTCAGTACTGCAGTAAGTATGCCAGCTAATGTTTCAAAAAAACCTCAATATTTAATTCTTTAAATTTTTTCATTAACAAATGTATGTACTAGGCAATACACAACAGATACAAATCTACTCCCTCTTACTTGTGATGCATTAAAGAGAAATAAGTACACTAGATCTTCCTTGTCTCAGCTTCACTAAAAACCATAGTGAAAGAAAGAAGAGAGATCATACAGTGAAAACCTGTATGGCATTTTCTTTTCAAATGTCTTTTGTTGCACAATAATCAGTTACATGCAATTCAAGATATGTCAACACTACCAAGAAATTGCAACTCAGAAAGTGAAATTGGAAAACGTCACCAAAATAGCTATACCCTTAGTTGTGAATAGCTCCTGTTCTGATGGTTCCATTTGCCAAATCTCCACTGCATCATCACAGATAACTTTCATCCCATATGTTAATTTCACTCTGTATCCTATTTTTCAAACTATCAGTAATGATATGTATCTTGAAAAAAATACAATTACTAATCTAAGATCTATTGGTGGTCATTTATCTATATTTCATTTTGCTTTGCATTTTTAAAATGAAAGCCCTTTTTATATTGGTCTTTTATAATATTCTTATTTGCTGTGTGTATGGGTACATACTTGCCTGTGTCTGTGCATAATAAGAATATGCCATAAAATATCATGTACTGCAGAGGAAAAGCTTGTTTTAGGCCTAGTTGTCTATATTTTTGAGACCACTCTCCAATAAAATGTGTACTACTAGCAAAAAGACAAAAGCTATTTATAGATAAGAATGTGGACGACACATTGTATTGATATGTATTGGAATGTCCATTTTGGCAAACAACTTTGTGAAGTCTTAAAAGCTTAAAACTAAAACCATCATGCTATTTATCATCCAACTAAGAGATGTTCCTGAAAACAAAATTAACTCAAAGATGTACCTCTAGTCTAATTTATTTTTGTACCACAATGGATTAAAAATGGGGGAAAATTCTAGGTGCCCACCACCTTATGAATGTATAAAGAAAATGTGCATAAAGAACAGCAGTTAAAATGGCCATTTATATCACCAGTTCTCACAAGGGACACAGGTCACTGATGAAGACAAAAGACTGTAAACAGCACAGTTTGGGGAATAACAGCAAAATAGTGTCTTCTTGAAACGAAAGGACCCCTGAACTGACAAACTCACAGCAGCTGTGAACGTCTATAAGAGATTAGGGTAATCAAAGTTCTAAATTGAAGAGGGCAGGGCTCTCAATTCTCTACCATTAACTGAGAAATTTTAGTGTGGCTACTCAGGCAATAGGGTCAGTTGTCTTTAAGGATGCATCCTCCGTTTATTCAAATAATATTTAGTGGACATCCCTACATTTGTGAGTATTTGAGGAAGAGCATTAGACTCCACAGAGGACATGCAGAGAAGGAAGACCATAGGGAGGAGGGGAAAGAGAAAACAAAATTGGGAGCAAGTAAGAAGTTGGAACGATTTGGGAAAGAGTGGGGGTGAATTTAGGAGTAAATATAACATATTTACATTGTATGTTTTCAAAGAATCAATTAAAATTGAATTTAAAAATTATCATTCAATCATTAAAAGGAGCAAAATTCTTTCTGTTGTAATCTGGGGGGAAGAAAAGAGGATCATATCGAATGAAAACAGATTGTCCTTCTCTCTTCCAAATAAAATATCATATGATCTTGCTCTTGCTACTCATTATCAACTTGACAAAATCTAGACTAATCCAGAAAATATGTTTCTTGCTAAGATTATAAGGGACTAGAATGCCTTGATTACATTAACTGATGTGGGAAGAGCTTAATTTAATTTAAATGAAAACAAATGTACCCTACCATCTAGTCTTTGATTAGGGGAATTTCTTTCTGGACCATACAACATAAGTAGTAATTCTGAAATCTACATCTTACTTTTAAACTAAACAGTTAAGCTTAGTTAATTTACAAATTCTACAATCACAGTTTTATGAATATGTGCAGTATGCTTTTGCTAACATTTGTTCTCCCAAGGTATTATGAATGCCTCAGACATGTCTCTGTTTCTTTAATTGCATCATCATCTAAGCATGTATTTAAATTTCAAACATTGCCTACATATGCTGCACAAGATTGGCCATACAAATTAAGATCTTTGTGACTCTGTTTGTTCATCTTTAATAAAAACATAGGAATAATTGGTATTTTCTCTGGTAATAATTAGATTATTTTTAAGACTAAATTAGCAGCCGGGCAGTGGTGGCACACGCCTTTAATCCCAGCACTTGGGAGGCAGTGGCAGGAGGATTTCTGAGTTAGAGGCCAGCTTGGTCTACAGAGTGAGTTCCAGGACAGCCAGGGCTACACAGAGAAACCCTGTCTCGAAAAACCAAAAAACAAATAATAATAATAATAATAATAATAATAATAATAATAATAATAATAATAATAATAAATTAGCAAAGGCATGTAACGGACATAAATGGACATTTGGAATGTGGTAACGATCAGAACCACCTTTTCTATTGGTGTATTATCAGTATAACAGTGAGATCTTGCCATGCTTGGGCAACAGTATGGTAGCCCTAGAGAAAACTGAAAAGCATATCTAGGAAAATTTGGTAGCTGAGGTCCCCTTTGTCCTAAGAGAGAAGATTGTAGTCTGGTGTTATAGAGGACATCACATCTAATGAGAACTAAATACAAAGAATATGAAATAAAACTACTTAAGAGATAAGATAGACTTTTTCATTTAACTGGTCAACAAAACAAATATATTGTCTTCTAAAGGTAAAAGGGTTGAGTAGGATTTGAACATTACTGTGATATTTTAGACTGTTGGCTTAAGAAAATAAAACATAGATATCAGAATAATTATTTAAATCCTTAATGTTGATTATCTCACTATATTTGAGAAAACTGGGATTTGGGTAAGAAGGCTATGATAAGAATATACCAGAAACATGTGGATAAGGATTTAACTCCAGATATTCATTATTTTGTAGCATATGTGAGTCTCAGAAAGAAAGGGAAGGGGCTGGACAGTGGTCAAAATGGAGTAACAGCTGTATCAGTGAGCTGAAAAGGCCCCATATGGTTTATGGTCCTTAGAAGTTTATTATTGTATAAAGCAGACAAGAAAAACTTGTTAAAATTGAACTGTAGGGTAAACTGTCCAAAAGTGGCTTACTTACTTACACAAACTCACACCAACAGTGTCTGGAGAGAAGGCTGTGCAGTAAGGGCATTTATTGCTCTTTCAGGAGACTAAGTCTCAGATCTCAGGATACATGGCAGTCAACTCATAACTCCCTGGTAACTGCAACATCAGGGAATCCAGTGCTTACTTTTGGTCACTAAAGGAAACTATAGACATAGTAAGTAAGTAAGTAAGTAAGTAAACAAGAGATTCAAAAAGTAATTATATTAAGAATATTTAGCATTATGATCATGGATAGCTGGAACAACTACCCATCAACAAGGGACTTTACTTTGCAACAGATCGAGCTAATAACAAAAAACCACAACTAATCAAAATGTACACAACTGATTTATCTACAACCAAACTTCTGCCCTTAAGTCCCAAGAATCTGAGGCGAGCAATTATAAGGCTCAGAGACAGGTTGTCTGCTATAAGATTATATCCCCTAGAAATGTCAGAGAGGAAGCCCACGGTCGCCTGTCCAAGGATCATGTCACCCACATCAATAGTCAATCAAGTCAGTTCCTCAGAGACATGGCTATAGGCTTGCCTGATCTCAATGAAGACTCCTTCAGGTGACAGCTGAAACCAACAATTACAGATGGGAACAAGGAAACCATCTTTGTTCATAGTAGGAAAGAAGACAGGGAAAGAAGGTGGTATACGGGAAACATTTTCCACAGCCTTGAGGGACTCATTCACTGTATATTCAGTTTAACCTACCAGCTTATAGAGCAGTTGCTAGAGACTTTAGTTTTCTTCTGTGACAGGTAACTAACTCACTGTTTTCTGGTTTTCAATGGGGAGCAAAAGAATAAGACAGAATTAGAAAGAATAACAATTTGCATATGAATAAATTTGGGGAAAGGCTGGTGAAAGGTCAAGTACTGATCTTGATCTCTCTTAGAACCTCTTTTTATCATATTAATTGCTTGTCCTCTGTCATTTTTTTCTGTCTTTCCTCGTATCTGTGTGGACTCTATTTGGATTTGTTATATTTTTATCTTGTATTTGTAGCTTTTATTTAATTGTTATTGTTAACTCCCACCTTATTTTGAAGAATTAGCATCTGCTGCCCAACAAATATGATCTTTTTTTTTAGTTCATTTATCTCGCTGCCATTTACCAAATTAAACATAGTTCATTATTGTTCCTTGTCTTCTTCTGATCAATAAAGTTTCCTCTGATCTTTTTGTCTCTCTGAATTTATAGGATATTGTATGTAAGCTGCAAAAGTATATAGATGCTGACTGCCTAGAGTTATTTGTTTCCACAGTTAAATCACTTCTCAAATCATTTATAAACAACTTAAAGGTAGAAGCTATATCTAGTACAGTGTTTGTTAACATGACTGGCTTAGGGAAAACATTAAATATGTGGCATTTAATTATTATAGCTTATAAATTATTTAATTTTATTATAAGAGAGGTTTTTTTTTATCAGTGTAGATGAACAGGGGAGCTTTCTTAGTCTGCAAGGTGATTGTCATGCAAGCTTGAAGAACTGAGATTCAATTCCTAACACTCATGTTAACTGTCAGGTGTGGCTGACTATTTGTTAGCTCAGGACCAAGGGGCATTGATGGGAGAACTCCTGGAGTCTAATAACTAGCAAGCTGAACTATTAATATTTGTACTAGTTATAATTGATGATATTAATAGAATTAATAATAATAATGAATAATTTGGGAACAATTATTGAAGGCATAAAGCATTAACCCTAACTTACATGTGCATATATACACACTCACCTGAATACAGACATGAACAGTGGAAAATGTACAGACCCATGCACCACACACATATCCAGCACACACTCACACACACACACAAAACTAAAAAAAAAAAAAAATATTAACATCAACAGTGCCATTGCAGTCCTTTGTTCTTTTTACTTAACATATTTGGATTTTAAAAAAAAAAAAAAACCACAGAATTTCATTGTTTAAATTACAGCCATAAAGCTAGAGCAGAATCTGTACATGTGAGTTCATGACTCTAGTCTTAACATCTGGGATGCTGAGGGAAAAACAAAACAAAACAACATAAAGACAACAATGAAAAAACAAGGACCCCTCAAGCTGAATAGCAAGTTTGAAGCTGTCAGGAACCCATCTCCAGAGCAAAAATCAACAATGACAACAGCCTGGAATAGTAAACCATCTTTCTTGTGCTCATAATTAGCGCTTAGGAAAGCAGCTTTCAATCTGTGCTAATGAGAGCAGGGCATTGGATTCTGTCTCCTTAGGGTCAGTTTCCTTTCTAGACAGAATGTTACAGATGGAGAAATCATAGGCTTCTTAGCTCCCAAGAATGAGTGCATTTGTAAAGAGGACTAATTTAAAGTCCTGTAGATTGTTTCCGAATATTAAAAACTGTTCATTTGAGAGTATAAACCGTTAAGCACATACATCATACTGTTTGTTCACATAGAATCCACTTGTACTGACAAGTTTACTGTAAGAATGCTAATAATTTTGGCAGAGGCTTTTGCACTATTGACAGTTTTTCTATTCCGAGCAACAAGCTTGACTATTATTCTTTCATTGTCACTGGGGAAGAATGAAGCTCTCCCAACATTTTGCCAGGCATTTCTTATGCTAACTCTGCCTTACTCTTTACTGAGTTCTGTAAATAATCTGCTCCCAGAGGCCTGGCCTTTCATTTCTGCCTTGCCCTTTCCAATTCTGCTTCCATCTGACTTTCTTGCCACCTTATGTTTTATCATTTTTTTTTACGTCTTATTATTTTGTGCCCACTTCAGCATAGTTTTGAATTCAAAGACACAATTTTTCTCACAGTTCCAATTAATTGGCTTACCTATCCTTTAGGTGACCTATTCTCCAATGTCTTGTGCTAATTAACCACCCCCTCTTCTACCCCCCACTTCTCAACATACAATGCTGCAGAGGGGAGCAGAATGAAAAAGAGCACATATATAACTCTTAGGAAATGAATATATCCATCCAACTATCAGTCTCAATGTCTCATAACCCAGTGTGTGACTGTTTAAGGGAAGAGGTAAGCAGTAAACACTGCTTAGGATACATTACTGAATTGCCTGAGAGATCTACTTGGAAGAAACAGTTATTTTCACAAAGTAAACTTGTTTTACTTTGATAACTATGATGCAGTACCTATATTGGAAAGCATGCTGAAAAAGGAGACTGGGAGGTAGAATCATAAAGGCCTAAGATTTATGTAACTGACCTGAATGTTAATTAGAACCCACTAGATCTGAATCAGGTGAGGCCCTGAAAATTTGCATTCGTGTGATTACTGCCTTGAATATGTAGCATCCATAGTTTGTATGTGGTTTGGAAAACACTCTAACTAGTAATGGTTCTTTCTGTAGCTGCACGTTCTTAGCAAATGGCTCACCATATGGAAACAGCTTAGTGATATTTGGTAATTTAATGAGATAAATAAGGAGTAAAGAGACTTTGATAATTCTTCAAGAAGAAGAAGTGACGTGTGTGAAAATCATGGTTTACCAAAATATCTATCTGGAAATAAACTTAAACTTGCAATAGTATAAAAGCAATCAGAGATATGAACTAGAATGCACATATTTACATTTATTCATTAATTTATTGGGGACTGTGTAAACCATCCATGGTATATATGTATAGATGAGAGGACAACCTGCACGTGTCTGTTCTGTCCTTCTACTTACTAAGAGGATATGAGGGATGAAGCAGATTATCAGGTGTGATAGCAATCAAAGACTGGCAAGATTCCTCAGTAATGAAAGATCCATTATTTTATTTAAAATACATGAATATATTATTAAATTATATCAGTATTTAAATTAGGACCCAATTATTTTTGTGCCCAAAGAACTCTGGATTCTGAAATTTTCTGATAATTGGAGGTAGTATGAAGCATATACAAAGACAAAGCTAAAACTTCCAAGTCAATATGACTCTAATTGCTAGCACCTTTGAGGATACTAAACAAAGCATAGCAAATCAGTTGAAACAAAGGTAGCTTAAGAGAATAAAGTCAAGTTTCATGCAGTGTTATACAATGATAGTCTATCCAAGCATTCTGAGAATACATGGTGGCTTGCCAGTATGATTGTGCATATATCAAGTGACTAATGTCTATGAGAAATTACATGGTTTAATGGCATGCATAGTAGAACTCCATATTGCAACCAGGAAGTAAAAGTGTATGTAACTTGGCATTGTACAATTTGCAATAGTACACATCATAGTGAACAGTAAAGGAAGAGGATCAGCAGTTCAAGGATATGAGGCTACATGCTTGAAGTTAGCCTGGGTAACATGAAGAGAAAAACCATAAACAATGCTATTGTATTTCCTTGGTTATATAGAAAGCTTTTTATGGAATAATATTCTGTGAGATTGAAATTTTATAAATGCAAGAAGTTAAAGACGATAAAAGTGGAACTTTTCACAACTGAGCAAGAGATCCTGCATTCTGCTGACGTGTCTTTTCTCACCAAGCCTAATTGGCAGCAGCTTTTATTGGCGTATTTTCAACATCAAATGTTGTGTGTGAAATTAATGTATCTTTTAATCATTGTTTTTCACATTTAAAATTCGTTCTGCCTGATTTATTATCTTTGTTAATTATAAAAATAAAAGAAAGAAGTCAAATGATTCTGTTTGTACAAAAGCAGCCTGGTTATTAACACAGTACTTTACAGGATGCTAAACTTCGTGTGTTATCTTGACTTTTCTTTATTGTAGTGATATAGTGGGTAATTTTAGAGGTGTTTTTTTCTGCCTTATCACAGGAGATAAAATACTTTAACACTGTTTTTCCCTTTTAACTGTGCCAAAACCAGTGCCTTAGGAAAACAGTGATTCAGAGGCTTCCTGCCCTGATGGGACAGGTATTCTGCTCTGTGGCTGTCACTGATTCATGTGTGACATACTCTGAACCTCACTTAAAACTGGGAGGTAGCTGATTTATGGCTTAAAATGAAATGTGTTCTGAAGTTCTGATTCAATATTCTGCTGTAGTGTATTTCAACCAATGGCATTTTGACAAGGCTGCTTCTCTCTTAGAGGAAAGACTAAAAATACACATTTTATTTTCATTTTGAACTTCAACAAAGAGAGTAATTTGTAGCCATGCCTTAGGCAGTTTCTGGAGAAAGAAAGAGTCCCATGGGCTTGCTGGAGAACTGGCTAAGGAAATTTGGAATGAATGAAAGTAAACTCTGAGAAAACCATGCTTTAAAATAGTAATTTTTGAGATTACAATAAAATTACATCATTTTTCATTTCCTTTTCTTTCTCCCAAACTTCCTATGTACCCCTCCTCTTTGCTCTCTTTAAAGTTCATGACTTTTTTTGAGTTTGTATGTATTTACACATGTATATTTTTTCTAAAGATATAACAGTCTAAATACTGTCACACATATGTATGTATATGTTTTCAGGACAAATTCATAGTGCCTCAACTCCAGACAAAGAATTACAGGCAACTGAGGATGTTTTAGAGTTAGAGACAAAGTAATCCCTAAAGAAGAGTATACCAATTGGTTAACCACACTGAGTTGGTTAAGTAGAGAAATAGAGTTATGTCTCATTCCACTGAAAGCAACAGAAAAATTTGCTTTGACTAGGTAGTTAGGGATGCAGAGCAAGGAGGAAAAGAAAGAAAGCACTCAAGACATGAGATGAGGTGGAAACATTGTAGTCCTTTGGAGGTTCATATGAATATTGGTGGAATTCTCATGAATTATAACTGCAATTAACTTGTGGAAAAGTTAATTTCAGTTGTCAACTTGAAAAAATCTAGAAGGACCTATTAGATATGGTCTGGGCATGCCTGTGGGTAATTATCTTGGTTAAGTTAACTGAGATGGAAAGACAAGCCCACTGTGGGTGGCACCATTCCCTGGACTAGAATGTTAACCTATATAAAAGGAAAAACCAAGCTGTGAGGATAATACTCATAGTTCCCTGCTTCTTAATTTTGGATATTTAATGATTATTACTGCCATCTTAAATTCCCTGCAGTGATCGACTCTAATTTTAAACTGTAAGCTAAAATAAACCTTTCTCTTGTAACTTATTTTGTCACAGGATTTTGTCTTAGCAATAACAACAAAACAAAAACCAAAAATTACCATATAGTTCCCTTATGGTTGTATGTAAAACCATATGGGTTGAAGATTGTTGCAGTTCATGAAAGTAATAGTCTCCCTCTTAATGAAAAATAATTAGCAAAAGTTAACCATCAGAATTCTAATTTACAGCTCTAATAATGAGGGCTGTTTTTCATTATATTAAAAATTATGTTTATAAATATAATTATCTAAGTGTAACTCAAGGTCAATTATCTTTGTACTGTTAAATGGGTCTTCACCTTTTTAAGCTACATTTCCATGGGGCCTGTGACTTAATTGCAATTTTATTGCTTATTTCTGAAATTTACTAACTTTATATGATACCCAATTATGACTCTTAAGACTACTTGAATATTGGATTCATATAAAGAACTGCAACAATACCAATATGTTGTAAGTAATCAAGTTAATGGACTATTATAAATAAATAATGTATCATTTCAATGTATACTACTTATGCTGTATGATTTTAATAGATTTACATTGTTCTGTGTTTCCTTTTCTACTCAATAGTTGAACACAATCATGGAAAAATATCATATTACATTGTCTTTCACTAAGAATTTGTTCTAAATTAGTTTTGGCACAGTTTTTATAACATAATGTTGACTGGGATTATTAGAATATCAAAATCTGTTCCACAGCACATGACTCATTAGCAATCTTCAAAACCATGTGTACTTTCATGGTGGGTTACTGAGAAGTCTTGCCAAACAGTTTTACATTAATTAGGATATCCAAAGAATTCTGGAATCTACTTTTTCTACTTGTTTATATAATCAATATTTCTATATTTCCTTCAATCATATAACAAAACTTCTGTTCTTTTCATATTTAAATAACTGAAATGAAGCTGAGAAGATAGCTCACTTGGTAGTCTTTGCTTTGCAAAGGGTAGGACTGGAGTTGAATGCTCAAAAATATGTAAAATGCCAATTCCTGTATTGTAAGTTTGTATTAACAATACAGGAGAGGAGGAGACAAGAAGAGTCCAGGGTCTTGTTGACCATCCAGGCTAGCCTCCATGGTCAACTTCAGTCACTGAGAAATGTTGTGTTAGAATAAGTTGCTTGTAGTTTCTGAATAATTATAATCAGGATTGCCTTTCAGCTTTCATATGCTTAAAAACACATTCATAAACACTGGTACATACATAAGTACTTGCAAATGCACAATGAAATAAATAAAATGTGAAAATAAAATTACATAAACATAACTTTATTTTTTTATTTGATTCAATGAATTTTGTTCAAATATGTTCCATGATGTTTGATGCTTGTGTTTGTTCATGACCTTATTATTTTTGCCAAAATATATAGTTATGGTATATAATAATATAATTACTTATATATCATCTTCTCATCAATCATGAAACACTTGGATTTCTCTCTCTTAACCTACCTAGTCTTCTATATTTATGTCTTTTTTTATCTTTGGCCATATGAGAGTCAAAGAATATCTTCCTCCAAGTGTATTTCAAGAAAGACAGAAAATTCATGATCTATACTATAGATTTTTCATGATTAAGCCTGCTTTTCCCACTCTAATCTCATAAGATTATCTGTTGTTTGAGAATAAGAAATATAAAAATAAATGTCTCATTTCTTTCCCAGGACTTATCAGAAGACCAGACAGAACAACAGATGTTTGAAATTTCTACAAGATTTTAACAGCAAGAGATATATTTTGTTACTTTTGTTTCTAGATATCCTTGTAAAATAAAGCTAACTGTTATATACTAAGACCCGAAGACACAGTTTTATCTAGATCTACTTGATGCAGAAACTTAGGTAAATTTATTCAAAGGAATTTTAGAGAATTAAATTTTATGCCAATACCACATGGAACAAAAATAATGCACTAGATGTCAATATATGCACTTTAATTGTGTGAATTGATTAAGAGTTAATACAATAATTTTCCAGTGATCAAGAAGGAATCTGATTGTCCTCTTAAATTTTTTGAACAAAAACAGATGGATTTGAGAGGGTGAGGAGATGGGGAGTATCTGGGAGGAGATGCTAAAGGAGAAACCATGTTCAGAATATAGTGTAAGAAAAAAGAATTTCAATAAAAGACAAATATAAGACAAAAAAAAATGAGTAAAGTTAATTAATTTTTCTGAATTTTCTCATGCACTCTAAGAATTTTTTCATTTTACATATTAAACATCCAATCATACCTTAAACAAAAACACAAACACTAATTTTGCTCTATTAATGACACTTGTATTAGGGTATATGACTTTGATATGGACTAATAGTATTTCTATTCATAATTTACTTATACATCTATAAATAAACATTTTAAGCATGTCAAGTCCAGGCAGTAGAATAGCTTGAATTATGTCCTTAATGGCAAAACTGAGAAGTCCTAGCAGTTATTGCCATGTAATGGAGCTTTATTTGGTGATGCCATCTTTACAGGATAATCTAATTACATATACCTATACCTACAGTAAGTAGGACATCATACAATATGGCTGCTGTCTTCATTTAAAAAAAAAACACAAGGATTAACATCAAGTTACATGATAGGACAGTAGAACATGAAAACAATGAATTGTTAAACACCAAGGAAAGGTCAGAACTCAAGATGATCTCATCTTTTAGAGGGACATGGCCTTAATGACACTTTTTTTCAGACTTCCAGAACTATGATGCAATGCATTCTTGTTTTGAATACTGTGTTTGTTCTTGATACTTTGATTTGATAACCATAGTAAATTAATTCTAAGATAAAAAGAAAGAAAAAGTAAAGTCCCCTTTTTGATGTAAAATTTGACGTTATAATATCATTACATTTCTTCTATCTCTTTCTTTCTTTCAACCACTCCCATATATCTTGTCCTTGCTTAACATAAAATGAAGTCTCTTCCTTTCTTAATTGAGATAAAGGTTCACTGACTTTATGACCTTAAGTATCTTACACAAATACTTTATCAAAAATATTTTCAGAGAAATTTAATTAAAAGTGGCATTATATGATCATATTTATATGACATACAATTTTATCTAAAAGTTTCATTGATAATACAAAGTAAGAATGTAAAAATAATAAATTATCTGTTTACCTTAAACCAAAGTTCAGCCATGGCTTCAAGCACAAGCCAAGAAAACGTTTCATCAGGTGTAGCATAAATTATCGCTATGCAAAGAAATGCAAATGCTTTCTGGAATATAGTATAAGATAACATACTGGATTTGTTATGTGCATAGAAATAAAGATGTATTTGAATATATTCAGCAAAATATATTTAACAAAATCACAAAAATGAATCTAAACATACCTAGGATGACACCTGGCTTGGAACTAAATCTTTTTTGGTAGCATAGTGATTTTAGAGTAATTTAAAATTTACATTCAGAGTTTAAGAACAACAACTGTGCTGTGGAGGATTAAACACTAGAATATTTATAACACAGTTAATGCTCACTGCTCCATTACCATTTCAACTTTGAGACTCAGGAAAAAGGGGCATCCTGTAGGTCTTCTCTGACAGCTCATGTTGATTGTGTTGAATTTTACTGACAATATTCTTACAAAACATATTCTATTCATTGAAATGAGGTATGTGAACTCTTTGAGCTGAAGTGAATTCTAGCATCTCAAGTTTCAAATATAACATGTCTCCATGATGTCATTATTCTGTAGGTAGAATGCATAGGAGCATAATCCGCCTTAATTTCCTTTGCATTATGATGTGACTATCTCCCAGATTATTCTGTATAAGAATGGAGGCATTGTAACTAGTGTCATACTTAAGGGTGCATGTTAGATTCCTCTTAAGAGAAGAAATAGTTAAAAAGAAGCATTAAATATCAATTATGAATTTAATTTATCTACAGCTGCACAATAATTTAGCTTTAAATATTTTAATGTAATTGTTCACTACTTTATTCATGCTCATTTACATAATAATGATGAAATAAATTGGTTTTATTTTTAGCCTGTAATAATGCATTTTCATGTTAAATTATGAGAGGGAGCAAAAATGACTCTATAGGTTTCCTAGGCCTCTAGTCTTAAAGCACCTCAGTGTGAGTATAGAACAATAGAAACGTGTTATGTCAGAGTTCTGCAGGATAGTAGTTTAAAATCAAAGTGTGAGCAAAGCGATTATTTCTCTGAGCTGGTGGGTCAGGATTTGTCTCAGGTTCTGGAAGACCCATGGCCCATGGCAATTTAGTCCTAATCTTCATATGATATTTTCCCTGCCAGCATGCTTGTTCCTCTGCCCCCATTTTTAATACAGATTTAGTCAGGCTGGAGTAGGGACTTGCTCAACTCTAATCTGAACTCCTCAGAACTAAATGGCAATTTTCTCATGTACTGGAGGTCAGGAATTTAACCTTTGCGGTTTTTGAGTAGAGGAATTTTAGTCCATTAACGTGGCTTTTCTGGTATGGGATCATATCCAAAGACATTCTAGGTCTGAATGATCTGTCTGGAACGACACATCTTTGATTCCTATGGATGAAATATAGGCCTACCCTTTGTACAAACATTTACTTCCAAACACTGTAGGTAAAGTTAATGTGTAGACAGAAGCAGCAGTGTTTGGAGATGATATCTAATTGAGGGGCAGACAGAGTGACAAATCAGAGAAAAACAGAAAGGAATGAGGCTATACCCAACTCTCACGAAAAAAGAGAGAGTAAATGATGGCATGTCTACTGAGACCGTTTTATAGGCAGAGATAACAAGCTAGACACAGGTGAGGACAGAATGAGCCAGAGAATGAGAAGGAGCCAGAAGATTAGAACATATTGTCAAAATTGGTGTAAGGCCAAACAGAGGGATTTAATGAGAAGCCAGTTTGAATCAGTCAGCATTTGGGCCAGAACAGCTGATTTAAACCAGTCAGCCAGAGTTTAGAAAGAACTAGAAAAGATGAGTTTGTTCAGCAGTAACTTTCATACACTGAAACATTCTAGACCTAGATTAGATTGAATGGAAGATAGAAGATTCCTGGCCTCAGTCTAAGGAAAGCTAGAACAGAGAAAGAAATGTTCTGGGCTCAGCCAAAGCTGTGTATTGTACACCTTGGATATTGCTCTCATTGCATTATCTGGGGAAATACAATTTACATTTGTATTTTGGGGTGGTTTTGTTGTCGTATGTTTGTTATTTTCTTTCTTAATGTTGAGACAGATTCTTTCTTGGTAGACTTGGATAATCTGCTTATAACTATGTAACCACAGTTGGCCAAAGATATATAACAATTTTTCTAGTCAACTTCCTAAGTATTAGAGTTATAAAATTGGCCTATCATATCGTAAAGTATCTGAAATCTTGAGTAATATAATTCAAACCATAATGTAACCTGAAAATGTGTGTATAATAATTATTTTCATATTTATATTAACATTTAAGATTAACTTTGGGTTATGGGCTATTGGTAGAAAGCATGTGAATTAAACATGGCTTCAAGTAGATAGAAGCTTATTCTTCTTATAAATAGATGCAGGGTTTATCAGAAACATGGACATATTTATCCACATTAGCTTTTGAAGAATATTTCTTTAATGTATATCATATCTTCATTCAAGCCCATAGGAAGAATGAAAATATCAAAATAAGTTTAATATCTACCTTAAGTACAATAATTTCTCAAGAGTCATTCATATATTTTGGCACATATGCCATTGATTGAGTCACATAAACATACTTGTAAAAAAGATTGAGAAATGTAATTTTTACTTTAGTTGGCTACAAGCTAACTGAAATGTATGTGTAAGTATAAATAAAATAACAATTGGTAAGTGTTTGAAAGCCATTGATCTAAGATATATATATATACTCTCTATATATATATATAGAGAGAGAGAGTATGACTTAATCAAATAGTTTGGTAGGCAAATCAGATGATTGTAAATTTGAGGCCAGTTTAAGCCATGTTTTTCTCTTTTCCTCTTTCTTTCTTTCTTTCTTTCTTTCTTTCTTTCTTTCTTTCTTTCTTTCTCTTGTCTTTCATTTCCAAATATTTTTTCTTTAAGATTTTCACAATCTCCTCTAAATCTGTCATTTAATAGGGGCTAGCTTCTCAAACACATGAGGTAGTTTCACATGAATCACTTAAGTTTCAAGCCTTTACAAAAACTATTTAAGAAACAAGGCATATCAGTATGTTAAAATTACAGTACAAGGTAAGCCTATTAATACCCTAATATGTGAGTAAAATATCCATAATATCCAGCGAAACCTCAATAATGAAAGTAAGGTTAATAGAAGAATAAAAAATAAGAAAAGAAGTAGAATTTCCTTTAGAGGCACCTTAATGAAATTATTTTTTGTATTTAATAATTAGTGATTATTCTCTCTGTTTATGTGATCAATGTTATTGAAATAATTTGTGTTTACTTCCTCATTATTTCCTTTCCTTCACTACTATTTCTTCACATCCCTGCCCATTAGCCTTTCATACCTATAAATCACCTTAGGAGCCAGAAACTATAGTAGGTTTTGATTTGTTAAAGATTTGTAAAACTAATATATATATATATATATATATATATATATATATATATATATATAATTGTATATCTCTTAGAGAGTATAATTCAATAGAGCTGTTTTTAATACACTAACTGGAACAAATGTCTTGGTGGATTTCTATTGACATGGAAGGGTGATATTTTCCCTCTGGAGATTTTGTAAAAGGGAGTTTGTGCTACCAAATTACTTTTTTTTACATTGGATATTTTATTTATTTACATTTCAGATTTTATCCCCTTTTCCCATCCCCCACCCCAGAAACTCCTATTAGAATCACATGTTCTAGAAGGACTCAAAGCATGTGGATTATTTTATGAATAAAAGCAAAATCAGTTTCTAGATAAAATTATAGTAATTTCTTAATAAAAAGAAGTCACTTGAGAGTTTCAGGCAGCATATCAGAATGACCCAAGACAGGCTAGTCTTGTTAGGAAACAAAAGAAGGGGAGAAGCAGAGAGCTTTTGAGGATGCTTGGCAAGAATCTGACTTGGGTCAAGGACAGGGAAATGGGCTTCTTGATAGGAATATGACATTGGCCAAGGACAAGTAAATGAGCTTCAGGCAGGTATCTGACATTAGGCTAGAACACAGAAGTAATTTCAGGCAGGGATCTAAATATTAGGCTAGAACAAAGAGTAGGCTTCAGACAGGAAAATGACTTTGGGCTAGGACAGAGAAGTAGGCTCAGATATTGTGGTCATCCTGATAAGCCCTTAGAAACAGTGATCATGGGAGTGTTCACAGAACTTTGCTTATTGCTTTGCTAGTTCTTTAACTATTTGTGTTTATTGTCTTGCTTGTTCCTTGACTATTTTCATATATCATATTGCTAGTTCCTCAACCCAGAACTGAACTTAATACTTGCATGTAATTAAAATAGCATAAAAGCAAAAAGGAGGAGAGGGGATAATATAGGGAGAGTCTAGGGAGGGGAAATGGGGAAAGAGAATGACATCTGAAATATAAATAAATAAAATATTTAATGAAAATAAAATAGAAAAAAGCAATTAAAAATAAAAGAAATATTCTATAGAAGGGCTATTTTATTTTTATTTTAAGGAAGAGAGCTATTATAGGATTACATTCTTTTATAAAATAGCATTCTAAATCTTGTGTGGGAAAAGTTCTCTTTCTCCAAGAACAAGGATATTAATCAGGCAATGGATGCAAGGTAAAGTATCAATGACAGTGATGTAGACTGTGTTGGGATGGAAGAAGCAGAGGCAGGTGGGCAATCTGAGTTGTTTTATAAACAATAGAAATGTGACAGTCGTCATAGATTCCAAATTTCTGATTGACATTTGCTAGACTAGCTCTCTTCTTCCTGAAGAAATCCTGTTCAGATTCTTGCATGGAATTTTCTAGTTAAATTCAGTGAACTTATTATACAACATGAACTGAAGGATGTGTGTTCCATTTGCATTAGAAACATCAAACATTTATATTTATTAATTAATGAAGGCAGAACCGAACCATTGTTTGGCATTATGATAAATTTACCTAGCCAGACAGAAGCTGCCCCTCCAAATGATATAACTCTCGGTTCATCTAAAGTTTCATTTTTTTTTCTTTTTTTTCTTTGTTCATTTACCTCTCAGCTTTCCAATTTCCATGATAAAGAATGCTCACTGAAGTTCCGAAGCTTATCTTACCTCATGTATTACAGACTTTTTTCCTGAAATGAGCCAGCTGTTTTCTTAAATGTGCTAGGTAATAATTGTAGGTTTATATTAAAGCTAATGCCATATTTATTTTGTGAACAAATGCACAATAGACTATTCTTGTTGTTATACATGTTGAAATCTTTACATTCCAATGGTATTAGGATGTACAAATTTAGGTAAATAATTTTGTATGAGTTCAGTGACATTACAAGTGGTACCATTGCTCCTTTCAGAGGATTATAGGGAACTCTCTAACGATCTCTCCACCATGAGATTTGCCAAGCAATCAGTAGTCCTTAAGCCTGAACCTCACCAGAACCAGAGCTTGTTGGTACCTGATATAATTTCCAGCTGCCTAAACCTAATACAGTGCTGGTTTTGGAAGTCATTTAGTCTACAGTATTTCCTTCCTTATAGCAGTCCAAACTAATTAAAACATTTATAATCCTATTATGTAAAAGCATTTCAATTAAATCAGTCAGATTTTCTAAAAAAGACAACATGATGGTATGAAAATATGTTGTCTAGGATGTTTTGATTTAGTTTCAAAAAATCACCACAGATCGAGCATTTTTTATGCAGTATATTTAGGCAGAAAAATAGGTGATTCATTTTTTACAATTTTGATTATCCACATTTACACAAAGAGGTATCTTGAGAAAATAAAGGATGTTTAAGTGTGAAACAATTTACATTATATAGTTCTTTAGTACACCTGGATCTCTACTGGGACACACAGCCTGGCCCAGGCATATGATCTGACAGGCATCAGGTCAAAGCAGAGAAGATCTGTGTGTGTGTTTCAGTCTTTAGGCTTTTAAGCCAGAAAAGTTCAAGAGAATGCCCATTATTGATAAAAGGACAGATTGCAAATATAGCATTTGTTATATTTAAAACCAGATTGAACTGGCTCCTGTCGTTATTTGCTGCATGTTCATTTAGTTTCTACTTGTAGGTACTTAAATTGGAAAATCATTTGGAAACTTGTTTATTTCTTACTTGGAAGCCTGACAGAACATAATCATTGAGATGGCTGATTTCAGCACGGACAGTACCTCTCAGACTAGTTTTCAATTTAATTCTGTCTATTGAATTTTTTGCCTTCTTAAATATCATGATGGAAACTTAGACATACCACTTTTATTTTCTTTTGATAGCTTAAGAAAGTAAGCTAGACACAATGGAAAGTTTAGTTTTAAAACAAGCACCCTTCCTTTCTTGTTTTGGTTCATGAAAATTATCCTTTAATTCTTTTGAAATACAAAGCATTGTCTAAAGTGTTTTGGATATACAGATACAAAATCTAGTAAGAAACTGTTGCATAAATGTCATGTATTTATGAGATATTAAATATAAAAATATCTTACATTCTAATCTGATATAATTTATCTAATAAAATTATGACTACCTAGGAAAGTAAATAATTGATGAATGTAATTGGCATTATAAAACTTTTAAACACAATTTTATGATCAAGATTCTTTGTTTTCTAACAACCTAGAGATTTCTTATTTTTCTGTGAGGTTTATCAGTGTGTTTATCTTTTTTTTTAAGTAGGCAGTATTAAGAGTCTTATTCTTATCTCAGTTCACAATTTTTTTTTCCAATTTAAAAAAATTATATATCTTGAAATATATCAACAAATTAGATTGCCTCAGTATTAATCAAATTAGATTGCCTCAGTCCAATATTTAAGTATTTTAAATTAAATCATTTTCCAACAACATTTTCACAATCTGTGCTTTCATTGATAATGGGCAGTCTCTTGAACTTTTCTGGCATGAAAGCCTAAAGAGTGAAATACACAGAGAACTTCTCTGTTTGACCTGATGCCTGTCAGGTCATATGCCTGGGCCTAATGTTAAATATGTATTTTTTTATTTTTATGTTATAGCATTTTCTTTCACTGACTTCTAAGTTATTTACATTGAAATACTTACTTTTATGATGCAGTTCATTTTTCAAGCATATTACATTTTATTTTTTAAAAATTATTTGTTTACTTTACATCTCAATATCTGCCCACCTCTACTCCCAATTTCCCCTCACACAGATCCTCACCCAATTCTACCTTCTCAAAAGAGAAAGGGAAGACCCCTCTGGGTGTTAGCACCGAGTAACACCCCCATCCCTGAAAGCATGAAGTCGCTTTGGGAATAGGCACATTCTTTCTCACTGAGGCCAGACAAGGAAGTCTATTTAGGGGCTGGTGATCTATAGACAGTCAGGTAGACAACAGCCACAGCTGCTGCTCCAGTTGTTGAAGAACCCGCCTGAAGACCAAGCTGTTCAGCTGTTACATATGTGCAGGGTCCCTAGGTCCAGCCCAAGATCAGTCTCTGGTTGCTGATTCTGTCTCTGGGAGCTCACAAGGGTCCAGATTATTTGACCCTATCGGTCTTTCTGTGGAATCTCTGTCCTCTTGAGGTCCCTCAATTCCTCTCCAAACATTTCTCTAAGATTCCTCCAGCTCCATCTAATGTTTGGGTATGAGTAACTGTATCTCTTTCCACTGGCTGCTGGTGGAGCCTCTCAGAGAACAGTTATTCTAGTTTCCTGTCAACAAGCATAATAGAGTATCATTAAAAGTATCAGAGATTGGTTCTTGTCTGTGGAATGGGTCTCAATTTGGGGTAGTCATTCATTGGCCGTTCCTTCACTCTCTGTGCATCTTGTTGGTAGAACACATTTTGGGTCAAATATTTTGTGGCTCAGTTGCTGTCCTCATCCCTCCACTGGGAGTCCTGCATGGCCATATTTGAAGTGGCCACTTCAGGATCCATATAACCCATTGTGAGAAATCTCAGCTAAAGTCACTCCTATAAACCCTCTGGGGACTCTTCCCATCCCTAGGTCTCTAGACTATCCTAAAGATTGTACCCCCTGCCTGACTGCAGATCTTTCTTCTCTCTCCCCTTTCCTCCTTACATATGATCTCTGACCTCCCACACCATTAAATGCTTATTTATACTTACTTGTACTTGTTGTATTACTTGTATTTTTAAACGTGGTTAAACTTGGTTTTTCTTGTTAAGGCCTAGATTGTAAATTCTGTTTTTGTATTTTTAAATAATACTTTATTAATTAAGATTTTCTACATGAATTCTACACAAATTTCTTCAATGCCCCAAAAGAAACAAACTATGAACTGAGTAGTTTCAAGTATTCCATTTAAAGAAACAAGACAAGCCTAGCTCTGTTGAAACCAAAAGCAAACTCAGTTATATCTTAATCTATATATTTTAAATAAACCAGGATAAATGTGACTTAATGTTTCTCATTGTAAGACAGGAAAGAGTTGATCAACAATATATAGCTATCAGCATTTCTATTCTAGTACAAACTCACCTTCATGTTTAAAGGCACTCAACATAAAGTAAAATTTCTTTGTTAAATTATCTTCATAGTATTTCAAATTATTTAATGTTGTATTTGAACGTGTTACTCACACATAGTATTAACTTGATTTTCTGTTCTTCTGGTTTTTTGACACAGGTGTTCATCTAGCTTCTGCTAGGCTCAAAATATATTGTTGTAGTTCTTGAATTTTTTATTATCTTGATTCAGTCTCCTGAGTTCTGGTTTTCTAAATGTGTCATCAAGTGTGGTTTATGAGGTCTGGAAATGTATGGATTTTACTTTTAAACTACTTTGCATGTTGAAAACTAGGAATCTCATTCTGTTTCTACTAAATTGGATTTAGAATAGACATGCTATTCCATGAATCCAACTCACATGAAAATTGAGCAAAGTAAAATATTTGACATGGTTTTAAGGCCAGAAAATGACAGAGAGAAACATATAAGGTACTAGAAATGTAAAGATTTTAATTATCTGCTAGACAAGAACTCTACCAATTTACCCAAGCATCCATTATTTATTTTCTTGCCTTCTTTCTTTGAAAAATATTTATATATGTAGAAAAATCATGAGCTTATAGAAAAAAAAAGACTGTTTCTCAGCATTGGTAATATTGAGAGGCTAAATTTGTGATTAGAACAGCAATCATTTGCTGGTAATCATTATTTTAGAGATAAGATATTAAAATATTATTGCAATAATCACAATCATAATTTACACATTTTATATGTTTAAAATAATGAATACAGTTTTATATTTGGAGAACTTTAAGGTGTATTACCCTACATATAACTCATTTTTTTTTAATTGGGGATAATCTAACTTATTAAATACACTCTGTTCTACTAGAAAATTTCACTTTGGGAGTCTTAGTAAGATGTGTAAATTTATTATTTTTAATTAATGAATTAATTATTAACCCTAACAATGTTCTGTGTTTCATTTAATAATATATTAAATGTAGTATAAAAAGTAGTGTAAAAAGTCCAAAATATAGTATATAAAATTCTCATCAAATCAATAAAGGTATTATTGAAAACTTTCACTTAATAGCTATTGTCATATACTTTACTCTTAAAATACCACATGTTTATCATTTCTTTACTATTCTGGCCTCATAACCCTGTCAAAAATTTCATTTTACTCAATGTTCATATGAGTAAGATTAACGAAATGCAGTCTCCACTAAATTTAATTTTAGTCAAAACAGAATGAGATTCTTAGTTTTCAACATACAAAATAATTTAAGATTACAATCTATACAAAAAACTTGCTGTTCTTTCAGATATCTCACCTTTTCACATTTCATTGCACAATGTATTTTTATTGTTCTCAATATGCAGTTTTCATAAAATAACCATTTTGTTCATATATAATAAGATTAGTTTTATTTCCAAACCTAGTAATACAAATCCATAAAATAAACAAGACAATTTCTGAATTGTTAAAACAAAATGGTATTTCCTTATTTATATATTAAGGACATGAAAGTTTTTCAAATGAATTACTGAGTTAATTTATATAATTAAGGCAAATATTTAAATTAAAGCCAAAAAAATTAAAATTGTTTTATTATATAGAAATTGACATTTCTTTCAAAATACAATTACCTTCAAGAAAATATGGCACCAATATAATGATTAATTTTTATTCAGAGATACTTGGTCTATTTGTTATTTCTTAAGTAAATGTTAATTTATGCTCATTTATATTCTCAAATACAAAGTAGATTTTCAAAAGTTATGTTTTTATCACTACTGCTCTGTAGTAAAACAAGGTTAGGGATGGTGATTCCCTCAGAAGTTCTTTTATTGTTGAGAATAGTTTTCACTATCCTGGATTTTTTGTTATTCCAAATAAATTTGCAAATTGCTCTTTCTATCTCTATGAAGAATTGAGTTGGAATTTTGATGGGGATTGCATTGAATCTGTAGATTGCTTTTGGATAGAATGTCATTTTTACTATATTAATCCTGCCAATCCATGAGCATGGGAAATCTTTCCAGCTTCTGAGAAGATCAATGGAATAGAATTAAAGATCCAGAAATGAACCCACATACCTCTGGCAACTTGATCTTTGACAAAGGAGTTAAAACCAACGAGTGGAAAAAGGACAGCATTTTCAACAAATGGTGCTGGTTCAATTTGAGGTCAGCATGTAGAAGAATGCAAATCTATCCATTTTTATCTTCTTGTACAAAGTTCTAGTCCAAGTGGATAAAGGACCTTCACATAAAACCAGATACACTGAAACTAATAAAAAGAAATTGGGGAAGATTATCTAGTACTTGAGCCCAGGGTGAAAGTTACTGAACAGAAAAACAATGGTTTGTGCTCTAAGATCAAAAATTGACAAATGGGACCTTATAAAATTACAAAGCTTCTGTAAAGCAAAGGACACTGTCAATAGGACAAAATGGCAACCAACAGATTGAAAAAAGATCTTTATCAATCCTACATCTAGTAGAGAGCTAATATCCACTATATACAAAGAACTCAAGAAATTAGACTCCAGAAAAACAAATAACCCTATTAAAAATGGGGTACAGAGCTAAACAAAGAATTCTCAACTGAGGAAACTCAAATGGCAGAGAAGCACATTAAGAAATACTCAACATTCTTAGCCATCAAGGAAATGCAAATCAAAATGACCCTGAGATTCCACCTCACACCAGTCAGAATGGCTAAGATAAAAAACTCAGGTGATAGCAGATGTTGTTGAGGGCGTGGAGAAAGAGGAACACTCCTCCATTGTTAGTGGAATTGTGAGCTGGTATAAACACTCTGGAAACCAATATGGCAGTTCCTCAGAAAATTGGACATAGTATTACCTGAGTATCCAGCTATACCACTTCTGGGCATATACCCAAAAATGCTCCAACATATAACAAGGATACATGCTTCAGTATATTTATAGCAGCCTTATTTATAATAGCCAGAATATGGAAAAAACTCAGATGTCCCTCAACAGAGGAATGGATACAGAAAATGTGGTACATTTACACTATGGAGTATTACTCAGTTATTAAAAACAATGAATTCATGAGATCTTAGACAAATGGATGGAACTAGAAAATAACATCCTGAGTAAGGTAACCCAATCACAAGAGAACACACATGGTATGCACTCACTGATAATATCCCAAAAGCTAGCAATACCCAAAATGCAACTCACAGATCACATGAAGCTCATGAAGAAAGAAGACAAAAGTCTGGGGAGCTTCAGTCCTTAGAAGGAGTAACAAAATACTCACAGGAGCAAATATGGAGACAAAGTATGGCACAGAAACTGAAGGAGAGCCCATCTGGAGACTGCTCCACCTGGGTATCCATCCCTTGTACAGTCCCCAAAGGTAGACACTGTTGTAGATGCCAGGAAGTGCATGCTGACATAGCTGTCTTCTTAGAGGCTCTGCCAGAATCTGACATATATAGAGGAGGATGCTCACAGCTAACCATTGAACTGATCACAGGGTTCCCAGTGGAGGAGTTAGAGAGAAAACTGAATGAGCTGAAAGAGCTTGAGGCCCCATGGGGAGAGCAACAATACCAACAAACCAGAGCTCCCAGGGTCTAAACTACCATCCTGGGAGCACATAGGGTGGGACCCATGGCTCCAGCTGTATATGTAGGGGAGGATGGCCTTTTCTGGTATAGATGGAAGAGGTAATCCTTGGTTCTCTGAAAGCTGGATGGCCCAGCATGGGGGAATTCGAGTGTGGGGAGGTGGGAGTGGGTGGGGGGTTTGGGGCACACCCTCACAGAGTCAAGATGAGGGGTGATAGGATAGGGGGTTTCTGGGGGATAAAATAGGGAAAGGGGATAACATCTAAAATGTAAATAAATAAAATATCCAATAAAAATTATGTTTTATTCATCTTGAATTTGAATAAATTAAAATGTATTTAGAATTTTTATTCTTTATATTTTATTAATAAGTGGTTATTCAAACATTCATTCATATTTAATTTCTTTCCTTAGGAGGTTTAAAGTCTCTTATTATATTCATAGCCTGTTAATGAATTTTCCTCAATGTAGACAATTGAGCTTAAAAACTTATATTTCTTCAAATTCTGTTCTTCAATAGCTGCACATATAGATGTCATAATGACAATACTATAGTTCAAGCACTGCCACTCTAATCTATTCTGTTTATGAAGACCACAATTGTTTCATAAGATACCTGGCTATGATGTATGGGAATTGCTTGAACATATCTAGAATAAAATCCTGGTTTTATCAACTCTCTCCTGATGGTTGCTAAAATATTGCTTTATTAGGGTCAATCTAGTGTATTCAACCCTACTACATAAAATCATTGGAATGAATTGGTGGAAAAATACAAGAAATCATTAATTACCAAGGATCACACTGAACACTTACAACTAACAACTCAAAGTATCTAGTGGAGATGTGGTAATTGTGCAATCCCTCTGTCAACACTTGATGTGTTCTAAATACTTCCAAGTAGTTTCTATGCTGAAGCATGTAATATCTGTCTCCACAACAGCCTCTACTTATTTGGAAACTAACTTGATGCACTGCAACCTTTGAATTTAAAGTTGTATGGAAAATGTAAATAATAATATTAAAAGAAAGGCTGGATTACAAACTTAATGGAGGTACCTAGGAAAAGCTGTACAGTGATGCACCACTTTGAGTTTCAAATAGTGACCATCATGCAGAAGATAAAAAGAGAAATCTAATTCCATAAAGTGCGGGGATTGGAATGTATTGAGTGCTGTGGGTAAATAGAACTTGTCAAGAAAGTAATACTCCATTGAAAAGGATTAAGTGTTTTAGTTAGGATAAACAACAGAGGTTCTGGTTAGTCAACAAAATGATGGACTGGGTATTAGGACTATCTTGTACCTCACTGGTACAAGTTGGCATAATTATGCTCTAATTGTATTTTGAGAGAAAAGTTTCATTTTAACAGGAAGGGTGATATGTAGCAGGAGCTAAGGTGGGAGGAGTACTGAGAGGAAGAGGAGTAAGAAGAGGAGGAGAAGAAGAAGAGAAGCTAGGTGATGAGAGAGAGAAAGAGGGGGGAGACAGGGAGGCAGATGTTCATGTATCTCCACCAGTCAAAGATTGTTGATATATAGTGGGTTACACCTCTGATTGAGCAATACCAAACTTGTAAAGCCTTTGATTAACATTTTTAAAAAATGTATAAGTGCAAAAATGAAAAAGGGGCATGGGATAGAGGTTTTCTAAGGGGGGATGGGGAAAGGGGATAGCATCTGAAGTGTAAATAAAATATACAATAAAAATAGGAAAAAAGATAAAAAATAATAAAATAAAATACAGATATTTATAATTGTTGCATTCTACTAATGTCCAAAAATCATACACCAATAGGTTGATAGGTTTATTAATACTTCATTAACATATAGTAAAAGTATTTTAGGTAAGATACAACACTCAGAAACTTGGCATTTATAGGAATAATATGTTTAATATATAAAGGAACAAATTTACATTGTCAAAAGTTTGTCAATTATTCCAAAAATAAATTTGAAGTAAGGAAAAAAAAAAAGAAAAGGATTACAAATGTCATGTAAACTGTTGACTTGATTTCTACATTGCTCAGAACTCCTGGACAAGTCAAATGAGTCACAGGATTAGGTCTCTTTTAGTAATTGTCCACTAAACAGGAAAAATCCACAAAGTATAATTTTAAAGCAATTAATAAGAAATACTGAGAATTGTTACTAAAGATCATTTAATTAAGTAATTATGAGTTTGCAAAAAATAGTTAACAGCTTTGAGTAATTCAAATCTCATTCATTACAATGAAAGGTCTATCCTAAAGACTATCGTTCAGCAGTGTTCTCAAGACCTCCTCCAGCACCTAAAATATTATATCTAATATGATATTAAAGTGGTTCCATATGCTCAAAAGCACACAAGCACACAGTATTATTATCACTAAGTTTTATTGAGGGGTGATTATTTTGACTTAGTTCTGGGGGTGAGAAGGGCTGTACAACAGTGTGAGGAAATCATCAGTCATATGTCACAATGGCAAGCATCACAGAAAACATCAAAGCTCTCCTAAGTGTGGCTGCTAGAGAATAACATGTCCCACACATGCCATTCATGAGTGTATAGTTCATAGAATTCACAGAAATCTGGGGATATCTATTAGAGGAAACACTTGGGGTTTTCCTGGTTTCATCTAGGTCTTTAAATTTTTATGTGGCTTCTCTTTTGATCATTTTAATTTGTATCTAGTGTCATGATGATAAATAATATTCAGGAGTGGTTTGTTCTTTCTAGTACTCAGTAGTCATTCCATGGAACCACTAAGTTATTGTATAGAATCATTACATCATTCTTGAAGGGATCACTCCCTAGCCATCTCCCCGTCCGTCTTTTGCAAAGGAATATTATTAATAAAAGGCCTTCTTCTAGCTATATACAAATGAATGCTGTTCGTTGGAATTCTGAGATCTCAAAGAAAGTTGATGGGAGTTCATGCGTAATTTATAAAACTACACTGTGCTCTTTTCATTTAAATTAAAAAGATAGTTTGAACTACCAGTGTAATGGACACAAAATCAAACATTGCCCAGATGTTCATTTCTGAGTTTACCTTTAAATGTCCAGCAGCTTAAATTGATCACTGTAATCCTATGGGATGATAAGAAAGAAAAAAATATATCCAAAGATAGATGTTCCTTGTTAAAATCATGTTTTACTGATGTACTTTAGCAAGGATGGTACGCCAGTAGAAATGAGTTGTCAACAGACATACCACTGTTTTCATGAAAACATGTGAATGACTATGTGAGAGCAGGTAGTATCAACCATATAAATGAAGAAGTATTCAGCATTATTTTATTTCACCAAAATTTTCATTAAAATAAAAAAGGGATATTCTTGACATGCTTTTGGTGTTCATAAACATATGTCACTGTTCCTGTGGGTCTAAGAAATGAGTACTTTCTGATCCAAACTGATTTTATAAAGCTAGTTTCATTAAGTATTTTGAATCTGTAAAAATTTGTATTGGGCTTTATTTTTAATTAATTAATTAATTATTTTCATTTATTTCATTTTATGCATATGAGTATTTGTTCTGCATATAGATTTACACAGTATATATGTGTATTGCCTGATTATGACAGCAGAGGAGACCAAATTCCCCTGAAATAGAGTTACAAACTGCTATGTGGGAGCCAGGAACATTACAGTTGTGTTCTGCAAGAGCAGCAAGGACTTCTAGTGTCTGAGTCATTCTCTACAAACACAAGCCCCATTGTACTCTATAAGATAGCCATACTTATAAATTTAAAAAGCTTGAGAAGAAATATATGGATGTTTGGTGTTCTATATAAATATAGAAAAAAGTTGACATTGTGAACAACTTCCAAATGAGGATTTATCTATCAAACTGCACTCCATAAACCTGTTTCCCATAAGTACTGTTTCTGAATTTCTATACAAATTGTATGGTTTTTAGAATAACCATATGAATATTGTGTATTAATACATATCTTACAGGGTTGTTATCAAGTAATGCCATAAATGTTTTTCTACATTTCCTCCTGTTATGAACAACCCTAATAATCTGGATTCTTGAGCTTCAAAAAAAGTTCAACTACTAATAGGAATATCCATCTGCTTTATTAATGATTTCTTGATTTGCAGTGGAAATAACTGAAAGCTCAATAGCATATTTGGTTATTTCTGTGAAGATAGTGGACTGTATATTAAAATGACCCCCACTTTCCTCTGTTTCACTATGAATTTACATAAAATTTTGAAAGGTGTTATTTAAATGGAATAAATAATACCTTCTGCTTACATTATATACTACATTAGCTCACCTACAAATGAACACTCAAAACAAATCATTCACAATCAAACCATCCCTGGGGTACCTCTAATTAATTCATCAAACCGGAAAATGAGATGACAGCAGAGTGTATTGTGTGGCCAGTGTTCTTCTGCTCACATTATTGACTTGGTCATTGTTTCTTTCAGTAGCTGTTATTTAGTAGGTTAAGTCAGGAGCAAGAGCTCTGAAGTGCATGAAACATGGAATATATTGTGCAAACATTGGAAGTTTCCCTTGCTCCTTCTTGTTTTCAAAGATCATATGCATTGAGAAGTGTCCCCTGCTTCATCTGAAACTAAAAATATGCCTATAAGCAGCTCCTTTCTAATTTTAGTTGGAATATTATAGGAATAAGCCTGCCTTATCATCAACTACCAAAAGAAAAAGTCACCAAATATTTCATTTCTACCTATGCACCTTACACAATTGGACATTCTAGCTTCATTCCCCATAACTGCATCATTAATCCTCTCAGTTTTTCCCATCTTATTTTGATGATAGCAACTATGTTCCACACACTGCAGTGAATTGACTGTGCCTAACACTGGTGTTCTCTGACTAAATCTTAAATTTACTAAATGATTCTCTGCCTACTGTTGAATTTTATCAGTTCATTCCTTATGGCTTTCCAGGGACTTAAAGCCAAGATTGTCTGGGTTCAATCCATCAGCTCAACTTCCTAGGCAGTTTTTTTTTTTTTTTTTTTTTTTTTTTTTTTTTTGTACATTGCATTCTTTAGTCCAACCTTTCTGCATTGTTGCTTTACAAATTCCTTTCCAATAGTTCATGTTTTCCAAAGTAATTTCCCACACTGAAATGTGATTCACCTTTATTCTTGAATAAAAGGGTAATAAAGAACCCACTATACTTAAAAATATTAGTAGACACCTTTTAAAACAAAGACACTTAGTATGTATACACATAATTGTGTGGATGTGCATTAGATAGTGACATTTTTATCAGAAGCCATATGTAGATTCTGGGCCTGTGTCTGAATTAATTAGTAAAACATGGATTGTCTATATATCTCTGGATTTGTAATATGTTTCTTATACAATAAATTCTATTTTATATAACTACAGATCTTTAATGTGTCATGAACACTGCAATGTCTCCTAAAAGAATATGTGGTAGAAATGGAGAACTTTGTGAAAAAGAAATAGGATGCTACTGGTGCAAAAACAAGTCTCAAGGTTGATAACAATATAATCCATGATTTGCTATGAAGTGTCATAGTTATCATAGCTATCAGTAATAGGCGTTAAGTATAGGCAAAGTGATCAATGAAACAGAATGCAATTCCATGAATATATACAGATGAATTAAAATGATTTTTAAAAGGTGCAAAGATGAAAAATGGAACATGCTAATCATCACAGCAAATGTGATAATATAATAGATATTTACATGCAAAAGTAGACAAGTTAACAGATCACATCAACACTCAAACTGGACACTTATCTTTTAGATTCAGTTTGGAGCAATCAAGGTGGCAAAACCATTGACTATGCATGTACCTTTTAATTTTTACACTTATTAACTCAAAATGGTAGGTAGACCTAAGTTTAAATTATAAAACAATAAATCTCCATTAAGAAGAATATAGGAGAATCTAGACAATCTTGACTTTGGTAACAACTGCTTACATAAAATATCAAATGCAGAGAACTCTCTCCATATTAAAATATTACACATTTAAAATTATAATTTTTTAATCTTTAAAATATGCTGAAAGATAAGCCACCCACTAGAAAAATCTTTATAAAAACTTGTCTAATAAATAATCAGTATTCAAAAATATATAAATAACTCTTAAACTCCAACAATAAGTAAGCAAGTAATGCATTTAAAAATAGAGAAAATAAGAGCTTAGCAGTGGTGGTACATGCTCTTAATCCCTCTACTCAGGAAGCAGAGGAGAGTTTGAAGATAGCCTGGTATACAGGTCAAGTTCCAGAGATTCAATGCCATATCTTGAAACTGTGTTTAAAAAACAAACAATAAAAGAAACAAACAAAAGCCAAATAACAAAGCAAATACATAAGTAGACAAAAATATAGAAAAACTAAGCAGAATTAGATATAATTCCTTAAAATATTCTCAAATACAAAAAGATCAGATAATGTCAAAGTAAAACTAAAATTTGATTGATATTTTACTATGCATTGATTACAATCAATAAATGAAAAACAGTGGTAATGAGAAATATTTTAAGGATATAAAACATTAGGAATTCCAGCACATTGCTCTGGGTACTTTAAAATATGTAGAGATATTCCTTCAAAGACCACTTGGTAACTTCTTATAACTGTTAGCATATCTTTATTCTGTTTCTTGATACTTTCGTAAATAGGATAAAATTTGTATACATATAAATTTGGTATGTGATTATTGTAATAGGTTCATTAGTTTATTCCAAGACTTAGAGGCAACCAAGATATCACTGAGTGGGGAAAAATATATGACACGATAAAATCATATTCAACATTGAAAACTGGGACTATGTATAGATAGGTTCTTATACATGGATACTATAAGAAAATAATTGTTTTCCTGAAGCTGGAGGGAAGTGTGTGAGTCCTCAGTTACAGGAGATGTTTGGAACAGAGATAGTTAACCTATCTCTGTGACTACGTGTGTGTGTGTGTGTGTGTGTGTGTGTGTGTGTGTGCAAGTTTGAGAGGTACATAAGAGGGAACTGGAGGAGGGGAATGAGATAGGGAGTTTCTGGGGGAGGATGGGGAAAGAGGATAACATCTGAAATGCAAATAAATAAAATATCCAATAAAAAAAGGAGGGACAGGGAGATGAGCAGGACTGGGCTACACATTGTGAAACTCAAGGAATCAATAAAATGTTTTTTAAAGTTTAATTTTTAATAATCTACCCAGTCAGCTATATCTTTTTCATAAGCTTGAATTACCAAAAATGCTACCTAAATGTCTCATTATTCTCCTTAGTTACAGCTGTCTATCAGGTATCTGTGAACAAGGCCAACTGTGACAATAAGTGATTTTATAAGAATTACTTTTGTAAAAGTTGAAGATTACAAGAAGACACATGGAGCTGTGGTTGGTATTTATGCTGCTCGAAATGTAACTCTGTTCCAAGAAGCTTCAGGTGTATCAACAAGGTAATCCAAGGATCCCATTTGCAGAGCTTAGATAAACCGGTATCTTCAGAGTAGTTACCACTCAATGGCTAATGGTGGATATTGCTTTAAGAGTAAAGAGAGCACAAAGCAGAGTCATGACTCAGTGATAAGATGCGATGAATGGGAGTTGTGCACCAAAATGGACAACTTTAAAGAAGATGAGTATGTTTTTTAAGCATTCAAGCCTAAAGACTTAAAGATCCTCTATGCACTCAGTTCTGATGATAGTTTTTGAATGAAACCCTGTTGCTCATCTTTTGTTGCCAGGTACCTCTCTAGATCTACTCAGAACCAACGCGGAAAAGAGTCGATTCTCTGCTTCTTTAATTTTGAAGTGGTGCTTTCTGTCTCTAAGTCCTTTAGAAAATCAATTATAAGGATGTAAAACAACTATCTTTATCAGTTTGCTTAGACAAATGCATTTGCCATTATCTTCCCATCGCTGAAGGTAGATTAAATTCAACTACTTTACTTTATGTCTCCATTAGTTCTCACAAATCATTAATTAAATGATTAAGTTTAGCAATAAGCCCAAAGAAAATAGCATTGTTTCCTTGGAGTCATTCAAAAAAAATTATATTTTGGAGCTGAAAATTAAGACAACAGCTTCCAATGTACGTAATTGAGCTTACTCTCAGGTAACTAGAAAGGCATGTGAGAGAGTTAAAATATTTTTTCATTCTTAAAGCCTATGGTAAATTTGTTGTCACAAGAAATTAACATAATATATAGCTGCCTTCAACCATTGTCAAGGGCAATATAGAAAGGCTGAGAAAGGCTCTTCTATGAGTTTTAATGAACCTTCTTCCTTTGAGTCGTCCTACTCTGTTTAGTTTTAAAGCAATCGGTCTTATCTTTCTAAGTGGGATGATAATCTTTCACTGATACTGCCAAAATATAAAACAATAAAGACTGTCAAAAATTCCAATCTAATACTTAGAAATAGACGAAATTTGTACTCAGTGTAAAGCATGTGATAGAAAGGGAAGATAAAACTTAGTTTTAAGACTTAAATAGTATATACGGCTACGGGAAATAAAGTGAATAATGAGTAAATTAAAATACTCTTAATCTCATGCTCAAATTTGTTTCCACTATTTTCTTCATGATTTTCTTTGGAGATTACAAACACCAGACAAACTTTGAGCATTTATTAAAAGGTCAATAAAGCCAACAAACTTTTAAAAATAAATGAAAGCTGTAAGAAACAAATGTGTTTCTGTATTCATTATTCAAGTATCACGTCTGCTAATTTTTTTTTCTTGAGAAAGTAAGCAATGGACAATCACTCGCAAGGTTTAAAATCTAGACTAGGCACTTACCACATTTACTTATTATTTTACTTATTATTATTCTCCTTATTTGCTGTATTAATACATATGCTGATTTAGAATTGCATTTACATATGTGTGAAAAATGATATTCCAGAATATTTATGTGTTAGCAAGACTTACTTTCACAAGAAGTTTGATTCTACTTTTTATGTACATGGTTTAGAGTAGATTAAAACTCTAGTTCCATGACTGGGAAACCAAAACCAACCTCTCATTGAAAGGACTCAGTAACAAGGTCTCTCTTTTCAGAGTGGTTGCAAGCACATTCAAAATTCCACTCCAGTAAAGTATTTCTTTTACTTCAACATGAGCAAAAGTACAGGTAGTAATGTCATTCCTTTTCCCTTTATTCTTATTTAATCCTTCACTAAACCTGATAAGTTTCTGATGCTCCAAATGTTACCGCATTGATTGTCAATACACAGAAGCAATATGACATAGCTAATTTACTTTAGAAAAAGTCCTGGCTGTAGTACAAACTAATATTAGAGTTTGACCCTAAGGAGACAAAGGCAAGAGGGCAAATTGTTCCAGATTACAAAGTGAGATCTTATCTCAAAACAAAGCAGAGCAAAGAAAACTAAACAGAACAAAAGCAAAACCAAGTAAAACAAACACAGAAGTGGAATGATTTTAAGGAATATAGGCAGTAAACATGGAATTGAAAATAACTTCTTTTCAATAATATGAGACTTAAACCCAGAGAAGTGAAAACACAGAAGCTTAAACTTAATGACTTGGTTTAAGAAAACAGCCTAGATTTTATTTCACATGGTTTAAAAATGCATTAACTTTCAGTTATGAATGAAGGAAACAGCACATGTTAGTCTTCTCATATTTGTAGCATCAGCAAAGCAAAATTAAGAAAGAAAATATTCTCATATTTGTTGCAGAGTTTCAGGTGTCTAGAAATACCATCACTGTTTATGTACTTGAGCTTAGAATAACTATTAGAAGACTTTAATCTGTTTGATGAGAATCAACTAAATCACTCACCTGCACAATCTTTAATAACCTGATTAATGTAGATAAATTGGGGAAAGATTCTAGTTCATGTGGTTAAGCTCTAAAAGTATTTATGATTTTAATCAGACAAGTAATAAAGGTAGCCAAAATATTTAGCAATCAATTCCTGTCTAAATGAATGCATTTTTCTATTGTATATTATATTGATATTATATTGCATTGATATTACATTATATTGTAACAAGAAAACATATGTACCAATATAGTACCAGTATAATTCTGTAAAAATTGAATGTAAAAATTTCAAAAAGAAATTTGAATATTTTCTAATATGGAGGTAATATCAATTCAGATTAATCCTTAATACTTCATGGCTTCATCCTTATTTTATTGAGCCATATTTTCATTGTTAATATAATGGAATATATATATTCATATACCATCACATATGTTGGGGGCAGAACACACAGAAGCAAAAACAATTTTGTTATACGAAGAAACATATTTTGAAAGTTTCAGTACCTTAGATATATTAGCTTACATAAAACTCAATGCTCCTCAGGTTTTTTTCAGGTGACCGCCACTCTAACCAATGATCAAGGAAATAAAGAGATGGCTCAATCGCTTGGTGGTTAAAAGTTGTGTTATATTTTCTGAAGAACTGAATTTACAACACCAAAATTCAGAGGGTCACAACTGCCTGTAACTCATCTAAAAGTGACTGAGTGCCCAACCTCTACAGACACTGGCAGTCATGTGCACATACTTGCTAACAGACACACACACACACACACACACACACACACACACACATTTAAAAGTAAAATTTTTGATCATACTTGTCCAAGAGACTCCAAAAACATATAGCCCTTTGCGCTTGTTTGCACCATAAAGGTAGAATATAAGTCCCTATTGCTAAAGATACCAAGCCATTCAGACACAGGATGCTGTTGCTCCTGAGCTAAAATTGGCCTGAAGTTCTGGAGGGCTAGATTTTATAATAATGGCACACATATCTTTGTAGTAAATAACAGTTCTCTAATTGGATTTAAGACATACTCAACAAGAGAGAAATTATACATGTTACTAGCTAACTAGCCAACTACCAGGGGCTATTGAACTCTTGCTTTTGAAGAAGAACCTACAGTTACCTGTTTATTAAACCAGCATAATAACTAACTACACTCTACCTAATAGTTCTTATACTCATACACTGGGGTAGTGTTTGTCTTTCATCAAGGAAACTTTTCTATGCAACATACAGAAACCACAGCCAATCAAAATACAGAGTTATGGAGCCCTGTCTTACATATACAATACAATTTCTGAACATCAATCTCAGAGAGCATTGAGAAAGATGGGGTGGAAAGATTGTAAGAGCCACAAGATCAGAGATTGGCTGTGAGAATGTTTCTCCTATGAAGCTACACCAATTAAGTCTAACCCTCCTGAAAAGTAAGTGAAAAAATACAAAAAATAAATGTGCAAAATAAAATGAAAGCATCATCAAACTTATTACATTACCTAACTTTGCAGAAATGGAGTGATTCAAACACATTACACAGTAATGTGCGCAGGGAGGGAGGGACTGGGTGGACAGGGGAGAGGGAGGAGAATGAGGATCAGGTGTAAGAAGATATATGTGAGACGGCCAGGAGAATGAATGGAAATCTACAGCTGACAGGGTTTGAGGGGAAGAGGGAAAAGAGAATCTGAGAAAGTCTTCGAGACCTGGGATCTGGAAGCTGCAAGAAGTCAATACAGGTGACCTTAGCCAAAATGCCTAACAGTGGGAACATGGAACCTAAAATGGCCACCTCCTGAAGCCAGGTATGACCCCCAATTGAGCAAAAAGGACAACAACTCACCTACAAAACTTTCGACACCAAATCTACTCTGTTTAAAAGAAATGCAGGGATGGAGCAGAGACTGAAAGAAAGACCAACAAATAACCAGCCCAACTCAAAACCTATCCCATGAGCAAGGACCAATTCCTGACATTTTAATGAGATACTCTGTTAGGCTTACAACAGGAGACTAGCAAAACTGTCCTCTGAGAAGCTCTACCTAGTGGTTGATTGAAACAGACGCAAATATCCACAGCCAAACAATGGACTGAGGTTGAGGACACTGATGGAAGAATTGGGGAAAGAATTAAAGGCTCTGAAGGAGAAGGGAATGCCAACAGAAGAACACCCACCAAGAACATACACAGGCTGAAACGAGGCCATGGCACATATGTAGCTGACATGCAGCTCAGTCTCTATGACTGCCTTGTCTGATTTTGGTGGGAGAGGATGTGCCTAATCTGGCAGAAACTTGAAGTGCCAGGCTTTGGGGAACTCTTGGGGAGTTCCATCTTTTCAAAGAAAAAAAAGGAGAAAAGATGGAAGGAGGGAGTATGTGAGGGAGGGACAGGGGATACCAACATTTGGAATCTAAATAAGTTAATTAATTAATTAATTAATAAAATTAAATGCATCATGGACTTTTAATGTATTCAAGTATATAAAAATTATTTATTACAACTATATGTAAAGAATATCATGACATTTAAAGATGTATTTTCAAATAATAATGTTGAAGAGACTTTATCTAAAGAATATTCATTGATACTAATGTTCAATCACATGAAAACATTGATAGCCATTGAAATTTCTGAAATCTATTTAAAACTTTTAAATGCAGGCCTATTTCTTAAGAAAAGCAATTTTACTGTAATGTTTAATTGTTTCAATTGCTTCTGTAACACTGCACACATATACCATAGTGATATTATAAACATTAAATGAGATGTTTACTAGTTAAGAAATGCTATTAATTTTGTAAAAGTATCAGAATATTTTTATGGAATAAAGATGAAAAAACTTTGGAAAATGATATCATCACTGTCTCACAAACAGTATTAAGATATGCTGAGATGCTTCTCGCGGCACAATGAAATATCTGCTAATAAATGTGAACTGCCTACAGCTCTTTAAAGAAGTAGTCAAACTATATGATCATTGATTCATAGGAAGAGTTAAAACATACTGACTTAGCACAAGAATGAATTTTCTCACTTCCAGTGGTTATTCTGTATTCTCATATTCCAAAGCAAGTATAACTGAAAATAATAAGAGCATACTAATATTGTTTTATTGTGTACTTTAAAACCTAACTGAGAGAATATTTTAGCAAAGCTACAGTATAGTCTTGGTGTGACCACAAAACTGTCTGATGACTTAGTAAAACACTGACTACCTCATAGCCCCCTCAGAGGAAGGTGAATAGATAGGCAGATCATGATCTTGTGGCTGAAAAACCCTCATATCATTACATTCTATTATCCTTATAATACAGTAATAAATTCTTCAGCATTATGTGACTTTACATGAGGCTCCCACATTAAGAAGTGCTAGGATTAATATGCAAAGTCTTGACCCAGGACCAAGTTCTTCTTGCACTGTACCGCCCCCTACTGTAGGTCTCATCTTTGGAAGGTGACTGGGGAAGAACATCTTTGGTCCTCAACTAGAAGGATCAAGGACCTCCACATAAAACCAGATACACTGAATCTTATAGAAGAGAAAGTGGGGAAAAGCCTTGAACAAATGGACACAGGGGGAAAAGTTCCTAAACAGAACCCAATGGCTTATGCTCTAAGATCAAGAATTGACAAATGGGACCTCGTAAAAGTGCAAAGCTTCTGTAAGGCAAAGGACACTGTCAACCAACAAATAGGGAAACAATAGGACAAAAAGGCAACCAACAGATTGAGAAAAGATCTTTACAATCCTGCATCCAACAGAGGGCTAATATCCAATATATACAAAAATTCAAGAAGTTAGATGCCAGAGAACAAAATAACCCTATTAAAAAATTGAGAATAGAGCTAAACAGAGAATTCTCATCTGAGAAAACTTGAATGGCTAAGAAACACCTAAAGAGATGCAACATCCTTAGTCATCAGGGAAATGCAAATCAAAATGATCTGAGATTCCACCTCACACAAGCCAGAATGGCTAAGTTCAAAAACTCAGGTGGCAGCAGATGCTGGCAAGGATGTGGAGAAAGAGGAGCACTCCTCTATTGCTGGTGGGGTTGCAAGCTGGTACAACCACTCTGGCAATCAGACTGAAAGTTCCTCAGAAAATTGTTTATAGTACTAACTGAGGACCCAGCTATATCTGGGCATATACTCAGAAGATGCTGCAACAGATAACAAGGAAACATGCTCCACTATATTCATAGCATCAATATTTATAAAAGTCAGAAGATGGAAACAACCCAGATGTCCTTCAACAGAGGAATGGATACAGAAAATATGGTACATTTACACAATGGAGTACTACTCAGCTATTTAAAAAATGACTTCATTAAATTTGCAGGCAAATGGACAAAAATTGAACACATCATCCTGAATGAGGCAACCCAGCCACAAAAGAACACACATGGTATGCACTCACTGATAAGTGGATATTAATCCCAAAGCTCAGAATACCCAAGATACAATTCACAGACCATATGAAGCTCAAGAAGAAGGAAGACCAAAGTGTGGATGCTTCAGTGCTTCTTAGAAGGGGAAACAAAATACTCATAGGAGGAAATATGGAGACAAAGTGTGGAGCAGAGACTGAAGGAAAGGTCAGCCAGAGACTGACTCACCTGGTGATCCATCCCATATACAGTCATCAAAGCTGGATGCTATTGAGGATGCTGGGAAGTACTTGCTGACAGGAGTCTGATATGGCTATCTCCTGAGAGGCTCTGCTAAAGCCTAACAAATACAGCGGCAGATGCTGGAAGGCAACCATTGGACTGAGCTAGGGTCACAGATGGAGTAATTGGAGAAGGGACTGAAGGAGCTGAGGGGGTTTGCAGCCCCAGGCCAGGGGTAGCAACAGTGTCAGTTGGCAGGATCTCCCAGAGCTCCTGGGAACTGGACCACAACAACCAAAGAGTACACATGGAGGGACCTGTGGCTACGTTTTTTTTCTTTTTTTTTTTCTTTTTTTTTTCTTTTTTTTTTTTTTGTGGTAGAGGATGACAGTGTTGGACATCAGTATGAAAGTGACCCTTGGTCCTGTGGGGGTTCGATGCCCTAACGTAGGGGAATGGTAGGGCAGGAAGTCAGGAGTGGGTGGGTGGGGAAGTACCCTCATAGATGGAGTAGGAGGAGGGATGGGATACATGGTTTCCATAGGGGAGACCTGGAAACATTTGAAATGAAAATAAAGATAATATCCAATAAAAAATAGAAGGATGTTCATCTTGTAAATTATTGCAAGAAACAACTTTTCTCAATAAGTAGTAACATTGACTTTGAACTGTCATATTAATGAATTCATTTCATTCTTGTTAATGAAAGAATCTCATTTCTTCATTAAACAGTTAGCATATGGAGTGTCTTTGTGGAAACCCTTGAAAATAATGTCACCAGGAGATTCAGTTATTCCTACATGTTGCACAATCATACATAGGACATGAAAACCTTCTAGGCAACCATATCAAGATAACAAGTTCATCCAAGTGCATAAGTGATTTTGAAGGCATGCAGAGTTTATAAAAACGCATAAATAACAAGAAAGAATTGTGATACCATTAGAGTTGTATTGTCACAAAGGCAAAAATAAGCAAAAAAAAAGAGTAGAAAACAAATAATGAATGATGAATAACAAAGAGTGAAAATAGTTAAGAATTATATTTATCATAATATCATGGCAGGTATCAAGCTATGTTTTGACAGATGAAGAAGTTTGCACTACTCTGAAACATTATGAAGTCAGTCTCACTGTTGCCACCAGTGGAGAATATTACAACATTCAGCATCTACTGTGATGAGGGTGTTCATATTTACTTGATAATGAATTACAGAATGGACTCTATGCCTATATTTATTCCATTATTTTCAAGTGTTATCACAAAGACACTCCACGTGCTAGGTGTTTAATACAGAAATGTGATTTGTCTCATTATCATTCCAATTCAAGGTAAATGTTACTATTTGACGAGTAGAGTTTCTTGCTGCAATAACTCACAACCTGGTCTTTTCTATCCTTGAGATGTTTGGTTTCTCTCTGTTACATTGGTTAAATGAAGAGGAAAGGTTCTAGGCAGTATGTATGTCTGCTTTCTACAATCCTTGGCTAGCAGTGACATTTGCACCCAATGTTTATAATCTATTAATAAGAACAAGCCTTATGATGATAACTGAATTCAAAGAAACTAAAATATAAAATTGACATTGGTACATCTACTTCCTGTGTCACATTTGGAAAACAGAAAGCAAACAATTTTAGGTGTTTAATTTTAGTGTGTGTGTGTGTGTGTGTGTGTGTGTGTGTGTGCACCTGTGAGCGTGCGTGCATGCAAATGCCTTTATGTTGGCATGAGCACATTAATACAGGAGCCTACAGAGGCCAGAAGATGGATTCCCTAAGATTGAAGTTAGAGGAAATTGGCAGCTGGCAATGTGTGTGCTGGGAACTAAACTCAGATTCTCTGCAAAGATCAATATTCTTAACCACTGAACAATCTCGACAGCTCAAAAAGCGTAAGTTTCTTAACATAACATTAATATTAACATGAAAAATTACCAACATACGTTTATGAATAAACATCCATACCACCATATAGTTTTTACTCTGTCCATAATTCTTTTTGATTACACTGTCATCATATGGTGGCATACTTACATCTTCTTTAATCTTGTTGTCATTAATTTTCCTCTGTAAAACTTTCTCTGAGAATAAAGAGACTAGCAAGAACTTATTCTTCTTGTTGCAAATTATCCATTTAAACAGGATAATTTTGAGTAGAAAGAGAGAATGTAATTAAGAAACATCCACTTTGCACTCAACTGGAAGATTATTACAATACTTTGTTGTGGTTAGCAGGTATTACCTGGCAAATAGATTTATTAATACGTGAACCAGTTAGGGATCAAATAAGTAGGTGAGTAAATAATTTTAACCTTTAGATACTCAAGGTTATTAAAGGTTATTCATACAATGTAGAACAGAAGATTAATGTCTACAGGTTTGGAGACAAGCAAAGCTGAATATATGCTGGTTACACTATTTCATGCTGATTGTAATGGAACAAGAAAGCAGGAGACTGCAGAGATCTCAATCAGCTAGAAACAGGCGCCTCCACAAAAGCGTATCTGCTAGAGCAACCATTGCTGACTAAATTGCTTGTTATCTTCACAATGCAACCTTCTTGGTGCCATTTATTTATATGTTTCACATTGGCCTGAGAGCACTTTTCACTGTTATATCGGTTCTTGAGGGAATTGGTTTTTTTTTTTTTTTTTCTTAAATGAAATCACTACTACTTCCACTCTCGGAGTTTTCACAAACACACATATAGCACACACAGGTGCCAAGAGTTCTGGACTGTTGCATTTGCTTCTATTTTATAATCAATCATGTCAGTAAACTGCCCTAGGGCATTAGCCTAATGCTATTCCAAACTTCACGTCTGAAAACAACAACTCCAATAAATGCTAGTAGTTTGAAAGAGAAGATTGAACCCAAAGCACCATAGACTTTTATTATTCATACAGAAACTTGGCAGGCATCAATAGAGCCAAGCTTTCCCAATAAGGTAATGAGAGTGCCTGCATAAGAAGAAAAATGTAATTCCTCTAATATAAATTAGAAAATCACAGTAGAGTTAATTAACCAAATGGTAAAGATGAGGATAAATTTAAATATATATTTTTGGAACAATAATTTTGATCATGTCTTGAGCCAAGAATTGACTCCAGTCCCCACTTGCCCCAAATGACCCAGGAATAATAAGAGTCACAACTTATTTATAGAATTTAAAAGATAAGACTAATAAACACTTATAGTTAAAACCTCATAATTAAACGCCTGCAATTGCATTAATTTATAGTTCAACTGTACATTAGCAGGTACAGTAAATATAGACTAATACATTGTACAAACATGAGGCTTATGTTAATAGATGTGTTATACAGCATATGTAGGATGTAGTCTAAATAGCTGAAAATTTTGGTTACTACAGTGTTAACCCATGTTAAGTTACAACAGCAGAAGTCTAAGACCAGACAAAAATGTGAAGAACTATAAATGTAGATAGTATCCATATCAGCAAGCATATCTTGCAAACTATGCTATAAACTATAAAAACTTCTGGCTCATAATTAATTAATTAATTAATTATTAATGATAATGACAATTATTAATGATAATTAATGATTATGATAATTATTAATGATGAAAATGATGATTAATTATTAATTATCGTTATTAATTAATTAATGTGGTCTTAGTATATAGACTTAACTGGCCTCCTCCTTACTGTAGGATATAGACCAGGATTTATTACAAAGACCAGGTTGTCCTGGAACTCCCAGAGATTCATGAGCCCCTGCATCTGAAGTCCTGAGATTTAAGGCATATGCTACCATTCAGCAACATTTGTCATTATGATAGGCATTTGTCCCCAGTCCCTATAATTGCACTAATTAGATCATCACCAGGAATGTCTACTACTGTATGACAAGAAAAGGTGTTCTTTGTACTTCTTGATTCATCTGGTTTTATGTCATTTATATGTTAATTTTCTTTGTCATGTAAAAATTTCTATTTGCTGTTGCCAATCCACTTGTATTTTATAAAATTACCTATTAGTACCGAAATTTATAATACAGAACATCGGTGATCTTTCAAACACCATATTACATTTTAAAGCCTACAAATTGCATCCAGCCATAGTGCTGACATAGGAGTTTTAGGAAATCCTTAGTATGAAGAGCATTAAAGACTAAACTAGAGCATCTGGTCATGATCAGTGGTTGAGCTCTTGCCTTGTACACACAATTAGATTCCCACCTAATAGAAATTTTCTATATTATTCCAATGTTTTTGGAGTCAACATATTGGCTGTTTTGTATTTTAATTAAACTAATTTCGTAAATGGGCGGAACATACTCTGAGGAGGGCATGAGGAGATCAAGGCATTCTTGCCAATGAATAGTGACAATATTGAGGCATAACTGAAGATATATTGATTGGGTTATATTGACCATGTAGTATCTAATGCATTTTAAGGAGCTTGTGGATTGACTATATGTGGAAAGTAAATTTAAATAGAAAACAAACTACATAAACAAGCTTGTGGCAGGATGCAGCAAAGTATCTTTGTGTATTCTCTAAGGGACAGACATATTAAATGCAAACTTTCATGTCTTCTTGGTGATTGCATGTTAGGGAATAAAAAATTAAATAAAAGAAATAAGGTGATAACTAAAATTTTGAAAGAAGACCCTTAATATATGAAGAATCTTATTCTGAGCTAGGAGTCTCTCAATCATGATTATCTGTGTTTAATCCTCACATTCACTTAAATAGCTAGGTATAAGTGCTGGACAAGCAGATACAGGGAATCTCTTTGCCCCCTGGCTAGCCAGCCTAGTTTAATAGGAAAGTGTGACTATCCCCACACTGGAGAGACAGCTCTTGATAAATATCCTTTGAAAATATCATGCACACCATGACACACATGCACACACACATGAACCTTTGCGCACAAGAACATGCACATACACACAAACAAAATACGTTTGGCAAACCTCAGTTGAGTCATTTAAATGTCACGTTTCCAGTAATGATTCAAGTAAAATATATTCTATCTCCCACACTTTGAGTATATAATTGTGTAACACCACCACCACAACAAATAATATATGCAAAAGTTATTTGTCTTTCAAGAAATTAATAAAAATATAAATAAAATTTAATTACTATTGCAAATATCTAGGCATTCTAGTGATGGCCTACTGATACTTAAACATTAACGAATACTTAACAAATGAATAAAATTATCATGTGAGAAATGTTTCTCATTGTGCTTGCTACTTCAATAAATTATTCTGTAAAGCAGATTTTGAAAACTCACTTGAAAATCATTGATATTAGTTGTTGCAGGGCTGGAGAGATGGCTCAGTGGTTAAGAGTACTGATTGCTCTTCCTGAGGTCCTAAGTTCAATTCCCAGCAACTACATGTTGGCTCACAACCATCTGTAGTGAAATCCAGTGCACTCTCCTGGTGTGTCTGAAGATATCAACAGTATACTCATATACATAAAATAAATTAAAAAAAATTAAAGGTGTATGCCAACGTCCTTGGACCTAAGTGTATGCTGCACAGTGGTGGCGCACACCTTTAATCCCAGCACTTAGGAGGTAGAGGCAGGTGGATTTCTGAGTTCGAGGCCAGCCTGGTCTACAGAGTGAGTTCCAGGACAGCCAAGGCTAAACAGAGAAACCCTGTCTTGAAAAACAACAAACAAACAAACAAACAACAAAATAAAATGAACAACAGCAACAAAAAAACCCCAAAACCAAAAAAAAAAAACGCAACAGAGATTAGTTGTTGCATGCTCAGGTTTAAGAAGATATATTTTTTTTGTACTTTCAACTTATTTAATTTTTTTCTTCAATTGAAAGATTAGACGACTTGGATGTTGCAGCTATTCAGACTGTCTTCTAGGAAAGGTCAATGCTGTGATTTTTATAACGAGAGGCAAAAGTTGTAGTGAGTTTCACAGTTGATCTAAATATCTCTTCACTTGTGTGACTCTGTGTATGTGACTTGCTTCAGTAAGCCTGATTTCTTCCAGTTCCTTTTGATAAAAATGAGAAGACCTAATGGTTCTTCATGGCCAGAGGCCATGTCAGCACTGCAGCTAGAAATGGGTAGCCAGAAGCACCAGCCCTGCCACCCATGAGATGCTACAGTGGGAGATGGCTCTGCCAGTCTTCCATGCTGTCTCCTCAAGGCTGGGCATTGCCCAGACCATCCACCCATCCATGGGAGCCCAGTAAGAAAATGAAACTCTAATGCTTAAATATTAATCAAAGGCTTTATATGTTTATTAACGCTCAATAACAATATGCCCATACAGAGAGAGTTGTTTCCCAATTAGCTAATTTTAAATAAAAGTTGTTAGCCACAACTGCTCTCCATACCTCCATAGCTCTCCATCGCTCCTACATCTCTGCTCTCCCTAGCTCCTTCTCTTCCTTTTCCTCTTCCTCTCCTTACTTCTCCTACCTTAGCTCCTCCTACATATGATATATACAACATTTGGTATATATTATATATGGCATATGTCATATACCTTATACCATATATCATATACTACATAACATTGTGTATATTAGAATATTATATATTAGACTATACCTATTGTAGAATGTATATTAGAATATTACTATGTTCAAATGTTGAAATCACATTTGAACCCAAAAAACGTGTGATCATGCTTGCTGGAAAAAACTGTTTCTAGTTAGGGTGTGGCTCAGCTTATTATTCACACCTTAATTCAAAACAATGAAAGTAAAATTATTTTGTAGAAGAAAGCATCCATATTTGGAACCGATGTCTAATTTAGTGGCAGAAAAAGTGATGAATATGGAAAAGATATGACAGAATAAGATATGCACAACTCTCAGGAGAAGAGAGGGAAAAGGAGAAGCTACTTAAGGCAGAGCAGCATAAGAAAGGGGTGTGGGTAGTTTTATTGGGACAGTTTTACAGAGACAGGGTTAAGATAGAAAATGCTAGAAACAGGTAAAGACAGACAAGCCAGAGAATGAGAAGCCAGAAGATTAGAACAGATTGTTAGAGTTAGTTTGAGGCCAAGTAGAACAATTCAGTCAGAAACTGAGACAAACTAAATTGACTTGGAGATAAATTTTGAGCCAGAACAGCTGAATTGTATCAGCCAGCCAGAGATCAGAAAGAACAATAAAGGCTGATCTTTTTCAGCAGTCAGTCTCAGAGGCTGGAAACATTCTAAGACTAGATTAGATTGCATGGAGGCAGGAAGCTTCCAGGAGTAGGCAGGCCTAGGTTAGCAGACAGGGACAGTATGCCTCTGAGGTGATATCTGATGCCCAGTGTGATTGAAAAAAGCCCACCAACACTCAGAAGACATCAGAAATGTTGGAAGGTCAGGAGATATCTGACAGAAAGCCACAGAAGAAAAATTTTCCTATGATTGTCTTTAAAGGAAAGAACAGTTCTTTGAATTTGGCAGGACACCTCGACAGGTTGAGGAGTGGCAAAAGCCTTGAACCCAGAGCAAGGGCTGGTGTAGGAGCCTCTGAGACAGTGCATCATTCTCAAATCACAGTAAGCCATCCCAAAAGACAATTTTAATTATATACACAGACATTTTTTCATTAAAAAAATAGAAACCTTATTTCAGATCTCTCAAGTTCAAGGAAAGTCCCTCAGGGGAGAGAAATGTTACTTGGAAAAGCCATCACAGTACTCATTGCAATGAGGACCACCAGGGTAAACCCTTCTCTACTTTAAATTTGAATCTTCATTTTTTTTTCTTCTTGAAAAAGTTTGGAAAAACAGATGTACAATAAGAAAAAAAATAGAAATGATAGTACAGAAGCTTATGAGACAAAAGACAGAAGAAATAAGAGCACAGGAATAATTTAATTGTGAACCTAGGATACCTAATGAAATTAAAAATCAATACCAACAGCTCAGTGACAATTGGTACAAAGCCCTGCTGGCTGAGATAGGGCCTGGCTCTCTGCAGTCAGCCAAGTCTAAGAGCTAGTTATGGAATTAGAGTGCCTATAGGTCTAGTTTATGTGTTAACTCATAAAGATCCAATTGCACCTTGATAAATAGAAAGAGGTAATAAGATTAGCTGAAAGACAATAGGTTCTAGAAAAAAACTGCTGAATTAGATCAACTTGTATACTTTAAAGATGTTTTAACATCAGAATGAAACTCAGGGAATGGATTAAATCGGGGAAGATATTTTGCCTGTGAAAGACTGCGGGTTCCTTCAAAATTCTTAAAGATCTGATCTAAGTAAGAGAAGCTTCCTTGTGAGAGGCATAACTCAAGGAAGGAAGACACATAAATAAAGGCAGCTCAGAAGTTGCAAAAAAGCTGACTCCCTCTGCATGGAGACAGCTCAACAAAGCAGCTGAAGAAGGACATAGCATTCATCAGACTGGCAGACCTTGATGCTGAAATGACATTTACTGAAGGACAGATGATCAGGGCTGTAGCTTTGAAGGATCATCACATCAAAGGATCATCATAAGGACATTCGGACTGATAAGTTCGTGGAACTGATAATTGTTTCTCTTGTAAAATGTTAAAATGTGTACATGGTATAGCTTAGACAAAAGTGGGAAATGTTCCAGGATTTTGACCACAGTGTAAACTCTGACACTGTGCTCTTCACTGGAAAGAAAAAATGTTTCTAACTCTGCCCTTAGTATACACAGTTAATCCAGAACAATGAAGGCAATGTTAGTTTGTAGAAGGCAGCATTCCATGTTTGAAAGTAGTGTCTAATTGGTGGCAGAAAAACGGAAGAATATGACCAAATCCCAGGGGAAGAGAGAGAGAAAAAAAGAAGGTATTTAAGATAGAGCAGCACAGAGAGAGAAAGAGACTGGGAAGGGGGAGGGAGACAGAGACAGAGACAGAGACAGAAGAAGAGCACACAGTTTTACTAGGTCAGTGATAGACAGGTAAAGACAGAACAACCAGAGATTAAAATAAACTAGGAAGAGGTGAGGTGATTCAGCAATAAGTCTGTAGGCTTTGTTGTTGTTTTGTTTTGTTTTTGTTTGTTTGTTTGTTTGTTTGTTTTTTCCAAGACAGAGTTTCTCTGTGTAACTATGGCTGTCCTAGAACTCACTCTGTAGATCAGGCTGGCCTTGAACTCCTGTCTCCTGAGTGATAGGATTAAAGGTGTGAGCTGCCACTTATTGTGAATAAAGTCACAGAAAACAAAGACTACAGATATCTTTTTCAAATACTGATTCCATTTCTTGAAGACTGTGCACAAAAACAAGACTGCTAAATCATCTTTAACTTCTGAAGAATTTCCAAACTGTTTCTACTGAGCTCTGCACCAGTTCACGTTACCACCATTAGACTAAGATGCCCTCCATTTCCACAGTGTTGCCAGGATTTGCTCTTTTCCCTTTCACAGTACCCGTTCCGAAAGACATGGCACAGCATCTCAACTCACTGGGGTTTTGAATTACATTTTCCTGATATCTAATGTAAGGATTATCTCATGTATTTCCCAACCCTTTGTATTACATCTTCTAAGAAATATCTATCACTAAATGAGATATGCCCCACATAAAATCACATTTTCACATATTCTCTCTAACATATGGAGGGGCAAAAAAAAAATCTATGCTGCAGTCTTGATTGTGAATAATAATGGAAGAGAAGAGGAAGGGAAGCTAAATAAATGGATTTTGGGTAATCTACATCAAAGTAGACTTCAACAGAATGAAAAGGTCTAGGAACTGGTTGCCATTGATGAATAGAATTAGCTGTTCTATTATAAATTTTAACTGAATCTAAAAAATAAAATAATGGATACCAATTAAAATGATGAGAGATAAAATGTTAATTACTTTGATTTGATTATGTTTTGAGATAAAATATTGTACCCCAATAACATGCAAAATTATGTCAAACAAATATTAAATTAAAATTAAAAGGTTTTATGCTTATCTATAAATATCAGAAATTGGCCTGAAATTAATTTATAAATTACCTTTGAATCATTTCCTTATTTCTAAAAATTTCATATTTTTCTAATTAATCTAGATTGGGTGTGATATTTACTCATGTGTGTCAAGAAAATCAGTTGATAGCTTTTGATATAAACAGTCATTGTACTACATAGAATAACTCTCTTCTCCTTTATACCCTTTATGACAAGCATAGGTATCACAAATGATGTATTGATCAAACCGTAAATGAAAAATAGTTCATTAAATTAAATAAAAATATATGTCAACCAAATAAGTAAATCGGAAGTGTTTGATTAAATTTTACAATAATTTTTAAGTATTTATTTACTTTTTCAGAATATATATAATTATATACATATAAAATTATTATATATAAAATTAAATATATAATTATATATATATGTTATAATTATATATAATTATATATGTATATGTGTGTGTGTATATATGTATATACATATGTATAATTTCTCCTTTTCTTTATTCCTTCTAAATACTCCCATATACTCTTCTTTGCTCTCTCTAAAAGTTATGGCCTCTTTTCTCATTAATTATTGTTACATTTATACATTGGATGCATATACGTAAATCAGTCTGTATAATTTTACATATATGTATGTTTTAAGGGATGACTACTTGATACTGGCTAACCAGTTTGTGTGCTCTTCCCTTGGGAAAACAATTTTGTCCTCTCAACACATCTTTATTTGCCTACAGTTTTTGTATAGGTTTGAAGACTCCTGATTTCTCTGCTGTCCACCTTAGGATGTTGGTAATTGGTGCCCATGTTCAACTCATGATTACAGAGTCATGTTGGTGGATCTTTATAGCTTTTGACATTAATAGGAGACACAATCTTACAGCAAACTCTCGGACTCTCTGACACTTACAATCATTCTGCCCTCACATCAGCAATGTTTTCTGAGCCTTCGGTGCAGGAGTTGTTCTGTAATCATCTATATTTAATAACTACCATGTCAATTTCATAGTATATTTCACATTTTCCCTATATTGAGAGTTATAACTTTAAAACATTTTGGTCACCAAAAATTGAACCTTTGATCACTTTGAGATTCCACATAAATTTTTACTAGTGTTATTAATAGTAATTCAGGATTTTATTGTATTACAGATTCAAATATATCAATTTTAGGCTTGAAATATCATTCATTCTTTCCTATAGTTACTATTATCACCATGTATGAGGGGTGGTTGTAATATCATGCTTAAGATGTACTTGATAAGAACAAGTTCTATTTTGTACGAGATCTGAAATTATGTAGGGCTTAGACAGTTTCAAATACTAGTGCCACTGACATTACTGAGGCAGTAAATAATTCATGGTAAAAGATTCAAGCTGTGTGTCACAGTGGACACACACATACTAAAATTAATTAATTAATTAATTAATGCAAAAAACCAAAAAAGCCAACATCTGGCTTTAGTACAAAATTCGAATACATGTATTTAATTTCCCAAATTGTGCTTTTGACGTTATGATATATTTATTTCCATTTATGTGTGTGTGTGTGTGTGTGTGTGTGTGTGTGGTATGTGAGCTTGTAAATATACATGCACTACTGTATACAAGTGTGTGGAAGCAAGATTGATGTCAAGAATCAACCTAGCTCAGTCTTTCATGTTATTATTTGATGCTGAGCCTCACTGTCAAGTCCAGAGCTTCTTGATGAGGCTAGTCTCCCCAACAAGCTTTCACTGAGGATCTGGTCTCTGTTCATGGTTTTGCTGGAGGGCTGATAGTTGGACTTGTTGGACTGCGTTTTTCCTTTATGTGAGTTCTAGGTATCCATACTTTGTTTTCCTGTTTGTGCATAAATGCTTTTACCAAAAAGAATCTCAGTAGCCCCATCTTAATCTTACGTAACTCCAGTTATATAAACCAAAAGTTATGATTTAGAGAGCTTTTTCTTGCTCACCCACATGATTTTAAATAGCTCAATTAACTCAAACTATAAATTTTATAATGCAATTAAAATTTATTAATTTATATTTTATATGTAAGTTAACTGTTATTTCCCAATTTCAGTGATAGCTATGTTAGTATTCTCTTTTCTCAATTTATCAATGTTTATTAATAAGCTAGATTTTAGCTTCTCATCCTTATACTGATTATTTCATTATGTTGACAGTGTCTTACAGTTTGAGCTCATGGAAATAAACCCAATGTGTAGGCAAGAGTTATAGCTATATACTAAGGGAGACAGATAGCAAAGAGCCAGATTTGTTTCAGATACTCAGCAGAAATATTATCTTCAAATAGTAGGTTTTTGAAACGGCTCAAGTACAAGTAATAATGTAGATACTTTTTTCTTCCTTATTTTACTATGGTTTTTTTAGTGCTAGGATTTGAACCCAAATGCTCAAGCACACTATGTAAGATCTCTCCAGCAACATGTCCACAGTTACTCTTGAATGAGAGTACACACAGTTATAAAGTGTCAGCCCACATGAGTTTACTAAATCATGATATGCTTTCCTGGGATTATAAGAAAAAGAAGCCTTTCTTTTTTCTTTGAGAGAGGTCCAGTATAAATTTCTCTGTCATTCACTATTAATTTTATAAATAAGCATATAGAATGTTCTCTTTGGGGTGAGTGAATGGGGTCATGAACAAGTATAACCAGGAAAAACACAGGACAGTTGAAAAACATTTTTTTTTTTTTTTTTTTTTTTTTTTTTTTTTTTTGTCAATTTTAGGACAGGAATGTAAAGCATAGCCACAAGGGGGCAATGTTTAGTCGGGTGCTCTCAGGACCTTCCACTTTGCTACGCAAATGAATTCCATTTCTCTACAATTCTCTGGTAGAGAAACCAAGTGCCAAACCAATGAATGTATCTACTTTGCTCACCTAAGGGTTTTGGCCCTACAAGGGAATACCTACTATGATGTCTTACAACCCATTCAGTAGGGTGTGCCCATCTAAAGATGAGGACATGAAGATCAGGACAGGCATGAACTTTCTCCAAAGCTAGTGTGCGAGAAACTTGCTCTAACAATGTCAAATACAGGATTGCAGGTAATATTGTCCAGGTTTTCTTCAATACCGTTATCGAGTTCTGCATGTATAATGCCAAGATGTCTCATGTCATCCAGAGAGCCTAAGATAAGAACAGAACTGCATGAGGGTGCTCTTTCTTTTAAAACTATAATGTTAATAGCTAGGAAAAAGCCATTCAATCATAGTGAATATATAATTAAATATTGCCTATAGTAGAGCCAATATTATAAATTGCTATTTCCTCCTTAATAAAATTTATTTGTAACTCTCATAGAATATATTTTAAGGCAGCCAGTTACTTTGTGTGCCATGTGGTTAAACAAGAGAGTAAATGCTTACTGCCATGAAAATAAATATCCCTGGCTGACACTACTTCAGTAATTTACCTAGCCTAAGGTCATTGTAAAGCAGTTTAAATGCATCATTAATCCAAGATCGTCTAAAACACTAAAATACTTAAATAAATTACAAAGGAGCAAGATGAGCCTGAAGAAAGGAAAAAAAAACTGTCAAGATATGGTATATTTAAGTGATGCAAAAAAAAAAAGTCTCTAGCCTCATGAATAGATTATTGTAAAACTCAGAGGTGTTAGTAAGAGCTTGAGGACATGTTGGATCCAATTTCATAAGGACCAGGAAGATTACAAAGATGAATGTTGAATTTCACATTTCTGCTTGTGAATTTTTATTCACTTACTTTTAGCTGTGGGGACTCTAACGTTTTCTGTTATTGTTGTTATTGTTATTATTATTATTATATTACAGTCATTTCATTCCTTAAATATGATTCTTTACATTTCCAGCAATGCATAAATCAGTGACACCCATGTATTTGACTATGTGAACACAGAAGAACAGAGCAGGTGGCTATAAGTGAGACTACGAAGATCAGAGCTGAGAAAGATGGAAAATGGGTACATGGATTTATTAGATATGACCTTGTAACCAAGAATTTACTTATCCTTAAATAAATGCTCAAAATAATTTATAGAATATTTTCTCACAGAGAGATTCCTAACAGGTAAGATGAATAAAAAGAAATTAAAGATAATATATAAATTTATGCATAGATTTACAAATTTATTTGGGTACAAATTCTGAGTAAGGACACTTTTAATAGGACAAGAAACTTAATGCCATGAGAGAAGGCTCTTGCCTTTCCTCATTCTTTGAATTCTCTACCCTCAGACTTGTGCCTTTGTTAAACATTCCTTCCAACATTCTCATATCTAATTGCTCATTACCCAGGGTTTGAACTTTTACACAAAAATAAAGAAATAAAAGAATTATATTCTTATTCCACATGGTCATGGTTCACCACTTACAAGGTGCTTCAGCTTGAAACGTTCTTCACTAATTTGACTATTTGAATGTTTTTATTACTAGTCATTGATACAATTGTAAATCTGCTATCAAGACCAGATGACCCAAAGTATGGGTCTATTCTCTATGTACTTCATGGATAAGTATAGATTGTTCAAGCTCTTTATCATCTAGCGTGCAAGACATCTTTGTTATCCAGACCTTGAAATATGCACAAATAAAGCACTTATAACCAGTGCTAAAATCTCACTGGGCATGTGTCAAATAATAATAAAGAAATACTCAAAATTCACTTGTTGAATGTAATTGCAAAGATATCCTCAGTTGCCATTTGCTGAATATCTCATGGAGGACAGAGAAGGAGTAACAGGGAAACCAACGCTAATGCATTTATTGATAACAACCTTTATAGGCTCGCAATTTAAAAAGATTGTAAATATAGAGAATACTAAATTGTAAATATTCAAGCACACAATGGACACCAGAAATGGGTATAAGAATACGGGAAATACCTGTACCAAAGCACTTAAAATATATTACAAAGGATCACAACTTAACCAACCACGGTGGTTGGTGTCTGTCATACATCACTTGCAGGAGGCTCAGGAGTTCAAGGTCACCTTTGTCAATTTGAGAATCAATTAAAATTAATCAAGAAAATTACTGTAACATTTACCTTGTAGCTTTGTAGCTGCAAAATGTATTATATTATAGAGATTCATACTATTGGAGTTAGAAAAACATTAACTTATCAAGAAATTGAAAGCATTTCCCTGAACTTTTAGAGCAAGTTACCAGAGATGATGTTTTAATAGCAAGTGCTTCTAAATAGTGGTGTCATTAAGGAATTACTGCCATTCTCATGTGTATTTCCCCTTAATTGTTAAAATAATCTTAGGAGTCAGGTCAGTTCCCAGTACCTCACAAATATTCTGGGCGCTAACAATTTGGTATTGTAATTAAATTGCTAAGCTGATGTCCCATCTCCTTGAATATTGAAATTCTTGGTATAAATTTGGTGATCGAATTAGATACGTTAACAAAAATTCATCGGTGTAACTTAAGCCTCACATCTCGTTTCACTAATAGGACCTCAATATTCTTGATCAGAAAGAACCTAATTTATAATGTACATCCCATTCAGTGGGGGGACTCTAACATTTTCTGTTATTGTTGTTATTGTTATTATTATTATCATTATTATTATTATTATTATTATTATATTACAGTCATTTCATTCCTTAAATATGATTCTTTACATTTCCAGCAATGCATAAATCAGTGACACCCATGTATTTGACTATGTGAACACAGAGGAACAGAGCAGGTGGCTATAAGTGAGACTACCAAGATCAGAGCTGAGAAAGATGGAAAATTTCAGCCTTTTTCCTCTAAATTCTTTGAATAACTACTGTAAGTATGGACTTAGTACCAAGTTTTATTAGGGTGTTTTATATTGGCCTCTCTGAAAGTAGGAGGTCAGGTAATATGCATGTAAATTTGCATTAATGTACTATTCCTTATTATTCAATACAGGAGGTTACTTTTTTCAGACAGAATCCTGCTGCAGAAGCTATGATGTCATTATTATTTCCAAACAACTTACCCCAAATTTTCCACTGCTCAACCACAGGTGTACAGATCTCTTATTGCATGTTCTGCCAATATTTCTACTTTATAGTTGTTCTTTTTATCATTTAATTGCTTAGTGCTTACCTGAACACATTTCTCTGTGTATTCACTTCAAATGTACAGTTGCTATTATACACAAAACCAAAGAGTGAACATGGGCTGGACCTAGGCCCCTTGAACGTATGTAACAGGTGGGCAGCTTGATCTTCATGCAGGTCCCCCAACAACTGGAGTGGGGCCTTTCACTGATTCTGTTGCCTGCCTGTCTGTGGATCCTGTTCTCCTAACTGAGCTGCCTTGTCTGGCCTCAGTGAGACAGGATGTGCCTAGTCCTACAGTGACTTTACATGTCCAGGGGGGGCCTCCAGCTTCTCTGAGGAAGAGAGGGGAGAGGATGGGCTATGTGAGGGGAGGACTTGGTAGGAGTGCTGTGATCAGGATGTAAAGTGAATAAATAAATTAATGAAAGAAATAAATACACATTGATATTTCTATTTCTAACTTAAAATAGTATGGTTTGTTCTACTTTCTTCCTTTACTGCATTGACTGTGCTCTCAGATGAAGAGAAACTTAGATACCCTTTCTTTTTAACATGTGTACTTAATCAGTCTACATAGAACCAGGCTTTTATCACAGCTAGCACACAATTGGAATGTGAACCCGCTTCCCTCACTTGGCCAAGGAAAGTAATGAAGACCACAAAAGAATGGTGAAAAAGTTGATGAGAGTAAAATAAAACCTCACAAAATCTTCTGTGAATTAAGAAACAATGTATTTAAAAGCAAAGGAAATTTAACTGAACAAATGGTACAGTCACAAGGTGTTTTGGAAATATTACTGATCTACCAAAAACAATAGTGTTGAAATAGGACAATAGCACATGACACCTTTTAAAGAAAAGATTGATCTTCAGTTGCTGTGTTTACCATAGAGCTGAGATGTTGATCTTACATTTTGTCATTTATTTTTTTCTATTTGTGCCTTGTGTATATGTGTGAATTACATAGTTTTCCTACATGTGCTTTGTGTATATGTGTGTGTGCACATTCCCAAGGTTGCATGTGTGGTGGGATATATACACATCACATGCATATGTATATGTAGGTGAAGCCAGGAGAGAATGTCATGTCTTTCTCAGCAGATATTTCCATTTTTTTCAGAAAGTAGTTTCCCCCGAAATCTTGGGGTTACCAGCTACACTATGCTACCTGGCCAATGATTCATCTGGCTAAATGTCCAGTTTTGATTTCATGTGCACACAATCATACTCAGATTTTTATGTGCACTTAGTAGACAATACTTGATCTTTATGCTTGCAGAAGAAGCACTTCATTTACTGTTTATTTTATCCTGTATATATTTTAATATATGAAAAAATAATTAATTAAGATGAAAAACACACCATGTGACTTACCCTTTCTTCCTAAAGTGCTGAGTGGAGGCAGACCACAGGAAAAGAATGGACAAGACCACAGGAGTGTGATATAGTAAGAAATGGCAGAAAGAAGTTTTTGAAATAACAAAATTAAACTTATTTGGAAAATAATCAACTACTTTTATATATAAAAGTATATTAATATATTTTCATCTAGTCCTCTAATCAGTTCAGAGTATAAATCTGTTAATAAGGATCAAATTCACCGTGCCTCCAAAAATGAAGGACAATAGAAGACAAAAATTTTTGAGAAGGAACATTTTGTTATTTTCCATAGAGGTATTATCTGAATATACCTGTAATTAATGAAAACAACATATTCCACCATCTCTTCAAATATAAAGATTATGTAAGGGATCCAGGAAGTGAATTCATTTTTCAGTCAATAATATTCTTCTTTCTTTTTCTACTAAATGATTAAACATTACATATCAACAAATTGTTATCATTCTTTCTTATTTATTTACACTAACCCCTTGTTATGGTGATTTCAATAAACTATTAATACTATTAAATAAGAGAACTAATAAAATTTTAAAATGAGCAGAATGCCTTCAATGTGAGACCTATCAAAAATTGACTTAATCATTATAAAGTAAATAACTTCATGTAAATATAGCTACAGCTTATAACAATGGTTAAAACTAAATTACCAATAAATTATGAACTAATTGTTTATAAATATATTCATTTTAAGAAGTGCTGATAATTAATTAGAGATTGTTGATTGCTTTTTTTTTTTTAACTATCTGGTTGGAGTGATGGATCACCAGCTACGAGTACTGGCTGCTCTTGCAGATGACATGGATTGCCTTAAGAACAACCTCATGGTAGCTCATAATTATCTGTAACTCCAGTCCCAGAGGGTGATAGTTTGTATATGCTCAGCCTAGGAAGTGACACAATGAGAAGGTGTGGCCCCATTGGAGTAGATGAGTCACTGTGGTTGTGGGCTTTAAGACCCTCATGCCACCTGCCTGGAAGTCAGTATTCTGCTAGCAGTCTTCAGATGAAGATGTAGAACTCTCAGCTCCTCCTGCACCATGCCTGAGTGAATGCTACCATGTTCCCGCCTTAATGATAATGAATTGAAACTCTGAACCTGTAAACAGCCCCAATTAAATGTTGTTTTTATAAGAGGTGCCTTGGTCATGGTGTCTATTCACAGCAGTAAAACCCTTACTATAACACAGGGGGTTTGATGACCTCTTCTCGTATCAGTGAGTGCATGGCATTTTTGCGGTATGCAGTTATAAATACAGGTGAAAACTTATATACATAACACAAAATAAAAAATTTTAAAAAATAATTTAGCATAATCTTTTGTCTATATACAAAAATTCTCACATAATGCTCTAGACATGAAAAGTTGTATACTATGATATAAATAATCAATCTCACAGCTTAATACAAATTGGAAGTCAAATAAAATCTAATTGAAATTATGAAAGTAGAGATGTAAATAAATTATTAGTAAATGAGAACTTTGAAGAAAACTTGCGTGTGATCTAGTGTCTAACCTGTGTTAAAAAATAACTGAGGATCGTGTTCAGTGGGTAGACTGCTTGACTCACAGAGTTGCGGCCTCTTTCAGGCCCTAGCGTGTCATAAAGCACAGGTGTATGGAGTACATCTGTAATCCCCAAAAAAGATGGAGCCAGAAGGACCAAAAATTCTAGCTCATGCTTTTGTACAGAATGATGGATTTGTTTTCTATTCTCAAAATAAAGATAAGATAAAACTATTAAATACAAAGACACACACACACACACACACACACACACAAACACACGAGGGGGAGGGGAAGAAGAAGAGGGAGGGGAGAGAGAGGGAAAGGGAGAGAGAAAGAGAGGGACAGAAGTTTGCAGCTCTTACTTGAACTTAAGACTTTTGTGTGTGTGTTCATTTTATAGCATGCAGGATACTTTTCAAACTATAGCACTGTATCCTGTGCCTGTCAAGATACTTAAGTAGAAACCTATGGAAAGTTAAATAAAAAAATTGTGTTTCGAATTTTATAAATCCTTGAAGTTTTACTCTTAATCACTATTTAGTGATTATTTATTATTTACTATTATTTGCCAATCTTTATTTTAAAATCTAAACACACTAAACATGCTAAAAGGACCATACAGGTGGTTCTTAACTCTCAAAAACAGTGTAATTAGCTGTTGTTAGTTCTGAGAACTACCCTGTCCCTGTCTTAACTACAATGAATTATTGAAGCATCGGTATAATCCTCCTCAACTAAAATAACTTGTATCTGTGTTACACAAACAGACAGAAGTTTAACAGTGAAATGATGCTCTATGTGCCCACCTGTAGAACATCATTTTTGCCATAATTTTCATCCTTGAATACTTTACCTAATGTCTAGCTTGGGAACTTTTTTCCCCCCACTCTTCCCTGTTCAATACCAGAAAAGGCTAATTATTATAAATATGTAGACACACACAAATCTTTACAATGAGCACTGTTTGCTCTCTTTTCTGAACATTTGTGAACCATCATATTGCACTTCCGAATTCTTCAGTGTTTCTGTTCCGTAGTTGAAGGCTTCTAGCTTCTAGGAGTGTTCTAGGGTCAGTGACTTAGGTTTTGTTGTTTGTTTGTTTTGGTTCTCGGGTTTGTTTTGTAAACTATATCTTTTTACAGTAAGACAAGTCTATGAACAGCAGTACTAGTAACCAGATTGCAAGACAACCAGTAGTGTTGGCATACTGCAAATATAATTATGCCAGGCACATGTGTGTCTTGACAAATGACTTCCCACCCTTTCTTTATGTCACTTATGAGAAAATGGGGTACAATCATTTCATGCATACTGAAGTAGCAGTCTGGCAAGTAAGAAACACATATTTGCCTTAAAATACTTAAGTGCATAGAATTCTTCCAAATATGAATGTAAACATCTTTCACCTTCGTGTTTGCTTAAAAACTCATACCTGAATTTCAAAAATTCAGGCAATATGAAGAATTTTCTTAAAAACTAATCTTAATATAAGTGGACACTTTATAAATACCAAAGATTTTACAAGATAATGAAAACCTATATGCAAGGTTTAATAAAAAATGAAGAGGATTTTTTTGTTAGAAAATTGCTCAGTATTTACCTGCAGTAGTTGTAATACATCTGAAGTATTACACTTTATATGACAAAGAACAGTCTACTGTAAAGAAATGTGGTCAAAGAAAATAAGACCAGTAGGCCTTATAGTTGAAAATACAAGTGTGCATGTGAGTGTGTGTGTTGTGTGTGTGTACACTATATGATGTGTCATTAAGAAAAATGTGTCTGCCTTTGTATCCCCGGGTGGTCTTAAAATCTATATGTAATTCAAAGTGGCCCAGAACACCAGACTTTCCTGCATTTTCCTTTTAAGGGCTAAGATTATCAACATTACCACAATATTCAATACTCTATTTGCTTTGATAGACTGGAAGAAATATTTACTCAATAGATCAAATTATGTGCTTATATGGAATGTATATTCAGGTGATTTAACAATTAGAACTATCTGTTAATATTTTAACATAGGCAATATCATTAAAAAGAAGAGATGAAGAATGGCAATTAAATTTCTCTTTATTATACCATATAACACGCTTTACACAACATTCAAAATATGACTATGTGACTGAACAGCAAAAAAATAAAATAATAAATTGTGTGCATAAATAATCAGTGGAATAGTAAGTGGGACTGGGAAGAAGCTCAGTCAGTAATGCACTCGCCACAAAAGGAAGAAACTTGAGTTTGTACCCAGGTACCTATGCAAAAGGTCTGGGTGGTGACACATGCTTGTAATCATGAATGTAGAAACAGAGACAGAAGGATCTTAAAAAAAAAAAAAAAAGAGGTAGAAAGAAGTGGAAAGTGATCACCAGAAACAGCAGTGTCAATTTGTAGTTCTCAGGTATAGGATCCCACAGAAACACATGTACACACACATGTCAAAACACATAAGAAACATGCAGTCTCACCCACACCCAGATGCCTATACACCCATGCACAATGTGGGTGATCCAAATTTCAGAATACTACAGATTTAACCAGATACAATGTAGTAGGATAATATTATTTGCCCCAACTCTACTTAATTATTAATATTAACATTTTCAGCAAAAGTTATAATTAAATATAAAACATACACTTGAGATTAGCAACAAATAAAGCATAACTAAAAGAGGAAAACATCCACTTTTAGGAGAAATTCATTGAGCAGCCATTATATTCATGCAAATATAAAGGGATAGTAGGTGTGGCTTAGCCAATAAAGGGCCTGCCACACAACCATAGTGATCTGAGCTCAGATTCCCAGCACTCATGTAGAAAGCCAAGTGCGGTGGCAAGTGTTTCTAATCTACTGGTGAGGAAGACAGAGGTGGAACCCAGAACATCTTTAACCATTCAACCTAATGTAGTGTACTTTCTATATAGTGAAAAACCCTGTCCCCAAAATAAAATTGGAAATGAGTGAATGAGATACAGTTATTGACTTCTGGCTGACACACATATTTAAACATGTGTACACGCTAGTATGTCTATGGACACACAGAGACAACCAATTTGTATTGTACTTCACATTATTAATTAAAAAAAAAAATACAAGTTGTTTAAGTGCCTAAATTTTACATACGGTTTTCCTGGACCTAACTATTCTTAACACATCTGAATATGCTATTAGCCTGTCTATTTGTGGAACCTTAGGGAAGAACCATCAAGATCAGTTGGACCATCCCATGCCACTTTGTATTAATTAAAGTGAGCATTTAGAGGCAGCTTTAAAAAAAAAATGCAAAGTAATTCCCTAATCTGTATCTTGTGGGCTGACTGAGGATGTGTGGTTCAAATATTTCCCTTTGATGATGGGAGGCTTGGGAAGCGTATCACAAGCTTATGTTTGTCTAGAAATGCACATATATTAGCTACCAATATTCAGCATCAGCCAGCGGGAACAGCTACTTATCGCTTATCCTTTAACCTCATAACAGTTTTCATGGGCTTATGGGCTTATGTCCAAAAATAAATAAAAATATTTTTATTCACAACTGCTAAGCTAAAGTTCAGTTTTTAAATAATTACTCAAATAAGCCAAACGAAAGAACGGCTGAGGTGACATTTCACTGCATAAACAACAAGGATATTATTCAGTATTATGTAGCACACTTATCTGTCTTTCAAAGATGGTCATAGAAAAAATATTAATTCACATGCAATTGATCTTTTACTGGAAGGGGAATATTGTTTAAAATATAGGTGACATGCTATAATTCTAGCAATTCAAAAGTTGATATTAAAGATCAATCAGTTTTAGATCACCTGGATAAAAACACGAGACTATGCCAATAAGCAAACAAGCAAGCAAACCAGCCATTCAGAATGAGGAATAAAAGTAGACATTGAATAAGAACAAGGGAGATATATATATATATATATATATATATATATATATATATATATATATATATGATAAGTGAGCATAAATAAATAAGAATGACTTAATCAATTTAGGGTTTTAAGCTACAGAAAATAATAAGCCGGAAATGTATAGATCAATATTTTACATTTTTAATATCAAATATATATAACAGGATTAATTCTACCTAGAGAAAAATATTTACAATATATTATTTTTTCAACAGAACATACAGATCTTGTAAATTCAACATGAATTGGCTGAGATTTTCATCAAGAGATGAAATGGAATATTTTCCAGCTATAAAGAAGACGGAAAAGCTGTCATTTACAGTGAAATGGATGTAATTGGAAGACATTATGTTAAGTAAACAAGCTGTGCACTGAAAGACAGGTACCACATTTTCTCTCATATGCGGAAGCTAAAAGAAGCAGAGCTGAAAAAAAAAATCTAACTGATTATTAGAGACCAAGAAGGGTGTGGATCAGGAAAATGGAAAAACGCCTTATGGGTTTCCTGAACATGAAGATACACTAATGGAAATACCGCACCACAGCCCATTCCATGTACAATTAATAGGTGATAATAAGACATTTCTAAATGAGTATATTTTCTGTTAGAAAATAAATTAGCACTTGTCTATATGCATAAATCATTAATCAACCATTCAGAGTCAGTAAGCAATCATTCTGATTCAATATATTGTTATTAAACCACCACAGTGGTAGAATATGTCTGAAAATAAAGATATATGAAATTAAAGTATATGGAACAACAGCACTCATAAAAAAAAAACAAAGTATAACAATTCAGACAATACATTTTAAGTATTCAGATGAGAGCTGGCTTAAAATGTTTGCACATACTTTCACATATTGATTGATACAGCTCAGTCCTTTCAGGTATATTATATTTTCACAAATCCTGTGATATGGAGTCATGTCATAGATCCCATTTTCCTAAGTATAAGAATTATCACATTATACTTTTGCTTGTGGTACCATTGTCCCAATAATATGAAGTAAATATAATTTTCAACAAACGTCTTCATTTTCCCAGAGCTTTAGAAATGGAATTCAGATAATAAATATTAAAGATCACTTGAATACACTATTGAGGTGAACCCTAAAACAGTCAAAATGAAAGGAGTTCAAAGTTAGGTAGTTGAGAGTTAGGAATGTCAAAATAAAAAGCTCAGACATTCAAAGCTAACCAGAATACTACTCAAAGAGGAGAGACATAATTAATGTGCTTTCTGAAGTATAGTGTGGAGTCCATGCATCAAACACAATGCTATTTAATTACCAGAACAGTAAGATACATCCCCTCGAGACACCATGCTTAATATATTGCTACCAAATAAAACTTGACATATCTTTTCTAGCTCCGGTAATTTCTCTCTAATCTCTTTCATAAGTTTTGCCCTTGAATTTCTTCCGTTCCTCGGGCTTCCACGTTTGTACTATATCACCATTAATTACAATGAAGCCAGAAAAGTCAAAGGAGACTTTCAAAAAGAAAGGAGCTGTCCCTAGGAGGAATCACACTGGAGTATCAAACTAATAAAATACTTAACGTTTGACAGTACTCAAATTAAAATAAATCCCTTGACATATAACAGTCTAACTTACAAAATAACATCTTTTTCAAAATGGTGCATGCTATTTAGATTTCCCATGTAGGCTTAATAATAAAATCAACTACATGTTCCTTTTGTAATTGGTAAAATTTAATAACAAATAAGCCTTTCCTGAATTTCTATTGTTTTTTTAAATGCAGAGTTATGTTATTTCTTATACATACTATTGATGTTGCTATAATTACAAAGAGTTCATTTAATGATTGTATTGTGACAACATATGAGTAGCTTATTTAAACATGGCTTCAGTGTTTGAATAAATTAAATCAAGTAATTCATATTGTCTACATCATACCCAGATGTGTATAGGGTAGATATTATCTCTGTGATTTTCAATTTTGATATCAATCATATCTTGATGTAAGACATTAATTAAACTGGATAATATTGACAGTAAAATGTACCTCATAAAATATTTATTCATTACAAGCTAATGACAGTAATATGCTTTCTTATATTCTTATTTAGTAGTACCCACATATATTTAAATTTCACTTTAGGTTATACTTTGTTCATGCATGTAACTCAATTTAACCTTTCTCAATATATGAAAAGAAAGTGTTTCATTCTTTCAGAAAATATTTTCTAAGCACTTAGTCTTTGGTTAGATAATGCTAGGAAAAAAACAAAATGTAGAAATGTAGATAATTTTTTACATATTAGTTCCTGACACTGAGTTACAAAGAGTAAATAATACCATGCCTTCTAAAAGAAAATTTATTTCTGAGGCCCAAAATCTGAAATCCAAATGATGTAGGGCTGCATATTGCCTACAGCTACAAGAACAACCCTAATGTGGTTTCTTGGGTTGATGACTATTGGCATTCACTGTGTCTCTTGGCTTGTGAAAATATTAGTCCAATCTCTTTCTCAGCTCTCAGATTGTCTTCTCCTTTATACACATTTGACAGAGGGACAGATAAACTCCTTCCTTCCTCTTTCTTCACATTGCATCTCCTTCTGTTTTCCTCTCCACCTCATATAGTTAATCATATATGTAGATGTCATTTACAAAATAAACTTACATGAAGACTGCAGACATGCATAGATTTTTTTTTAAGGAACCACAATTCAGGACATCTGCCAGTTCTAAAAATTTACATATTAATGATTGCTAAATATATAAATACATATTGAGTATAAAGATTTAATAATTTTGTGATTGTAGAGCAAAAATTAGGAGCTAAGACCAACTTTAGGAAGCATAAAGTCAAGAAAAGGTATTCAAAAAAGTTGAGGAAAGTCAAGTTATTCAGGAAAGACTGAAGATAAAATATATGCAAAGATTTAGAAAACAACAACAAAAAACGATTAAGATATCTCAGGAAATTTCATGAAATGCAAGATGGTTGAAGCCAGAGCTTTGTCAGAGACGTGATAAGCAGGCATGCCTGACTTCACATCTAGTACTGTTTGATTAAGCTATACTGGAGAATTGTACTTTATTCTAACAGCAGAAAAGCTTGATGGTAGGTGGTAACCAACTATTTTTCAGTGCCATTCACAAATAACTCTGTACTCTTTAAGGATGGACTTGTAGACTTTGGAAGGCTAGAATACCAAGGTGAAGCATCCCTTTTAAAATTCAAGTCAAGTGCTTACACTGGCCCTAACTGGATAGTGTGACATGGGTGCTAAAAAGATATGAAGAGAAGGAAAAGAGTCACAGAAGGAAGCACTACTTAGTAATTGATTGAACTTAAAACAATGATACTTAGTGCCCAATTGTGATGATTAGACCTTGACCTTTGATAAATGGCAGTGCCCTTCATTCAGATAAGGGATGTAGAATGAATTTAGGGAGTGGAATTGGGTGATAAATTTAATTCAGACATCTAAAGTTTAAGTTATCCAGATTTAGAATTTGGGTTCCTTTGTAGATATGCTTTTAGCAGAGAAATGTCAATAACAAGTAATAATTTATGAGATAACTTACACTTAAAAACTGAAGTCATCAGGAGTAAAGAGAGAGAGATGCCTAGGGAGAGATTAGAACATGAAGTGGTAATTGCTCAGGTCCCCTCCAAACACACAGGCGCACAAACACAGACACAAACACACATATACATGCACACACGCATGCACACACATACACTATGTATATGTATGTGTATGTATTTGTATATATGGTTTTTTCAAGTAAAAGGTACTTAGACTTTGCATTTATTTGAAAGTGTTGCCTCCTCACTTGGGACTACATATAATCAAAGCAGGAGGAAAGCCTGGCATCTCTGCACTCCTTATATGTCTATCAACTTCTCTGTGGTAATATGCTAAGATTACATGCAGTTATGTCAATGACTTAAGGGCGATCGATCTCTATAGAAACTGGAAAGACATCTTAACTTACTTTTTCCACTTTCCACTCCTGCATCCAATTATTTCTCCCATAAATGAACATGACAATATTGGGGTTATTGTTCGTCTTTCCAATGTACGTTGACTAAACACCCTCTCTTTGTATTTCATCATTCCTCTTCTCTTTCCTCAACAGGTTGAGACAAGCGACCAAGATCAGTTTAATGGGATTATTGGTGTCAGGGTTTTGTTCAAAACCTCTGATAACAGTAATGTTTAAAGGACACTATAAATATATATCAAATATTTATATATTATAATATAATATATAAATATATATTATTTAAATTCATACATTGTATCATATCATATTATATACATTATTATATATGGGTGGCATTGGATGAGGCCAGTCTAGATAGAGAATTAGAAAGAGGGTTTGTACAATGAAGCTTAAAGTTTCAGTACAGGATTACTCTGATGTTTTCTTTCTCTACTCCACACTTCTTTTTTCAAACTGCTTTTTCCTACATCCTCTACCTAGGAGTTCCCATGCCAGCATCTCTTTCCCTTGGATGAAGATTATTAGCCATAGGTGGTACTGTTTAATAACGTTCTATAAAGCAGTATGAATAACGACATGAGCCCTTAGAATTAGCTACCAAGGGAATTTTGGTGAGGCTGGAGAATGTTAAAGTAGACATTGGGTTACGTCTGAAGTACACAGAAATAGAAATCCAGTAATTCAATGTATCATTTCATTAGTAAAAAAGACAAAGCAGTAACAGCAGAAACAGTGCTTTGTGCCAATGAAGATCCCCCCATCTCTCTCTCTCCCTCCTACCCTCTCTGTCTCTCCTTTTTGTACCTGACTCCAAACTATTAGTGGGAGAAGCTTATCTTTAAATATTAATATATTAATATGAATGATATATCATAGATGAAAAGACTGAAATAGTATATTGTTTTTCCTAAAATAAAGTTGTGACTTACAGTGTGGATAGAGGATTTAAGTTTATGTTAACCCAAAAGACAGATTTCCATAACAACTGGAAGAAATCAAGATACTGGAAAACACCCAAATAAATGATGTTGTGCGCTCTCTCTCTGTCTCTCTCTGTCTCTCTGTCTCTCTGTCTCTCTGTCTCTCTCTCTCTCTCTCTCTCTCTCTCTCTCTCTCTCTCTCTCTCTCTCTCTCTTCTTTTCCCTCTGTTCCCAAGTGTTACTTTCTCTTTCTTCTCTCTCTCTTTCTGTTCCCCTTCTCTCTTTCCTCTAAGTCCCCCTTCCTCCTTTTCTAGGTACCTTTCCTTTCCTCCTTCACCACTGTGATAAATCTTCTATATACTAGAAAAGTCTTTGTTCTCCCAGTATGAAAGTAACATGCTCTGCATGAAGAGTGAAGCAAGGTTACTGGTTCAATACAACCCAAAGTTGTATTGGAAAATTTGAGTAGAGAAAGAAAGTTGGCAAAAGCAACTTTGGAAAAGAGGAAAGCAGAAGAAAAATCTAGTCATTCCTGGGAGATGATGTGAGGTTTATTCTGCTAGTTGACATTTTTGGTTTACAAAGGTGTTTTTTTTTATTTATTTGTTTGGTTGGTTCATGGTGACAAATCTAATTAATACTGACTTCTTTGCTGCATAGTTTGGGATACAGATACAACTGCCAGTCTTAGAAACAACACAACTGAGAGAATTAGCAGAGACTAAGTTAACAACACTTCTCTAGGTATGTATCTTTCAATAACTAAAAGCAGTTTGATGAAATTTTTCAAGAAACAAATACCCTTTCTCAAAGTATTTCAGAAGTTTGTCTATTCATTGGTCCAATTGCTAATCAAATTAGGCCTCAGGAAAATTTCCAAAAAAAAAAAAAAAAAAGAGGATTGTGAGCAGGAAACGGAGAATATAGAAAAAAAGAGAAACTGCTAGTTCTTCCAGACACACTTGACTCAAACTCTGTTACTGTCTTTGACAAATGTTTTTCAGGTTAGAACTCAATAACTTTGGCTTGGAATGGAAACAAGCTTCAAAAACTTTCACCTGGTGAAAGTTTAAAAATGGAAAGAGAGACCCTTGGTCCTGTGAAGGCTCAAGGCCCCAGTGTAGAGGAATTCGAGGGCAGGAAGGCAGGAGTGGATGGGTGGGTGCAGAAACACCCTCATAGACGCATGGGAAGGGGGATTGGAGAGGGGGCTTCAGGGGTTGGGAACCAGGAAAGGCGATAACATTTGAAATGTAATAAAGAAAATATCCAATAAAAAATACTTCAGAATTTAGGAAGTGGACAGTTTTATTCAATATTTGTTAACCTGACACTAGTCTTTTGCATTATTATAATCGAGGAAAGTATACAGACTATAGAAGTGAAGAATGTTTATATCCCCACACATTTAGTTTTACACAGCTTTTCATCTCTCCTTCTAGCCCACTTTTTTCTTGCAGGTACTAGAAGAAGGAGTTAGGTACATATCCACCGTCATGTGGGCTTTAATATAACAAAACACTGAAAAGCTTTTTTAAAGTTTTTTAAAACACTGAAACAGCAGAGAGCACCATCAAAGGAACAAAATGGCAGCCTACAGAATGGGAAAAGATGTTTAGCAATCCCACATATGGCAGAACGCTGATATCCATAAGTCTCCAGTACATAAGTTACAGTTGTATAACTTGGTCATCTTGAGGGATTTCTAAAGGTGAGCAGGAGCTGTCTCTAGCTATGTTGTCTGCCTTTGAGATCCCTTTTCCTACTGGATTTTCTTGTCTAGCTTTAATAGAAAAGGTTTTACCTAATCTTACTGCAACTTGATAAGCCATGACTGGTTGATATCCATGTGAGGCTTACCCCTTTTGAAGAGAAACTGAGAGAGAGGGGATGGGTGGAGGGCAAGAAAGGAGGTAGAAGGATGCACTGGAAGGAGAGAAGGGAGAGGAAACTAAAGTTGGGACATAAAATAAAATAGAAAGTTGATCTGACCCATTCCCCTTAAAATTAATAAGACACTTAACCGGAAGGTCATTTGCTGACACTGTTCTTCAGAAGTCATTTAGATTGGTGCTCTGACATAATTGCCAAAAGATCGTTTATTTCCACAGGGCAGAACGCATACTCAGGAATTAATACTAAGTCCAATGACAAGAACAATACTAAAAATTTGCGTGTGAGAAAAGGGAGGTCATCAAATTATCATTCGTTGCTGAAAGTATATTCTGGGAAGAGCTTATGTCTTTGTTGGAATCAAATTAGCTTAGACACATAAACTAGTTCTGTGAGTCCTTCAAAGTCAGTATTGTATTATTGCTACATTGGCTACCTAAAAAACTGAGTGAAGCAACAACCAAAATTACTTCAAAATGCACTTTGTAAACAACCATATACATCAAACATGCGAAGAACACATCAAGTGTATGGTGATTCATGAAATGATGCTTGTAGAAACATATTACTTTTTTTCCAATCTGCTTTCTGAATTTTGGTGTAAGAGTAAAGATGCTAAATTGCTTACTTTGTGCAACTCATTTTGATAAACATATGCATACATTACCTCAATTTAACCTTTATCTCAGCTTAACCAAGCATGCATCGTCACATGATCAACTTAGAAATAGGATGTATAAAAAGAAAACAAACTTACTGAAGACTAAAGAATTAGTTAAGAATTAAAACTGAATCTAGAACACATGCCTTTAATTTCCATATGCTTAGTTATTGTGCACACTGTATAGTTATTACACATATGTTCTTATGTGCATTGATTTCAAATGAAGTGGAGTAATATGTGAAAAGTATTTACTACCAAGACTCGATATTGGTGGAATAATCACTTATATGGCTAATAAATACTTTTGTAAATATGTTTGTAATATAAAACTTTAACACTGTATATATCATGTACTTTGATGATTCAAAAACAACTGTCAGTTACTTTGGAGTTTATTATTAAAGTCTATTTTTTTACTGTTATTATAAGCATACTATTTATGGATTATTGATATGCTATCATGAGAATTTTGGAAGTCAATGCCATTATTATCTTAGTTTAATGAGATAATAATTCTCAATAAATGCTCTCATCTCTTCAGTTCCTACTACCTAAACTTAAATACACTTTTTGTTTTTATTTTCATTCTGTATGTCTGGTCATTCACTTATTTTTACAAACTCTTTTGACTTCTGATAAGACTGTTGTGTAGTCAGAATTGGACTACAAATAAATATTTAAAAACATTGATTATTTTCCTACCTCTTCTAAATACTGTGCTGAACATGTATTAATTGTAAAACAATTTAGTGCAGCTCTATACTACAGGTGTGAATGAAACCTTTCTTAACTAATAGCAAATTAGAACTAATTTGTTCAACACTGTGTATTTCCCTAAGAGTCTATCACAGTATCACGGGCTAAGTGCATAGTAAGTATTTTATCAACAGTAACCAAACAAATAAAAATTATACTATATTGTACTCTCAATATATTTATACAATATATGAATATTTAATAAATGTAATTGATGCTCTATAAACTCAGAAAATTTATAGAATATGATTTATTAAGTTTTTCTTAATATTTTTTAGGTATCTAAAAATGTTTACTTAGGAATTCATTTAATTTCTTCAACTACACCTAAATGAATGAAGTCAACCTTTGTGTCTCCAAATTATCAAAGTTATATTCAAGAAAGATACTGGTGCCGAGTGATATACTTTTGTAAGGGAAGAGTTTGACTTTTGAACTTGGATGTATCTGAATCTACCTCATACTGAGTCTTGCGCCTTGTCATTTGTTTAGATAGGTTAAGCTTCTGGCTACCTTCCCTGGTTTTCTGGCTACTCTACCCAGACTCTGTCATTTTCTCAATTTCTAAATGTAGTTCACTCACTAAGAAAATTCTTAGTGCAATAATTGTTCTGTAAATACCACTTGTATCTCTAATTAACTGTTTAAAAAGCAAAGACTGACCAGAATGCAGAAGGTTTTTCCATCCTCTACCTCTACAGGAATAATTTTATATAAAAAGCTATAGTATATTGATAGTTTCCACCTGTTTTATGTTTGCTTTTATTTTGCTTTGTTGTTTGTATTTACTTTTGAAAAATTAAACAATATAATCATATCATGACCAAAAGTTAAGGAGGAATTGGAAACATAGTTCTTCAGTTCTTAGAAGTAATTACAGTGGAAGAGATACCTCAACGTGATTTCATTTTTAAAGGAAATCAGGGTGGTTTCTATTAAAAAAATTTTTTCATTTTTAAATTATTTCAGAACAATATGTCAAAAAGAATTTTATCAAATTTTTGTGATGAACAATATAATATGAACTTTCTTAAGTGTAAGTCAAAACAATGAAAATTCGTGTTTTCTAGAGCCACTTTGTTTATTAAATAATGCTGTGTAACTGATTTAACCCATCAGTGAGTGATGTTGCTCTTCTATCTCATCTTGACAGGGGGAAAGCATTTGTAAACCTTTTCTATACAAACACTAATGACCTTGCTAAAGGCAATGGATGCTTATACATAGCTACAAAGTAAATAACAATAATATATACCTGTAGTGCCTGCTTCAATCCTCGTGAATATGTTAAGCATTTAATCCTCACTGTATCATTACAAGAAAGGTGTCATCATACTCATTGTTCTTATAAGAAAGTTGGTCTGTAGAAGATCCATGGAGAGTCGGATATCACAAAGCACTAAATTATGGAACCAGAATTTGAACTAAGCTAATTTTATTCAAAGCTTACATAATGTCCTGCTAAAAGAGAACAAAAATTATACAGAAAATGGTTATCTCTTCACCTTCTAAGATCATTTATACTTTCCTACTGGGGAAACATCAAAAATAAAGGGAAAATAACACCCACTTCATTTAAACTCAAATGACAGCCTTGTCAATTTGGTCATTTTAATGTGATAAAAATATTCAAAATTATTACAATAATTGCCTCTGGTGTTTTAGATTCTAAAACTGAAGTACTATTTTTTGAGTAGTTGGGTACTTGAAATGATTTAAAATCAGCCTTCCTGGCCCTCATCATGATACCAATGATGCCTACAAGAGTTTGTAGCTGCCAGCACACTCTATGGAAACCACAACTATATTAATTATATAAAGACTTTAATTTTCCCATGTATAATCTCTACAGCCTCTATCATCTTAATCTTTTTGTCATTTTTCTTTTTGCTAGATGCACACATTTCCAGAGACAGATGCTTTTGCTGTGTTTTTCTTATAGAGTCCTAGAAGTACATTAACAATATTTAAATGCAGTTTCAGATTTGAAGAACAGCCCATTACAGGTTGAAAGCAATAAAAAAAACAAGAGACTCCAGTACGCAATATGTGATAAAAAATGAAATAGCTTGTCATATGCAAATTTTCATAGTGGAACCATATGTGTCAATTGAGATATTGCTAATCAAGCCCTCATTCTTCATCAGTAATTTTGGAAGTAAAACCTTAATATACTTTTATATTTTAATCCTTTCTCTTCTACCACCTTGTAAATGTATTAGAAATAGACATTAGTATACTAACAGTGGGTGGTGAAGAAAATTGTATTGATCCTTTGCTGATGTTGTATGTTTATAAATTTTAAATAAATGTATCTACTGTATATTCTCCATCTCATGCTTTTCATTTATTCTTTTCTGCTGCTATTCAAGCATAACAATTCCATATTGAGACCATCTTGGAATCCACAGATTTAGTATGTGGCAGTAGAGTTTCTAATGACTGCAAATGTCTGAGTACTAATAGATTCTTTTTCTCTTTACTGAAATTGTCTTAATGTCCCATATATGTTAGGTTCTATGTTAGTACTACTGAAACCACACACACAAATGTGAAGAGCAGAACTCCAGTCTCTCATGTAGCTTCATGGACCCTCAATATCCTTTTCTCAATATTTGACCATCAGTAAGCCAAGCATGAAAAAAAAAATAATCATTGTATCACAAATGTACCCATATTTCAATCCAAATGCTATCAGGTGAGGGTATCCCTTTTTCTTAGTTTAAGTCTTAGCTTCTGCTGTGAGATGAGTCTAGATGTCCACTTGATGGTTTTCATTGGTATAAAATACTTATGAAGAGACAAGAGATGAAAACTTCCTGAATGTTGTCATGGCTACTCCTAACAATTTACTCAACATATATCTGCATATATCTTAACTTCCTCGGGGTCTCTCATAATTTTTTCGTATATTACAGCTTGATTCAGTTTCTATTACAGTACTCATTTATTTGAGAGAGAATAATAGATAAGCACGTGTAACTCAGAAATGAGAATAGTAAAACCTTTCTGCCTCCCTTCTTCCCTCCCTCATTCCTCCTTCCTTCCTTCCTCCCTCCCTTTCTTTCTTTCTTTCTTTCCTTCTTTCTTTCTTTCTTTCTTTCTATCTTTCTTTCTTGGATCAGATTGGTAGCAGAACACAGTGCTTCACATGATCTCCCATAGGGAAATGTAATGAACTCATCATGTACTGATCGTCTGTGTCACAGGAAATAATTAAAATCTTTGTTACAGTGGTATCTGTGCTGCCATCCTATAGTGATTCTGAATGAATTTTCCATAAATTAAAAATAAAACACCTTACAAACGCGAATTAAAAATTCACATTACTCCTAATTAAAAGCAGCTTGGATCCAATGAATGCATCATTCACCTATATTAAGAGTTGACTATCTTGGTGCATTGTGAAAACTATTAGTTTTCATTCCTTATCTTTAGCGTTTCTAGTAACTAAAAAGTTTTATGGGAAAGGAACAAACACATTGTTTGTCCAGCTTTAATAATTAACATAACAAACAAGCATGAAACAACTTTCATATGCTGGGTACCAATTATCTGTTGAGTTTATATTAAAGATATAAAAATAAACACACACAGCTGAAGAAAATAATGTTGCCTTCAAAAAGGAAAATTAACCTTAAAATGAGGAAATGATTGATTGATATTGGATGAGCTGGAAGATTGTAAAGATGCTTAACTATCTCTTTTAAGAGCAGATATTGGATAGAAGAAAGTGAAATGAAACTTATGCTAGTCATACTCATGTGACGTTGTTACGTAGTCACACAGAAAACAGAATGTTGCTTCATAAAAGTTCTATATCCACAATGGGAAATTCTTAGGACTTTATACAATTCATCCGATGTCAAACACAGCAGAGCTTTGATGTGAATATAAATTCTGAAGTTAGTTAAATAAAAATAAAGAAGCCTACATGATCAAATGACAGATAGTCTAGTTAGGGAATTTTTTTGTTGAACTGTTTTCTGTTTTTTCATCTGCTAGAAACTCAACATGAGCATCCATTTTTAGAAATTATACATTCTGAATGGTTCCCAGAAATCAGTGCTTAGAAATGTATTGATTTTATGTCTTTAATTTTTTTTAATTACAAAATTGCCAGTCTCTTCATGTAAACAGTCTTGCATTATTTTTCGCAGCTCTTGTTTTTTTGACTTATTTTAAGCTGGCTAAAATACTGAATATTTTAAGAATTAAAAGAGCTTAAGGTTGTCTTCCCACATACACTTGAGTAAATAATATATAAAATATGTATAACTTTATGAGGGGCAGTAGGTGCTCTAAGTTATTGTATCACTCTTTATGTCACCCTTTCACCTCACCTATGACCAAAAGTTGTAGCAGAGATGAAGCAGTTCTAACTTAAGAACAGTAGCATTTGCATGTTTAAAAAGAAAAATAAAATTAAGATTTATCACCCAACAATCACATATATATCATTAGCATCTAAATATAATATTTAAAATCAATAAACCATTATTCATTGTACTATACAGACATACCATTTAAATAATGTAACATGTACGCTTTTCAATAAGAACCAATGAGTGATCAAGTCAAGAAAAATACCATATAATCTTAATAATGCAAAAACATGTAAATAAACATCTTCAATTCTAAAACTCCTCCAAGAGTTATTTTACATATTTAATTTCAACCTTGTAATGCCCATTTAGTTGCTTGCATTGTATAGTAATATTATTGTATCAATCTTCTTTGGATTTATGATGAAATGGGGTAGCTACAAAAAACCTTAAGTAGAATAATGTGAGAATTCTTATGCACTTTGTTACTTCTTTGGCACCATGCAGAATTATTATAAATACTATATTTAAGATAAAACTACTATAAATGTTAACAGTTTGTAATAATGCAATATAATTTCAAAATATGGTAAACATTAAGTTCCAAAGGGCAAAGGCACTTTCTCTTGTATCTTAGACATTACCTTCTTTAAATTCAGCTTGTATTGCAAAACACATACAAGTTAAATTAGATAATAGCTAGAAATAATACATGTGATGAAATCTGGTTAAAAAAAAAAAAAACTGAACCTGGACATTTGAGAAAGATCCTCAAGCTTTCACGGTTTAAAACTTTCTTAACTTGAGCTAGTTTCCTGCCATTTATTGTAATAATTTATTTATTTTAACCTGCGCAAAGTTTTCAACTGTTCTGAGCAAGAACCACTGGTTGTTTCGCATATAACAGCTGTGAAAATAAACCAGCTCATATCAGCAGCTGACGTGTTCTGAATAGCTGCGGTCCTTATTGCTGCTAGTGCTTGCAGTTGGGTACATCCCCATGCTCAGCATTTTACAGCATTAAGATAAACGTAGTAACACATGATTTCTGAAAAAAATAATCTTTTGAAAATGCATTGCTGAATTTAAATAACACATCACATGCCACATTGAAATCCTGTGTGTACAGCTTATACTATATAAACCACTAATGTTTAAACAGAAACACATTAGCAAGATAGTACACTCTGATATCACATCATGATATATATATATATATATATATTCAATCACAAGTTACTTTTGATTCAAACACATTTACTAATAATTTAACTTTTACTCATCCAAAAGTTACATAATGACATGAATGTTCCACATCAATTTTCAATTTTTTTTAATCTGTAAGAAAATAAAAACTTTAAAATTGTTATTTGGCTTGAAGTGCTAAATTATGTAAGGATATTTATCAAAATCTTATCAGTATCTTTTTGTCCTGTTGTGCTTTCAAAACTTTTCTCTTGAATTTTTATTTGTACTATTTCTGTCACTAATACCAACATTATTTTTCTAGGCTGTAAGAAACATTCAGAAAGAACAACTAACTGCTTTTTTGCCACTCAAACCTTCCAGCCCTGTCATTTTATTACTGAAAACTAAGGATTAGATTCATGTCACAAGAACCAAAATCAGGGAAACTTCTCTGGAGATTAGAATTAGAAACAGCTAAAAAGTAACTTTTTTTATGCTAATGGACAAACAGCTTTCTCATTAAGCCTCAAAATCAATAGCCAACCTTTAAGTTTTTACAATCTCATTAATAAGATTAATTAATTATCAGTTCATGCCAACTATCCCAGAAAATTCTTTAGATTGTATAACTAATTAGTAAATAATAACATAAAATATTTTTCTTTTTAATTTTCTCAGTATGATAGAAATTTTGACAGTAATGCATTGACTACTACTATTAACATTATCCTTCTTTGAATAAAAGATTGGAAGAAAGCATGATCAATATGTGGTAGTGAGATCACATCCAAGGCTCCCACCTCCTCTGAATTTTTTAGAATGACCAAACCCATTAATACTTTAACCTGACGCTACATTTCAACTAGAATGTATGATCAAGATCCACAACTCAGTGGATGTATGTCAGCACTGTCTTTCAAAATTCTAATTCACTAAAAACCTACGTTTAGGGTTTTTTTTTTTTTTTTTTTTTTTTTTTTTTTTTTTGTAGTGCAGACACTGATAAAGAGTTCTCATAATGAAAAAATACCAGATATCTTCTATATAATTGGCAACTATCCTCACATTGCATAAATACAAATTTAAACTCTGTTAAGTATTGGTAAAATTATTCAATTGCTATCAATACACATTGCTGCTGTCCAGATGTGAATTACTTATTGCTGTCTATGTGAGAAAAGTACATAGAATATACAGGTGATGACCCATGAAATTAAGCATGTTAATATTCCAAGGCAATCCTTAGTACTAACTAGAAAAGTATATTGTTTACATGAAGTAGGCTGCAATCCCTTGTTCAAAGTTTTCCTTCTTTAGAAAAATACATGTTGTATTTACTGATCAGCAGAAATCCAATATTGATTTTCATCAGCATTTTGGGAAGGATAGTTGGCATTCTTATTCTCTGTGAAAGTTATTTGGACACAGGATTAATTCATACTGCAAACATGCATTTTAATAGTTACATGCTGAGTAGAAGGAAAGCAAAATATCACACTGTGTGTTGTTTAGCACATGAAGGAAAGCTTTTAGCAGCAAAGTTATCAAATGTTCGAGGTGGGGGATTGCATATACATTCTTAATAGTTTCTTCCTCTGCAGCCTACCAGACCACATTAGCAACAGAGGAGACTAAAGATAAAGTTTAAGTTTCCACAGGATAAGAATATTTTGCTGAGCATATATATATATATATATATATATATATATATATATATATATATATATATAAATTGATTTTGGAACACCACTTTAAATCTGAATAACTTTGTTGGCCAGATGCACTTAATTTAGACATGAACACAAGACAGAAGGCAAAAACCAATGCCTGTAATTGAACTTGTACCAAACATACTTCTGCCTCTCTCCCATCCTCTTCAAGTCAAAAATCAATCAATGACCAATTATAAGGGTATACTTTCTCTTCTTGACCTTGGATTCTTTCTTATTTTATGTTCCATTCACTCCGTCATTAGCTGCAAACCAGGACCTGCTCAGAGCCCAAAGTCCCCCCAAAGTGTCTGTATTCAGTCCTATGAGGACTTGGGAGAAACTCCTCATACCTCTACTCTATGTACCCCAAAGCAGTGCATACCTAACCCATCCTGCCACCCTTGCCCTGGCTGGTACTTACCTGATGCTCCGCGGGTTCTGCAGATTTCACCAGGTGTTTATCTTTGTACAAAGACCAGAGACCAATGTTGGGCAGGAAAATTAAAGCCACAGTGAATAACAAAGTCATTTGCAGAAACCTCTTCTGTTTCCTCTTCATTGCAAATGGTAACAGTGGAGAAAAGTTAGAGATATCTCCCAGACTGCTGCTTGTGTTTAATGCCAAAGTCCTTTCCTCTTTCCTGGGAAGCACCAGAAACTGAGAGGAAGCTAAAAACTTTTGTTGTGTGCTCAGCACCAATCTGCAGGGTTCAGAGGGAGTTGGCCATCTGCAGAACAAACGCACAGTTACTTTCCCCCATAAAACTCTGATGACGGCATTATCTATTGGCTTAGAAATAAACGACTCAACTGAGGAAATCATTAAGTCTATTGACCTCCATTAATATAAAGCAGCAGAGTAAATACGATCGTTTCAGAGAATAATGATAAGTTATGAGGAAGTCAAGAGCATGCTAGATATATCTGTAAATAGGAGGTGTTTGTCTGTCGCTGTTTGCCCACCTTCCCCCGCCCTTAGTGTGGGAGGTCCGGGATGTAGAGTTGGAGATTAAAAGCGAGAACTGAATGGGAGGGAGTGGCTTGGTCCAGTCAAGTGTCTGGAAGAAAAGTGTCCGCTTTTGACATTGGCACATCACCTTCCTTATCTTCCCCGAACAGCTTTTTCTTTGCTTGCTTTGGGATAACCCACCTGAACTCAAGTTCAACTCCCTCTGGAGCCAGCTTGTCAGGCAGGGTCCAGAGACACCATAACCAGGTCAGAACTATGTTTGGATAGGTGTTCACAAACTCCTGGATCTTCATGCGCTGTCAGAACACTCCTCTGCAGACAGCATCTAGGCGACCTGGGAACCTGGCTGAAAGGAGGCTACAGATGTCACAGGAGTCCAGCCAGGAAGTGCAGGCGCTAAGACGTCCCTTCCTCGCACAGTCCTGGGAATGAGATCCTCAGAGAAGTGTGCTCTCTGCCCATCAATCTCGTCGTCCCCTTCCTCCGCCGACGATCTCACGCTCCACTGTTCATGTTACCATTCTTTTCCAGCAACTGAACGAACCCACCAAAGCATCACCAGCACCCCCAGGGCAGAATTTCCGATCTCCACTTCACGTCAAGGGACGGATGGCAGGCGGCGAATGTCAAGTGTGACCGGGCTTTACAGACAAGTGGGAGAGGGCGCGCGGAGGATGAGTGAGGATGGCGAGAACGCGCGTGGAGCTGTCACCGAGGCGTCCGCCTCCCGCTGGCTGTCTCTTGCCTGCTAGAGACGATACTGGTGTCTACCACGTGCGGGAGCCCAGAAGCCGGGAGGGGAGGGTGAGCGGTGGCCGGAAGGTAGTGGCCACTGCCTCGGGGCTGCCAGATGCTACATAAACAAACCTAAAGCCTAGGGGGAAGGAGAGGAGGATGAAGGCGGTGAAAGAGAAATCAATTTACAGCTCCAGGACAATCGGATCCTCTCTTCTCGGGTAATCTCGAACCGGCAGGGAGACCGGTTCGTCTCTGAGCTCACCCGAAAGGCGCCAGGCCAGAAATTCCGGAGTCCAAGTCGCCCTGAGCGGGAGGGCATTGGAAGAATTCCTCCATGGTCCTGATGGGATCGCAGCGAGGCAGGCGCGGCAGCGACAGCAAGCAGAGGCAACCCAGTCTGGACTGGTCCCTGAGAGAAGGGTTTCCCCAGAATCTACAGATCAAGCCAGGTACGGTACGTAGCGTGGAGGGAGGAAGACGATCCCTACGCGTGGGCCGCCTGGCTAGCGGCAGCTTCCAGACAACACTGGAGAGCAGAGGCACCTCGCTGGAGTCGGCCAGCACCTGGGGCCCAGGTTAAGATTTGTCTTCACTAACTGATGCTTCTCCACCCCTAGCATGCCTGCACCTCCTGCTGCTTATAGCTGAGAGGTCTTCTGGTCCCTCGCTGAGCTCACACACTCTGTCCCTGGTTAGCCAGAAACCTTAGAACTGAGATAACTCTCCAGCAGATGGGACCCTTCCCTCCCTGTAGAAAACTGATTCAACACACACAGGAGAACCTGTGGCCTCTCTAAAAAACCTGTGTGTCTGCCTGGCACAGGATCCAGAGCGCCTAACTCCCGGTGTGTACTTAAGGAAGGTGATGGATGGACATGCTATGTTGCCCAGCGTCAGTCTGTCCAGAGCCTCCCAAAACACCCTGGCCACCTCTTTGTTACAGTCTAGAGGGTGATGCCCATATGCTTGAGATATAGAGACTTTACTCCAGATGGCTTTCTTCATTCTCCTTTTTCCCTCCTCTCTCTCTCTCTCTCATTTCCCTCCCCTGTCTTTTTTTTTCTCTTGCCCCTGTCTCTTCTATCCACCCAGACTCAAGCCTCTGAAGACCCTGATTTAATCTTGGAGAGTTAAGCCTTAAACTCTTCAGGTTATACATTTAAAACAAAATGGGCTGTGACTGTAGAGATTGGCTCCAAGACTACACAAATAAAGCTTTATGTTGTATGTACTTGTTCTCTGTGAATTACTTGCCATCTCAGAACAGTTTCAGAACACACTGAATAAAGATTTTGAATGTGTCCTTTCTGTAAGTAAAAGTAGTTTGCTTTACAGTTTACACAAGTGCAATTTGAAAATTCAGAGGGAAGAGGGTTTTAGCACTGCTGACAACCCACTCACATGTATACTCTTACCTGTTCTGAGTAAGTTTCAAATCCCGTTCTTCTGAGTTAAATGACCTCTAGAACAGAAGAATTTGAAGGCCTTGAAGCCATGTACTAAGGGAGAGGAATTTTGGAATAAATTGACAGGCAGGAAAAGGTGCTTGGAGTACTATTTAGGTTTATCGGATATTTTTTTTTCACTTTTGGATACAGTTACTGATGATAAGGTGGAAAGGGCTTAAAAGTGCTTTGCTATTAAATAATAAAAACAACATTTTAAGCAATACCTCTTCTTTTATTCCTTATTAAGATTCTTGAGTCGGATATAGCAATACACAGAATTATCTACCAATCCCAGGATGTGGAATTAAGTGACATGTCACCATTTAAATGTTAGTAGATGAGCCTGTATAAAGTATCCAGTCACAGATTAAAATTGTCAACAGTGGGTGGGTCTTATTATTTGTCTCCTGGCCAAGCACATGCAAAATACAAGGTAGATACTAGGAGAACATTTCTTATAATGTATATTTATAAATGTTATATAATATATATGTTGCACCTGTATATATATATGTGTATATATATATATATATATATATATATATATATGCATTTGTAACATTTAAATGTCGTGTGTGTGTGTGTGTGTGTGTGTGTGTGTGTGCGCGCAAGTAGTATGTCAGTGAACCAAATGTATACCTTGTGCCTGCAGAGGTCATAGGAAGGTATCAGATCTCTCAGAACTGAAATCAGAGATAGTTGTTAGCTACCAAATTGGTGCTGGGATTTGAACCTGGGTCTTCTCTTTCTCTTGATCACTTTCCTTGATCAAGGAAAGTGGTCTTAACTGCTAAGTCATCTCTCCATCCTCCTAGATGACAATCATATTGCATTCACCTGAGTTTACAGTAGGGCTCCAGGCCATCACTTTTACAACTCCCACGTATTAAACATTATTTATAAAATTTCTCTTTTTCTCTTAGGTTGTTCTTTTTTTATTCATAATTCTATAATTACATTATAAAGTTATGTAAATCCTCAAAAAATAAGAAGAGAAAAGCACAAAAAATTAGGGAGAGATTTTAGGTTGAATTTAAAAACAAAAATACAAACAAACAAAAAAACAAACAAAAACCAAAGCAAAACACAAAAAAAACCCTCCTAAATCATTTTTACCTTTATTGATTAATCCAGATTTATTTAATGCCTCTGTAGACATGGGTAGGCTTGTTTAAAATGACAATTAATACTAGTTTAGTAACCTGGGTAAAGATGGCTAACAGTGGGCAGAGGCTTCTATTTGCAGGGTCATCCAAGGGAGACAGTCTCAATGCAGCAACTTCTCTTCCACCTGGTAACTGTGTAAGACCTGAGCTGCTTACAACATGGTAGGCAGAATCCCATAAGGAGTATTCTAAGCACAAATTGTCTTTTTTCCCCTTGTTATATTGGCTATTTTATTTATTTACATTTCAAATGTTATCCCCTTTCTGAATCCACCTATCCCATCCTCCCTCCCCCTGCTTCTATGAGGGTGCTCCCCCACCCACCCACCCACTTTTTCCTTCCTGCCCTGGCATATCCCTACACTGGGGCATGGAGCCTTCACAGAACCAAGGGCCTCTCCTCTCATTGATGTTCAACAAGACCATCCTCTGCTACATAAGCTACTGGGGCAATGTGTTGCTTTTTTGGTTGGTGGATTAGTCCTGGGAGCTCTGGAGGGCCTTTTTGGTTGATATTGGTGTTCTTCCTATGAGTTTGCAAACCCTTCCGCTCCTTCAGTTTTTTCTCTAACTCCTCCATTGGAGACCCCATGCTCAGTCCAATGGTTGGCTGTGAGCATCTGCCTCTGTATTTGTCTGCTCTGGCAAAGTCTCTCAGGAGAGACCTGTATCAGGCTCCTGTCAGCAAGCACTTCTTGGCATCCACAATAAAGTTTGGGTTTGGTGGCTGTATAAGGGATGGATTCCCAGGTGGGGCAATCTCTGGATGGTCTTTTTTATAGTCTCTATTCCACACTTTGTCTCTGAATTTCCTGCAGACAGGAGCAGTTCCGGATTAAAACTTTGGAGATGAATGGGTGGCTCTCTCCCCTAACTGGGCTCCTTGCCTAGATATGGTCTCTACAGGTTCTCCCTCCGCTTTGTTGGGCATTCAGCAAATCTCATCCCTTTTGGGTCCTGGAAGCCTCTCCATTTCCTGGCATCTGGGAATTGCTGGTGGCTACCCAATTCCCCATCCCCCATTGCTACGCACCTCTGTTCAAATGTCTGACAAATTGTCATGGACAAATATGCAAACCCTGGCCACTTCTCATAGTCAATTAGGCTATGAATCATCACAGTCTGAATTCCCTAATGGTCACAGAACCAGCCCCAGTTCCAGTTACTAGGCAGGTAAAAGGAGAAAAACAAAATGAGAATTCAATAAAAGGTTTCACACAGAATGCATAACTGCTTTAAAAATGATGGATACCAATGCTATAGGAATTGGAGTTTATCTGAATGTTTAATTAAGTTACTAAGTTATTAAGCAAGAGGATAGTGAATAGCAGTGGACCAAGTTAAAACTAGGGTCATGTGACATTACTGGATCATGTCTGTGTCTCTATTTCAATATGCATTTCTTGTGTCTTTTCTTCAGTTCTTTGTATTTTGTTTGCTTGAGTTTATTTTTTCCTACTCAATTGTTTGCTTTGTTCTTTTCATTTAAAAAAATCTTGTTATTATTTTTTGTTCTTTTTTAGATGGATTTTTAAGACAGTTTTTTCTGTGAAGTCCTGGGTGTCCTGGAACTTGCTCAGTAGACCAGGATGGCCGCAGAATCAGAGATCTGCCTGCCTTTGTTGGGATTAAAGTTATACTCTTGTTTCTTTTCAGATCATATAACACGTTTACCTGTTGTTTGCTAATGAGAGAACAAAAAAAGGTGTGGCCTTAGGTGAATAGTAAGGTAGGAAGGATCTAGGAGGAGCTGAGAGAAGGAAACATAATCAGAATATTTATTAAAAATATATTTTGAATTAAAAACAAAATCGATTCAGAATGCTCACAACTCATACACAATATAAATACCCAGAAGAAGGAAGAGCATACATAGAAGAGGGAACAAAATGATCACAGAAGGTAGAGGGTGGGAAGGACCTGGGAGAAAGAGAAGAGGGGAAGGGGAAATAGGGGCAGGATCAGGTGTGAGGGGAGACAGGGGAGATGTACAGAGGGTCAGGAAATTGAACATAGCTGTGTAGCAATAGGGGATGGGGCACTGGGTGTAGCCACTAGAAAGTCCCAGTTCCCTGGAAAGCAAGAGGGTCCCAGGCCCCAAAGGGCATGACATTAGCTAAAATACCTAACAAAGGGGAGAGAGAACTTGTAGAGAACATATGCAGAGATCAGGCAAGGTCCCTGTTTGAGGGATGATGCCACCCACCCATCTCAAAAATATTAACCCAGAATTGCTCCTGTCTAAAAAAGAAATCCAGGGACAAAGAGAGGAGCAGAGACTGAAAGAAAGGCCATCCAGAAACCGCCCCATATGGGGATCCATCCCAAATGCAACCACCAAACTCAGACACTATTGCTGATGCCAAGATGTGCTTGTTGACAGGAGCCTGATACAGCTGACTCCTGAGAGGCTCTGCCAGAGCGTGACAAATACAGATGTGGATGCTTGCAGCCAACCATCTGATGAGTATGGGACCTCAATGAACAAGTTAGGGTAAGGACCAAAGGAGCTGAAGGGATTTGCAACACTTTAGAAAGAACAACAATTATCAATCAACCAGACACCTCAGAGCTCCCAGGGACTAAACTACCAACCAAAGAATACACATGGAGGTTCCCATGGCTACAGCTGCATATGTAGCTGACGATGGTCATATCTGGCATCAATGGGAGGAGAGACCCTTGATCCTGTGAAGGCTCGATGCTCCAGTGTAGGGGAATGCCAGGATGGTGAAGTAGGGGTGAGTAGGTGGGTGGGGGAGCACCCTTATAGAAGCAGGGGGACAGGGATGGGATAGAGGGTTTTGGAGGAGAAAGCAGGAAAGGAGATAACATTTGAAATCTAAATAAATAAAATATCTAAAAAAGAGAGAAATGTAAGATGTGTGTGTGTGTGTGTGTGTGTGTGTGTGTGTGTGTGTGTGTGTATTTTAGTCAATTGGTAGTATAATGCTAATTCAATCTGTCCATCTCTGAAGCAAAATTTATCTCCTCACTTTGTATGTGGAGAGCCAAATATTCCTATTTACCTCTGAGGGCTGTCATCTTGGCCATATGAAATTCTTTAGTGAAAATATCTATAGGGCAAATGATACTCTAAATAGTAGCAGAATGCCTACTTTAGAGACAGAAAGGAGTTGAGTTTATTCTGGAGCAACCAGGAAAGTAGATAACATTTGAAATATAAATAAATGAAATAACCAATGAAAATTTTAAAAATGTTTTTTAGGGATTGAAGAGATGGTTAATGAGTTAAGAGCACTTACTGAGTCAAAGACTCAGTGACTTAAATATACTGTAACTCCAGTTCAATGGGATACAGTGCATTCTTCTGGCTTTTTTCAGGCTCTTCCAGATATTTCACTATTTTTTATTAGCCCAAACACATAAAAATAAATAAAAGTAATAAAATTTTAATATAAAAATAAATGAAAAAGTGATCCAGTAATTAAAAATGAAACTGCCCATTTACCAATTATTTAAATAAAAAATTAATTACATAATTATATATTTCATTTTACATGAATAGATTATAACAAAATTTTGTGACTATTTTCCAGGATATACAGCATTTACCACTACCTTAGAAAATGTGAATCAAGAATCAGCTTCTAGTTTTAAAATGTGATTGCTCTAAAATATTTTTAAAGAACACACACACACACACATGATAAAAAGGATATAAAACTAACCATACTTTTAAATCAGTTAGCACCATGATAGAGTTGCATTCAATTTTATGCACTGACAATAAAAAAATCAACAAATGCTAAGGGGTAAAGAAAAGATAGTTTCCATTTGACCTAAATATTTTATACCAAGGAGAGGTCTTCATTTTTATTTCATTTTGAGTCTCTGTATCAAATTTCATCACAAATAAATATTTTTCCAGCATTAATTGGAAAAAGAACAGGCTTCTAAAATATGATCATCATATAGGTGATTAGTTTAGGACTACATGCCCATATCAAAATTCATGGATGTTCAACTCACATATAAAGTAGTATAGCATCTACATCTTCACATATTCTTTAAAATCATCTTTAGATGATTTAATATAATGAAAACATCCTAGGAAGCATTATGATTGCTGTTCAGAGAATAATCACTAATAGAAAAGTGTATATTGTATATATTCCAAAATCATAGCATTTTAAAGTTATCTTCTATTAGAGCAGTTGAATTAATAAATAGGGAATCCATAGCTATGTCTACCTGGCTATATTTATGTGTGTGTTTTCTGACTTAAACTAATATTATGCAATTACCACTTACCAGAAATATATCTAAACATAGCAGGAATGGAAGCCTAGATCGATATATTCTTATCATACATGTTTTATCTTCTAGTCTAAATAAGATCAGAAAACAGACAAAAGATATGAATAGTTGGTAATGTAGTCTAACTTGTATTTAACCATGATAAAGCTAGAATCTGAGCTATAACATTATAGAAGCGTAAAGAAATAGGAACAAACATCACCAGTAAACCATGGGTGATGGTGTAACTAACAGTAATGAAGCTGAAGAAAGAATATTTCCAAATACTCTCACTACCACAATGAACTCAGTGTTTTTTAAATTAATTAATTTTTTACTTATATTAAACTCCAAATTTTATTCTCCTCCCTCTTCACCGTCTGACTGTTCCACATCCCATACCTCCTCACTGTCCCCTTTTCTCCAAGAGGATGTCCCCACTCCCCACCCCTAACATCATCAGACCTCTAAACTTCCTGGGGTCTCCAGTCTCTTGAGGGTTAGGTGCAGCTTCCCTGACTAAACCCAGACCCGACAGTCCTCTGCTGTATATGTGTTGGGGGCCTCATATTAGCTGGTATATGCTACCTGGTTTGTGGTCCAGTGTTTGAAAGATCTCAGAGGTCCAGGTTAATTGAGACTGCCAGTCCTCCTACAGGGTTGCCCTCCTCCTCAGATTCTTCCAGACTTTCCCTAATTCAACCACAGGCGTCAGCAGCTTTTGTTCACTGGTTGGATGAAATATCTGCATCTGACTCTTTCAGCTGCTTGTTGGGTCTTTTGGAGGGCAGTCATGTTAGGTCCCTAAATCTTAATATCAAGTAGTATAATAAATGAAATGAGCACTCCATAGCCTCAGTAATAGTGTCAGGACCTCCCCTTGAGTTGATTTTTTAAAGAATGAATCTGTGCTACAATAACCCAAAGGTATTTCAAACTCCTGATAGAAGCATTTTTAGCACTGTTGGCCAATACTAAAAGGCAAAACTTAGGAGGTTCAGGGTTTAAGAGAAGATACAATATTTGTTTTCACAACTGTTGAGTTTTCACAGGTAAGAGTCAAAAGATTTATAAGCATCTGTAATTAGTCAGAAAATCATGTGTAGGCTGTCAGGAGATATAAATGTAGAAGACGTTAGAGCACCTCAGTCCATAAGAAAATGAGAATATAAAGATGAGCAGCTGTAAAAGAGAATTAGCAACTGTGTCAAACCAGGATTGTAGAAATGAGGAAAAAGCATCAGAAGACCTTGAAACAAATAATTCATTTGAGTTGAGAAAAAATTGTAGAATCAAAGGAAGAGGGCAGGAGGCCACTCTTCATAAAATGAAGTTGACAAAATTGCTGAGATTGAAGAAATCCCCACTCGATGGAACTATTGCAAAATTTGCTTAAACTATTAAGAACTAAAGTGTCAGCAGCCTTAAGAACAAGTAGCTTTTTAGATGCTAAAAAGATGACCTCTACAGAAAAATTTGATAAAGTTTTAATTAGCGTAATTGTGTTAAACACTTAATGACCGAAGCACAAAATGCATTTAATTTCATGTAATATAAGCATGCTGTATTTATCTCTAAAAGCAATGATCAAAAGAAAATTAAAGAATTATATATATATATATATATATATATATATATATCATTTGTGCACAAGTATATAAAGTTATTTTCTACCTTACAGTGAACAAAGAATTTAATTTTATTCTGTGTTATTCATTTATTTATTTATTTTACTCTTTTTCAACTTTACTGTGCAAGAAATTACAAACAACCAAGTCATCTCTCAGTAAAGTTGAAAATTTTGTAGTGATGTGACTGTTGTAAATTGTGGGGAGGAAAGAGTGAGATTTTGTCTATTTCAGGGGTTACTGTGGTAGCCAAAACAAAATAATTTAAACAGAAATATGTTTTGTAAATGTTAAGATTTTTATTTATATAGCAAACAGAATCAAAACTATTATGCAGATAGTGGGATCTATTCATAAGTTAATAGCATACCATGTTTTTGTCTTAAAAATTTGAATGAGAATTTAATTAAAGGCAATATATTCTTCAGAAAAATAATCCTCCTAAGTCACCCTTATTGGTAACATTTGTCTCAGGCTAAATTTAAATTGTAACACAAGAAATCCTTTTCAGGCACTAAGTAATTAATAACGTTTTACTATTAACAATAATATTGTCATTACTTATATAATACATTATCACTAATAATTCACTAAAATATATTGTGATCATTTTCATTTATTATACTACTTATTACTACTTGATATTAAGATTTAGACATATTATTAAATATATTTTACTTTTATTAAGTGAATAAATATTTTCAAAATCTTTGTATCACAACTAATTTTAATAAATATTCTCATTTTAGGGTAATCAAGCACCAGTAAGTTAAGGAAATTTGAAATTTTAATCAGCTAATACATAAAACAACTGGGTAGTTAATATGTATAACTCTGATCTTAACGTCTCAATCCTTCATAATAAGGAAAACTTTAAGTACTTTGTTGATATTTTTCTCAATATCTTGGGTTTGGTGAAAATCAGTTTAGGAAGCTTTACTTTTATGAACATATCAAAATAAGGTAAATATATCTAAGGCACATAATATATGGTAATTAATCTGGTCATTGTAATTTTTCATCTCCTTTGGTACAAACAGGTGTAGGTACAATCAAAAGGTTCACATTATAGAAGGAAGAAGATGAGGATACATTTGCCTCATTTCTTCAGGACTGTATTAATCCTTTCATGCCCAGTGATTTATAAGATGCCTTATCCTGGACCAATTGATTGTGATAATTACCTGATGCTCATTTATATGAATAAGCAAACAGATAACTTCTTCAACACATTATCAAATAGAGGCTCTAGACATGAACAGAAAACATCTCATATTATTCAGAAGGCTTATGAGTTCACAGTAACAGACTATTTGGGACTACAGTTTTGTGAGGATGTCAGGTTAATGAGAAAAGTGTTATTTATCACACCTGTAACAGAAAGAGCATGTCTTATGCATCATCTTTCCTACCAATTCTATGTTATGCTACTTTTGTTTTTGGAAATTCATTTACAATTACAGAGTACTGTTCAAAAATGCCTGACTTATAAGGCAGAATACCAGATCCGAATGGAGCACATATCAAAGACAAACACTGCTTGTCTACACAGTGGTTTAGGGAGTCAATGATACAGCAGACAGATGGGAAATGATGACATCTAAGTCACAGTACATCCATCAGGAGAATCACAAAACAGTTTCTAATCTATTAGAACAGGTCATGATTTGAAAGAGAAAATAACACTTATTGAAAATAATTACTGATGCAAAGCTGTTCTTAGTAAAGAGATATCTGGTTTAGCCATCAGCAAATGGCCATCCTACAAGAGCTATTTTCTATGATGTCAGCAAGTGACTATCATATAAGAGCTGCCTCCCATGAGATGGGATTTATGTGAATTCAAGGGTCACAATATTCAGAGATACTAGTAGACATTCTCTTCTGTGTGTTTGTTTTCATTGGATATTGAACACAAGTAATTCCAAAGTCACGTTGTACAAAAATGAAGCCAATACATCTGTCATCATCAACTATTACATCACAGTCTTTATATTTCTTAATATAAAGACTTATGGCCAGCAGCTTCTAAGAAGAAAATTTGAGCCTTGGTTCTTAGATAGAGAAGTTTGATTCTTGATTGACATACAACAGTATACTGTTGTTTGGAAAATCCAAACATTCAATGGTGAGAGGTCTTTTCAATAAACAAGGCAGTAAAACAGGTCACACATTATGCAGATGATCTGAGTGTCCTTTAGTGATATATCAGGAAAAGTAGTAATCTTTAAGAAAGTACAGCAAAAATTGTTCAAATTGTCTGCAGAACAATCTAAAACAGAGAAATATATGCAAAGCCCTAGGAATGGAAACCACTTGTAGAAAAACAATTCTAGTCCGGGACTCCATGTTGAAAGTGGTATAATCAATCAAGCAATCAATCAATGTCCTTGGCTTGGTTGACATCAGTGGCACAATAAATAAATAAATAAATAAATATGAATAAATGTACCTATCTTGGTTTACATCAGGTAGAGACTATCTGAGTTTCCCCAGGGAAACTGTAACATAACAGTAGTTATAGTGGTTGTAGTGGTCATAACCATAGCACTTTGCTATCAGTAATGCTGAACTAGCTACTACCTAACTAGCAACAAAGATTTAGAGCTAAGCTAATTAGACTGGCTTTACTCCAACCAAGAAGGAATCATAGAAGTTCATTATAAATGGAATCAGTCCAGATATAGATTGTCTTCCTTGGCCTTAGCATCTCAAAGAACACTATTGCATAAACGTTTATAGCATGAACTCCACTAAGTATCTTGTCAACCAGGATAATTATATCTTGACAACTAAGATATATTTTTTATAAGATGCTCAACTGTTTCATGAAATTTAAGTTGAAGGAACAAACAAAAAAAGAAAATTGGTCACATGATCAAAAACTGGATCTTTGTTATCATCTATAACACCAATCCAAGGCAAGTACCTTAGGAATACAATGTAGGAAGGTTTTGGAGACAAATAGGATGTAGAGAGTGAGAAAGGATATACCTATGTATTGGCTTCCAACAATTAAAATGTTTAAAGAGCCTGGGCCAGTAAAATGAAATGTGAAAGTAAACAGGAATTATAAATAGCCCAATAGGGTGTTTATATATCTTTCCACTATGTCTGCAGTGGGTGAAGGCTTGGGGGATTTGAGGGTACTCCTTTTATGGAAAAATAAATTTTAACTTATATGAATGCGTTATTAAACTTAAGCTCATGATAATAACAAATAACCTTCTGGTTTTGTTTCAGAAATTCAGCTGATTTGCCGTGATTGACTTTAGATAATATATAACTTGTAGCTATGATATATATATTATATATATATATATATATATATATATATATATATATATATATTACCTAGAGAACTCTGTCTCAGGTGGTGGTTTAAAAAGTAAAAAGGCTAAGAGAAAAAGAAAGAAGTTGGTATCTCCTCATTGGAGCTATGCTTTATCCATGATATATATCTGTATGTATGTATGTATGTTTATCTGTATGTATATATGTGTATGTGTGAAGGTATTGGAGCTTGTTGGAACTTGCTTCATCTACCAAGTGTGTGTGTGTGTGTGTGTGTGTGTGTGTGTGTGTGTGTGTGTGTGTGTAATTTTCCCTTTCTAGCTGGGCCCAGAGAATTAAGTTTTGCTCATTTAGAAAAAGTCTGCTGGGTAACAAATCACCTATTCCATACTCAGCCCTCCTTGTTTTACCCTGAGGTATCAATGCTGGCTTTGGACAGTTCAAGAACTGCTTATGGATTCAATTGCCATCTCCACTGAAACCATGTTACAGTTGTACCTTCTGCCTGAAAACTTTTCCCTCACGCTTCACTTGTGGAGTTCCCTGTAACTCATTCTGTTCTCATCCTAACGTATCTATGGTATTTTCTTAAAATTGCAAACATATATTAAGCCATGATATGAAATTGCTTTGCAGACATTTTCTGAAAATGACTTAAGGACTTTTTACAGTCCCTGTTTAATTAACATTGATAACATAGTTTATACAAAAGATTGCTTAGGGATGAATAAAAACAATATATTCAGAGCCATTATGACTATTTTTAATGACAAAACATTAAAATAAATGCTCCTTAATATTAAGCATGTAGTGCTAAAACCTAATCCATTACTATTAAATCATCAGTTGAATGAAAGGCTGTTTTTTCTCAAACTTGGTTATAGAAAACAGCAAAATGTGAGCCAGGAAAAAAAACAAAACAAAACAAAACAGTATTAATGGAAAACAATCATTGTATTGTGGATTCAAAGACAGTATAAGTAACATTGAATACTAAATAATAGCATTCTTATCCCCTTATTTTAGATGTCCTTTTACTTGATTTTTGCAAGCTAAGATGTACCTTGTCAAGATAATAGCCCCCTGTCCGTCACTCACCTATCCTATTACAGAGGAGACTTCAGAAAACTGACAGTTTTCATGAATAACAATCGTGCCACCAAAGATGTTTCCAGAAAAGGACATTTTATTGATGTAAAGGGGACAATAGCTTTTTACCTTTTCCTCTGGCCTTGGCTTTATGAAAGGTAAAATATACATAAAGTTATGCTCACCTTGAATTACCTCCCACTTGTTTCAGACAGACTCAGGCCAGGCCAGATGTCTATGAGACTGCATATAAATGTCTTCTGCAATAGATATTAGACTTTACTGTTTACTCAAAGAATATTCCAAAATATTTGCTAAAATAAAAATATAAACATGTATATAACAAGTATATGTTGTTGTAATTTTTAATTTTAGTTAAACCTTGAGGTTCAGGTTTCCTAACATAGCTGTACATTAATTTAAAAGAGTTTACAGATGGTAACTGTAATTCTGATTCATTCCTCAAGCCTCTAAATTCTCTAAAGAATATATATATATATATATATATATATATATATATATATGTGTGTGTGTGTGTGTGTGTGTGTGTGTGTGAATAAGTGATCTACTTCTTCAAATAGCTGAAATGTATATCAATTCTAAATAAAATAACTATTCCACCATTTTTCTATAAAATGGATTTGTTCCTACATATGGTTAAGTCAATCTTGTAGCAAATGTAGGTACAATAGAAATCAAGATCCTTGCTCCTGATGTATCTTATACTATATTGTATATATTTCAAACAATGAATAGTAACAGTATATATAAAGGAAAGGATTGGGATAGAGGTAAATATTAGGAATGGGAAAAGCCAAAGTGAGAGGAATAAGTGCAAGGCCATCACAAGTTGCAGGAACTATAATGTAATCCATCAGTGAGTATGTGAACTTAAAATTTATAGTCTAGAAGAAGATAAAAAAAATAACTAGTATGTCACAGGAGAAAGAAAAGGTATGAGTGAGGATATTCATGGATAAGGATATTCCATTCAGAAAGGGTTGAAAGGCAAACTTCCTAGATCTTGTGTATCGTCAGTCTTATAAAGTCTACAACCATCTAGGAGGAACACCTAGACGTAACACTTCTACAGGATTAACTAAATTAGGTTAGCTTCTGAAGAAACCCATGGGAGTCACCACTATTAAATTAATCAAGGTGGGGAGACTCACTGTGGAATGTTAGACTGTCTAAGAAGAGAAATGATATGCACTTATCACTCTGTAATTCATGATTGCAGATGTGCTTTGACATTTTCTTTAAGATTTTGCAGACTTGAGTTCCATTTTTTGATGGACTGTAGTCTTGAACTGTAGTCTTGAACACAATAAGCCTTTTCTCCTTCAAGTTGCTGTCATCTGAGTATTTTAGTGCAGCACTAAGAGAGGAAAAATATGACTGCATTTTTGAGAGAGTAGCCATTAAGCTATTTGGAATGATGAGAGATAACTAGTGATATGTCCAGGGAGAAAAATAAATATGCAGAGTTCTGGGTTGGATGCATCATGATACTTCATTAAGTGATTGTATTAGCATTATATTTCCTTTAGAAGACACATATTCTATCACCTTTACAATCTTCAGTTTTATTATTCTCATTTAATTATTTTAGTAAAATTATTATTGTAGCAGAAAATAGAATTATTGACAAATTTTAAAAGAAATTTCTAGTTATATATATGTATATATATATCTACTTACATTAATATGTAGATATGTATATTACACTTTTACACATATGTAATATACCTTTATATATTATTGCATATTATCAAATATTTATATATACATATTCATATATTCATACTTGCTCTTATATATGTAGTCATGGAAATAAACATGAAGGAAAATATATTTTAATGGCTCTTCTCAAATTTGGTCTTACTAGAGATTTCTGTAAATATTACAAATAAAATAATAAAGATAATAACTGTAATGCTTTTTAAGACATTACATGAAGGATCTCTCTCAAAAGTGAATATGAATTTACACATTAAAATTTTATAACACTCCTATTGTCATAGGAAGGTCAAGCAGCTTATACTACAAACTAGTAAGTCATACATATTTTACAGTTAACATCTGGGAACTGATCTATACTACACATTGTCTGTGTTTAGATGAATGCATACCATTGTTGCAAATCATAGGCACCTTTTCCTACAGACACACCTGCAGCATCTCTACTTGAGATGAGTTATGATGTTCCACCTTATTCAAATGGCAGAACTGAATCCACATAGGCTGGGAGTCAGATGTCTACCTCTGTCACAGACTGCACTAATCTATCACAATTCTTTTCATTATTCAGATGTCACTAATCAAACATCATTCTTTCACTACAGTCTTTTTCTATTTCATGCTCCAAATAAATCTGATGATAAATGAAAACTATATGGAATCTATTTATCATCTATAAATGGGAAAGGATGAGCCACCCCAAAGCATCTAAGAAATTACAACATGTGGTTACATAGAGAATTCATGCATTGCTGCTATGGAATATGGATTCTTTTATGAGATATTTGAATTAATATCAATATTAATCAAGAGGCTTTTGAATAATTTAGTAATGATATGATAGTCTCCACAGTTAGATGCTAGCAGCAAGAATGGGGATAGGGCTGAGTAAAGGATCCTTTTCCAAAAAAAGGATGGGTAAGATTTCTAATATTGACAACAGAGGCAGAGGAATCTAGTAAATACCTGTCTTGCTTTATTCTTTCAGATTTTTTTTGAGAATGGATCTATGGATATGTTAGTTACACATCACAGTTCCATCAATCCAAATTTTTGGGCAGAAGTATTCTTAGCAACATGAATACAAATTGGACAAACAAAGCTCTCCCTATAACAAAAATTTACTTAAAAACTTTAATTCATTCTAAGTAGAAAAATTTTCTGAATTATGTCATCAGGGTGTAGTATGATGGTCAAATATTTATACAAGCAATGATAGTGACAGAATTTCTACAATATGCAAATTAAAAAACAGAGAAGTATGCAAATACATACCTCTCTTGTCTATGAAGGACTAAAGTAACCAAATCAACAAAAAAATACATCCTGCAAGTTTAGAAAATTACGTTTTATGAAACATTAATTTAATGTCCTGTGAGTAATTCTATATAAAAATATATTTTTAAGTTTATGTTTTACCATAAATAACCATCAATCCTCAGTATTTTTCATAAGGAAGCTTGGGGAGCATTTTATTGTGTTTTGAAAGAAAAATAATAATGCAGACAAATAGTCTTTCTTAACAGCTACTTGGATGAAAGAGATGGTTAAAAGGAAGAGAAGGTAGGAGGTAGGGAGACCCTCTAGAATGTACCAGAGACCTGGGAGGTGAGAAACTCTCAGGACTCAAAGGAAGGGACCTTGGATGAAGTGCTCTACAGTGGGGAGGGGGAGCTTGTATAGTTCACCTTAAGTAGAAAGACAAGGCATCAAGTGGAGGGATGGGGTTGTCATGTGACAGTTAAAATCTTTGACCCAGAATTGTTTCTGTCTGAATGAACTGAAGGAACAAAAAATGGAGAAAAACCTGAGGAAAAGGAGATCCAGCTATAGGCCCAAATTGGGATGCATCTCAAGGAGAGCCCTAAAAGCCTGACACTATTGTTGATGCTGTGGTGTGCTTACAAACAGTGGCCTATCATGACTGCCCTCTGAAAGGCCCAACCAGCAGCTAAAAGTGTCAGATGCAGATATTTACATCCAACCAATGAACAAAAGCTGCTGGCCCTGTGGTTGAATTAGGGACAATCTGGAAGAAGCTGAGGAGGTTGACCGTACAGGAAGACCAGCAGTCTCAATTAACCTGGAGATCTCTCAGACACTGAGCCACCAACCAGGAACATACACCAGCTGATATGAGGCCCCCAACACACATACATCAGAGAACTGTCGGGTCTTGACTCAGAGAAGATGTACCTAACCCTCAAGAGACTGGAGGCACCAGGAGGTCTGGTGGGTGGGTGTGTGGATGTGTGGGGTTGGGGACATCCTCTTGGAGATGGTGTTGGGGGGAAGGAGGTATGGGATGTGGAACAGTCAGAGGGTGGACTGGGAGTGAATAAACTCAGAACTGTAAAAAAAAAAAAATAAGATTAAAGAATAAATGAAAAAGAAAAATAATGAAAGAGAAGAAAATAGTCATGCTGTCAAGTTAGGATCCAGGAAAGTTCAGGTATTTCACAAAGGCGTTTGGCAAGCAGATGAATGGTAGACAGGGGTGGAGGAGTTTCAGATTGAAAAATGAAATGCCCAAAATATTAATGAGAGGATGGTCAGACTTTTGGCAGATATCCACAACTGATAGAAATAATAAAATATAATGAGTTAAGCTTTCAGGGGAGAAAGGGGTGGAGAGAGAGAACACAGGAAGGAGGGAGTGAAGGAAGGAAAGAGGGAAGGAAGGAAGGAAGGAGGGAAGAATGGAGGGAGGGAGGAAAAGAGCAAGATAACATCTAGTTTACTTTTTCCTGGGCATACTAAATGGACTTTAAGACAATATCACAAAGTAGGGAAAGAAAATCTAAGCTTACTTATATTTTAAAATACATATTTCAAAGAATTATCCATGGAGATAAATGTTGAACTCAAGTTCAATACAATCAGTGGAGTTAGTTTGATCTGAGCAGGTTAAAATTGCTAAAACTACTTGCAACATACTTTCTTTCCCCAAACTGGAAATTTATTCCGCTTTAGAGTTCACTGAGTTGAACCAAAGTTGTAGTTTCAACTGAAATATGAGATTTTTATCTTTCCTGTTTTATATGAGTTATTACAGACACGCAAAACACAACAAACATAGTGGCACTTTTCTTGCCATTACCCAATGTCATCTGCCAATATGTGCTCCCAATGAGCATACATTTTATTGGCACTGCCTATGGAAAATCATGGCTATCACTATAACTATCATTATAAAAATAGTAGTAACTCTGCCCTTGTCACACAGCATACTGCTGGTTTGTAAGCTGAAAGTGCCAAATCACTTACAAAGTAGCACTATATGATAAAGATATTCCCATAGGTTATAACTACAAGTGTAAGCATGCATCTTACTATTAATTAGGATAACACATCTGGTTCATGTCCAGTGTTTTGAAAGTGATGATAGTGATGATATTTAAGTTGGTGATCACTGCTTACTTTAGTGAAAAATCACGGCTTCTTGGTTCCCTACTTTAAGTTCAGAAATATTTATTGAGTAACTTTTGTTAGCCTCATACTGATGAAGAAAATTTCTATTATGAGTAATAGATTCAATAATGTCTGTTTTCATTCATCGTAATTTTATAGCACCTCAGTCACTATTCTAAGAATGTGAATTCACTCACTGAATTGTAATTAAAATTCTGTTTACCAGATGACATAGAGATTATGAATCTTGCTAAGTCATAAAGCATATGAATAGAAGAGCCAGGGCAACCACTTGCTAGATGAAGAAATAAAAGTAAATAAGCAACCATTTGGTTTTTTTAAATATGAGTAGCATGTTTACAAATAATAATAAATAGTACTTATAATCATAATGTACACAGATTGTAGAGAATTAGATTGTAAGAGATTGTAGAGAAATGAAATTTTCAAAATTGGGCTAATAAAACAAGGTACTTGCACAGGTTTATGTCACAATATCTGTTTTAAAATAAAAGTGTCCTCTTGTTGTAAAAAGAAGACAAGGGATAAGTTTAGATGGTGATTTATCATGGTCTGGTCAATACACTATAAAGCACTTTCTGGAGCCACCATGTCCACTGATAAGTAGGTAGGACAGGAGAAGTCGTGGCTGAATAGAAAAGCTGGTTTGCAGCCTGAGAGCACATAGGGAGGGACCCATGGCTCCAGCTGTATATGTAGGGGATGATGGCCTTTTTGGGCATAGGTGGGAGAGGAGGTCCTTGGTCCAGTGAAGGAGGGCGGAGAGGTGGGAATGGGTGGATGGGTGGAGGCACATCATCATAGAAGCAGGAAGAGGGGGGATGGAACAGGGTACTTCTGGGTGGGGGGGGGGTAATAGGGAAAGAGGATAACATCTGAAACGTAAAGAAAATATCCAATAAAAAATAAAAATAAATAAATCAAAAGAAAAGCTGGTCTGATCTCAGTAGGGAAGTTTGTCTGATAACAATAAGCACAATACCCTTTTAACTCACATTTGAGTAAACAAATATTCTACTCAACAAGAATTGTGGTTGTATAATATAAAGATGAAAAATTTTGAAACTGTTATTATGAAACCAATATAATTAGTTTTTTTGAAAAACAATAAAGATTAAACATCACTTCTATTCAGAAGAAAGATTAGTTAAGGGATTACTTTTTTTATTAAGAAATAAAATCAAGAATTTATGATTTATTTAACCTATATTCTCATCTTTCACGTCTTTACAAGAATTCCACAAATGCAGAAGTGTGAGAATATCCAATGTTGCTAATAAAGAAACAATGCATTGTTGCTTTGCTTTAGTAATTATAGAATTATTTATTTTGTTAATTTTGCAAACTCAGTTGTTTCTTGTAGTTGTAATTGTAAATCCAGTCTGCTGTGAGCTCCTGGCAGGTGCACAGGTGCCTCTGCACCTGCCCACGAGCTCTGGATTCTCGAATCAAAGACAAGTACACTCAGCCTTTATATTTTGTTATGTCTTCACTAGCTCAATGGCTGGGGACTTCCAAAACTCCCCGCACTAGCACATACTTCCCTCCAGTATTCCTGAGTTAACAATTTCTAAGTCTATATTTTATTTTTGCTACCCTGTTTCCTTCTGGGCAGCCCTCCCATGGGGCTGCTTTCCCTTTGCACCTACATTGCTGGATAATTTCTCCCCTGCATCAGCTCTTAAATGATCTCTCTGTTTCCAAGTCATGACAATTCTGTTCCTTCTCTTTATTTCTTCCCCTGTGAATCTTAAAAGTCCCACCTCCACATCCTGCAAAATTAAATCTTCACCTAAAATTTAAATCTTTATGTAAAATAAGCAAACATATCCACCTCCCTATGTTATATATACTTGCTTTCGTACTTTATAATGCCACATTATGTGTCAAAGAACTGCTTTCAAATAAATTCAATGTATTAACAACAACAACAAAAAAAATCTCGCCTCTTTTTTCCTGCTCAGCCATTGACCTTTGGCTCTTTATTGATTTGATTAATTGATAACCAATTGGGGAAAGAGACTCTCAGCATCCCATGTGATTTTGAAAACTAAATTAAGACAAATGATTAGGACCAATCACCAACAGTTTCTTTTTCTACAGATCATATTAAAATAGGGCTGTTTTAGTGTTTGCTTCTTAAAAACCTTTATATGCAATTGTTTTAAATGCCATTACTTATTTTTCTGTTATTGAAAATATATTATTTTTTCAAACAATATATCCTGATTATAGTTTCCTCTCCCTCTACTCTTCCCAGTCCTTCCTCAGCTACCCTCCCCTTTGGACCCATCCCCTTTATTTTCTCACTAGAAAAGAACAGGCTTCTAAGAGATGACAACCAGACATGACAAAATAAAATCTAGGAAGATGAAGCAAAAATGTTCCTATTAAAATTAGACACAGTAATCTGAGAGTAAAAGAGCCCCAAGAGCAGGCAACAGAGTCGGAGACCCACTCATTCTTTTCGTTTGGAGTTTTAGAGAAATATTAATATAATAGCTATACGTATACATAAAGGACCTGGTGTAGAGCTGTTGATTCTTGAGAGGCATATAATATAAGATGTTATCTTTAGGAAAGTGAAAACTGCCTTAACCAAAAAAAAAAAAATTTTATTTTGAAATTTTAATGCATATTTTAAGGTATAATGAGCTTATAAAACAATACTGTCCAAAATAATTGAAGAAACCTCGATTTAAAATATAAAAGCAATCTTGTATAATTCTGGTAAGCCATCTCCTTTTTCTCCAGTGTGTGCTTTTGAAATAACACTATGCTGACAAGATTTTCAAGCAGATTGGTTTTTTTTTTTTTTTTTCTCCAACATTCAGGCATAGGTTGAGCTCTTATTATTATGAACATTTTACAGCACATGTTGTGCACTGGAAAACGATAACTTATGTGGCCTTTTCTGCCTGGACCATTACTGTATAAAGTATGAGTTCTATAACTTGCAGTTACTTGTCTCAGCTCCATGGTGGAGCCATAAGCATGATCTTAACACTTTTCTCCTCAATTCAAGATGGTATTCATATAAATCTTAAGAATTTGCACAGGATTGTAATAGTTAACTGTTCATAAAATACATTTACAAAGAATGTATGGCTCCTGCAAAATTATTAGTAGTAGACTAACAATTTAAGTCTCAGTTTCCTTCATCAGCTATCTACAAATTAATGCAATCAGACGTAGCAAAAGGCATAGATTTTGAAAAATATTAAGAAAGGCTACAAAACACATAGTAATTTTAGGAATTTACAGGTTTAAATTTGTGTCTGTGTTAAAGCGAGATTTTCTTGAAACATTAAAAAGAAGACTGGTTATATTCATATAAAGGACTTCTAAAGAAAACAGAAAGTGTGTGTATCGAACTATTTTTTTTATTTTCTATGTATCAAACTATTATGCTTAGAGATGCTAGAAATTTAAAAGGTGAAACGGCTAAATCTCTATTCACTGATGAAGAACACTTGGTGTTTGAATGGCACCTTTTCATTGATAGATTTATCGAGAACAAATTAATTAAATCTTAATACACTTCAAGAAGGCCTATCAATCTGCTTTTAGGAATTGAGAAACTGAGGCTGGATTAGCTATTTCTTTCCACCAATCTGAGAAACTTACTGTAAACTTTCTATTAGGTTATAGAGAGTTGATTTGTTTAGAGATTATGTTTTGGCATATTACTAATACAACGTTTTTTTCTTTTTAAAGAAGCAGAAAAAAACTCGAGTAATATTGCTGTGATATTTTTATTCTGGAAATAACTTACCTCATCACATACTTCCTTGTCGTCTTTTTTTGACATGTTCCTACTTACCATTCTAGCTAGTGCTGAAAAGCAGTGGATGGTATGTGTGCCTGCTGTTGTGTGTTCAGTGTGAACACTGAGCGTTCACATAATTCATGCTGGTCATGAGCAGGAAAGACATGGTTTCAGTCTCTCAATAATATTATTTTCACTTTATTTAAACAGTTGATACTCTAACAATGTGAAAATGGAAATAAAAAGTTAAGCAAATATAACAATGACAGCTTTATCTAAAAACAAATGTCTTTAAACTTGTTGAAAAGCAGTAATAGAACAGGAAGAACAATTTTACATTCAACCTTATAATAGCTTAATGGTCAGCATTTAAAACCAAACCCAAACCCAAAAGCAAACACCTAAGCTTTAGAAAAATGATCTGTCCATTAACTAGGAAGTAAATTATAATAATAGTAAAGGGGCCATCTGTTCTGAGTGGCCTGACTTTATTACATAGTTGAACATTCATGACATAGTCTGTCTTGACATAGTCAGACATGTGTGGGTGCATTGTGATATGTGGGGATGAACAATGGGGTGCCTTCTAAGATATTTCCTCAATTTGGTGGTTATTCTCAGGCTGTTCTTTGGGAGGGGCAGATGTTTATGATCTTACTCTGGATTTCATGGTCTGGTCCTGGAGCTGATGTCTTACGACTTAGTTTCTGGGACATATGGTCTATTCCTGCATCTGGCACCTTATGGTTGTTTTTTTTTTTTTTTTTTTTTTATCAGGCTTCATGCTTAAAATGGAAACAAATGGGATTTATGTTGCCCTTTCATTGTCCATTTCATTCTATGTTCCTTCCCACTTCCCCCAGGGCTGGGATTGGTATCTGTCATTTCGAAGGGTTGGGTGAACACTGGGGTAAGATGATATGGGGCAGAAGGAAGTTTTCCTCTGAATCCAATGGGGATAGACTATTGGTTTGCGATTCTTGGGCAGTTCAGTCTCCTTGAAATATAAACATAAAAACAAGCCTACAGGGGTCCAGAAAAGAAACCAAAAGGAAGCCAATGGCAGCAGATCCCCCCAAAAAGGGCTCTGACGATCAAGAATGTCCTGCCAAAGCCTGTGTCAAACTGATGTTCTCTGACTCCAACAGAAAGGAGTCCACACACAGTGGCCTATCCCTGGAGCAGGCTCCAATGGCTGGGAAGAACCTGTTAGCTTCCACCAAGACCTGGGTCAGAATGGAGCTCTCTGTCTCCAACTGAAGAGGACTGGGTAGCATCTTCTGAGCCCACCTATACCACCACCACCACCACCCCAGCCAGGAGGGTATCAACCCTACCTCTACCTCCATTGGCCTCTGGTTGTGCAGACGAAAGAAAGGACATCAGCCCACACTGAACATGACAAAGGACTACTCAGAATATGACAAAGACAAGACACACAGCACACAGACGTGCGCCTCAACTTACAAATCCTTGGAGAGTCAATTGCTCTCCAAAAATGCTCTACTATTCAGTCAAGGGGAACCGTAGTGATTCCCAGCCAACGTACCAAATGAAAGGCTCTGAAAATCACTAAAGGAAGACACTATGCTCTGATAATTTGAAAAACAAACAAATAAACAAACAAAAACAAAACAAAAAACAAGAAAAAACAAACAAACAAACAAACAAAAACCAAAGAGTGTTTGTTCTGCAGAAACAATCAGCATGCAGGGTTTGACCATTCACTAAAAAGGAGACCCCAGACTAAGGCATGCCGGCTTTCTTCTAGGAAATGGGGAGCCTCTCTAAAAGGATGAGGTAATCTAAAATTTCACTGGTGGGTGCTAAGGGGTCACAGGTAGTCAGTGCTCTGCATTCCTATGTCATGAACAATCAACCAATGTGATGAAATAGGCCATTGCAGATAGTCCATTCTAAGATAAGTTATTTTCCCATTTTTTGTGGTTATCCACAGGCTGTTCTTTGGGATGGGTTTTTATGATTTTGCTCTAGATTTCATACTCTGTTCCTAGAGCTGGTTACTTACTCCCTTTTTTGAAAGCAGGCTTGGTCCTTAAGTAGAGACAAATTGGATCCTTAAATCCAGACAAACGGAGTTTAAGTTACCCTTTCATGATGTATACTCTAAAACACAGTAAGACCTGTATGCACAGAATGTGAAATGTTTCTGCAGGCTATTCTTAAGAATCCACCATCCTAAGTATTGATTCTCTAAGACAAATTTTTAACTGAAAAACTTTTCTGGGTAGATACAAACCACATATCTCTCCACCCTAGATATTGTAAGGGTCCATGATTCACAAAAGAATGATACCCCAAACTCAAATAGTATGCAAAAGCAAAGAGTATTTTATTCTGCAGAAGTCCACCACACTGAGGTCTACCATTTACCAAGATGAAGATGTGTTGAGAACCGCACTAGCCCCACGTTAGGGCGGCCAAAAAATGTTGTGGCCCGAGCAAAATGTTGAGGCCCAGGCTGCCCCACGTTTGGCGGCCACTGTATCCTGGTCCAAGCTGCTGCTTCGGTCCGCGGGTGGGGTTCAGCAAGAGAGAGAGTGAGGACGGACTTGAAGAATGGAGACCAGACAGGGTGTGTTTCAATCCTGTTTATTCTTCAGTCTCTCTTCCTCTAAGTGTCTCCTAAAAGTGTCTGATTCTCTGCCGTCTGCCTCTGCCTTTTATATGTCTCACTTCTAAGCCGTGCCTTTTGGTCACACCTTTAATCACGCCCTTAGGTCTTGTCTTTAAATCTGATCTCTACACTTCTAAGTCATACTCTTAAATTACACACCTTTAATCGCACACACCTTTAATCTCACACACCCAAGGTATCTAAACCAAGATGATCAGTGTGCTCAGCTGGTGTAGGCTATTGTCATCCAAGTCTCATGTCAGGATATATAGCTCAAGATGGCTGCAAAGCTGATAACCGCTTTCTGCTAAAAGTCGGCCCCCAACAAAGATGCCCAAGTGGTCTTGCAGATCCAGTTTCAAGCACATTAGGGGAATTCTAAGGATGGATAGGTGATCTTTATTTGATTGGTTGGTTCTATATCTAGGGACATTCCAGAACCACTGCTGGGGGTGAGGGGAGGGCATGTCGGAACTGTTGCTGACCCATTGCCCTTGCCTCAGTCCAGGTGGTGGCGCAGCTACTGATGGCTGCCCAAGGCCTGGGGTTTTTATCCAGTAGTTGACATGCCTGCACTTGCCCAGTTCTTAGAAACAGAGACCTAAGCCTAGTCTTCTCCTGACTTGCCAATTTGAAGCCTCTCAAGAAGTCATCCTGTTTCAATCCTCTCAATAGGAAACCAACAAGAGATCAAATTACAGACAACACCAAAGTTTAACTTGATGAACCAATGAGTTTTTTGGAGTTACTTACAGGACTATAGGTGAGGGGTTACATAAAGAAACAGAAACAACTTAAAGACAACTGTATCACCAAAGTCCAGCATATATGAGACCTCCAAGAAGCTGTAAAGATGGAATACTTTACATAGCCTGCACACAGCCCAACAGGTGGAAGAGAAACACTTCCAAGGTCTCAGTTGGTGTAGTCAAATTTCGGGCAGCTCAACTGGTTTTTGCTTCTTCCAACCAACTAGTCTCAGAGTTTTCTTCACTGTAGCTTGGTGTGTCTGAGGGTATTGTTTTCCAATTGGTTGGTTTAGGAGTGACTTTCAACAGCTTTGTTTGTTTATTCTGGGTGGGAGGCACGCACGGGGCTAGTGAATCCAGTCAGTTTCAGAGATCCTTGAATATCTTAAATTCACCCTAAAAAACAAAACCCCAAACTAAACTCATTTATTACCATAAGCTGTGAAGCAGAAGGTAAGGACAAATGAATAGTAATAAAGATTGCTTTATCAGTCAGTACTATATCTACAATAAGAATCCTTGCTGTGTATATGAAGATAAACTTTCTAGCCTCTTCTGCATTGCCCAACACATTAGACATTAATACTAAGTTGTAATGCATAGCTATACAGAGCCAAAAAGTTTTCAATTTTAATATTACTTTTATCATAATATCTTTGAGAACAATTTAATTTTAAACCAACTCCAAATATCTATGTTCAGCTATGTAAAATTCACACTTACTGATTTGGAATGAATACAGTGACATATGATTACTATTGCATTTATATATGTTGTTAGTGTTTGGAATATAGAACCATCTTTAATTGAAAATTAAGGTGATAAAAGCAAAATTCAGCCATAAAAGCCGCAAAAAAACATTGCTCACATCTTCCCCTTATATGTTTATTTCTATTCTCTGATTAAGATTTTTCATTCTGCAGTTCTGTCCCTAAGCATCATCCCACCCACATTTGTGCACATCTCCATATCCAAAGCCCTAGCTTCAAGCAGGGTTATTCACAGACTGCACTTGTACAATATATTTTTTCTTCACTTTCCTGTTACTCCATACACCAATTGCTATCTCCATAGCTACAGGACTACCTCCACTTTTTTTTCTGATCTCCAAACCCCCTTGAGAAAGCTTTCTATGGTGAGATATCCTTTCTTGTCACATCCTGCCCTCCACCAGCTTCTATCTCTACACCCATAGGCCAAGCTTCAGAGGCTAACTTTGCTTTGCCCACATAAACTCACCCACCAGAATTACTTGGCTTACCTCAGGTCATAAAGCTCCTACATTATCCAATCAAAACAGGAAAGAATTTGACACTAGACAGAAATGAAAAAAAGTCCTCTGTATGTTCAGGTTAAAAAATGGCACGAATGATCAACATAGCATCTCTCCAACCAAACCCATTGTTCTGCCCTGTTGAATGAAATGATGAATATTATTCAAAATTTGAACACCAAATTTAGATTCTGGCCAGGAAAGCAAGTAGCTTGGACCCATATCTCCATCTCTCCTTCAGCTCTTCCCAATCTAATACCCCACTTTCATGCCTAGTTCTTCATCAGAACACCAGCTGAAGCCTTCCTTCCCCTGACAAGTACCCATTTTCATTGAATCATGTAGATCTTCTTTCATCCACCAGTTGCTTTATCCCAGTTGCCAACTCAAGCTGGCATTCCTCGGGAAAACTAAGGCTACTCTGACCAAGAAAACAAGTAGGCTACCTGTATACTGTCACCTCTTCTTCCATTCCTCCAAGTTCAATCACCCAGTCTCCTCCCAAGTTCTAAGACAGAGGACCTACTGCAGCCCTTGTCCTGCCCTCATCTCTAGTGGACACCAAAGGTCTTCACTACTTCCTACAATTCTCCATACTTTACCCTTTGCTTGATCCAAACCTGCAAATCTGTCAGACACCCACTGGAAACACATAGGCCACCCTGACCACTGAAACAAATAGGCTAACTGCCAATCTTTACCTCTCTCTCAACTCCAAATGCAGACCTCCAGTATCACCTCTGGATCTGCAGTAGACTACTTGCTGATAAAATTATATGGCTGAAGTAGAAGAATCCAAATGGATCCATAAATATCACCCTGTACAAAATTCAACTCTAGATGAATCAAAGACCTCAACATAAGACAAGATACACTGAATCTGATATAAGAGAAAAATGGGGAGTAGCCTTTGAACTCATTGGAATTAGAAACATTTCTGAACAGAAAATCATTATTGCTGGTGCTGAGATCAACAAAAAATAAAGAGGACCTAATGAAACTGAGAAGCTTCTGTATGGCAAAGGTCAGTATCACTCAGAAATATAAGCAACCTAAAGAAGGGGAAAATTTTTTTACCATATATACATCTGATCCTAGATTAATATTCAAAACATAGAAAGAACTGGAAAAACTAGATATCAAGAATACAAATAAGCCAATTAAAATGGGATAAAGATCTAAACAGAGAATTCTCAATAGAGGAAACTCAAATGCCTGAGAAACACTTAAGGATATTTTCAGTATTGGTAGTAATTAGGGAAAGTAAATCAAATCTGTTTTGAAATTACCTCTTACACATGTCAGAATCATTAATATCAATTAAACAAGTGATGGATCATGATAGAAAGGATGTGGATTAAAGATAACATTCATCCAATGCTTGTAAGAGTGCAAACTAGTACAACCATTATGGAAAATGTGACTGTTCCTGAGGAGAATGAGTGTCATTCTACCTAAAGAGTAGGCTATACCGCTTTTAGGCATATATCCAAAGGATAATTCATCTACCGCAGAGATATTTGCTCAACAATGTCCATTGTTAGTCATTCAAAATTGTTTAAAATTGGAAAAAAATATTAAATGTCCCTCAATAAAAGAATGCATAAAAATATATGTGATACATTTATACAACTATTTATTAAACAGCCACTAAAGTGAAATGACACCAGGAAATCTTCAGTAAATTAACAGTACATGAATAAAATTACCTTAGGTGAGATATCCCATATCCCAAAAGAGAAATATGGTTTGCATTTGCTTATATGGGGATATTAGATGTGAAGTCAAGGATGATCCAGATACAGTCTGAAGAAACAAAGGTGTTCAGTATAAAGTAAGGGAATAGAGAATTCAGACAGAGCTCATTGTAAAGAGAACTAAGATTAATAAATATGAATAAAGTGGGGGGTGATGGAATGAGGGAATCAAGAGAGGTATGGAAATAAATATTTGGTTGAGGAAGGGAATGTGGGTAAGGACAACTGGGGACATTTGTAATGTAGAATGGAAACCTAATATAGGAGAAACTTATACATACACACACACACACACACACACACACACACACACACACAAAGGGAATTGAAAGAAAAGTGTGAAACTAGAGGAGAAACAATACTAACTGACTATCTCTTGTCATAAAAGAAGCTCCAATTACCAAGCCTTGGCTGCAGAGAATTGAGTTATTGGTCAAAGGGGTTCTATGGGAGTACAGAAACATTACAGTCTGTCGTCAAGTCAATCATTTGTTCTCCACAACCTGACAGCAAGGTCTCATTGCTGAAGACAACACTTACGAGCTGTTGCACTGATACATACATTTCCTGCATCTTTGATATAGGAGGATACTCTTCATGCTGTCAGATTAAAACTATAAACACTAAGGCAGCCAAAAACCCTTTATCCACAATGCTGTACTACTTGCAACATATGCTAGTACAGTGGTGGCAGAAGTTTGTGAGAGTAATCAACAAATATTTAAAATGACATAAGGCCCATTCAATGAGATAGAACCCATGCCAGATATTGCATGGATAATAATGAACCAGAGACTAGATTGCTTAGTGACATATACAAAAGTAGATAAGACTTTTATAGAGAAAATTAAACAGGGCTGGTGAGATTGGATCAGCGGCTAAGAGCACTGATTGCTCTTCAAGAGGTCATGAGTTCAAATCCCAGCAACCACATGGTGGCTCACAACCATCCATAATGAGATCTGATGCCTTCTTATGAGGTATCTGAAGACAGTGTACTTACAAATAATAAAGAAATAAAAGCCTTTAGGCTGATATATATTTTTAAAAAAGAAAATTAAACAAAAAGTTTTGATAAAATAATTTCAAATGATATTCTCCCATACTCATAGGAAGAATCTTTTTTTCACCCATCATCAAAGAATCTTCTTCTTGCAGAAGATGGGAACAAATACAGAGACACCCTGCCCACTATGTAGACATTGCATGAGTGAGTGAAAGACCTTGCATGCGTGAGTGTAAGTCTCAGCCCTTAATGGATATTTTCATCAAAAACTCTCCCTTCATACTTCAAAGAACTCTCCAGAAAAAGAGGAAGAGTATAAGAAGCATCTGGGATGAAGGACAAGACAACAAGGGCCTTTAAATCAAGATGAGCAATGCTCATGTGAGCTCATAGAGACCAAAGCAGCATGCACAGGACCCTCACAGATCTGTACCTGGTTCTTTGTATATATAGAATGACTTCCAGTTCAGTGCTTTTATGGGGTTCCTAAGTGTATGAATGAATGGGTCTTGATTCTTTTGTCTTCTCTTTAACTCTTTTTTTTTTCTTCTGCTAGTTTTTCTTGTCCAACTTTGCTGTGGTAGGTTTTAGTTTTATCATGTTATATTTTATTATTATCAGTTAGATTTTTTAAATTAGAAACAAATTTAGTAGATCCAGATGTGAAGTGAGGTAAAGAAAGCTAGAAGAGAAGGAGGGAGGAAAAAATCCTATTCAGAGCTCATTATGTGAAAATAAAAAGTATCTATTTTTAATAACAGACAAAAAATGCACTAGATAATGACTACATGTTCATGCCTTTAGTTGTGCATCCTCAAGAGTTCTTGTCGATAATTACATATGAGGAAGGCTTATTAATAATTATATTATTTCATAATTATCATATTCATAAATTTTGATATTAACTTAGAGACTAAATAGGCCTATGTGGACAAAAATTCTTTGCTTCATAATTATAAAAAGAAAATATCATATATATGTATGAATGCATTTACATAAATATTAAACTATTATTTTTACAATATGAGCTATCTCTGTAATAAATACAATAATTATTATAATTGTTAATAATAGTAACTAATTTAAAATGTTAGTACTTGAGTTCTTGATTTGGTCAATACAAAAGTCTAATTTGATATAAAAAAGTAAAACAAAATTAAAAATATATAGAAATATTGAAGTGAATATAAACTAAAATGAAGATGGGATTGAAATACGTAATATCCCAGTCAGAAATCTTACAGGAAAGCCTTACACTAAGGATTACTCAAGCAGCAGAGAGAGTATCAAAACTCAAAGAGAAACCAGAGGACTTTGAGAAAATCAGAAAAGAATACTAATAATATTAATAATTTTAAAAAATGTGAAAGGAAGACTCAGGAAATGTGAAATATCATCAAAAGAACCAAATCTCAGATTATCAGCATAGCTGATGGAGGAGGATACCAGAAAAATGGTATCAATCACATCTTTAACAAAATCATAAAAAAAATCTTTCTCTAACTGAAGAAGGATACAAATACAAACACTAAAAACACAGAAGCTCAACTAGACAAGACATAAAATAAAAACTTACCAAGAGATTTTGCATAGTTAAACCACTGAATATAATATATTCAAAAATATTGAGAGCTTCAAGAGAAAAGGAAATCCAGCAAGTCATATGTGAAGAGAAACCTGTTAGACTAATAGCTGATTTCTCAGTGGAAATCCTGAAAGCTAAGAGAAACTGGAACAACACAAACTCCCATGGCTGCTACACTACATTACCACATCCAAGAAAACTCTCTGTTATAGTTGATGAGGAAAAACAACTTTCTTTATACTAAAAGTATTACAAAATTCATACAAAAAATTACTAAAAGAAGGGCTGGGCATAGTAACTTTAGACAGATGAAAGGAATCAACACAGACAAGAGATCTTGGAAAGAATATTTGATTTTATAATTATTAAAATACAAACCACATGAGGAACATAAAAATAAAACAAAACATAAAAATGACTAAAATCACCACACTCTTAAAATAATACCTTCAAGTATTAGTACCTCAACTCTATAATCAAAGGACACATTCCAATGGACTGAATTAAGAAATAAAAGCTATCTTTACAGTACCTAATAGAAAGCCATGTAGTCTTTAAAGTTAGCTGTTACATTAAAATGAATAGATAGAAAAGTATGTGAAGCAAGCATGCATTACTATCTTAATATCTGACAGAAAAGAAATCAAACTAAAACTAATATAGGAGATAAAGAAGAGAATTGCATTATAAACAAGGGGTCATTGATTCAGGAAAGCCTTTGATGAAATTCAGAATGCCTCCATGACAACACTCTAGAACAGAGAGGAACTGGGGAGAACATACATCAACCTAACAAAGAGTACGCATGACAAACTTAAACTAACATTAGCCTAAATGAAGCAGAAAAGCAATCCCATTAACTTCAGGAATCACACAGGCCTGTCTGTTCTACATACTCTTTCTTAATATAATGCTTGAGGTATTAACTAGCCAGAGTATTAAGGTAACAAAAGGAAATGAGAGAGAGAGAGAGAGAGAGAGAGAGAGAGAGAGAGAGAGAGAGAGAGAGAGAGAGAGAGAAAGAAGAAGAAGAAGAAGAAGAAGAAGAAGAAGAAGAAGAAGAAGAAGAAGAAGAAGAAGAAGAAGAAGAAGAAGAAGAAGAAGAAGAGAAGAGGAAGGGAGGGAAAGAGAGGGAGGAGGGGAGGAAGGAAGAGGGGAGGAAGAGGAAGGGAGGGAGAAAAATAGGAAAAGAAGAAATACAATTGTGTATGTTTTCACATATGATATTGTACATAGGTCCCCTAAAAAATTTCAACTAGAAAGCCTCTAGAAACATCAGTGAGTTCAACAAATTTGTTGGGTACAAAATATATTCATGAAACTCAATTCAGTCCACCCTATATACCATCAAGGTATACACTGAGAGAGATCTTGAACAGAATGTTGATAAAATATATTAGATTAACCCTAACCAAGGTTTGAAAATATCTCTACAGTGAAAACTTAATTTATAAAGAAAATGAATGATAAGGTCATCAGCAAATGAAAAGACATTCCATGTTTTTTGATTGACAAAATTAAGATAATAAAACTGACTATTGAAACAAAACATATACCATACAAATATTTGTTTTAAACAATTATCATAAAATATCTGAAAAAAAAGGTGAGAATAGCAAAATTAGACATACATATCATTTGGAGATGTGTACAAGGTAGAATTTTGGATGCTGGGTATTTGAGTAGTTGGTGATTACATATTAATAGTTAATGTATAACTGTCTCATAGCAGTCCCTTAATCTGTATGTCTTCTAACTGAAGTGTGGATACTACACTCTAGAAACCTACCTTTTTTTTTCTTTTTCTGTTGTTAGGTTTTGTTGCTTGTTTTGTTTGGTTTTGTCTTGTTTTGTGTGACAGAGTGTCTTTCTGTAATCTGGCTGTCCTAGGACTTGCTCTGAAGACCAGGCTGAACTTGAATCCACAGAGATCAACCTGTTCCTGCATCCAAGTTCTAGGATTAAAGGCATGTGCCACCATGCCTAGCTGCACATCAGTTTCTGAAGGGTACGTTTCTGTGTTTGAGCTCAATTCTAACCAAGACTCATTCCTTCTGTCTTGCCCCTGTTTCATTCAGTTCTATAAGATGGCATGATTTAGTACTGTGGTTATCCATCAACCAAAAGGAAACATTGCATAATATTAATGTTTGGAGAAAGAGACTCTTATTAATCATCTAACTAATTACCTCACAGATGAATATTAGGTTTGAGATAAGAGAAAGTACAAGTGATACATTATAGGTACATTAAGAATAATTATTATAGGTAAACACAAAAAGACAAAAAGATAATTGTTAAGCTTCATGTCCTTAATAGGAGATCATCCAAGGAGGCTATATAATCTTCATCCAAACACTTCTGATTTTACACACACACATATATGTGTACATATATGTATGTATATATGTATATATGTATGCATGTATACACATATATGTGTGGGGGTTTGTATTACAGTGAAAGTCTCTCAGCAACAAAATAGAAATGAGCAAAATTAGAAACAAATATAAAAGTACACAAATGATTATACTAAATTTCTCAGCTACATTTTATTAATTAATGATATTTCAAGGATTACTTATCACCTAGCAGTGAACAAAAGAAACTACTCCAATGAACACTACAACAATGGTTATTTGACAATGCTGGTGACTGCTCTAAGTGATACATATCAGTCTTTTGTTTCCTACAGAAATACTGCTGGTCTCAATTAATTAGGGTTTGAATAGCTTTTAGAGATCCTTATTTGAAATATGCAAATCATTGCAGAAACATATCATTGTGCTTCCTCTAAAAGGCAGCACCACTGATAAGATGTGCTGTCCTTAGCTTAGCAAGCTAGCCTCTCATCTTCACGTCACGTTTTTCTATCTTTGCTTCCATGATGGTCAGTTCTGAGCCTCAGCTGTAATAGCTGTGCATTTCTGTTCTCAATACTTAAGGACATGTTTCACAGTGTTGTACACTTAAATGTATTTGATGGCTAACTATGTAACAAAGAATGTGTTGATTGGTTTTAAAAATCTGCTGGGCAGTGGTGGCACACGCCTTTAATCCCAGCACTTGGGAGGCAGAGGCAGTTGGATTTCTGAGTTTGAGGCCAGCCTGGTCTACAGAGTGAGTTCCAGGACAGCCAAAGCTATACAGAGAAACCCTGTCTTGAAAAAATAAAAAAAACAAACAAAAAATAAAACCCAAAAATAAAAAAAAAATGATTTTAAAAATCTAATTCTTGGATATCATAAATATTTGGGTATTAATGTGCATAATATTTTTCATGAGAAACAACAAGTTTTCCACAAAATTTACCATGAAAATTTTGGTGAGACAAATACTGCAGCATAAATAATTACAGGCTACCAGAATGGCAAGATTTAAGGGATTACAACATATTATTTTTTCATTTATTAATACAAGGCTAACAAGATAATGCTAGATTCTCTAATAAATATGAAAAACTATCCTCCAACTTGAATACTAATTTCTCTAATGACAGCACTATACAAAATACATTTACAAAGAGAGAAACTTGATTTTGTAAACATTGTGTATTTTAGAACACTTTGTACAGTTTCAGCAGGATGAGAGGAATATACACTTACTATTTTTTTTTTTTTTCAAATTCTACACTTGTCCACTTCAAAGAGGTTTGAAAAATCTTTGGGGCACAAAGAAAAATATAGCTTCCAGTGTAAATCAGTCAGTAATCCTTAGCATCCTAACTCTGTTTTTATTATGCATATTTTTGAATGATACAGTGTCCTTTTAGAATGTACTATTTTGGTTCATTCTGAGATAACCCGAATTTGTGTACAATAAGTAATGTAGTCTGCATGCTGTTATGTGTTTAATTGGTTTTCACTACAGCAGCAATATATACACATAGGGAAAATTGTAGCTCATTTAGGTTACCATTTCAGCTCACTTTAGACTCAAATAAAATCTGATTACTTCCATGAGTTATTAAGATTTTCCCAGTTTGTAAATTTATAGAAAAGTTCTTTATTACATTGTTATTTCCAGGCAGTAGAGTTTTACTACCATATAAAAACAGATTAAAAGTTAGTTGAATGTTCAGTTAGGTTACAATTTTGATAATGTACTGCCTAAAGTTAATAGAGGTACCTGCTTATAGCAAGGGAGAATATTTGTGAATCATGTATATAGGACCTTTATTACAGGCCTCTCCACATAGAATGGCACTGATGTTTCACTGTTTAATGAGATATTATTGCTTTACATTACAAACCCTACTAAATCTGCTTCGAAATATCTATTTTTTCTAAAATATGCTGTAACCTCATTTTTCATACCATACACAAGGGCACATGAATTTCATATGTGTGTATAAATATAACACCAGGGTGATTTTTTTTAAGTCAGAGCATTTTGTCAAAAGAAGAAAAAAAAAGAATACTACTTATGCTATTTAAATTATATAGTTGCTCAACATCCAAATGCTTTTTGTGGTTAGGAATTCAGTGTAAAATGAGAAAAAGGTAAGACTTTTAAATAAAAGGTGACCCAAATTTTGTGTCTAACAGATTGTAAAGGATTTCTCTTAATCTTCATTCTTAGTACTTAGTATATGCATTACTTAAGTCTACACTGTGATGAAAGACTGTTAAAGCTATTCAATTTCTATTGTGTTTTTGCATATAGAACAAACTGAAAATAATTTATAGGGACATAATCTCAAGCCGTAGTTTTTGTTGTCAACCAAGCACAAGTACACTCCAATTACGGTGCTCTTAGATATATTTTGTAATATTGTTATGGTCCTTCATGGCCAGTTTGTGGATTATGTTTGTATTTCATAGATGAAAGATAATGAAGGACTAAGTTCCCACCTGTGACATTGATCAAAGGCAAAGGTGAGCAAAATAATGCAGAGAGAACAGTAGTGGAGAAAACTCATTATAAACCTCAGTTGTATTGAATCTGTGCAGATGCAACTGTATAACATAAAAGAAGAATGTGAAAATAGGTAGAAGAATGAGAAAAATTGAATGGAGTCAGGAGCTAGCAATGTATTTGATGTGGAATTGGACCGTGGTTAGTGTCTAGGCAGCCTATTACTATTAATTGTTCATTCCTGAAGTCAAGCTCTTACCCTCTCACAACCACTGGGGAACAGACACCCCTTTTGCATGTGCCTGCTGGAACACACAAACAAAAAAATGTATTTAGCTTCCTGGAATTTATGCTACCAGACAGTAAATTTGAAGTTGTTATTTTAGGGATAGAGTCTTGAACAGGCAGGAACTCTATTGGTGTTTGCTTAGTTTTCTCAATGTTGAGGAGAACAGAAGCCAAGTCACTGTTTCTGAGATTCTTGGAAATTATTAAAAGGTAAGATAGAAACTATTTTTTTTAAAGAAAAAGGCTTAGAAGAAACTGACTAAATTTCAGTCAAAGAGAGATACATTTTCACATTCAAATACATAGAATACATACTCTTTGTTCTGATTCTATACTGTACATTTCACTAAAGTCAAACTAAAGTCATAACGTGGCAAAATTTCAAGTATGTTGCAAGAAGTTGTAACTTGTTCTTGAAGAATCTGAGATGCTTTTTTCTATTACCTGGCATGGTAATTTTTCCTCAGTTCTATTTAAAAACAAACAAACAGAAAAACAAAACAAGTACAGTAGTACATTTTATACAGAGATAAATCATATTCCTCTTGAAAATTGAGATCTTACCTTTTATTTTATTACACTGCATGTTAAATGATTTTACGAGTGTTTACTTGTTTTGTGCACATGAATGTGGATGCACATCTACTTGTATGCATGTGAATAATTGAGGTTAACATTTATGTCACTTTATTTACTTTTTGATTTGTGGATGTTGTCAGATTAAAACCAAAATAAACATCCCATCACTTTGGTCTACAATTAGACATAAAAAAAAAAAACCCTATGTTCTAGCTTTTAGGTCCACTGACTACCCTATATATCAATACAAAGAAAATATAGATCACAATCAATATTAGAGTCATTTACTCAAAAGGTAAAATACTGGTTATTGGAGATTATAAGGAAAAAACAGACTAATATTTGTGTCACCAATTTTGGTCTAAAATAAATAAAATCTATACTACTATTCACTGCTATTAATAATATAAGAAGGTTAAAATACATAGAATAAAATATCTAGCTAATCTATAACGTTATTATTTTTAGCTAGTCACTTAAAAACATCTAGCATCTTTAAAAAATTATATATTGTGGGGAGCTAACAGAAGGCAGCTATTATCCTTGCAGCCATTTTGAGCTATATACCCTGACAAGAAACTTGTTTTCACCATCCTACAACAGCTGAGCACACTCTGAAAACATCTTGTTTTATATACCCAGGATTTCCCCATGGGTGTGTGTGACTTAAATGTGTGGCTTAGAGAGGAGACTTAAAGGCATGACTTGAGAAGTCAGACATATAAAAGGCAAGAGATAGACAGAAGAGGGGGCGGGAAACTTGGAACTTGGAGGCACTAGGGACTAGGAACTAGGGACTAGAAACTCGAGACTTGGAACTTGGACTAGGAAAAGAAACTTGGAAAGAGAGAAGAGAGACTTGAGAATAAACGGGATGGAATCACACTCTATCTGGTCTCCATTCTTCATGTCTGCCCTCACTCTCTCTCTTGATGAACCCTGACCTGCAGACCAGAGCAGCAGTACAAGCTGGGACAATTTAGCCCCCAAAGCTTAGGGCAGTGTGGGTTCCAACATTTGGCAGAGCGGTCCCCAACAATATATGAAAGCAATGCTATAGTTAAAACCATGAATACAAAATGTATCCTATAACAATAATAAACCCATAATACATATTTGTATATTTCAAGTAATGTGAATACACTGCAGATTAGTAAAGTTCCTGTATATTTTTGTGTACAAGTCAATTATTCAAGTTATTTAATAGCAAAAACAGTGAGCATCTAAAAATTGTATGTGTTGAAAGATACTGTGAGTTCATTATGTCTTCATTCATTGCAGAAAAAAATGTAAGAGGGAAAATGATGACATATATATACATATATATATATATATATATATGATTTGATATGACTGATGTGATATATATGATATATATATATATATATATATATATATATATATATATATATATTCTTCCATTCTACCTGTCTACTGGTGTGTGTTAGCAATATTGAATATGTAAGCTATATTTTATCATCATCAATTTATACTACAAAATGAGCAGAGATAAAGATGGAGTAGTGACTGATGGGACTGCCAACCAATCAATGACTGGCACAACATGAGACCCATCTCATAGGACAGATCCAACTACTGACATTATTAATTATACTCTGACATGCTTGCAGTCAGTAATCTAGCATAAATACCTCCTACAAGGCTTCATCCAGCAGTGGATGGAAGCAGATGTAGAAACCCATAGCCAAACATCAGGTGGAGCTCGGGGAGTAATAGGGAAGAATGGGATATAGAACTGAGTGCGCTGAAGGGGTCAAGGACACCACAAGAAACCCTACAAAGTCAACCAACCTAAGGCCATGGGGGCTCACAAAGACTGAACTACCAACGAAAGAGCATACTGGAGCTGGACTTAGGATCTCCACACAGTTGCAGCAGATGTGTACCTTGGTCTTCATATGGGTCCCTCTAACAAGTTCAGCAGGGATTGTCTCAGACTCTGTTGATTGCCATTGAATCCCTTACCTGTACCTAGACTGCCTGGTTGGGCCTCAGTGGGTTAGGAGGAGTTTAGTCCTGCTGGGATTGATGTCCAAGAGTGGTGTGGTACTCAAGTTAGGCCTCTCATTCTCTGAGAAGGAGGGAAAGAAATAATGAAGAAATAGGGTAATGAATAGGATGTAATGTAAATAAAAAATATGCAAAGAAAAAATTATTCCATGATCCAAAAGTATAAACATCAAAAAAATTGTTCTAATTTTGTATAATTTTATAACTTATATAAATGAATTATTTCCAAAATATTTTGAGTCATGGTTTATAGAAATAAACCCTCATTCAATGTCCATGTCTCAATAGCTCAGATAGCTGCTCTACCAGACTCTTAATCTGTGAAAATAATTCAAAAGTTGTGCTCCTATAATACTTTTCTAAAGTCAAGATCTTTTATCCTGTTGCTCAAATCACAGAATCACCCAGAATGTGATGGAAACTAACATAGATGTTTATAGGTGTAAACAAATACACAGATAGGTGGGCAGAAAGATGAACAAGCTGGTAGTTGTCTGAAATTAACCTGAGATGTTATTTAGAGTTTTAAAAGAAAATTGTAAGTGGTTTTTCATCTCTGATCAATCAGTTTCTACCATCTTTCTTCTTTGTTTCTTTTTTTAAAATCCTCAATTTTTTCAGAATATTGATTGATATTTGTGTCTGCACAGAAATCATGAATAGGACAAATCAGGTATTCTTTAGCTTATAAAACAAGAATAAGCTAGAAGTACGTATTTGCTTTAATTTGTTATAATTTTCAAAATGAGTGCCCCTAATATACATTAAGATGCTCAAAATTAAGACAGAATCCAGCTATGCTTCCTGTAGTTTTATGAGCACTTTTCTGAAAACATTTTCCATGTTTTGGTTACGAGTTATCAGTAATGCTGTTGTCTGTTTCAGCTAAGCTGGTAAGACTATTTTTGACTCATAAGAATTGTTTTCAAGTTCTAATTTTTAAAACAGTGACACCGCCAGTCTCCAGTGAATGTTCACAGGTCAAAGACCATAAGAATAATCTTAGTCACACCCATTGACTTTCACAACAAAACCAAAAGTCACACATGTGGGGATAGGGAGCAGGGGAGGCTGATAGAAGTGGGAGGATGAGGGCACAGTGAGAGAGAAACATGAATACATTGAATACATGTATGAAGTTGCCAAAGAACGAACTATACAAAGTGCCATATATAACCAAGATGTATGCCCTGGTCCTGCTGGATCTAGATAGAATGATCCTCTGAGAGGTGGAGTGGGGATGATTATAGGAAAGACAGAAAAGCAGACGCAGAGCCAAAGGTTAGAGATCTGGAGGGCTGTCTAAAGAATATTGTGGCAGCCCTGAATTTAATTCTCTTAGGTGTTATACACTTTATACTTTCATGGGAAACAAAGTCACAAGCCAGCAGAGAAAATGGCTGATGTACATTAGATATCGGTTCCCATCTGAATGCCTCGCTGTCCCTCCCTGTTCTTCCTCCAAGATCAACAGAACATTCAGCCTCTTTTTTTGAGTTTCAAGTGCATCCCCTCTGATCTGGCATCAGCAGGCCAGGAAATCTGGCAGTATAATGGGGATGTATGGATTTTCATTTTTATCATAAGTCCTTAGAAATAATAAATTATTAAGATTAAAAATAATGCATATCTCTGTGTGGTTTTGTGTATGAGTGCTGTGCAGAAAGAGTTCAGAAGAAAGTATTATAATCACTGGAGTAGGAGTTACAGAGACTTTTGATCCTTCTACCAAAAGTGCTGGGAAGCAAATTCAGAACTTTTATAGAAGTTGGAGCTTCTAACTGCTGAACAACATTTCCAGCCTCCAAGAGATCTATCTTTTCAGATTCCTATACACTTTATAATCAAGTATTTGTATACATATTTTTACATTTTTAAGTAAAATATATTGACATCATTGTCTTCCCTTTCTTATCATGACTGCTTGCTCCAAATTTTCCCATGTTTCATTCTTTCTTATTCCTTCTAAAATTCATGTCTTCTTTAAAAATATTTTAATTATTTTTGTGTATGCATGTATGTGAGTGTGTATTTTTATGAGTGTGTATGTGTGTGTGTGTATATGTGTGTGTATATCTGAATGTGTGTGTTTATGTGTATATATGTTTTTGTGTGTGTGTTTGTGTGTGAATGTGTTTGTTTGCATGTCTATGTGTGTAAATGTGTATTTGTATGTCTGTATGTATCTTTGTATGGATGTGTGTGTATGCATTTGTGTGTGTTTATATATGTATATGTATTGTTTGGATGTATGCTATATGTATGTAGGTGCCTAAGGAATAGAGTATCAGATCCCATGACACTGTTGTTGGCAGTTGGGTCACCTGATCTATGTGTTGGAACTTAAGTACTCTGAATGACAGATGTGAGGTCTACACCACTCTAACCATCTCTACTCCTGAAAATAACTCTCTGACATACATTTTGTTAATTGAAATTCCAAAAGATGTGTTGTGTGAGCATTTGGTTGGTCACTTTTCATGCTTTCAACGTTTTTCAGAGCACCTATTAATAAGAATATTACAAGACAAATGGCTTGCATAAAATAAAGATGGGTTTATGACCTATGACTTGTATTACTTTTATACAACATTTTATTGTTTATTTTTACATATAAATAATTTGTTCAGGTCATAATTTTGTGATCAAGAATTCCACATGTTCCAGCATTCTTTCTTCTAATGATAGAGTATGACCTAATGCAAGAGCTTCAGCTCTATTTACTGCAAAACAAGTGGTCACTCTGGTTGTGTTATATAATGCCTGTGTGCTTTATTTGCTTCACTACCTCCCTTGCCCAGCCTCATGACTTTTCAGTGAAGACTTGTAACTTTTGTGTACTTGTTTTAGTTAATTAGATTTGCATACTACTTATTCTGGAAAACAGAGTATAAAGCCACATATAAAGTCATCCCTCAGAGAAAATATAGGAGGAAAAAAAGTATAAATAATATCAATTACAATCATCTGGGAGAAGTTTTAGAAAATCTCATTCATGGGATATATTGCAGTGAAGCATTAAAATCACTATCATTTTCAAAATGCATAAAAATAAATGTATCATCAAGTTTCTTCACCTTGATACGTGGATACATATAAATGCAATTTAAAGTCATTAAATAATAGCTTTCGCTTATCAATAACTAAGGATAGTAAACTTATACAATAACTTTTAAAGCAACATAAAATAGCAGAATGTGGTGGGCTCAAGGGTTCTTGTTGTCAGAGATAAGCACTAAGAACCAGGAATCATAAAAACATGGTTTGTCTCTTTAAGGGGAGAAATGCATAACCTATTTTACACCCAGAAGCCTGGAAACCAGAGGGTGGTTAATAGACCAGGAAACTTTGTGCTATCTATAATGTCCAAAACCACTCTGCATCCTTCTCTAAACACTTGCCTTGAGCTTGGTTTTCTCAATTAATCTATAGCTGTTATCTTTATGGATGATGTTGGATGTACTGGAATTCTGTAGTCATCTCTTAAGGTTCATTGTGGTTACAAATTGAGTTATTTACTACCAGGAAAATTTTCACAAAGTTGTGCTGTGTTTCCATATGCTTAAAATAAAATCCTCAGGTCAGACCACCAAAGCTTGAACCAATACCAGATACTGAGTCAAGTTGAACAGAACTGTCTTCTTGCCTCCACAAACTGCTGTTCTTCTGGCTGTAATGTGTTCAGTGCTGCCACAACATGAGATCTTGACATTTGATTGTCTGAGTCTATACAATTTATGTTGCCTAAAAAATACATCACTGGGTTAAATATGTTCATCTTTTTCATATAAAAATCAAATTATTGGAGGGCGATTCAAAGTTTAAGAGTAAGGAGCCATCTCAAGTGTGATACAAAATACCATGGGATTCATGTTAGTTCTAAAATTTACAGTGGTAGTCATTATAATTAGAAAAAAGTTTAAAGACAATTGCAGTGCATTTGGCATAATTCTAACACCTCTCTGGATGTTTTAACTTTGCATGGTGAGCTTATGAATTTTAAGAATGCTGTTCTGCTGAGCGTTGATGCAGCAGATATTGCATATAAAATTACCTATGGCCTGAGGTCAGTATTTCTATTTTGGACAAGCTTCAAGAATGGCATATATAGCTTGATCATGGTAGCCATTTTTGTCCTGGGAATAATTTTATTCCTGCCAATCATATTAAAGTTTGTCTTCAACAACATCAACATGTTGGCAGCCAAAGTACATGGCTTGAACCTGAAAATTGACCCCCAGACAGAGTTATTAAATTAACAGGTTAGCAAGCCCAGGGCAGGTAATATTATGCAGAGAGCCTTACCAACCTAAGACATAAGTGCATTGCTTTTGATAATGCATATTCCATGATGGGTAAGGAACGCATTCTTGTCAGAATGACCTAAGATAGGCTCAGTCTTGTTTATGAAATAAAAAAGTGGGAGAGGCAGAGAGCTTTTGGGGCTGCTTGGCAAGAATCTAACATTGGCCATGGACAGGGAAATGGGCTGCTTGGCAGGAATATGACATTGGCCAAGGACAAGGAGGTGGGTTTTAGGCAGGATTCTGACATTAGGCTAGAATAAAGAAGTTATTTCAGTCAGGAATCTAAATCTTAGCCAGGAACAAGGAAGTAGGCTTCAGACATGAAAATAACTCTGGGTTAGAACAGGAAAGTAAGCTCAGATATTTTGGTCATCCTAGTAAATCCTTAGAAACAGTGATCACAGGAGTGTTCACTGAATTTTGTTTATTGCCTTGCTTGTTCTTTGACTATTTGTGTTTATTTTCTTGCTTGTTCCTTGACTATTTGCATCTATTGTATTGCTATTTCCTCAACCTAGAAATGACCTTAATACTTGCATGTAATTAAAATGGTATAAAAGCAAAAAGGAGAAGGGGGTTGGATAGGGGGTTTCTAGGGAGAGAAATTTGAGAAAGGGGATGACATCTGAAATGGAAATAAATAAAATATCCAATAAAAAATCAAATTTTGTTTTTTTTTCAAACTATAAGTAATTTTAAACATTTGATATAGTATAGATTAAAGAAACATTTATCACTTTCCTATTCCTACTGTCAAAACCTGGTCCAAGAATGAAGTCCTGTGAACATTTTAAGTACCTGTAATAAAACTCCAAGAAACAAAACAAGACTCCTGTGACTAAGTTTCTTAAAAATCCAGAATTGGTTTTGGAATGTGTTTGCATGTCTTTCTCAGGTGTAGCAATTAGAAGTGAGTTTAATTCAAATTATTCATTACAACTGGCTATAGGATTTTGTATATATCCATTTATTGAAAAGTGTGTTTTTCATATTTGTGGCTTGTCCACTATATGCAGCTCGCCCTTTTGGTTGTATGTTTGACTCATATGACTTTACTTTTTACTCAGATTATAAATTGTCTTGTGTTCTGAATTAAGTAGGCTATTACAAGAGACTTTAGACTATCTCATTTACTGAATCCATCCCCCAGGTCTCAATGATTCTAAAGCACCTAGAAATGAAATACTAAATTACTACTAAAGACTCTGTCATGTGTATGCAGTTACAAGTTTGCACCTACATACATAGCCAACCCCCCCAATGAAACTATATAGATAAGTATCATGTGCTATATATAATTAATGTATACAGTTTGATGAGCTTGAAATATCCACGTAACTATGACACCATTTTTTAATCAGAAAATACATATATCTGTCTCCTTCAAAATTTTCCTCTTTTTGACCTTGTTTTTTCTTAGTCAGAATATTGAGCTGGGAATATCCCTTTTATTTTTGAGATTATATTGTAATTACATAATTTCCCTTCTTTTTTCCCTCTCAAAATCCTCCCATATATCTCTCCATGCTCTCTTTTCAAATTCATGGCTTTTTTGAGATATGCCTTTTAAACAAAGTTTTAATTGTACAACTTATTTCTAACTATAAAACAATGTTATAGACAGTATCCAGGACTTATCTTGCAAAACAGCAATATTATACAAATTGAAAAATATCCTTTTCTCTTTCTTCTAAATCCTAGCAACAACCCTACTAATCTCTGCCATACATGGTTGAATTTCTTTTTATTTATTCAAATATGGAATGATATGATATTCAATCATATCTACACACATTTTTTAATTTGACTCATCCTTTGTCTGTAAAATGCCCAGAATTACCAAATTAAGTACTCTGGAGAAGGTTAAATGTGAAGTTACTTTGCATAAGATGAAAAGGATCTGTTTTCTTAGCAAGTGGCATTTAGTAAAAGATGCAAATGAAGTGAGGGCATGCATCAAATACATTCTTTTTTCTGGCAGAGTCTTTGATCAACAGTGAATGGAAGCCTCGGGCTGAAGTATACTTCCTGGAAGAAATTAATTCTGAAAGATCCAAGGAGACACAAGAATGGGTGGCAATTACACAGAAAGATGAAGAAGGAGAAGATGGTGGAATAAAACACTGTGTATTTTATCTATATTAAAGCACATAGAGCATACAGTGCTTATTTATCCATTAATCTCCAGAAAAGCATTTTCACTGTTAGATCCCCAATGCTCAGGACAATGTCTGTCATTTAAACTTTTTAACTAATTGAGCTCCTGAATATGACTTTAAAGTACATATATTTACATAATTTAATGTCTAAAATTAGGCTCTAGATACAGATGACATCATTAAGTTATGCTAACATGTTCTCTTCAAATTCTGTTCAAACTGAATTATGTCTTTAAGTTTAAATAAGATTTTATTGATGTAAGATTCACATCGGTATCACAGGGACAGTGTTCAGAACCAGCAAGTTCATCTGGGGCACTTGTTCTAGCAGGGGCTTACATAGACTCTTCTCACTAGTTTTTGTCAATGTGAGACAATTTACAAGCATCTAGGAAAGGGAACCTCAAGAGCTTTCATTATATGACCTGCCAGAATGTCTTTAGGCATTATCTTGTTTAATGATTGATGGGGGTGTCTAGCATGCTATAAACAGTGCCATCCTAGGAGAGGTGGTTCTGGATTGTATAACAAAACAAGTTTAGCAAGCCAGGGATAGAAGCCCTCCTTCATAATGTCTGTTTCATGTTCCTTCCATCCCCAAGTTCCTTCCCTGAATTCACTTCATGATGGGCTATAAAGGGTAAGAGGAAATAAAACCTTTCTTTTACCAGCTTGCTTTATACCATAATATTTATCACAGCAACATACAGCAAACTGGAATAGAAGTTGGTACTGTTGAGAAAGACCTGGCTGTGTTAGTTTAGAAGGATTGTAGAAACATTTGCGACTAAAATTGGTAAAGCTAAGAGCTTAGCATGAGCTCAGAAGAATTCTGCCCATGGAGATGTGACTTATAATGTATCAGAACAGAGTGTGAAAGACACGCAAGGATTCTCTATGGCCATTCACATCCCATTTTACATTAAGGATCTCTGGTTTGTGGCCAGCTGGGTTGAAGAATCAAGTGTGACTAACAAGCACCAGTGTTAGTGGAACCTTTGCTCTAGTGGGTGATATAATCTGGTTAGTAAGAGCTTAAAAATTAGCTGTAATTAATAAGATGCTTGCATCATTGAAATGAAGTCTTCTAGGAAGCATGTCCTCAGTGAAACTCTGCTTTTGTAAAGCAATATTTTCTTTCAAGTATAGACTGCTATGTACATAAAAGTCCATATAACATCTAAAACAATGTAACTACAGATCAGTCTTATATGTGGAATTAGAGAGCCTTAATAGATGTTCAAATGACATTGCAATTTATCCATATACAAAAAAAACTGTGTGATTGTCTCTTTGATATACTGGAATAACCAAAATAATTTTTGGAACTACCTCTCAATATTATTCTTAAAAAATAAAGTAGAAAGAAGAAACATAGTCAGTTAATTAATTTTAAATACATTTTTATAAAACTTCAGTATGTTGGCCTTTTAAACTATACACCTATCTATAAATCTGTCTATGTCTATCTATCTATCATCTATCTATCTATCTATCTATCTATCTATCTATCTATCTATCTATCTATCTATCTTCCTATCATCTAGTTTAATTTTTATGTTTTAAGTTAGCATACAAAGCTGCATTTATGACACTTAGAATGTGGCTTTTAACAGTGTTTTATTTATTTTCTGAGAAGACTATTTAATGTATTTTGATCATATTTATAGAATTTCCTCCAAGTACTATGAAATATTCCCTACCTCACTGTCTACCTACAACTTGGAAATAAGGTCTGCTCTGGAGTATTGCATATATGTGAGGTACCATTCCATCTCCATCGTAGGCAATTTATTTTCTCTTTCTCAACAGTAATTTGTTGTCACTATCCCTCAACTAGGGATAGGGTTTTATGTCCTCATGTCCACTTCCCCTTCCCCATGTTGGAATTTAGTCTGGTTTAAGCTTGTGTTGGTCTTGTGTATGATGTCATAGTCCCTCTGAGTTCATGCACAGAGAACCTCCCTTCCTGTTGTGCCTGGAAAGCTCCATTTACTTGGAGCCATATTGTTTTTAAGTATCCACCAGAGAGGACCACTGGGACAAAGGTTCTCACCAACAGAAAGTTTTTATTAGCCAGTCATCATCTATAGTTGCTGTTCAGGACCAACTGCAATTGGTGTTCAGAATGCAAGTAAATTTCTGAGCCTTTTCAGGGCGGACTTTTAAGCATAAAAGCCACATGCTATGTTTTCATACCTCAGTTAGCAAGAACATTCAGACAGAAGCAAAACTACAGAAGAAAGAGAAGAGGAAGAAGAAGAGAAGAAGAGAAGAAGAGGAGAAGAGGAAGAGGAAGAAGAAGAGGAAGAAGAAGAGAAAGAAGAAGAGGAAGAAGAAGAGGAAGAAGAAGAGGAAGGAGTGAAGGAGTTTACTATATTTAAGAACGTCCCGGGCCTATCAGTTTTGATGGATTAGGTCTTTGTTCTTATATTTGTCAGGTTAAAGTCTGCAAGCTGGACTCTTAAAGCAGAATGGAATTTCGGTTCTTCTAACATGGTGTCAGCTGTGCTAAACTCCAAGAAGCTTTTCTGAAGAGGGTTGAGAGATAAACTAACCTATATATTTTTAAAGACTCAAGGTCTCTGTTCATGTGTCTCTCTCCCCCTCTCTTTCTCTCTCTGTGTAATGTACATGTGTTCCAGAGTCGAGCTCCACTGGACTTCTGGAACTTGAGGACCGAGTGTGTGGTGCTGCTGAAAATAAAGACAGTGACCACCTACTGACAATTAAGCAAGTGCCCATCTTTATTTATGCAATCACAATCCTGTTTGCCCAGACAGTGACATCTCTGGTTATTTTATTAAAATAAATCATAACATCAACATTATAAAAGCCCCTTGTTACAAAATGCATTCAATAGTTTCCCTTCCTTCTTTCCCCCTCCTGGTGGGTCAAACATGCCCAACCATATTTTGCACTACAAAGCACAGTTTTGGCAAGCAAAAAAAAAAAAAAAAAAAAAAAAAAGTCTAGCCAGGCATTTCCAGTAGACAGGAGCACTTACCTAGTTAAAAGCTAATGCAGGTACTATTATGCAAGGTAAGAGACATACTAAACATGTGTGGCTATAATTCTATTCATCAAATAGCACCTCTCTATCATAATGTTTTAAATTGCAGAAAAAGACATGGTTACTGTACCAAGCAACCTTAACTGGTATGCATCTATTTCTGATACCGTTTTTTCAAGAAGCATTTTTAAGTCTCTGTTGATCATACATACCTTTCCTATTTTCTAAGTCTCTGTTGATGAGATACAGCTTCCTATTTTAAGTCTCTGTTGATCAGATATAGGTTTTTTAGAACAGTTATATAAGTAGGACCAACTGCTCTCCATAATTGCTGAAGGCTTATTCAGTGTGGCTACAGTTGCTTTTCTAAGGACATGATTACGTGTCCCAAATACCCAAGACCAATGATCATATTTCAAGAGTCAGTAGAGGAAGAAAGAGGAGAGAAAGGTTTTACCCCTTAAAGGAGTATTGAGAAAATCATAGAATCATCCACAGGGCTTTCAGCCTGCAAGATACTGGCCTTACTCGTGATGAATGAAGTGAAACTAAAATAGCTCCTTGTATAGACAACAGAGTGAAAGCAAGAGTGTGTAGGTAACACCATCTAAGTAACAAGCTTAGATGCCACCAAATTCATCACAGGTCCTTGCCAACTGGGGAGGAGTTTCTGTAGACCTTGCCACAGTAGAGTCCGAGTAGTGAAGCACTCACTCTGTTCCCTGCTGTGGGCTTGCATGGCCACTGCTACATGTGTGTACTGTCACCTGTAGAGGCAAAAAGAAAAAAAAAACAGTGTTGTATTCCTTGAGGCTGATGTAAAAGTGGTTTGTGAGCCACTCAATATAAGCGTTAAGAATTGAACTTGCGTCCTCTGAAAGAACATTAAGCATTCTAAACCTCGGGGTTATCTGTCCAGACCCTCTATCTTTATTTTACTAACATTCTGTCAACTAAAATAAATGCTTATTAGATATTATAATTTGTCTTATCAGCTGTATAATAGAATATTATTAATATCAGAAACGAAAATAACATTCATAAAATTGTTTATTTTAACACTGGAAGTATTTAACAAAATAATGGAGAGAGAATTCCAGGCAAATTCATTTATGTAAATTCAAGTCCTTTGGAAATAGATGAAAGATAGAGATGTAACTCAGTTGGTAGAATATTTGTGCAACAGAAACTAAATCTTGAGTTTTTTCCTAAACCTGTACTAAGCTAGCTTTGAGAGGTAGGACTAAAACCATAAAATTTATGGTCATTTCACTTACATGGCATGGAAAGGTGATTTTGAAAGTTATTCACTGAAGAGTTAACATTGACAACGCAGAGATTCCGAAAATTTCAAGTTTGAGATCTGTGAAAAATTAATTTAACTTGATTAATTTATTCAATAATATGGCTAGATTAATGAAGCATTTTAAGCCATTATTAAGGAGCAAAACCCATTAATGTTGGAGAATTCTTGACTCCAATTCTTCATTTCACAAGTCATTTATTTTAGCAGTAGTCTATCGTAATCTACATGGATTTAAATGGGTGGAAGGAATGCCAAAGAAGAAAAATTCAGAGTTATAAACTTCCTACCAATAATTCTGAAGAATTTGGTATCTGTGTTCACTCCCTTTTCAAATGTTTATATTCATATCTGAAAATTCTCACTTCTTTTTAAAATCTTTTTTATCCACTTGCAAAATTAAATTACAGAAGAAATGAAAATATTTAAATTTTATCTTTTGTGAAATATATTTTTTTAACATTTAATCATTTAGTATGTGTATGTGAGTGTGTTTTCTCTTTCTGCCTTGTTTGGCTCAGGTGATTGAGTTTGTCACCAAGTCACTTTGTCCTCTTAGCCAAGCTGAGATCTCATACACAGAAATTTAAGATACTAGTGTTGTGTGATTTCTTAACTTAACTTTTTACATTTTGAGTATTCTATTCTAACTCTCCTGAGTCAGAAATCAATTTAGACCATCATTCACCTAAAAATGTACTTTTATTTCAAGTATCATTTTACTAAGAATGTATATAAAGCTAATTATAAGATGGGCATAATTATTTTTATTAAACATTTTATTACTAAATTTTATTGACCAATTTGAAGATAGCATATAATATTGTCTTTGTTTTAATAAAAATTTTATAGAACTAGTTTGAAGTGCCTTGTAAATCCAAAGACTTAACTATTTAATAAAGCTGAAATGTTAAATAACTGCAATTTTTTATTAATTATTATAGGTGAAATTATTTACATGTCCACTGGGGAATAAAAAGAGTTGACAGGAAGGAGTTTCAGACAATAGTTTCCATATGTAATATTGTTCATTTCAGAGTAATCATATTTCTTAATTAGACTAAAATATTTTTGAAGTTTTACTCAAAGTTGACCCTATACACTTGGCTGATAAAGGTTAATATGAATAGGATCTAAGCAGGTTATTTATCAAAGGACTTGTAAATGGATATGAGATTAAATGGCAAGTTTTTGAAGGGACTATTTAGACCTTTAAAAACTTTTATATTGAGATTGAGATTGTCACTATTTTATCAGAGCACAATACTCCATATCAAGTTGTTGCAGTTTCTGAAACATAGGGAATGTTGCAATGAGTAAATGAATTAAATTTTTCAATTTTCTCCTAAAAGTTTCTAAAATTTCAAGTGAACAATATGTGATTGCAGAAAAATTGAAAGTAAACAAGTAAAAGACATCCGTGGCAAATACTAACAGTTACAGGCATTCTAAGGGTATTTTCAGTCAAGGATTCCTTAAGTTTGTATATCAAATGACATAATACTGCCTAAGTAGCAAATGCACTGTTATAATTACATTCAACAGGCCATGGAGAGTAGTGTGTGTAAATTTCTAGCATCTCTCATATCCTGTTTGTTTAGATTATGCTTTGTGACTTTGACTAAGTTTTGTTTTAACTTAGTACAGAACACCCAAGAGATTCAAAACACTTTCTCACTAATATCTTGTTCAGATTTTTCAGTACCCTGTGTTCTTATCAATCATTTTTACATTAATATAAAATTAGTCAATGATGAGACCACACAATTTCTTTATGAATGAAGGGCTTACAGACTAATTTCTTCTGTTATATTTTTCTTCCAATGAATATATATTCTGGAGAGAATTTCATTTTCTGCATTCAAATATTGTTTAAGATTCTTAATCTCAATAAACTTCCTAAGTATTTCATAAATCCAAGTTAATTTAAAAGAGAAGAAACAATTTTCCTTTTTACTACTTAGATAAAGAGAAACTTTCAAACCCTTACAACATATCAAAGATATTTTTTTCCAAAAGTCTAAGTCTCAGGGTGTGCCATTGCTCATCTCTTCTTTTCAGCAACCAGAACGATCAATACTTACTTCAGGTGTTACTGATCACGAGGTCAGCTGAATCCATCACTATATTGGTCACAAGGAACAAATCAAGCACAAGGGAGCTGTTTCATTTTCCCTGTGATTTAAAATGAAATACGGTGCTTATCAATCTTCATGTTCATGCCACAAACTGCCATTACAAGCACGAGTCATACTTTAGCGATATTAAATGTGGTTTTAAATTTTCCCATCAAATTCTGGAATGTCCAGGTTAACCTTGCTTAATAGACCAGAGGAAACTGTGACAGGAACTAAAAATCTTTTGCCTAAAATCTTTTGGAAGCCCATAATGAAAATATACAGAGAAATAACAAGTCTGATGTACATTCTTAAATACTATTTAAAGGGATATATAAATATCACTTTATTTAAATAATCTGAGGATATTATATGCTAGATATCACAGTCATAGCTACCACAAGTATGCAAATACTCGTGAAGAGTAATATTTGTAAATGTCATATTTCTAAGTAAAGGAAGCTTTATTCCTCTGTATTAAAACAAATTTTACAGTTCAAATCCTATTCAATATATATGAAAGATATTCTTCTACAAATTTATGTAATTTTTAGCAATATTTGTACGAGTTTCTAACTTTTGTTCCCATGATGTTTTTTGTATTTAACTCTGACACGTAGGGCCTCAGATGTTAACTTAGATATTATTAAAATATATTGTAGGAATGATAGATAAGTATTGAATAGTGGACATTGAAGGGAATATGTGGAATCCAAAAGACCAATTCAAATTAATGTGAGAACATAGCTATGGGTATTATTTGTTAGCTTGCTTTTGTTTCTCCATTGTTTTGTTTGTTTGTTTGTTTTTCTTTTTTTGTGACAGGATTGCATGCATTCCATGCTGGCCTCAAACTCAGTAGATAGTTAAGAACGACCTTCAACATCTGATCCTCTTTCCAGCACCTCCTTGGGGCTAGTGCAGGTTGCACATCCTACTTATGTGATACTGGGGTAATAGACTTAGGTCCTCGTGTATTTTGTTAGGGTTTGTGCCAGCTGAACTGCATCTCCAGCTGCATGTGTTATGTTAAGTCTTCTATGACTATAGAACTCAGAAGCTGAAGCGCATTTACAATCTGTACATACTGCTATTTAGTTTTTCCCAATATAAAGTACTGCTCTGCTGGTCGTAATAGTTTAGAATGGCTGCTCTTTGGTTTTTGTTATGCATTTTGATTTTTTAGCACTTTGTTTCTTGCTTATATCATTTGTATACCACTTAGAAATCTTTCTCACACATTCAAGAAGTTATCAGCATCTTTGGTGTTTCCAAATCATAAAGACTCCTGAGATAAATCTGCAAATGGAATGACCAAAAATAAAGGGAAGGCTGTTAAGGAAACGTAGGTGTGAGAATTTCTACTTTTCAGAAATAAGATCTTGAAATCTGGTGTGTGTTTTTCCACATCACAAATGTAAATGGAATATTTTTTTAAAGTTAAAGCCTAGAATGGGTAACACACCATACTTTTTTTCAATTTGTTGAAAATAAATTCCACTTATTATTAGGAAGAAATATGGTGTTTGAAGTCCTAGAACAGCAGTAATATCACACTGCAAATATGTGATAGATATGATGTAAAGTGTCCTGGAACAAAAAAATTAAAAACATTGTAGCAGGCTATAAACAAATTATAAGCTGAATCAGTAATGTAATCCCTTACACTGTCTTGAGAATTTTGTTATAACAAACCGATAATCCCAATTTCTTATATGATGCATACCAAGGCATCTTGACAATTTCCATGGTGCCTTCTTCCTTATAGCTTGGTGTTGGAAACCACCTCTACTTTCTCAAACTATACAATTACAGCTGCTTAAATCATATTATTTTTATTATAGCTAGGCTCAGGGTATAGAGAGCAATACACGCCTTTCCTCCTTGGTTTAAGCTAGGCATAAAACACAGAAATACACACACACACACACACACACACACACACACACACACACCAATCATATGGACAATATACTGAATAAACAAATGATTGGATGAAATAAGTTTACATTTTTATGTTTGTAATCCACATTTTGTATATTTGGTAGTAATTCAGCAGCATTAGACCAATGAAGTATGATGTTATAATAATAAAAGGAATGAAGAAAAGAAAATTTGTATTAGAAGTGACAGGCATATCTTGAAAAACCTGTGTGTTTTAGTCGAGAGCACATTCAGTGATTCTAACTGGATTTGCCCATAAATGCTATTTTTCCTATTGTTTGGCCAGTATTGAAATAATTAAGTTGCTTATATCATCATTGAAATCAGGCAGAGTTCAGTGAACATTTAGAATACTACACTTTAGGAATAGTTTTGTTTCATCTACAATTCTAAAAAGCAGCAGTTGTGTGTCAGCTCTTACTTTGGGCTTTGATTAATTGCCATTGTTGAAGATTGGTTCTTAATCCAATATTTTACATTGTGTTTAAATCTTATTATTATGTCAAATAGCTTATTCTCTACTTACCTGTTTGCTCTATTTAGCTGTTCATTTTCAGTTCTTATTAATTTTCTATAACATTTGGGGTTTTATTTTTTCAAGAATTTCAGTTTCTTGGGTGTGAGAGATGCCTCAGAGATGGTTTAAGCCATCGCTCTTCAATCATAAGCTCAGTTCAGATCTCAGCACCCACATAAAAACCAAGTGCCCCAGCAAATGCCCATAACCATCCTAGGATGTTTTGAGGCCGTAGGCTTACTGGGGACTTTGAGCTTTTAGTTGATAACAAGCTGGAAATTCAGAAGGAAAAGGTGGAAAGTTACAAGAGGATACTTTGTCCTTTTCTGGCCTCCAAGCTATACACAGGCATGCACACTCCAACACTCTTATGTGCATTGACATAGACATGTTCACTTATACACACATATATAAGAAGTTCTCATATTACCAAATATTTGAATACTAGTGCTTATATATTTAATGTTTGCTGGCTAAAAGGTTTTTTGATGTGTACTTTGCCTACTCAATCTTACTATCCACAAAAAGTTACCCTGAATAATTGTACAGTTTTTATTATACTTTCTGCTGGACATTTCTATTTCATTTCTTCTGTGAGTTGGTTTCTAGCAAGTCTGTACCTCCTTGGGTCCTCTGTCACGTTACTTCAATCTGTACTATTTACTTTATTGAACAGTTGAAGTTAGCATCTTAGAAGTGTGCAACACCAGACACCACACCTTTGAGAATGTTCATATTTCATTATTTATTTCTTCCTCTTTTGCAGTCACATTTGTGCTATTTGGGCATGCCTCTACTTTGGCCTAGGAGGTTTTTTTAATTAAAAAAATATGGCTTTATAGTTATTGGTGAAATATAACATTCAGTTGATGTTTCTGACTTATTTTTCTTGTGTATGTGTGTGTGTGTGTGTGTGTGTGTGTGTGTGTGTGTGTGTGTGTAGGTAGGTAAGTAGGCCGTATCCACACATGACATCAGGTGCCCAGACAGACCATAAGACGGCACTAAATCCCCTGGAGGTAGAATTACAAGCAGTTGTGTATCATCACTTATGGGTGATGGGAACCAGTTTGGGTCTTCTACAAGGAGGTATTCATGCTTATCTGCTGAGCCATCTATCCAGCCCCTCTTAGTAATTTTTTTTGTTACATTTTTAAGCTTACACATTTCTGAAAATTAGCTTTAGATTTACTAAAGCATAACTTTTTTTTACTTCATGTTGTTATCATGGCAGGCCTGTCAGAAATTCACATCAGAATTTACCTCTCATAGAACTTGACTCCTTTGTGTTCTGTGACATTGTTAGCTTTCAACTTTGTCTTCTCTTTATAATGTCTTAAAAGTTAACCTATCCAATCCTTTGAAGTTTTTCTATTTTATTGTATAAATTTTAAATTTATAGTTTTGTAAAGAAATCGTTGCCCTAGCTCCAGTGGGAGAAGATGCATCTAACTCTGAAGAGACTTGAGGCCCTATGGTGGCAGTGCATCCTCTTGAAACATGGGGAGGAGGAATGGGATGAGGAACTGTGCGAGAGCAGACAGGAAGTGGGGCAACAACCGGACTATAAAAAATATAAAAGTAATAACATATTAAAAATAAAATAAGAAATCTTTGCTATTATATCATATTCTTGCTTTGGGAAGTCCAGCTTTTCTACTGTTGAGGATATGTATTAGCTTTTCTCTGTATTGTTCTGTTTCTGAATCAGCAACTTGTCCTTCAAGTGTCCTTTACTTTAAATTACCTCTACTCTAGTTTTTGTCTCTGCATTTTCTTTAAACATGAACGAGTCTGGTTAACCATTTTTAGATGAGTGGGTGGCCCCACCCCTCAACTGGAGACCATGCCTATCTACTTGGATGTGGTCTCTACAGGTTGTATTTCCCCATCTGTTGGGTATTTCAGCTGATGCCATGCCTGTTGGTCCTGGGAACCTTTGCTTCCCTGGCATCTGGGACTTTCTAGTGGTTCCCATCCCCTTCCATACCCTTCACTGCTATATATTTCTATTCATTTTCCTGACCTTCTGGACTTCTCTCCCGTCTTTTCTCCTACCTGATCCTGACCTCCACCCTTTGTTCACTTTCTCTTCTCTCTCATTCCCATGTTACTCCCTCCCTCTACCTCCTGTGATTATTTTGTTTCCCCTTCTAAGGATTGAAACATCCACTCTTTGGTCTTCCATCTTGTTAAGCTCCATGTGGTCTGTGAGTTCTATCATGGGTATTCTGAGCTGTGGGGCTAATACTGGGTTATCTGTGAGTACTTTTAGTTGTGTGTATCCTTTCAGTTGGTTAATTTCTAATGGCGCTCCATTCACAGACAGTGTATTTCCCTTTATTCTGGTCTATTAAGTAGGTTATTATTCTTCTAATAAATTTAACTTCTAACTATTAGCATACACATTTTCAAACATTTTCTTTCAAGTTCAAATATTACTCATGATTATTTTATCAACCATAATTTTTCATAATCGCTTACGCAAGGTTTTAGTAACTCAGAGAATGAATTCAAAATGAATTCATTCTTACATGGAATCCGTAGTTAGTAGTGTCACTCCCTCAACTCTGAAGTGAACACATAAGCAGAAAACAGTGATACTGATGCATTAAGGAAGTTTATGTTTAATGTTGTGCCACACATCCTACCATCCACATACCAAGGAATACTTTTAAAGTTGTTATTTTGATTGTTCCTTTTGTTTTCAGTAAGTAAGGGATGAAAGCATATCCACATAAAACAGTGCTTTGGATGCCACGTTTCTGTTTTCTATGCCTATATTCTCCAAAATGTAAACTAAAAATAAACACACGTAACACTAAAAATAATAAAAAGACTAAGGCAATGGATAGGTGAAAGAGGAGACAAGGAATAGGTAAAGAGAACCTGAATAGGGAGGGAGGAGTCAAGCAGGAGGAGGAGCAGCAGGAGAAGGGGAAGAAGGAAGAGAAATGTTGCATGTCTTCTGTGCAATGCCCAAGGTATATTGTCCTTTGTTGCTAGAAATGACAGGTAGAATAATAATAAAGATACAGGTTAGTTATACATGTTAGCTCCTTTTGCTAATGCTAGATGATGAATTATCTGTCTTTGAGAACATGAATAACAAATCAACCTGAAAAAGCTCAAGACAGGCAGAACTACAGCACTGAGGATGGGAGGAGGAAGACATGATCCTCATCCATAATGAGGAATCATTGGGAGTTGATAGCTATTTGGGGAGGATAGTCATTCTTTGGATGCCTGTACACTGGTAGATTCGTCATGCTCTGCTGTATGGTTCCCTACTCATTCATGCATGGGAGATACTGGATGGGTTTGGTAGATTACAAAATAAAAGAAGAAGATGGGGAACCAGGGAAGGAAATGAATCTGTGAGGTGGCTTTCTGAAAGAATTTAGGAAGAATTGAAGAAGGAAATGGGGCTAGGATATAAGCTTATATGATTATATATGAATATGAAATTCTCAAAGAACCTAAAAAGGGAATAAATAATGTTTTAATTCAGTAGCCATTCAAATACTCCTATTTTTAATTAGATATTTATCACATAACACATCACACATTATAAGATTATATACAGTTATTACATATCTGTCAATTATATTCCCCTAGCTCATTTACACTTCCACTGGTCTAGAAGATTACATCATACTTTCTCTTCTATGTGGAAACGGAACACACTTGTTTCCTCCATCATTAATATGTAAAAGCAGTCACAAGTTGCAAACCGTTTGTATGACATAACAATGCTTTTCTAACTGATGCCAGTATTTCTACTTCTATATGAGTTTCCGTTTGCTCTTTATTACCCTAACAGGCCTGAGATAATTCTTCCTATGATCTTTGGTATCAATTTATCCCACTTTCTATGGAGTCACTCCAACAGTAGATATTTGCTACTTTTGTCCCATCTTAATTTTTTTTCCCAAAGTAATTTTTTTCTTCCCATTATGTAAAAGTACTAAAATTAAATCATCTCCCTTATAATACATCCTAATCAGTTTCCACTCCCTATATTTTCCCTTCTCTCTTCATCTCCTCTATTCCCCATATCCAATCCCCTGCTTTTCTCTTCATAGAAGAGTATATCTCTAAGAGACAATGTCCAACCAAGATGAAACAAGATACAATAAGACAAAGCAAATCCCTCACAGGCTGGACAAGATAGCTCAATAGGAGGATATGAGTTTTAAGAACAGACAGAAGAGTTAAAGACAATTAGCACTTCAACAATATGAAATCCCACAAACACATCAAGCTAAAGGGCACACCATGTAAACACAGGACCTGGTGCAGACCTCTGTGTGCCTCATGCTTTGATGCTTCAGTCTCACTGAGACCTTGTGAGCCCTTCTTAGTGGACTGACTGGACCATGTTTTTCCAGTGTCCTCCCTCCTTTTTCTGACTCTTACAAACTTTTTGCTCCTTTTTTCCATGGATTTACATGAACTCTGAAGGGAGTGGGGACTTGCTCAGACATGCTATTTAGATTCCCCCTTCTGCTTCCCTGCCCTCCTCCTCCTCCTTCTTTTCCCTCTCCCTCTCTCTCTACATATAATATTTGAATGTGGTGTCTGAATTTGTTCCCATCTGTTTCTGGAAGAAGCACTCTGATGATGTCTGATCAAAGTACAGAATAGATATGTCCTTCTGTGTCTAGGTTACCTCACTCGAATAATCTTCTCTAGTACCATCCATTTGCCTGAAATTTTTCTGATGTCATTTTTTAATAGTTGAGTAATACTTTTATATAAAACTATCCTTTTAAGGTTTATTATTAAAATAATGATATACAATTAAGATGAAAATGATAGTAAGATATTTTTAAAGCACTATTTAAAATTGCAAACGTACAAATAAAGAAAATTTTAATAAATTGTGGTAATATGCAGAATGAAGTATACAGTGATCAATAATTTAGGGAAAGTTTAGTAGATAAAAATTAGAAGTCAAGTATACATACAACATCTGTATATGTAATAGTTGGTTGACACAAACAGATGATTTTAGATTTTCTCTTTAAAGATATCTGGATGCTATATTTTTATTCAACAAACTGAATATGGTTTATAATAAAATAACTTTTCAGAAGTAGAGACAGTTTCTGATAAGATACATATAAAAGTAATGTCTCTACATGAGTGAGAGTTGATAGATATCCATGGCATAAGAATTATTCGTATAGAATACTTCTTAATCAATTATCATGAGAATGTATTTACTGCTTATATCATTAAGAAAATTGCAGGTTATAAATTTTATATGGTTAATATAACATTTAGTGTTTATTTCCTTGATTGAAATATTTTTATTTGAGTCCTTTCATTTCTAAGATATATTTAGTACATCATAATAATATTGGCAGCCAAGTTCAGTACAAATAACTTGTCTGTGAAGGATCATTTATTTTGACTTTAAAAGGAGACTTCCTATGACTATCAACTATTCTATTAATTAAATGAATTAGATCTTCTGAGGTCTGGAAAAAGGCCAAAAATAGAAAGCAATGATTATATTAATCTTATGTGTGGAATGATTCATAAGACAAGCCATGAATAGCAAATATATCATTTTTACACATCTCAAACTATATATAATAGACAGGACCAAGGGCATGCACTGGCAACTCAAAAGATAAGAGGCTTTCTGGAAAAACAACCAAGTATTGAATAATATTTCATAGACAAAGGTGAATATAAGAGGACCTGATTCTTTGTTGTACTTTTGAAGATGACCACATATGCATAAAAGAGTAAAGCTACTTACTACCTAACATTGTCTTCATTCTTCACCTGTTTCCCCCAACATAAGTCACACCTCTGAAGCATTACCCATATTTAAAGCCAAAATTATTTCATATTTTATCACCAAACCATTGACATTTTGTACAGTCCCAGCTTATGGTTTTGCCTGATCCTTTCATTGTGAATTCATTCCCAGTGATTTTAGAATTAATAAGCAAATCACCAAAGTTAACATTTTAAAAGAAATGCTAGAAACCACCTCTGGACACAGCTGACTTTCAATCTTCCTAATGCCTCCATTTTGGTTGTTAAGTGAACCTAGGGGGAATGACTGAAGAGTCATACCGACTGACCATCACTTCTAGGTCATCAGTCTCTATTTTTCAATGTCTTGTCTAGATTCCACTGTTTCTTGATTCCAAAACCAGAATTGACAGAATATTCTTGGTCTATTATATATTTCGAACATTTTCAAAAATTTTCAGACTTTACAATTTTTCTTATTTCTACATTTCGTAGAATGTTTCTTTGTCTTCTATTGGAGATCTGCTGCTGTCTCCTACGCATCCTGATTGTACTACATTCCTTTCCGAAAGAAAAAAATGCTAAGTGTATTTGTTTTGATTACTGCAGTTCTAAATCAAGTCACTTTTTGTGAATATATAGTGCTGGGCACAAAATCAAAAGTTCAAGTCTTGGCATCGCGTACATGTTCGACAAGTCCTCCATCATTTGTGAGACTTGTCCTTAAGCTGTGGTATATAGCAACCTTCATCATCTTCATCATCATTAGCTTTATTGTTGTTTAGTACACAAAGTATTGGGTTTCATTGTTACTTTATTTGTTCTATTATATTACTGGACACTCTTTTTGTTTTTGACATTCTCTGTCCTTCCAGATCCCACTTTCCATCTCTTATTGGGGGGGACGGAAAGTACCCAGAAAAACACCAGGTGATCCAAAGAACAATAGAGACTGCCCTGAGCACCTCCTCGTTCCTGGAACAGGGTGTTGACCCTAGGTTGAACCTGGCCTTATTTGAATTGTCCAATTAGAGTCCTGTAACCATGCTTCTCGCTTCTGTAAACCTCTATAAAAACCCCAACCCCTAGACCACCGGGCGGCAGTCCTCCACGGAGACGCTGTAGCCCAGTACCCGTTTAGAGAAATAAAGCCTCTTGCTGTTGCATTCGAATACCTGGTCTCGGTGTCTTTGGTGACAGGGGTCTGTCAGAGCGAAAGACCTGAGTCCTGGGTCTTTCACAATAACTTGAAAAAAATCATCTTTATGTTTTCTCTTAAGGATCAAACTTTATTTAACCTTAAATACCTTAAATATATATATGATTGAACTATGACATTAAAATTGTCTTTCTGGATTTTATCATAATTTTCTTGTTTAAAGATACTTTTTAGTATTTGGAAGGCAAGTCACATATCAGAGGAAAATATTCAAAATGTATATATGAAAACTGAATTTCATAAAAATATACATAAAAATTTACAATTCAACATTTTGGAGAGAATGCAAATAATTTTTCCTTTTCATAAAATACTCCTAAATATTCAAGATTGAGCAGAGAAATGATTTTAAGTGTACCTTGCAAAAAAAAAAACCAAACAATTACTTAACCAAGCTTGAAAAATTAAAAGGTTTTAATGTTCAAAAAGAATTTAATACACAGAAAATTATAATTATATGTGAGAAATGTGTTCATCAATAAAATCAGTGCATTACCTATCCATAATAACAATAGTTAATATTAAAATATATATTTTGAGTAAAAAATCCAAAGAGGGGTAAAAAATGAAAAAAATGGAAAAATAATTTATATTCATAATAAACGGACTGAAAAAGTTTCAGGGTACTGATGAGGAAGAACAAATAGTAAACTGACAACACACAACATTTTGTTGTTCAAAATCACCCCATATTTAATTGTGGAGGTAAAATATATTTCTAGAAACTCAATGGTATTCATTAATAAAATGCATGTATTTGCACTGCTATGTAAATCTCACCTTGACTAAACACAAAGGCAAAATTGAAAGTGCTAATAATCTGTGTCGTTTGAAGAGTTATTAGGTTGATTCTAAGAAAGAGAACGTGATCTTCTGATGATTGCTTTCAAGGATCGCTTGTTACGGCCCTGTTACCAGACATCTAATTAGCCTGGGATGTGACCTATACAAAATTGCATTCTTGCTTTGTTCCTAATTTCATCTTTTCAATAAGAGAAAATAACTTTGACTTTGAAAAAAACGACCAATAATTTTGGTAGTTAGGAATGTACTAATCTGAAAGGCAATGTTAATTTTATTGGAGCCAGATACAGTTGAGAAATAGATAATACAATCCAGTATGTTTAAAAACCAAATGTTTAAAAAGTGTAGGTAAGTATATAAAACTTCCAAAAAGCTTCCAAATTCATCCTAATACACCCCATCCCCCCCCCCCCAATTAACTATATTTCTTGTAGAAGTGCCCTGTTTATATTACTTTACCTTTAGCCACAGAATTGCCATTTAATTACCTGTCTTATAAACAGCATCGTTAAAACATGTCACTCTGTTTACTAACCTTGGGTACATTCATTCATTTTTGTCATATGTACAATAAGTCAGAAACATTGGGTGATTTATTGGATAATAGTAGAAATATTACTGATTTTATTATTTATATGCAGGAGCTTCACACACTTGAGATATTTCATGAAAGTTGTACCAAAATGTGCATGGCATTTTAGAATTTCGGTATCTGAAACTCGGCTGAGATGTAGGCATTTCATTTTCTGGTTAATCATAACAAATTATGATACTACACAATTTCTCTTGTTGCTTCTATGTATAATACTCCTCTTTGTGCTTAGACAGTTATAGCTATATTCTGTTTTTTTCCTGCCTACATTATGAGCTATTCTTTTAGTCTGCAATAAAATAAATGATAATTTTCAACATAGAGAAAAGATAATAAGACAATCCCGATTGTGTATTTTTTGGAAAAGTATTTATAAAATATTAATAATATATATTCTCCATGTATGTGGCTGAATTGTACAAGTTGTTTTTGTTCACTAAACTACCTGTGATTGCTCTCATTTCAAGACATTTACTTATCTAAAAAGCCCTAAGATTATTTTTTTGACATTTTAAAAATCTTCATTAATGGCATAACATCATATTACAGATCTTCATTACCCTCTTTTCTTTCTCAAGTGGTTATTACTACACAATATTGCCTGTGAATTTATTTATTATCTGTATTATATAAATTTGCTTTGAATAATGTATGTGTCATCCTTATTTCTTATGCCTTGTTAGTTGAATTCTCTTTCTATTCTTTATCTCTACTCTTTCTGAGACAATCGGAGACAGAGTTGTATGGTTTCTATTTTATTTTCTTATTTTATTCCTAAATTTAGGTTAGCTTTGAAACAATGTGAAAGGCAATTATGTTTCAAAGCAGTGTTTACCATTACATAGGGAAATGTATTATAAATTTTTAAGTTAAGTAATACACTCATCTTAAGATCCAGTAGTGCACTGTTGAAAGTTTAAAGTTCTCCACATAAAATGAAAGTATTTGATAAAGAGTAGATAAATGTCCAGTGTGACTGACATCACCTGATTTCATTTCAAAATGCAGGTCTAAATTTTTTACATAATTTTTAGTGAGATTTAAAGCATTTGAGTGACAGGTTTTTTAGCAATTGATGGGAGAATTCATTTGAATTTAAATTAATTTAGCAACTGGCTCATGTTGATGATGTATTATGAAACATCCCTCCAAGGACAAACAACTGGCAAAATACAAAAGCAAAAAGAATTTTTAAAATAAGAAATAATTCAAACACATTTTCTACTCTAATTTATGTCACTCTTATAGACATTCAACATTTTAGGAAGATAATATCAAGTGAATAAGTTTTATAATACTACATTTTAAATCAAATTGTTTTCAATTAAAATGTAAAAAAAATGTACTTCTTAAACGAATTAAGTGCTAAGGGGAATCAATAAATACTTCAACACCATGGTATTTATTAATGTAAATAAAAACTTGAAATTGCTTCATGATTAAATTTACTCTAGGGAAATTGAACATCTATAAGCAGAGGGTAAACTACAAAACTCATTTTGAGGTACTTTATATACTACATTCTATTTGGCCAAACCAGAGTTGCTGCATCATTTGAATTAAGGCTCATAATTTTTAGTATTTGAAACAAGTTTGGAGATAAAATAAATAGGAAAAAGCAGTGACAGTTTTATATATGGGAACATATTTTGTTAATACTGACTTCAGTATCTCTCTATATGTATTAATATTTCTTAGGAAATTACTCTTAACAGATGTTTCCAGGTAAAGTTTAATTTTGTTTTATGAGAGTCCCCAACATGAGATAGAATATTGTGGAATTATTCCTTCCATTAGCCTTATAAAAATTTAAAATTTTATTAATGTAGCAGTATATTTTAGGCTATGCATATTGGAAATAGTCATTGACATAATTTTCTAAAAATGTTCATTGATTGACTTACAATTGTTAATAGGAAGGTTTACATACACTAACATTTGTGTCCTATTTGTGGATTTACATGCTTAGAACTCCTCTCAAGCTTTAGTTATCCCTGCCTACAACACACTCAAAAGGTTTCCCCTTGACCCAGTAACACTGTTCTTCAGAGTGCAAATTTCTTTCTGTAAGAGAGTTAACTCATCCAAATTTGGTTTTTGTCATTTTTTAATGCTCTTTTAATTCTTTTCTCATATATTACAACCCTACCACAGTTTCTGCTTCCTCCACTCTCCTGATCAAGCATCCCCCTGCTTTTCTTCTCTGCTGTGAGACTCCAGATATCTCAGAAAAGAGTAGGTCTCCTAGAAATAGCCACCAAACACTGAAAAATAAGTTACAATAACACCAAGCACGTACAATCACATCAGTGTTGGGAAAGGTAAACCAGTAGAGGAAAAAGGTTTCTACAAGTAGGAAAAAGAAGTCAGGGAAAGCCTTCTCTCTCACAGGATCCTAACCCTAGCCCTAACCCTAACCCTAACCCTAACCCTAACCCTAACCCTAACCCTAACCCTAACCCTAACCCTAACCCTAACCCTAACCCCAAGTTACTTAGCCACACCACTAATTTAGAGGACATAGGTCAGACCCCATAGAGCTTTCCTGATTTTTTAAGTTACCATTAGTCCTGGTCAATTGATTCTGTGGGCTGTGTTTTTGTAATGTTTGACTGTGGTACTCTGACGATCCTCCCATCAATTGCTCGATGAATTTTCTCAGGTTGCTTTGGTGATGATTCTGCTAGGCTCCCTTTTGCATACATTTAGTTTTATATGTATACACAGACACAACTGATGTGTATATTTTTTACTCACAGTGAATTACCAGTTAAGACTATTCTTTCCTGCCTGTATAATGTGCTAGGGCAATGGTGACACAGAACTTGTGGGAGTGTCTGACCCAAGCTTGGTTTAATTTTATGTTCATTCCACAAGAGAGAAGCCATGTCCTATAATACCTAGATGAAATGAGTTAGAGACTGGATAATCCAGAGGCCGAGGATAGAACAAAAATTACCAATGCAAAAACCAAAATCAACACCAACCCCAACCCTAGACCAAATCAAAACTCAAACCCAAACCCAAAATCATAAATGATTCCTAATGGTAGTCTGGTCTTCTCAGATTGGTGCCTTCTTCAGCAGTCATCAGAGAAGCTTTTTTTCCCATAGGAGATGGGAGCCAGTGCACAGACCCAGAGGCAAACATAATTCAGAGAGAGGGGGTCTATATTGGAGGTCTTTCACAGGACCTTCCCCTGGGAGATCAAGGGAAGACTGTAAGAGTTATAGGGGATAGAAGACACCAGAAAAACATGGCCCACGGGCTCATTTGTGTTCACAGAACCTAAAACAGCAATACTTGCTTTCATCAGATACCAATGCCTACTAAGTTAGTGGGTACATTGTGAGCCTGAGTTTTTTGGCCTGTTCTACTAAGTGATACCTCTATTGTAATTATAACAGGAATCATAAACTCACCAAATTACTCTTACTTTGTCCATCATTGCCAAAATTGTTTCATTGTTTAATTATATGTATTTTAATTATCAAAAAATTTCTGCCTTTTAAAATCCTATTTCTAAAATTCTGGGTGGGAATTCAACAGGCACTAAATAACAATTTAAAGAGAATCTTTTCTCTAGTTTTTGAGTCTTTCAACTTAGCAATGCAGTGCATAGCTCTCAATTAATTTAGGGTTTGATTTATTCCATCTCCCTTGTACAATTTTCAAGATAGAGTTGTCATACATGTGCTTTATTAGATTTGTTCCATGTGAGTTTACTAATCTACATATATATATATATATATATATATATATATATATATATATTCACTTATTTTGATCTGTGTGAATGTTTTACCTGGATTTATTTATGGATACAGCATGGCTAATGTTGAAGAAGACAGAGGTGAGTGTTGGACCCTTGAGAACTGATGTTACATATGGTTGGAGAATGCTGAGGAAAGACCTTTGATCCTCTCCAAGTGCAGCAATTGCTTTTAAGTTGCTGAACCATCTCTTCAGCTTCTAGTGCTCATTATGTTTTGATTTTAATCTTATTTTAATGTCTTTATTTGTTATCTTTCAACTTCAATTATTTGGCACCCAGTTTTTACTCTTTTATTCTTATTTTTTAATTAATCATTTTCTATTTCTACTTTCTTTACTATTCGGAAAGTAAGATTAATGCTACTCTCATTCTTGTTGTGTCAGAAAAAAATATTCCCTTTGACTTCTTCCAAGATTGCCTGTATCTTTGAAGTTTTGCAATTCACACAGTTTATACCAAAACACATTATTGTATATTTATGATTTTCATTATTTTATAAACTTTTTTTCACCTGTTATTTAATGTGTGTTAATATATTTTGGCTCAGTGGTTACTGCTCTAGATTGTTTGTAATCATTTTCTTTTTCATTTCGGGATATTTTTCAACTTACATGTATTGCATCCTGTGTTCTCCAGTTGTCTTTACATATTCTATTAAAATTTATTTGTTCCTTCTTTGTGACTATTTTTTCAGTTTGGAAAGTCTTCTTTTTTGTTGTTGTTTTTGTTTTTTTTATTTTTTGGATATTATATTTACATTTCAGATTTGATCCCCAAACTCCCCTCCCCCCAGCACCCAGGAACATCCTATCCCATCCCCCTTTCTCATGCTTCTATGAGGATGTGCCCCCACCCTTGAATTCTCCTCCACTTGGTGTTCATCCTTCATGGGACCAAGAATCTCATCTCCCACCTATGCCCGACAAGGCCATCCTCCCCTTCATGTACAGATGGAGTGAGTCATGGGGCTCCTATATGCTCCCAGGCTGATGGTTTAGACCTTGGGGAGCTCTGGTTGGTTGGTATTGTTGCTCTCCGCATGGGACCACAAACCCTTTCTGCTCTTTCAGTCTTCTCACTAACTTCTCCATTGGAAAAGCCTTGATCAGATCAGTGGTTAACTGTGAGCATTGGCTTCTGAATGTGTCAGCCTTTGCAGACCTCTAAGGAGACAACTATATCAGGCTCTTGTCAGCATGCACTTCCTGCCATCCACATCAGTGTCTACCTTTGGAGACTGTACCTGGGATGGATACGCAGGTGAAATGGTCTCCAGATGGCTCCTCCTTCAGTTTCTGTCCCACACTTTGTTTCCATATTTGCTCCCTTGAGTATTTTTGTTACTCCTTCTAAGTAGGACCAAGGCATCCACACTTGGTCTTCCTTCTTCATGAGCTTCATGTGGTCTGTGTGTTGAGTCCTGGCTATTCCAAGCTTTTGGGATAACATCTACTTATCAGTGAGTAAATACCATGTGTGTTCTTTTGTGATTGATTACCTCACTCAAGGTGATAATTTCTAGTTCCATCCATTTACCTAAGAATGTCTTGAATTCATTATTTTTAATAGCTGAGTAATAATCCATTGTGTAAACTTACCACATTTTTTTGTAACCATTCCACTGTTGATGGACATCTGGGTTCTTTCCAGCTTCTGGCTATTATAAATAAAGCTGCTATGAACATAGTGGAGCATATGTCCTTATTTTATGTTGGAGCATCTTCTGGGTATATGCCCAGGAGTGGTATAGCTGGATCCAAAATTAATACTATGTCCAGTTTTCTGAGGAACTGCCAGACTGATTTCCAGAGTGGTAGCACCAGCTTCCAATCCCACCAACAATGGAGGAGTGTTCATCTTTCTCTGCGTCCCCGCCAGCATCTACTATCACCTGAGTTTTTGATCTTAGCCATTCTGACTGGTGTGAGGTGGTAACTCAGGGTTGTTTTGATTTGCATTTCCCTGATGACTAAGGATGTTGAGCATTTCTTAAGGTGCTTCTTGGCCGTACAAGATTCCTCAGTTGAGAATTCTTTTTTTAGCTCTGTACCCCATTTTAATAGGGTTATTTTGTTGTCTGGAGTATAATTTCTTGAGTTCTTTGTATATATTGGATATTAGTTTTCTATCAGATGTAGGATTGGTAAAGATCTTTTCCCAATATGTTGGTTGCTGTTTTGTTTTATTGACAATGTCCTTTGCCTACAGAAGCTTTGTAATTTGATGAGCTCCCATTAGTCAATACTTGATCTTAGAGCATAAGCCATTGGTGTTCTGTTCAGGAACTTTTCCCTTGTGCCTAGGTATTCGAGGGTCTTCCCCACCTTCTCTTCTATTAGTTTCAGTGTATCTGGTTTTATGTGAAGGTCCTTTATCCACTTGGAGTTGAGCTTTGTACAAGGGGATAGGAATGGATTGATTTGTGTCCTTCAACATGCTGACCTCCAGTTGAAACAGTACCATTTGCGAAAATACTGTCCTTTTTCCAGTGGATGGTTTTAGCTCCTTTGTCAAAGATCAAGTGATCATAGGTGTGTGGGTTCATTTGGATCTTCAATTCTATTCCATTGATCTTCCTGCCTGTCTCTGTACCAATACCATGCAGTTTTTATCACTATTGCCCTGTAGTACAGTTTGAGGTCAGGGATGGTGATTCCCCCAGAAGTTCTTTTAATGTTGAGAATAGTTCTTGCTATCCTGGGTTTTTTGTTAGTCCAAAGGAATTTGCAAATTGCTCTTTCTCTCTATGAAGAATTGATTTGGAATTTTGATGGGGATTGCATTGAACATGAAGGGTGTTGAATTTTGTCAAATGCTTTCTCAGCATCTAGTGAGACGATTATGTGGGTTTTTTCTTTGAGTTTATTTATGTAGTGGATTCATTGATGGATTTCCGAATATTGAACCATCCCTGCATTCCTGGGATAAAGCCTACTTGATCATGATGGACAATTGTTTTGATGTGTTGTTGGATTCAGTTTGCAAGAATTTTATTGAGTATTTTTGCATCAATATTCATAAGAGAGATTTGTCTGTAGTTCTCTTTCTTTGTTGGGTCTTTGTGAGGTTTAGGTATGAGCATAATTGTAGCTTCATAGAACGAATTGGGTATTGTTCCTTCTGTTTCTATTCTGTGGAGTAGTTTGAAGAGAATGGGTATTAAGTCTTCCTTGAAGGTCTAATAGAATTCTGCACTAAAACCATCTGGTCTCTGACATTTTTTGGTGAGGAGACTTTTAATGACTGCTTTTATTTTTTTTTAGGGGTTATGGGACTGTTTAGATGGTTTATCTGCTCCTGATTTAAGTTTGATACTTGGTATCTGTCTAGGAAATTGTCCATTTCATCCAGATTTTCCAATTTTGTTGAGTATAGGCTTTTGTAGTAGGATCTGATGATTTTTTTAATTTCCTCAGTTTCTGTTGTCTCTCTTTTCAGTTCTGATTTTTATTAATTTGAATACTGTCTCTGTGCCCTTTTGATAGTCTGGCTAAGGGTTTATCTATCTTGTTGATTTTCTCAAAGAACCAGCTCCTGGTTTTGTTGATATTTTGTATAGTTCTTTCTGTTTCTATGTGGTTGATTTCAGCCCTGAGTTTGATTATTTCTTGCCATCTATTATTCTTGGATATATTAGATTCTTTTTGTTCTAATGCTTTCAGGTGTGCTGTCAAGTTGTTAGTGTGTGCTCTTTCCAGTTTTTTTTGTAGGCACTTAGTGTTATGAGTTTTCCTCCTAGTACTGCTTTCATGGGGTCCCACAAGTTTTGGTATGATGTGTCCCCATTTTCATTGAATTCTAAAAAGATTTTAATTTCTTTCCTTATTTCTTTCTTGACCAAGTTCATTGAATAGAGCATTGTTCAGTTTCCACGTGTATGTGGGCTTTCCATTGTTTTTGTCATTATTAAAGACCAGCCTTAGTCCATGGTGGTCTGATAGGGTACAAGGAATTATTTCAGTTTTTTTTATCTGTTGAGGCCTGTTTTGTGACCAATTATATGGTCTATTTTGGAGAAGGTACCATGAGGTGCTGATAAAAAGGTATTTTCTTTTGTTTTAGGATGAAATGTTCTATAGATGTCAGTTAAGTCCAGTTGGTTCATTACTTCTGTGAGTTTCATTGTGTCTCTGTTTAGTTTTTGTTTCCATGATCTGTCCATTGCTAAGAGTGGGGTGTTGAAATCTCTCACTATTATTGTGTGAGGTACAATGTACTCTTTAAGTAAAGTTTCTTTTATGTACATGGGTGCTCTTGCATTTGGAGCATAGATGTTCAGAATTGAGAGTTCATCTTGATATATTTTTCATTTGATGAATATAAAGTGTCCTTTCTTATCTTTTTTGATTACTTTTAGTTGAAAATTGATTTTATTTGATATTAGAATCATTACTCCAGCTTGTTTCTTGGGACCATTTGCTTGGAAGTTTGGTTTCCAACCTTTTACTCTGAGGTAGTGTCTGTCTTTTTCACAGAGGTGCATGCAGCAAAATGCTGGGCCATGTTTATGTATCCAGTCTGATAGTCTATGTCTTTTTATTGGAGAGTTGAGTCCATCGATTTTAAGAGATATTAAGAAAAATAAATGTTGCTTCCTGTTATTTTTGTTATTGGAGGTGAAATTATGTTTGTGTAGTTATCTTCTTTTGAGGTTGTTGGAAGATTGCTTTGTTGCTTTTTCTAGGTTGTAGTTTCCCTCCTTGTGTTGGAGTTTTCCAACTATCCTTTGAAGTGCTGAATTTGTGGTAAGATATTGTATAAATTTGTTTTTTTTCATGGAATATCTTGGTTTATTCATAAATATTGATTGCGAGTTTTGCTGGGTATAGTAGTCTGGGCTGGCATTTATGTTCTCTTATGGTCTGTATGATATCCGTCCAGGATCTTCTGGCTTTTATAGTCTCTGGTGAAAAGTCTGGTGTAATTCTTATATGTTGGTCTTTATATGTTACTTTACCTTTTTCCCTTACTGCTTTTAGTATTTTTCTTTGTTTTGTACATTTAATGTTTTGATTATTATGTGATAGGAGGTATTTCCTTTCTTGTCTATGCTATTTGGAGTTCTGTATGCTTCTTATATATTTATGGACATCTCTTTCTGTAGGTTACGAAAGTTTTCCTCTATAATTTTGTTGAAGATATTTACTGGTCCTTTAAGTTGGGAGTCTTCACCCTCATCTATACATATTATCCTTAGGTTTGGCCTTGTCATGAATGACATGACAAGAAAAGCATGATTTTAATTCTGAATCCTGCTTTTCCAGTGTGATGGGGTGTTCAGGGCTTGCTATGATGGGAGAACTGGGTTCTGATGACGCCATGAAACTTTGGATTTTTTTGCTTACATCCTTCTGCTTGCCTTTCGCCATCTGATTAACTCTAGTGCTGCCTGCACTCACTGTCTCTGACTGGAATATGTCTTTCCAGTTATCTTGCTTGTGTCTGAAATCCTCATGTTCCAGATATCTCTGTGATCTTTCAATCCTGAGTTCCAGTTGCTGTGAGTACAGTGGCACCACTATGATGTCTCAGGATATTGTGTCTCCAGGGTAGCAGACCAGCTAGGTATCTGCTTCTCTGAGTGCAGTGTGTCCTCTAGGATGTCTCATATCTGGTGTCCATGCAGGAGCAGAACAGGCAGGTGTTTGCTCAAGGCAGCATGCCCAGGTGAGGGGTTGAAGGGGAGTGGTATTCTGCAGGGGCTTGTTTGGGTGTCTGCTGGAACCTGAACACTGCCTGCACCCTGTTATGGGTCTGGGGTGGGCGTAGGGCAGTGTGTGAGTGTTCTTACCTGCTACTCTGGGTTCAGTGGTTCCTTTAGGATGTCTTGGGATCTGGTGTCACACAGGAGCAGACCAGGTGGGTGTTTGCCCAAGGCAGCAAGCCCATTGGAAAGTCTTCTAACATATTTTCACTCACTCTGTACTCCTCTTTCAATAATCACAGAAACATACAATGCCATTACGTTATTGTCCATCTTAGAGTATTTTTCATTCTAATATTTCCTTTTAATATTCTTCTGAAGTTTTCCTTTCTCAGTATATTATCCATTTAGTCATGTATGATATCCAATATACATTTTAGTGTACTAAAGACTTCAGTTTGTAAAACACTGACCTTATGATTCAAAAATTTTTACTCATTCATATACATTTCTGATGGGTGCTTTGCCTCTTCAAACTTTTTATTTTGTTGTTTCTTTTATTTTTTTTATAATCCTGCCATTTTTATGGATGCCAACCTTGGTGTTCAAGTAATAATATTCTTTGTATAGAGCTGTGGTATGAAGTGTCAGGTTTGTCTTTTACTTTTGTATAGTTGTTTTTTGAAATCTATATCTGTGGTTAAAACTTCTGGTGTTCTTAATTTTGTCTCTCTTTTTAGTTTTGTTTATCCTAGATAAGGCTTCCCACTGAAGTAGGAGGTTTGAATTCTGTCTTTTTTATAAGCCTCAGATAAGCACAATCCCTTCTGAAGTAGATGTGCAGTGAGAGTGGAGCGAAGTGTTCTGGAGTCTAGTGATTTCTGTTTAGCCTATTAGTGAGCCATCGGCCTAGCATCCTGTTATCACAGTGCTTCACATCATCTCCTCTTTCTTTAGACAGGAGCAGAAGAAAATGAGTCATTTTCTTTTTCTGGGTCTCAAGAACATACCAGTTAGAATTTAACTCTGGTAAATCCTAAGTGGGTTAGACTCTGGGAACATAGTTTTTGTTGGGGGACACAAGCTTTTGTTGGGGGAAAACACTGCTCTCTACTTATTTCAAAATGAATACTTTTATCTCGTGATGGAATTTTTCTTTGATTTTTAATTTGAGAAGCTCATAGATCTCGTGGCGTAAAAGTCTCAAAAGCATGAGATCCCCCTTAAGGCAGTACACCTTCCCCTGGAGTTTTTAACTCTGAAGCTCGTCTGCACTAAGCCTCCAGCAATTTTTCAATCACAGTTTGTAAGCTCTGACTGATGCTGGCTCCAGATGCAGGCTTCAGCTCTGAGGAAGCTGTGATTTTTTATATTTTTTTCCTCTCTCTAATTTTCAGGGTGATGGGTCATCCAGTGACCCCAATTCTCTAATGGCTATAAGAAACTTTGTTGTTTGCTTCTATTGAGCTCTTTTTTTGAATGTATGAATTGGAACAAAGACTGCTAAGTCCATTAACCATCAGACTAGACACTACGCCACATTCTTAAATAGTAAAGTTATTCTTTTAACAAAAACGTTTCTGATCGTAAATTTTTAAATAAAATGTGTAGAATCCCAAACTCTACAAAAGGAAAATTGTTCTCCATCTTTTTTATCACATTAATCAAAATGCATCTTCCTCTTGTGTCTCCTTAAATTTTTTTAAATTTCCTTATGTGATCCCAAGGGAATTCTTTTTTTCCTCTTGGAAAATTTGCCTTTCTTTTAACAATATATCTGAAATTTGAAAATGATGCTGAATAACTTCACATGCTCTCATGTGCCTATTATGAAGTTTCCTCAACAAAACATATATTTATGCTCTTTATATTATTCAACTTTTAACAGTTAAATTTGATTCACAATCAATAAACTTACAAGTATATTGTGAATCTCATTGTTGCCATGTAATGAGTCTCCAATTAAAAGAATCTCTGACTTAAAATGAACTTTTGAAAAGAGATTTAATTTTTTGTTAATGTTTGGTGTGCTATTAATTGATAATCATTGTGAGTAGAAGATTTAATTATGAAAAACTGAAAATCTCAAACTGGTTACAAAAATATTGAAAGCTAGTCAATGAAGCCAAATGTACAAAAGTAACAGATGATAATATGCCTGCCATTTCTTTCCCTCTATCTCTTATTTACCATTAACATACATAAACATACCTTTTTATGTGCGTATATGTGTGTGTACATTCATGTATGTGCATATTCCTTAATTTACCTAAACAAATGTATCACATGCAAGCTTCCTTCCATTAATATCATAAGAAATAAATGAGAATGTATGGTAGAAAATTATTTTAATTGAGTATCTTTTCTTTCTTCTATCTATCTGTGGCTCTACAATTCCAAATGAGAAAATATCTCAGGAAATAATACCATACATTATTCAAATTACTTGAGCATAAACTGTGTTTCTATCATAGCCAATAGTAATCTCGTTAGTATTGCAGGCATATAATTTAAATATTTGAGTAGTAGCGTAGTATCTTCTAAAATAGGTGATTTAAAAAAAAAATTTCTAGTTGTGTCTTTCTGTGTGGTGTGGTTTCCTCTCTATCCAACCTTAGTCTTATTCACCAAAAACTGTAACTAAAGTAGTTTTAGGTAGAAATTAATACCAAAAAAAAAAAAATTAAAACACAAGGAAAACCTCAAAGATAAAAGCAACAAATTCCTCAATGGGATCATTACTGTGACTGAAAACTTCCTTTAAAGAGGATTGGAAAGAGTCAACTGTATATATGTCCTCAGTGTATTCATGATGGAGCCTTATGGAAAACAGTTTTAATTGTTCTGTAAGACATTTCTTTGTTATGTCATGTAGACACTCATTTGCAGTTGTGTCCATGGAGTTACTTACTGTAGAAATGAGGCTGGAGAATGATTAGATACTATTTAATGAGATGCAGATGAAAGGGAAGGTATGTATAGGTCATGACAATTTATTTGGTCTCTACTCTCCTAACCTTTGCAAATTAGTATCTTTTAAATAAAACATATTTTGTTCTTTAAAATACTGTTTTCTTGTACTGACACTGCCTGATTTTGAGGGCTGATTATTGAGTCTATGGTGCAGGAATACCTATCACACTATAGATAAGTTGAAAAGTAAGTTTGGCATTTATATATTTGAGAGAACATACAGATATGACTGGGTTCAAACAGTGTAAGTGATCAGTTGTTTTAGGTTGTGGATGATCAGTTCCTGTCTTTGCTTACTTTGAATCTTACTTAAAATATCTGTTGTACATAATTCTTACCAAAATGCATATCAACTGTGGATGAAATTCCTAACAGGATTCTTTTGACTGACATTGAGATGGTTAGAACTCAAATAACAAGAATAAATTGAAACCCTGAAAACCAAAAGCCTAATTACACATCATTTGGTTCCTTGAATGGCAGTTGAACTCCTTTGTGTGTGACATAACATGCTCAAGACTGTCACATAAACCTTTGAGATGCATTTATTTAATAGGCACTATCTCTCGTTATTGTACATGCTAGAAATATCCTCAGGCAATTTAAGAAGTCCATAGAAGAGGGCTGTAATCCACCTAACTCATGATTTCATCAATGAATTTACAAAATATTTTGGTTTATTATTTTTCATATCCCATAACTGTGTCTTTAAGAAATTGTTACTATATGGGAACATGGTATTTATGGGGAGCCTGAAACTGTTCTCCAGCCAGAGCCATTCATATTTTGCTTCAGAATTAAAGAGAGTTTTGTTATTGTACTACACCATGTGCTACTTTTATCAAAGTGCAATTACTTCTATGAAAAGATGCTTGCAAAGGCTGACACATTACGTCCTGTTATACAAGGATGAACAAGGCTGAGGACAACACAAGAAGAGAAACTTGGCAACAACTACTATTGTGGGGCTGGACTTTAGCCCAGCCTCTCCTTGAAACTTCTCAGTGTGGATCTCTTAAATTTGAATAAAATTTACTGAGTCTAGAAAATTTAAAATGGCTAGAAAAGGACTGTGTCAACTTGATGTTGAGTTGCTGTAAAACTTTAATGATGCTGACCCTTTTGCTTCACTTAGAAAACAATGCAAAAATTGGTGCAACAAAATGACATTTTACTTAGCATTCTTTTTTATCTCATTTACTTTTATGGCATTTCTTAAAACTGTCTAAAGTTTATAGAGCAATCAAACTATGTTCCTAGTCAGGGGAATACACACACACACACACACACACACACACAAACACACAATCTAATAGTAATTTCAGATTCACTTTCCTATGGTTTATTCAAATCAAAAGAGTTTTAGTTCTGTAAAATAAGTAGCTCCTGCTATAATGAAATTGACTCTTGTCAACATAATGTTAATTTATTCTCTTCTGAACAACAAAGAATGATAGAACATCATTCTCAGATTAACCAATGTTGAATTTTACTGTAAATTAAAGTCTCCTCCACTATTGCTCTTTATTTGAATGGGTATTTATTTTGTGGCATAGAATGAATCCTGAGTGGAATTGAATGAAATATACCAACATTAATCTGATCTTTAAATGATAACATAGCAATGTTGAAGAAACCTAATCAGATATTTAACAGTTAGAAAGTGATTTTGTTCTTTATTATGCTAGCATACATCTTCAGATATTATTTATATTATTATACTTGAATCTATTCCTTTACAGTCTTGTCTTTATACCCCTCCCAGTCTGTCCTTTGACTGTTCCTCATCCCATTCCTCCTCCCACCACCCTTATCTCCAAGAGCATGTCCTCACCCTACCAACCCCTATCCCACCAGACCTTCCCACTCACTGGGACCTCAAGTCTCTTAAGGGTTAGGTTCATCTTTTCTCACTGAGGCTAGTCCAGTCTGTCCTCTGCTGTACATGTGTTTGTGGCCTCACATAAGCTGGTGTATTCTGCCTTGGTGGATCAGTATCTGAGAGATCTTGGGGGTCCAGGTTAGTTGAGACTGTTAGTCTTCCCATGGATTTGCCCTTCTTTACAGCTTCTTCCAGCATTTTCATGACTAAACCACAGGGGTCACCAGCTTCTGGCTATAGGTTAGGTGTAAATATATGCATCTGACTTTTTCAGCTGCTTGTTTGCCTTTCAGAGGGAAGTTACGCTAGGCTCCTTTCCGTAAGCACCACATAGAATCAGTAATAATGTCAAGCTTTGGGTCCTCCCCTTGAACTGAATCCCAATTTTGGCCTGTCACTGAACCTCCTTTCCCTCAGTCTCTTCTCCATTTTTGTCCTGCAGTACTTTCAGACAGGAAAAATTCTGCGTCAGTACATGCTGGCAAAGATGTGGAGAAAGAGAAACACTCCTCCACTGCTGGTGGGATTGCAAACTGGTACAACAACTCTGGAAATCAATCTGGAGTTTCCTTAGAAAATTGGAAATAGTTCTACCTGAAAACCCAGCTATACCACTCTTGGGCATATACCCAAAAGATGTTCCACCATGCCACAAGGGCACATGTTCCACTGAGTTCATAGCGGCCTTATTTGTGATAGCCAGAGGCTGGAAATGACCCAGATATCCCAAAACAGAAGAATGGATACAGAAAATGTGGTTCATTTACACAGATACCAAGACTGAGAACATTCTGAGTTTTGCAAGCAAATGGTTAGATCTAGGAAATATCATCCTGAGTAAGGTAACTCAGACCCAAAAGAACATGTATAATACGTACTCACTAATAAGTAGATACTCGCCAAAAATGTAGACAATTTCCAGGATATAATCCATAGAACTCAAGAAGGTTAACAAGCTGAAGGGCTCAAGTGAGGATATCTCAATCCCATTTGGGAGAGAGAAGAATGCAATAGAGGTGAGGAGGGATGGAGGGGCCTGGGTGAGAAAGGAGGCAGGGAGGGGAAGAGGGGAACATGATCAGGTACTGGGAGGGGGGGTGAGACTGAAGCCCTGAGGGTCAGCAGAAAGAATGGAAAAAGGCAACTTCAGGAGGTAGGATGTGGGAAGACTCTCTTAAATGTACCAGAGACCTGGGAGGTGAGAGACTCTCAGAGCTCAAAGGGAGTGACCTTAGATGAAATGCCTTATACTGGGGAAAGGGAACTTTAAGAGTCCACCTCCAGTAGAAAGACAGGACACCAAGTACAGGGATGGGGTTGCCATCCCACAGTGAAAGACTCTGACCCAGATATTTTTAAGTGCATTGAAGAATATAAATATTGTTCCAATATCCAGTAAAAAGTAAAGGCCAAGAAGGTTTGGGGAGATGGTTCAATTGTTAAGAACACTAGCTACTATTCTAGAGTACCTGTTTCAATTCACCAGACCCATATGGCAGCTCAAAAACATAACTCTACTTCTACTTCCAGGGATTCAATTTGTCAAATTTTGACTTCTGCATCATCAGGCACACATGTGACACACTCACATACAACTCTTGTACAAGATGAAGTCAAAACAGCCATACATAAAATAATAGCACAATAGAAATATTAGCCAAAATTTGATCCTTATGTAAGCTATGGCATTTATGTGAAATAAGAAAAAAAAATGTTTTCAGTCACTTTTACCAAAAATATCATGGAGACAGAACTATATAATCTATAATTTAAAATATACATCTTTATAGAAAAAGACATTTCAAGGTAAAAAATCTGACACAATATATACCTCTATTTGAAAACCACCAACAAATAAGATTTTAAATATTACAAATAACACTTGAAAATATAGTTTTTAAATATTATTTTATATATATTTGAATGTGTGTTTGTGTGTGTAAGAGAAAGATGGGGAGAGAGAGAGAGAGAGAGAGAGAGAGAGAGAGAGAGAGAGAGAGAGAGAGAGATTATGTATATAAATCTCTGTAGAATCTGGAAGAAGGCAGCCATAGAATTAGAGTAACAGTTGGTGTTAAGCCACTCATTTTGAGTGCCTAGGTACTAAACAACATATTTTGTAACACCAGCAAATTCTCTTAATGTAGGTATTTGAGTAAAACTATTCTAGTAAACTAGTAAAACTATTCTAAATATTTTCTGTTTGCTACCATACATATGTAAATGTATATGATATATATGTGTATGTGTATACATGTATGTGTGTATACACATACACACATACACATATGCACAGTCACACTCACACGCACATGCACACACATACACATGTACTAATGTCTGACCTTTCTCTGGTCCCCATTCAAAATATATTTCCTTTAAATTCTCCTGTTGCCTTTTGAACCTTAGCTTCAAGAACACAACAAAATGATGACAAAGTGTTTTTTTTTTTCTTTACAAAAAGACCTTAACCTCTCTTCTGCTTAAAAGACTGCAGGGTTTTCGTCTACAAATTTATTTTTTAATGGTTCTAAGGACCGGACCCAGGGCTTTGTATATACTATGTAAATCCTTTACTAGTGAGCTACATTTCCAGCCCTACACAAATATTTTTGGTAGTAATTTCTTTTTTTCTAAACATGCACATAAATCATTATGAATCTATAGCTACCATAAATCACATAGAGGTATTTTATGACTGGGATCATTGTACAAAAGTTCCTGTGTACACTATTGTCTTTCTCTGATTTTGTTCATGAATTCTAGGCTCCTATACTGTATTTATATAAGGAATGTACCTTTCATGACAGAGACATTTGAGATTTTCTTCTGCTTTGAGAGCTACCAAAAAAACTATCATCTATCATTGCTGAGACGTCAAAGCTCCTATCAGAACCACTTCAAAGCTAAATGTCCATGTCTACTCTGCATTTTTTTTTATTCTCAAGAAAGGTTATTTACATCATTGTGAACTATTTCTTGTGGAATTTCCAGTTGTTCTGTAGAGAACCTAGAGTGAGATTCTATATTCTATTTGTCATTTAAGGGACGGGACCCAATGTAGAAAGCATTGCCTTGCTGCTCTTTGTGAAATTCCTTAAAGAGATTTTACAAATCAGTTTTATTAAGACTTAATTTGGGTCCATGCCTCCAGCTGCATATGTAGCAGAGGATGGCCTTATCTAGCATCAGTGAGAGAAGAGGCTCTTGGTTCTGTGGAGGCTTGATGCCCCAGTGTAGGGGGACATTAGAAGGGTGAGGCAGAAGTAGGTGGGGTGAGGTTGCACCCTCTGAGAGGTACATGTGAGGAATAGGATAGTGGTTTCCCTTGTGGTCTACATGAGCCACCTTTTTACAGTGGAAACTTTCTGGTGTCCATCTGCAATTCTGGTATTTGCTAATCTTATACAGTCATACTTTAATGATCATATTTTACCATAGGTATTCTTTTAAAGCCCTTATGTCAAATAGATGTATAGCTGATGTTATATTGAAACAACATAATCCTGGGGAAAGGCAGTCAATAACACCAAACTACAAAAGAACTATTGTGTTAAGTGGCAATTTTATACTGCTCAGATTATCAGTTTTTAAGACCATATGCTATGCAACACAATCCAGACAATATTACTTCATATGAAGAACTACATCTTGTATATGAATGCTAGGAATGCTTACTAGGTATATGCATCTCTGTCAAGACTCCATATGTGCCTGTTTATTTCTTAGATTATTTAATGTTGGTGAGTACATAGTATTACAACATGTGAAGCTACCACAGTATGCTTTTCTTACAATTGCATTTTTTAAGTTCCTCATTTTTCTTACATTTATTTTTGTTTTTGTTTTAAATGTCAAGTGTGTACACATATCTGTGTTTATGTGAAGCTTCAGTACTAAGAATGGGTTAAGGCTAATCAAGTTGTTGGCCAAAATTATCCCATGGCAACATTCAAATATTCTGGGCTGGAGCAAAGACTGCGTTTGCTCTCAGCAACGTGAAGGCAAGGCCCCATGGCTAAACACCACACCTACAACCTCATTGAACAATGAGAAGTCAACCTCATGGTTGCCTACAGCCATAGCATCTACTGGCTAGTGATTTTGTTGCAGTACTATGGGTGCTACCAAAAGAGAAATATTATATGTCATACAACTTTTATGGATATATTTGGTTTGCTAATTAACTATAGATTATTGTTTTTACATTTAAAACTGAGGTTCTCTTACTCTAGGGATTTCAAAATCACTCTCTCAGATTCATTATCTCATAACACAATTTAAGAATAACAACTTTATTGAATCATGAGAAAAGAGTTCATAAACTTATGCATTTTCTGTATGTGTATAGATAGATTGCATAAAAATTTAATTATTTAATGCATAAAGTCTTTAATGTATATATAAAGGAAACAAGAGAAGTACTCACAGTTTCTGTAGTAGCTCTGGAGTATGCATTGTATCACTTATGAAATGCCCTAGACTAAGAAAAAGACACTGTGTTCAACTTTAACCATATTTATACAAGTGTATAAGCATAAGTTTGAACTGAAAATAACTTCAAATGTCTCTTTTTTAAGTACAAAGTCTCACTACATAGTACAGGTTAGCCTGAAACTCCTGATCATCATGCCCTATTCTTCCCAGTGTTGAGTAATCAGGAGCGAGGCACTACTTGGTCCTGAGATTGTTTTTAATGTAAATTTGCCTATCCATTTCCATATGTTTCAAATGAAATCTTTCATATTTGAGGTTTTGAGAAAAAAGCCTTTCCAGTACACTTCGATCAAAGTAGCTAAGTATCACTGCTGGCCACTTTCCTTAGAGTTTGTGCTTGAGGTTTGTTGATGTTATTTGGAGGGATGTCAGTGGTGCTTGCAGATCCTGTTGGCAAGCCATTATCTCTCTAAATTTTAGTGTTAATGCAGTAAATAAAAAATTAGCACTTGTTCATGCCAGAATCCTGGACAGTCGCTCTTGAGAGAGAGATGAGAAACTCCTGTGAAATCTCTGTATAATAAGAACAACGGGGCACCTGCTGCTGTACGCTGTCATGGCAACCTCTCTCCCATGACATACTCAATATGTTGAAAAGCAGGAATTTGTCATGGAATAGTCTAGTATCCCAGAGGGCATGTGAAAAGCTAGCTGCCTGCCAGTTTTAATCCATGAGCTTCCTAATTCTGCATTAAAGAAAATTTTGATTTGTTATTTTGAAAAATGCAGTTTGGGAAAATATTAGCATAATTACAGAAACAAAGGCTTCCTGTTCCACTGTCAAAAACCTTCCAACACTTCTGCTATTCTTTTCAACTATAAGACTAAGATTTTATACCTATATTTTGAGGAAATTTTTGCTAAATGGTCAATAATGTAACTAAAATTATTATTATTATATTTTAAAATGTTTAAATGCACCTTGCATCTACCCATCAAAATAAGCTGCCATGGGTATAATCTAGCAGGATAAGGTACTTTGGCTTCTATGAGGCATCTTAATATTAAATTAGAATTGTGCACTTTGAAGATGACATCTTCTTGGCAGCTTTTTTAGTCTCCTTACTAAGCTACCTATAAAGATGTCAAATGAACCAAACTCACAATGGTATTTAAAACTAAGATTTAGGGAAAATGAAAAGAAGACTGCACCAGGACTGTAAGTAACTTTCCTTAATTTAAGACTGATTAAATAGACTTTGAATGAGCAGTCTAGGAACCAGCACTCCATGCATATTCCTGGAAAACAAACCTAACTTCCTAAAGGGCAGTGGATAGATATGGATGATTCAGTGAGAAGGACTGGGGCAAGGCACAATGCTAGAAGCTAAGCAGGATGCTAGGTTACACAAGTTTACCCTGCTTCATGGGTAATCTATCCAGTGATTCAGTAATTTAATAATGTTTCCCTAGCTATTTTAATTATTAAACATGAATACTTCTGTATCCATGCCTTTTCTATTGCTCTGATAAGACACCATGACTACCTAGGTTCAGCCTCTTCATGTGTAGGGTCCTGAGAAAGGCAGGAATGGGAGCAGTGCTAATTCAATAATGACTCAACTGGTAGTGGATGCAAGCTGTCAGTTCAAGTGGTTTCTCTTTGCCCAAGGATTCTTATCATTCTTCCTCTTCTTTCTTTCTTCTTTCTTCTCCTCATTCTTCAGCTTTCTTTCTTCCCATTGTTTAGCCTTCTCCCCTCTCATCATTCCTTTGACTTCTCTGGACCAGAGAGTCTGAACCCAGGCTTTTATTTACTAATGCTATGTAATCAAAGCTTTGATCATTATTAATGATATTTTTCTATGAGTCATGGATCATTAATCCCAACCTCTGCTTTACTAAACCAGAAACATAACACAAACAAAAGCTCATTTCTTTATAGGTTTTACCCAGCCCATTCTTCACAGGTAGCTGGGAGCAACTCTTGTGATTTCCTAGGACAGCAGATAGCAGTATTTATTAACTATTTCCATGTAACAACAGAATGGTGACAGATAGCTAGTATTATAACAATTTCTTACAAAGATTTAAAATTTATGTAAGTAAGTAGGCATTGTCCTCTTCAATCCTTTAAGCAGCTAGGAGTACAAAGTACTAACATTTTATATGCTTATATTATACATAATCTTTTAATTCTCTAATTTTTATTTTGTTATCCTAGCAATTCCATAGCCTCATATACTCTCCTTCTAACAGTATTTGTTTCTATATCACATACAAGCCTTTCTCCCATAAAATAAACCATCTATCATTTACTAGTTTTTCATAGATTCCTTCTATTCTTATCTATATTTTTTCTTCTTGAGAGCACTTTAACTCTCTATGATGTTTCCAATTTCACCCTGGGTAACTAATGTAGCAGTCAGTGGACTAGAGGGTACATGTATTTCCTCATAATTTCGAATTCAAGGTTAAGGCTGTCAATGAGCTATTTCTACAAAGGACCATGCAGGCTTTTATGGCTTCTATGTTTATGTTGTCTAAATCCTTTCCTGTGGCCCTAAAGGCCAAGTAGGCCTGTTCCTGGTCCTCCACAGTCTCATGACCATCCTCATTTCTCATTGCTGAGAACCACATCTGTTTCATTTATTAAGGAATAGTTATCTCTAAGTAATGGGGGAAGGATATTCCCCTAAAAGAGAGATTGAAACAAAAATAGAAGAGACAGCAGATCAGCTTCAGGGCAACAGTGACTATCAGCACACAAAGAGATCAATGGCCTGGTAATGCTCCAGGGGGCAGGAACTATGTCACATCGTCCCTTAAGCAGCCATGCCAGACCAAGGCAACTAATAAGAGAGTGTAATTGAGCTGAGGATTCCAGAGGATGACTGAGTTAGTAGATGGGGACAGGTGACTGACACTAAGAGTGCATGTTTTGGTTCACAAACAGGAGTCAGAGAGCACACTTGGAATGGTAGAACTCCACTGAATGCCCAAAGCTGACTTTCAGTGGGCAACCTACTCTAACAAGCCTGAACCTCCTAACTTTTCACAAAGTATTGCACTGACTGGGGACCAAGTATTTAAACATATACACCTATGGGTGTCATTATCATTAAAACCACCCTATCATTGTTAAAAAAAAATCATCACCTTTTAAGAGCTTTGCTTGGTTGGAAATAAATTTAAAACAGTAGAAAAAATTTACAACACATTCAGAGCATATCTCTTAATGAATAATATGATGTATGTAGCAAGGAAGCAGCAAAATTACTCTTTGCAAAACATTGTATCATTTGCAGATTTCTATGCATTGTTAATAAATACAAAGACAATCATGTTTCAGCACTATGGGGAACACCATATGAACATGGTTCTCTACTGAATTTATCTGGAGCTAAATTTCAGTTGGCTTCTCAGGATTCCTTTTAAATCATATTTGGTAATTTATTGAATGCTTGATCTGCTACCAGGAATATAGTAGAAGGATTTCAAATAGCTAGTTGATATTCATGCTAGGAACGTCTCTACAATTCCCTTCAACTATTTCTACCCTATGATTCTGTAAGGATCATAGAGGGAGAAAGCATGTTCTTGTGGTTACTGAATCAACTTGGTCAAGCTTTTGTTTTCATGATTTCACTTTGTCAGCTTCCATAGCTTCTTAGCTACAGCCACTTCTTAAACTTTGAAACAAGAATAACATGTAGAGATTACTCAATATATTCCCTTTTGAGAACCCCACAAAATTAATTAGAAAAGTTAGCTTTATTGCTTAAGGTCAATCAACAATTTGAACTAGAATTAAGCCACCTAATCTGGTCTCTATGGCTATGCAGTCAGTTAGGGCAAAGAGGTCATCAGAAGCTGGACTGAGGTACAACTTAGTTCTGATCTTCAAGCAGGTTGTAAAAGAAAACTGTTCTTCTGTAACCAGATCTTAGTTTACTTCGTATTTCTGTGATAAAATACTGACCTAATACAGTTAGGGAGGAAAGAATTCATCTTACATCTTATGTATTACATTTCCATTATAATAGGAAATTGGAGGTGCTGCTCAAGCAGAAATCTAGAGGCAAAACCTGAATCAGAGGTCATTGAGAAGTTCTACTTACTCCTTTACCCAGCATGGTTTACTCAACCATGCAGGGTCACCTGCTCAGGGGTGGTACCAGCTACTGTGCGCTGGATTTTTTCTTTCATCATTAAAAGAAATGCCACAGTGAATTGCCTGTAGGCAGAGTGATGACTGATTTTCCCCAACTGAGGCTTTTTTTTTTCTTCCCGGACAACAGAAGCTTGTAATAAGTTCACAAAATATTGAGCAAGAAAAAAAAAAACAAACCAAACAAACAAAAACATATTTAGCACCGTAGACCACCTGTCTCATTCAATAAACAGCTTGTATTCATAGGAGATCCCTCATCCTAGGCTCCCAGTTCTGGCCAAATAGACCTAAAACAGGACTTCCCAAAGCAGGCAACCACTATGTCTTTTCCTATATGTCTGACTATAAAGGAGGCTTCACCAGAGTGCAAAAACGGCTTTATGAAACACCTTACCACAGAGTGTCTTGATTCTAGAACTTTCAAGGTTTTTTGCAGGTAAACTGATAAAATTAATTTATTCTCAGCTTCACATATGGGTTAGCAGCAAAGTATATTCATCAGAAACTACAATATGTTTCTACTGTGTCATTGCTATAATTATTTTGATGTTTCTGATAAAAGACTGAGTGCCTTTTTATTATATCTGTATGATGCCTACAATTCCAAAACTTTTCGGTGAACCTCAATGTTTAATGGAATATGTTTACCTGGTCAGAAGAATTGGAGAAAATAATAAGCAATAGTTGAGAACGAGTTCAGTAACACATTGTTTAAATCACATGAAAATGGACAATGGAAATTTTTTTCTTCATGAAAAGATTATACAACAAATATTAACATTAAAGGGACACTAAAGGATTCTTGGACATACAAGGATAGGTATTCTACCTACATATATTTCCAGTATTTATAAAAATGTATCTGAATCACAGTACTATTTTGTGCCTTAACAGATCAATCAGAAATTTGTTATGGAAACTGAAGAAGGATATAATCACTAAATAACAAAAACCATTGAATACTGATGAAGACACTGTTTCAGAAAAAGTGTTTTTTAAAGATTTGTATTGTAGAGTATGGAGGGAAATAAAAATGTGAATTAAAAGCTTACTGATAAATCGTTTGGGGTAAGAGAAAGAAATTGACTCAACTGTTGATATTTTCTTCCCATAGAAAGAAAATGTATGTGATTCACCCCTACTATCTATTTGTAGCTTTTAAAAATTCCCATGCGCAGACTGCAAAATTTTAAAAGACAAGTGAGAATATATAATTTTACTATCTTGTTCAAATGTCTCTTCCTTTTAGATAAGGATAAACATCAAGAGAAAATGCATTATTTTGTTCCATGTTTACATGCCAAGGTCTTGACTTTATAAGGAGGGAATATATAATTTATATAAGGAGATTTATAATAACAACATCTATAACTTCCTTAGTAAATTTGTCAGTTATAGACACAATGTCTTGGGAAGATTGTATCACCATGAAATGGGTCACTTTTCAGAACTTAGTATTCAACTGCAGGTTTTCTTAGATAAAATCAGCTTTCTTCCTCCTCCTCCTCCTCCTCCTCCTCCTCCTCCTCCTCCTCCTCCTCCTCCTCTTCTTCTTCCTCTCTCTGTCTCTCTCTCTCTCTCTCTCTCTCTCTCTCTCTCTCTCTCTCTCTCTCTCTCTCTCTCTCCCTTGTTCTTTCTCTCTTTCTATAAGTGGACATGGCATCAGAATTTTACAAATATAAAAGGATAATATGAACATTATGTGAGTGGGTTTAAACAAATACATGTTTAAATGAAACCTTGCATGGTCTGTGTAGAGGGTTATACTCGGATTATAAGGCATTCACTGGTAGACACCTTGTGTTTGCACTTCTGTTTGCTATGTAAAACAAGGCATAGCTATTTGATGTAGTTTTATCTATTGACTTTCTATTAGATTAGTAAGGATTCCAATTGAAGTCGTACCCCCAATTGAAAAGCAAATGGGTTAGCAATTGACATCTTTTATTTGATAGTCACTTACGATCTTAAAACAGCTATCATTTTTCCTTTCAGAAAGTAATATTCTAGTATTATCCAAAAAGGTCAAGGTCTTATAAAACATCTGAAATTAGAGTTCATTATAATAGTAATATAAAAATCTAAATGCTACTATGTATAGTCAAAGGTCATTTTCAATACTTTTTCCTTTGGTAAATGACATGGAGCTTTAAGATCTTCCCCCACCTCCCAAAAGTACAGGCAATAAATTCTGACAGTAAATCATATTAGAGAGCATATTTATTCCAGTGGCACTGCACCCCATGCATAGTAAAAAGCATGAGAAACACAAATATGAAACAATTGTCTGAAATTTCCTCTTGCAAGGAAAGTGAATGTGGCAGAATATCAGGGAAACATTGTGTCAAACACAATGCACTGGCGAACCTCATATTGGTTCAGAGCTATGTTACTTCAAAAGCATTTGCTATCAATTTCCTGAAATTCGTTGTTTCTAGATTTTATTATTACAAAAGAAATGGAAGTGCCTGTATATCAAAGATGTAGATATTCATTGCTGCCCTCTTTCACTGGATTTCTCTCTCTCTCTCTCTCTCTCTCTCTCTCTCTCTCTCTCTCTCTCTCTCTCTGTCTCTCTCTCTATATACATATATATATATATATTGATATATTATACTTAAATATAATCAATATGTGTAACCATATATATGATACTAAAATTTAAAACTCTGATATTATATATTCTTTAAATTTCATGATATCCTTTGAAATTAAGATCTTTTCCTTCATAATATTAGTATCTATCTATAAGAAACACCTTATTATTCCATTTATTTGGCTGTGAGAAAAGAAGAAAACTTTTGATGATTACATATCTTCACTCTGTATTAGGCCTCTTTATTTTGATTCAGCTGGCTCCTGGAAAAAGTGCCAAAAATTAATAAGTATTTTTAGCTCTTCTATGACTAGATGAGTTTACATTTTAATTATTGAAAGCAAGGTTATTCTATCTTGAGTTGGAATAAGCCATATCTAATAAAAATTTACATTTGTTTTGTACACTTTTATGCCACAAATTATTAATTTCACAGAATATTAGCTTCTTTGAGAAATAAATTAAATTTTTCAAACATTTTCTCTTACAGTAATAGTCTATAAATTGATCAAGATAATTAGATTACTTGTTAAATTATTTAATTAAATTAGAATTATATCATATCACAAAAACCCTTTTCTTTTCTTCAATGTTCTACAAATTTTTATCCCCTTTAAAAACTTTTTTTGTGTCTACTTCTGTGAATGGATATATTAATGTAACCTGTTAAGTCTGTTAAATGTCTTTTGATTGCATATGTTTTAGGGTTTACTACTTCATATTGAATAGCCATCTGGGACCATACCTCTGGAGAAGAAAGATTCTCCCCTTCCAATATTAATTACTTGCTTGGTAAGAATTACTGTACAGGACAGGGTGAGGAGGCCCAATTGAAATTGTTTGTTCTGAGCATGTCAGGACTATGCTATCAATGAACTCTCAACATCTAAGGTTGCCTACAAAAACCTTGCACAAAACAACAAGAGTCGCCGGGTGGTGGTGGTGCACACCTTTAATCACAGCACTTGGGAGGCAGAGGCAGGCGAATTTGTGAGTTCGAGGCCAGCCTGGTGTACAGAGTGAGTTCCAGGATAGCCAGGGCTACATGGAGAAACCCTGTCTTGAAAAACCAAAAAAAAAAAAAAAAACAAGAGTCAACATTGTGGATTCATAAGACCCCACCTTCAGTTGCAGTTCAAGGCTGATGAGATTCACGTTACTTCAACTAGTTCCTTCAAAGGATGACCATGGCCAACAGGTAAGTCCAATACATATGTGCATATGGAGAAAAATAATTGGATTTTGTATTTGTATTTTCTGTCAGTTTCCAATTGTTTTACATATAATTATATTAATAAATATATATCAATATATGTGCATATATGCATGTATGTATTAAATAGTAAGACTTTTACTAGAGAAAGGGTACATATGATCAAAATGCTTTGTGACCAAGTTTATACAACATATTGGGAAACAAACACAGAAACAGAAATGCAATGTTGAAACTGTCAAATGTTGGTCTTGGGCTATGGGTGTCTATGCCTAGCCTGTGACACAGCCAGATTTAAAACACATGCACTGAAACTCTGGCTGTGATTAAATCTTTTTTGGTAGGTCAAATACAATGAGATTCATTTTAATGGTAAAGAAGTGAGGCAAAGCTTCTTTTGAGTACATTAAGGAGTTAAAGAGTTGAACATAGACTAAAATGTATGTGGATGACACATTTAATCACAAGATTACTGAAAAGTTAATGGAGCTATTCTAATGTATTTTCATAAAATCTGACGAGAAGAGAAATGAGAATGCATATATACCTAAGCAGCAGAATAAGGACATGGAAATGAATAGCGTATAGGTTACAAGTAAATAGGAAGGCAGAATCTACCTATGAACATTTTCAGAGAATACTTCCAAACAGCCAGGAGATGGGGAAGGATAGATTCTCACAAAAGGAAGTAAGTAAGTCCATATGCACTAGAGGTTTCTTTCTATTAAAATGTATTTCCTTTTGCAATAATGTCAGAAACTGGGTTATCAGCTGGACCTGTAGAGTGTTATGTATTCCTGTAAAGACAAAGTATGGAAAGGTCGCCTAAGAAACTGAAAAGTTGGGAGAAACAGGCATATGAAACAGCATGTCTACTTAACAGTAGGATGCAATAAAAGCAGACATTTCTGAACTTGAACACAGGGTTTTTATTTTTCTATTTTTTCCCTAGTGATATCAAGAAGTACCATAGAGCTATAGAATAGGTAAAAAGCTGGTCTTGGCCAAGGTCAAGTGATTCTCATCTAATGCTAAAAATATAAAGAGGGGCCAGATATTAATTTTGAATGCAAAGGTGTAATAAAAATCAGTTACACAAAATAAATGTAAGGAAAGAAGATAAAATGAGATTATAGGGGATGAGATATAGAATTTTCACAGGACATATTTTAAAATTTGGATACTAGAATAGATGCAATTTGCAACTCTCCTCAAAAGAATATAGCGATAAACACAGAGAGGTAACTTGAATAACATAAGAATAATTAAGAAAGAGTTAGTTAGTAAGGTTGAGTGAGAAAATTATGTACAGAAGATGCAGAAATTAAAGAAATTATAAAAATATGACTAAGATTATGATTGGAGGGATGTTCAAAAGAATGAGTTTAAATATCTATATGAATACTATCAACTCAGGAGAATGACTGAGCATCTATGGCTGCAATAGAGAGGATATGATAGAGACAATATAATATTAAGGCATGATACAATTTGACAGATTTTAAAAGACCCTGTAGTCTTGTAGATGCATGGTATAAAGGAATCATTTCCAGAGTTTTTCTAGAATAATAAAGACCTAGGTCAGGAACAACATCTTCAAAGAGTCATAAGATTATGAGAGGAAGCAGATGCTACAAAACACAGAAACATTCTCCCCCATGCTAGAATTAAAATATGTGATCATGTGATATGATATTCATACTATCACTGAAGATGAATTTTATAAGAATTTATAACTATGTAGTAAATGCTTATTATGTAATATAAGCTTTTATTTTTATTAATCATTTTATTCATTTACATTTCAAATGATATCCCACTTCCCAGTTACCTCTCCACAAATACCCTATCCCATCGTGCCTCTCCCCCTCCACTTTGCCTCTATGAGGGTGCTCCACCTCCACCCACTCACTCACTACTGCCTCACTGCTTTAGCATGTTGGAGCATCAGGCCTCTACAGGACAAAGGGCCTCCCCTCCCTTCCTTGGCTGATGCCAGATAAAGCCATCCTCTGATATATATATAAAATCGCCATGGATTCCTCCATGTATACACTTTGGTTGGTTTAGGCTCTGGGAGCTCTTAGTGATCAAGTTAATTGATATTGTTCTTCCTATGGGGTTGCAATCTCCTTCAGCTCCTCCATTCCTTTCCATAGATTTTCCAGTGGAGTCCCCAGGTTCAGTCCCATGATCCACTGTGAGTATCTGAGTGTCTTGGTCAGTTGTTGGTAGAACCTCTCAGGGAATAGCCGTACCAGGCTCCTGTCAGCAAGTGCTTCTTGGCAACAGCAATAGTGTGGGTGTTTGGTGTCTGCAGATGGGATGGATCCCTAGGTGGAGCAGTTGCTGGATGGCCTTTCCTTCAGTCTCTTTTTCAATTTTTGTCTCTGTCTTTCCTTTGGACAAAAACATTTCTGGGTTAAAATTTTTGAGATGTATGGGTGGCCCCATCCCTCAACTGGGGATCATGCCTATCTACTGGTGGTGGTCTCTACAGGTTGTATCTCCCCTTTGTTGGGTTTTACAGCTAAAGACATCCCTGTTGTGTCCTGGTAACCTCTCACTTCCCTGGTCTCTTGGACTTACTAGTGGCTATCCCCAGTTCTCATCCACCACTGGCACATATTTTTGGTTGAGTTTTTGAGACTCTGTACTTCTTCTCTCCTGTCTCCTCAAATATCTGACCCTGTCCCCCTTTATTTCCTCCCCTCATCTCTTTTTCCTAGGTCCCTACCTCCCTCTAACTCCCATGATTATTTTATTTTTCTTTTATGTAAGATTGAAGCATCCACACTTTGGTCTTCCTTCTTTTTAAGTTGCATATGGTTTGTGGGTTATATCATGGGTATTCTGAGCTTTGGAGCTAATATCCACTTATCAGTGACTACATAGAGTTTGTGTTCTTTTGTGTCTGAGTTACCTCACTAAAAATGATATTTTCTAGTTCCATCTATTTACCTACAAAGTTACTAATTGATGACTAGTACTGCATTGTGTAAATGTATCACATTTTCTGTATTCATTCCTCTACTGAGGGATATCTGGGTTGTTTATAGCTTCTGGTTATTATAAATAAGGCTGCTATAAACATAGTGGGGCATGTGTCTTTGCTATATGTTGAAGCATGTTTTGGGTATATGCCCAGTAGTAGCATATAAAGGCAAATTTACAGATTACACTTGGCCCTACCTGTCTCTATGATTTAGTTGTGTGATTTATATATGTTCATGCAATAAACACCAATCAGAAACATTAGAAATACTTTTATCAACAGTGAATATGCTTCTTTTGTCATGGTTATCCCCAATATGCTATCATACTATTTACATTTTGTACATATTATAAGTAATTGCAGAGGATTTGAAATGGACAGGAGGATATGCTTAATAAGGTTAATAAGCAACATGCACTATCTGTATAAGAGACTTGACCATTCAAGGCATCTGGTATCATTAGGGGTCCTGAAGCCAGCTTACCATGGGTACCAGAAAAGACTGTATGTGAGACAATAGAAAGCAAATACACAAAAGAAAGATGCCAAATTTTAACTTGGCTCATCCTAGATACTAATGAGTAGTTTTTGGTTTTATATTCTTATTTTCCCATTTCCTCGATTTTAAAATATGATTAAAATAAGCAAAAAGCATGAGAGTGTATCTGTTTGCATTAAAATAAACCAGTAATTTTTCTATTACATACATTTGAGGGATAGGGCTTCACATGTGCCATGTTGCATCTGTGGAGGTCAGAGGACAACTTGCAAGAGATGTTGGTTCTGGGTATTTTACACAGTCACCTAGCACCTTTACCTTCTAACAATCTGACTGGCCCATAAGAAGAAATTTTTTGAAAACATTGAATATCATTATATTAGAAGAAACCAAAGTAAAAAAGCAGCAACAGAAACAAACTGAAAGCTTTTGGGCTCTGCTCTATCTAGTAAGCACACAGCAATTCTAGTCTCGGCTTATACATAGGAAAGGGAAAAGAGAGAGAAAAGTACAGGACATGTCCAGCACCGTGAAGAACTTTTATGTGTTTTGTAGCATATGCTTCCTTTTATCGTGATTAAATTTCATTACCTTTAGTTTTCAGTATGATATCAAGGGTAAAAAAAAATCTAAATTGGCATGATCAGGTCATTATGAATACACCTTGGACTCTGTGAAACCTTTGCCCAGTTACTTTTTCCCTATAGGACATGAATCAGTATGTCATATATGCATGTAGCATTACTAATTATTTTTAATTGTTAAATATTCAACTGGTTAAAAAGAAAAACTTATTTCAGTCATTGCAATGGCTACATTTGATTTTCAGTGAAACTGAGGGCCAATTCTAAAATATTCAAGTGGTTAAAAAGAAAAACATATTTCAGTCATTGCAATGGCTACATTTGATTTTTAGTGAGACTGAGGGCCAATTCCATACGGGTTTGACATTATAATCCCAGTTTTTGTGAGTCATTTCTTTGGTTAATCTCTTGAGTTTATATTGAGATTCTCTTTCCTCAGATGTGTCAATCACCTATTTGAAACCAGCTACATTTTCTGTAATTCTTACTCAAACTACCTCTGCAGTCTAAAACTTCATTTGGGCTTTAGCATTAGAATCATTAACACTTAGTACAAGTGGGATTGTCAGCTTTAGCGCTTTAGCAAACACAGACTATTCTTAAAACTAACTCTTTGAATTATTTCGATTTAAAAAACAACCATACTGTGAAGTTTGTACCCCCTTGTTGGGAGTAGCTCTGAGTTGCTGCAGTTATTGCTGCTCAACATGGAATCACTTCATTCCCGGTTTGTTTCTATGCATTGATTTTAGACTTAGTAACAGGCTAAAAAGTGTTTTAACATTGTGTAGTTATCATAGTACCTTTTTTACTCTAACAAATATATCTACTTTAATATCCTGTATTTCTAGTATGGACTAGGAGCTATTTCATCCTCTCTACTCTCCTCTACTGTTGATAGCGACATATTAAACCATTAAATAACAATCACATTTCAACAAAAGATTGTCAGAGGAGGCAAGCAAGCAAACAAACAAACACTTTGAAGAGAGTGATTCTGTTAGTGAGATGCCTGAGTTCCAAATACACAGTGGGAGGTTTGAGGGATTGAAAAAAATAAATGAAGAACTTGATACACCAATCATAAGAGTTATACACCTAGCACAAGAGACTGAGAGTAGAAACTGGGATGGAGTTAACGAAGTGGGTTCAAATACATCTGTGGTGTTATTTATTTATTTATTGAATACTTTAGTGAATATTTAATGTAATCTCACTATATTGTAGAAAGCTCTTATTTTTTCTATATGTTAATGATTTTTCCATTTCCAAAGACACCAAAGCATACAAACAATAGTAAAATAAAACTTTAGGACACGTTCACTTATGAACACCAATGTACAAATTTCAAATAAAATATTAGCAAACAATGTTTTATATTCAAAACATATTTTAAAATCATGCATTATTGTTGGGAGCCGACTGTTAGCAGAAAGTGGTTATGCAGCCATCTTGAGCCATATACCTTGACATGAGACTTGTTTTACATCAGCCTACAACAGCTGAGCACACTCTGATAACATCTTGGTTTAGGTATCCAGGATCTTTCCTTGGGTGTGTGAGATTAAAGGTGTGTGACTTAAAGGTGTGACTTAGAGATCAGATTTAGAGACAAGACCTAAGGGCATGACTTAAAGGCGTGACCTAAAGGCATGGCTTAGAAGTGAGACATATAAAAGGCGAGAGGCAGACAGGAGAGTTCAGAACAATTTGGAGTAACAGAGATTCAGACACTAGGAGTAGGAGTAGACATTAGACACTCGGAAGAGATCAAAAGGAGTACAACTAGGAACTAGGAACTAGAAACTCAAGACTTGGGACTTGGACTAGGAAGAGAGACTGAAGAATAAACGGGATTGAATCACACTCTTTCTGGTCTCCATTTTTCGAGTCCATCCTCACTCTCTCTCTTGCTGAACCCCGACCTGCGGACCAGAGCGGCAGCTTGGGCAGGGAAACAGTGGCCACCAAGTGTGGAGTGGAGAGGGCCGCAACATTTTTGGCACCCAAACAGGGACTAGTGCGGGCCTCAACATTTTTGGCCGCCCAAAGTGGGGCAGCTTGGGCCTCAATATTTTGCTTGGGCCTCAACACATTATTTCTCGGTAAAATTTATTTTAAAATGCAAGTTGCATCACTATCAGGAATATTTAATTTAAATCACATTAATTGTTCTAATACAATGAAATTTATAATTAATGCTGCAGGTCCTATGAAGCAATTTATATAATTCAGTATATGTTGAGTAAAATAACAATAATAAATGGATAGTATACAATTCTGCAACATGATTATTTTTTTACTTTATAGAAACACAAGAACTACAATAAGATTTAATGAGGCATACATCCTAATTTTTTCAAAAAAAAAAAAAAACCAAGTTCTCTGGAACCCCAAATATTTTTAACATTCTGTTTCATAATGTTTTATTTATTTATATTATAGCTGTTGGTCTCCCTCTCAGTCCTCTCACAGTTCCTTATCTTGTTCTCCCTCCCCCTTGCCTCTGTGAGGATGCTCCCTCTCCCCCAAGGACATCCCTTTTCCCTCAGGCCTGAAGTCTCTCATGGTTTAGGCACATCTTCTTCCACTGAGGCCAGACCAGGAAGTTCTTTGCTATATATGGGGGCCTAAGTCTAGCCTGTGTATGGTGTCTGGTTGGTGGCTCAGTCTCTGGAATCCTTCTGGGGGTCCGAGTTATTTGAGGTTGCTCGTCTTCCTATGGGGTTGCCTTTTTCTTCAGCTCCTACAATCCATTTTGTAATTCCTCCTCCATAGTGGTTCCTGATTTCTATCGAGTGGTGAGGTATAAGTATCTGCAACTGTCTCAGTCAGCTGCTGGTAGGAACCTCTCAGAGGACAGTCATGCTAGGCTCTTGTCTGTAAACACATCAGAGCATCAGCAAGTGTCAGGCCTTGGTGCCTATCACCCCCATGATATGGATCCCAAGTTGAACCTGTCACTGGGCAGCCTTTCCTTCCATTTCTATTTTTCTTCCTGCAGTTCTTTTAGACAGGAATAATTCTGGGTCAGAAATTTCGACTGTGGGTTTGTATCTCTGTCCCTCCACCTGGGGCCCTGTCTATCTACCGGAGATGGTTTCTTTGGATTCCCTCTCCCCACTGTTAGGCATTTCAGCTAAAGTCACCCCCATTGAGTCCTGGGAATCTCTCATGTCCCAGGTCTTTGAGAGTTTCTAGAGGGTCTCTCACCTCTCACTCCCAGAAGCTGCATATTTCCATTCATTTTCCTGGCCCTCTGGACTTCTCTCCTGTCTCATAAGCCCCATACAGAACCAGGATAAAAATCACAGATATTTAGATCTCAATTACAACCATTAATGAGTAGGTTTAAGGTTATCTGGTACTGTTTTGTGAATTCTAGAAAAATAAATGTCATTAGAGCAATAAATACATTTTTTGGAAACTATATCCTAGGAGTATATTGCAGATGCATACAGTTCTCTAGACCTCTAGTTTAGCTTTGGGAATTAGAGTGATGCATATGGACTCACCTGGATGTCTACTGCTTTCCTAATAAATGATAAACAAGGCTACACTTGTTCTTTAAAATACCACCATCATAAAATGTTTAAAAAATGCTTCTGTACACAATTTAAAAATACTAAGATTATGAGGATCCAAGTCTCTCTGTTTCTGAAAAATAGTCAAGATAAAGTATGGAAACCCAGGAAAACTAAAAATGTGGATATCTCAACACTAGTCGGCTTAGTTAGGCAAAAGAAAAAACACATACTACTTGAACTTTGACTGGTTTGCCTTCATTTTAAAGACTGTGAAGTATGCAGCCCCATTTAGTCTTGACTTTATTGTCCTTCCACCATATCTTTTAAAATGATGGAGTGGCTGCTAATCTAGAATTTACATGGGATTTTGAAAGGCAGAACCAAGTTATGTCCATTTAAAAAATGTCAAATTTCACATGTAAAAGGAAAACAAAAAATGTATTAAAAGGAACACATTTAGCATTTGGATTCACACCACATGGCTACAGAAGCACAGAGGAGGGCATGTCAAAAGAATCACCAGTTTATGGCTAAATTGGGATATATGGAGCTTATGAGATCCTAGAAAAGTATCTCAAGAAATAAAATAAGATAATAAGATAAAATGGATATAATTTGATAGCAATTTACACAAGTGAGTTCCTGTTTGTAATTTTTTTAATTAAATTTTATTTATTTATTTTTACTTAATTACTTTGCATTCTGTTCACTGCCACCCTTCCAGGTATTCTCTCCCACAATCCTTCCCCCATATCCCCTCTGCTTCTCCTGTGAGAGGGTGGAGCTTCTCTGAGTATCCCCCAACCCTGGCATTTCAAGTTTATACAAAATTATATGCTTCCTCTCACTGAAGACAGACAAGGCAGTCTAGCTAGGGTAACATATCCCATATATAGGCAACAGCTTTTAGGACAGCCCCCATTCCAGTTGTTTAGGACCCACATGAAGATCAATCTACACATGTGCTATATATGTGCAGGGAGGCCTAGATCCAGCCCCTGTATGTTCTTTGGTGGTAGTTCAGACTCTGAGAGTTCCGAAGGTCAAGGTCAATTAATCCTGCTAGTCTTCCTGTGGAGTTCCTATCCTCTTTGGAGCTGCAATTCTTCACAATGGTCACTAAGCTGCATTTGGCTGTGGGTATCTATATCTGTCTGAGTCAGTTGCTGGGAGTAACCTTTCAGAAGACAAGTTGTTGCTGACTGCAAGAATGGTTAACAGAGTATCATTAATAGTGTTAGAAATTTGTACTTGTACATAGGGTGGATCTCAAGTTGGGCTGGTTATTGGTTGGCCATTCCCTCAATCTTTGCTTCGTTCCCTGAACCTGAATTTCCTGTAGACAAGACAAATTGTGAGTTTTGTGAAATTGAAAGTTTTGTGGGTGGGTTGGTGTCTCTATCACTCCACTGGGGCTCCTGCTTGGCTACAGGAGGTAGATACTTTACGTTCCATATCCCCAATGTAGAGAATCACTGCTAAGGTCAACCCCATTAATTCTTGCGTGCCTCCCTTATCCCTGGTCTGGGTTTCCTCCTTGAGTTGCTCCCTACTTCTGCATCCCCACCAGTTACATATTTCCATTCATTTTCTCATCTATCCATCTTTCCTGTCCTTTCCCACACCTAATCCTGAACCCAATATTCTTTTCTCCATCTCCATTCCCTCTCGGCTCTCTAACTCCATCTGCTTATTATGACTATTTAATTTCTCCTTCTAAATGAGATTCGAGCTTTCTCACTTGGATCTGCCTTCTTGTTTGGCTTCTTTTGGGCTGGGAATGTAACACAGTACCTGAGTTTGATGACTAATATCTACTGAGTGTGTACCATGCAATTCCTTTTAGGACTGTGTTACCCCACTCAGGAAAATATTCTCAAGTTTCATCCATTTGCCTGTAAAATCACGATGATTTTGTTCTTAATAGCTGAAAAGTAATCCCTTCTTTGATGTACTGCATTTTATTTTTCTTCTTCAGTAGAAGAACATCTAGGTTGGTTCCAGTTTCCAGCTATTACTTATAAAGTTGCCATGAACATAGTTGAGCAAATGTCTTTGTGGGATGGTGGAGCATCTTTTTGATATTTGTACAGGAGTTGGATCTTGAGGTAGAACTATTCCCAGTTTTCTGAGAAAGCACCAAATTGATTTCCAAAGTATGTGTTCAAGTTTGTACTCCCATGAGCAATGAAAAAGTGTTCTCTTTGCTCCACCTCCTCACTAGCATGTGCTATCTCTTAAGATTTTGATCTCAGCCCATCTGATGAGTATAAGATGGAATCTCAGAGATATTTTGATATGTATTTCTCTGATTAGTATGGACTCAGAATATTTAAATGATTCTTGGGCATTTCAGATTTCTCTGTTGGGAATTCTCTGTTTATTTCTGTACCTATTCTTGATCCACTTAGACTTCAGTTTCATGGAGCATAATAGATACGGATCTATTTCTATTTTTCTACATGCAGACATCCAATTAGTCCAGTATTTATTGAGGTTGTTTTCATTTTTCCATTGTATGGATTTGAATTCTTTGTCAAACATCAAGTGACCATAGGTGTGTGGGTTTATTGTTGTGCCTTCTATTTGATTCCATTGATCAACACGTCTGTTTCTGTACTAATAGTATGCAGTTTTATCACTATTTTTCTGTAGTACAAAATGAAGTCAAGGGTGGTGATTATTCCAGGAATTTTCTGTTGTTCTTGATTGTTTTGGGTCTCCTGTGGTTTTTGTTTTTCCATGTGAAGTTGAAAATTGTTTTTTTTTTAAGGTCTATAAAAACCTGTGTTGGGATTTTGATATGTATTGTATTGAATTTGTAGATTGCTTTTGGTAAGATGGTCATTTTCACTATGTTAATCTTGTCTATGAGTGTGGGAGATCTTTCTATCTTCTGATATCTTCTAAAGTTTCTTTCTTTAGGGATTGAACTTCTTGTGAAATGTGTTTTTTACTTTCTTGGTTTGAGGTATTTCAAGATATTTACATTATTTGTAGCTATTGTAAAGGGTATTGTTTCCCTAATATCTTTCTCAGCCCATTTAGAATTTGCATAAAGGATGGCTACAGATTTCTTTGAGTAAATCTTGTATCCAGACAGTTTGCTGAAGGTGTTTATCAGCTGTAGGAGTTCTCTGCTTATAATTTTTCCAATTACTTATTTATACTGACATATGATCCACAAATACTAATATTCTGTCTTCTTCCTTGACAAATTGCATCTCCTTAATCTCATTTAGTTGTCTTACTGCTGTACCTAGAACTTCAAGTACTATATTGAACAGATAGGGAGAGAGTTGGTAGCCTTGTCTTGTCCCTGATTTTAGTGTAAATGCTTTAAGTTTCTTTCCATTTAGTTTGATATTGCCTATTTGCTTGCTGTATATTGCCTTGATCATGTTTAGGTATGTGCATGATATCCCTGACTTCTCTAATAACTTTAACATGAAGGGGTGTTGGACTTTATCAAAGAAATTTTTAGAGTCTAATAAGATAATCATGTGATTTTTTTCTTTAATTTTGTTTCTATGGTGGATTATGTTGATAGATTTTTATATATTGACACATCCCTCCATCCCTGTATCTCTGGAATAAAGTATATTTGATCTTCATGTATGATAGCATTGATGTGTTCCTGGATTCATTTGTAATTTTTGAAAATACATTTACATTGACATTAATGGAGAATAACTCACCTTTAAAATAAATAAATAAAATATTAAATAACCAGGACTTACCAAGAAATTTATAAAATCTCAACAAAGACTAATTTTCAACTGTTAAAATATTCTAAAGTGTTCTGAAATTTTAATAAAATTTGAATAAGCTAGTTACTTTATAAAAGTGATGCCACATTTATGTGTTGACTTACACAGGACTGTTAAGAGTAACTAGCTTATTTTTCTCAGTGTTCTACTGAATTCAAAAGTTCTTCTGGAAAAAGAGCAAAGTATGTATTTTCTTTCTTAAACAATAGAGAAAACAGAAAAATTAGCAGTTCAGTGTAATAAACAATATTAAAAGTTGTTGAAAATTGAAACATTAGGAAATCTGCATAATAAGTGCCCATCTTTACACCAAAATACACTATTTACCTCATTCCTCAACTCCAATGACACTGACCCTCCATAGTAATATGTTTCTACTTGCCTTGATGATGGTAACTTGCAAGTACCACAGTCTCTCTTAAGGCTCTTTGGTAGGGATTTTAACCTTGCTTTCACCTCACTGGATTCAGTCCCTAAATGTTCAGAAACAAAAGGATAATGGACAGGAAAGATTCAAGATCAGAGTTCAAATTTAAATGGACAAAGTGGATCTACAAAGTAAAATATTTTTACTTAAAAAGTGTTTTTATTTACATAGAATGCAGTTTTAAAGTCAAAATTGAAAATTTTGCCTGAAATGATACCTGAGTTTTGGTAATGCTATGGTCTTAGGAACACATTGCTATTGAGATAATATTTAAATATGCTTTATATGAGAATTTTTTTCCCTTGGAAATTTACTTCTTGAGGCTTCTTAGAACAATTCCTACAATTTCTCTTTTATGCTCTTTCATTCTCTCTTTGAAGTTGACTTTATCCTTTTCAGATTTTTTTCTCTTCAAATTTTACTTGGATTTAATTTACTTTTAACAGTGATCTAGCACATAAAGCTAGTCTGACTGATTTTATTGAAGTATAAATCAGTGGATAGAGCCATTACATGGCAAAGGGTGAACCAAGCTAGAGGAATTGAAACTCTCTAAGCTTATCTATTATACTGAGTAGAAAGTGAAGACTGCTGATTTTATACGTCTACCAATTTGAGAGAAACATAAGAAAATCAATCTTGAGGGAAACAAGTAAATAACTCTACTTTCTTAGAAACATTTAAAGAGATATTGAAGAGCACTTCACAAAACATTGGGGTTTTTTAAATTCAAAATACACTTAATTGTGGATGTTAGTGTTGTAATCTCTCAGCAACATACAATTCCTAAAGTTTGTGTTTGTAACATCCATTGTCAAAACAAAATGACTTGTTTACCAATTATTTGCATGAATACATCCAGAATATATTGTGTAGGGATAAAATGAAAGTTATCAAAGTATTTTCAGGAAATGTAGATAACACTCAAATAGTGAACAACAACAACAACAACAAGAAGAAGCTTTGAAAGTACTAAAGAAATATATTAAATTGTTTTAAACTTTGGTAATTGGTCCTTCCTATCATTCCTCTCATGTTTTTGCAATTAATTTTGACATGAGACTAATTTTGATGATTTCTCATTTTAGCCTAAGAAGTTTTACATTTGTCTTCTAAAACACAGAAATGTTTAGTGATTACAAATATAATTAAATATAATTAAGCTATTACTATCAAAACATCTACAAGAGATGGGTTATATTGAATAAGATGTAAACTATCTTATCTCTGTGAGAACCATTTTTATGTGACTTTTATGAGTCATATGGAACAATAATAGGAAGAATTAAAATCTTTGAAAAAAAATCTTTGAATCTTTGAAGTTATTGTCTTCGGTGTCAAGGAAGTTAATTTCTTCCTTCTGCTTCATTTGACTCTCTCTCTTAAAACGAAAATATTGTAATTGCCGGCCCATCTTTTTCATGTTCTTCTTCTCTTTAGTTCTTCATAACCTTTAGGTCCTTAAGACATATTTCAAACTTTAACTTCAAAAACATTTTCCATGAGATAAAAGAATCAACTTAGTAACGATGCTTGCTTCCGAGAAGACCCAGAGGAAGACTAAGATTATTTCACAAAGGTTGATTTTTTTTTTTAAGGAGATATGCTGTAAGAAAAGGACATACAGTGTTCTCAAAGCCTGGTGAGTTAAGCAAGATATGAAGCCCAGGGAAGTCATAGAAACCAACATCAAGGCAGGAAAACTTAAAAGAAAGCCCAAATTAGCTCTGGCATATAAAGTTTTTAAGTATTCCATTTAGAAATCAACTTTGGATTTTTAATTAATGTTGGCACTGTTAAAGACTATGGAGACTTTTACAGTTCAATTGTGTTTGTTTTGCATTATGATGTCACCATGAGGCTACTGGAATAAGGAATTGGAACATGGGGGTTTAAATGAGAAACATCCCCCATCAGCTTCATGCCCTGCTCAGCCATCTGCTGCCAGGCCTTTCTCAGGAGGCAGACATTAGTTCTGGAACCATTAACTCAACTAAATTCTACATTCTAAAAGAAAAACAGAAGAAATAAAAGAATAAAAAGAGAAAAAAAGCAAGGGAGAAAGGGAGGAAGGAAGAAAGGAAGGAAAAAAGGAAGTGAAAGCAAGCAAGATATCCATAAATAGAAAGTAGTGGTCCTTTTTCTGCCTTGGAATCTGATTCAATGTGACAAATGCTTTTAGATGGCTCCTGAATAAGAGATAAAGAAAATCATAAGTAATAATTTTGAAGCTAAAAATAAGTCTCTTTTAGATTTAAGACTTTAAAATTGAGAAAAATAGCAATATCATTTATAAAATAAAATGCTAGCCTTTGAAAATACTTGATGTGCCCTAATATACTAATTTCAAATCACAAGGTTTTAACTAATTTTGAATGAAGAAATTTGTAAAAGGCATGATAAAGAGAGAAGTCTTGTGATATTTATTAATAAAGTTGTATACAATCTCAGTTTTAATCATATTGAGACAATACAAATCATAAATAATATAGGTTTGCTTTGATTACTTTTAGCGCAAAATTATTAATTCAAAACTTGAAGAAGGAAAACAGAAATTTTAGTTTTCTCAGTTCAAAAATTTTTATTTATCTTGCATATTTATATATGAAGGCCTTAAGATTTTTACTAAGCAACTTTGTAGAAGAAATGAGAAGTCAAAATTGAGACAAAAATTTCAAGAAATCTAGTAATACTTATTCAGTTAAACAACATTCCTGATTCTGAGTTAAATGTTAAAACTTTGTTATAATTATATAAATAACATATTTATCATAATTATTTTATTATATTTAGTTATTGAATTGTATAAATATATAATCATAATCATGCACTTATTATATTTCTGACTTTTAATTAAATGTCAAAAATAATTATTTATTATTAAAATCCATTAGTGAAGCTTCCTTGATAAAGTGTGAGAACTACACTTATCTGTCAGTATAAAAATAAATAATTAGAGCTTACTTAGGGAATTATACTGATTTCATAATGTGACAATTGTAGGATCTCCTCCAAGATCCATAACTCCATTAGTAACGGGGAATTGGCTCAGTTTCTAGTATCGTGAATGATTTCATTCTTGTTGAGTGGGTCTTAATTCCAGTGAGGGTAGTGGTGCTCAACCTTCTCAATGCTCTGACCCCTTAATACAGTTCTTCATGTTGTAACCCCAGACGTAAAATCATTTTTGTTGCTATTTCATTTTTGTAATGTTGCTACTATTATAAATTATAATGTAGGTAACTGTGTTTCAAACGGTCTTAGGTGACACCTATGAAAGGGTCATTTTCCCAGAAAAGGGTAATGATCCACAGGATGACACTCACTGAAGGAGTTGTTAGTTATCACAAAGACATGTGCAATGCTCTTTTAACTTTAAGGATATGAAGGTAGGCTGGCCATTATTGTGATTTATATGAGTCATAGCAAGGTAGAACTGTAGATCGATTCCCTTCTTAGGGAACTTGTGTGACACTATCTTTTACCATGAAATCTAGTTCTTATGAAGGAGGTTTTTAGGTCATATCTAACTGCAGTCCTTTGGATTCTGGGTCTGGACCTCATGGTGTCTTCAGCAATATAAGCTTAACCTTTTAACTTTGGAAAAAAAAATAGCAATTGGTTATAGTATGTTGGGAATTTCTTAAACAGTCCTGAAAAATTCCTCTAAAGAGTGTTTCAATTGCTGATGTTGGCATTTTAGGAGGCGTTTATGGCTCTTTGAGTGATCATCTTCAGCCTACATGGTATAGTATCATTTAAACTATATGTATATAGATAGAGTTACAAAAGTTATATGTATTCTAGTTGGTGATTGTGTAATTTCTTAAGCCTTTTTCAGACATAATTATTAGAGACCATTTTGAAAATCCACAACTGATTAAAATGTAGAATTATGAGGCTAATTTCTACTTGATACATCAACAACACAACTCCTGTGCCTAAATGACAGTGGTCCTTGTGGAAGAAGGGGTAGAGAAATGTAAGAGCCAGAAAAATAGAAAGATTTTTTTTTTTTTTTTTTGGTTTTTCGAGACAGGGTTTCTCTGTGTAGTCCTGGCTGTCCTGGAACTCGCTCTGTAGACCAGGCTGGCCTCGAACTCAGAAATTCGCTTGCCTCTGCCTCCCAAGTGCTGGGATTAAAGGCATGCACCACCACCGCCAGGCGAAAGATTTCTTTGAGTATGTGTTTCTTAGACATGATGTAAAAGTTGTACCCATGCGCGTCATCATCATGGCTCCCCAAACACAACACAAACAAGAAAGACACTAATAGATGTGCTAATGCGAAAAGAGGAAGGTTTAAGAAGCCTCCATCACAGGCACAGAACTACAGGCAAGTAAGAAATAAGGAGAGAAAGAAAAAGTGTCTTCTTCAGAAAAGAACACAGTATTGGTTACCCAATGCCAAATGGTCAATCCTGAAAACTTATACATATAAGTAATATTATATGGACTGAGGAGGTTCTATTTATATATCTCAGAATACACACATTTTTTTAAAAGACTGAATTTGAAAGCAGAACACAAAGGAGGACTGGAGGGAAGAAAGAGAAGGAGAAATGGTATAATTATATTAACCTAAAAACTGAATTATAATAATATCTATTGGAAATATATGATTTATTATGCTATTTAATAGTAATATGAATGTTCTCAAATAGAATAGTATTTAGTTTATTTCTTAGAAATATTTGTGCAAAACAACTCAAATTTGTTTATTTTAATAATTATTTTTAAATTGTCTTATAATACTTGAATAGACAAAATGTATTAAATTCCAATTTCAATAGAATATCCATAACCTGGTGTTGATAGTTGTCTCTGATTTTCCTAGTGAAGTTATCTGTGGTAGAGAATAAATCTAGCTACCTTTGCTAGAAAAACAACCACATAAAACCAATTCACATATATATGTAAATAAAATACATATTTTAAGGACAACAATGACTAAACCAATTCACCAACACACTTCATGCATTCAAGAGCTACAAAACAACCAGATGTTGCTTTAACAGTACCATCTCCCTATACCTGAAACAAACTAAGAGGATATTAAGAACTAGAATATGACAAGATGGTTTTGAATATCAAATTTATGAAAAAATTTGTGGTTTAGGTAACATGCATTCAGTGATTTCCATCTGTTGCAAAATGAAGCTACGAAATGCTGATAAGTGACCAAGGGGTACCTACCACAATTGGGACCTCTCCATTGCAACCCCTAAAACCAAATTTTAGGAATTAAAAGAATCAAGATCACAGCTGTCAGCTAATGTCTTTTAGACATGATAGGGAAGCTTGCACCCATGAAATCTAATTCATGGGGTTGAATAAACAAGATCTGAAAAGCAAAATCACCAGTGTACATGACAACACAGATGAGAAAAATGTCACATGGGTCCATGTTTAGATGTAGAGCCACAGGCCACCAGAGCTGCTAATAGAGTGACAATCAGTTTTCTTTCAGGTCAAGCTCTCTTATAGGTAATCTAAGTACAAGTAGTCAGTCCTAAATAATTATACATGTATGCGCATGCATGTTCTTGTGAGTGTGTGTGTCTGTGCATATTTGCACTCGTGTGTATGTATATATCTATATATGTATATATGCAACATTGCACAATGGACCCACTAGATCTTGTGTGTGCTTGTGTTTGGCAGCATGGGAGATGTTGAAGGGGAGAAGAAGGGGAAGAAGTGGTGTAAAATAATACTTGTGTTTGACAGCGATGTTTTTTAAATCACAGCCATAGCACTCTTGTGCATTTACCCAAAAGATGTTCCATTATACCACAAGGACAGGTGCTCCATTATGTTCCTAGAAACCTTATTTGTAATAGGCAGAAGCTGGAAACAAACTAGATGTGCCTCAACCAAAGATAGATATGGAAAATGTGGTTCATTTAAACAATGGTATACTATTCAACTATTAAAAACGAGGACATCATGAAGTTTGCAGGCAAATGGATGGAATGAGAAAATATCATTCTGAGTGAGGTAATGCAGACCCAAAAGAACATGCATGGTATGTACTCATTAATAAATGGTTATAGCCAAAAATACAGAATATCTAGGATACATCCCACAGACCATAAGAAGTGTAACAAGCAGAAAGGCCCACATGAGAATACTTCAATTTCAATTAGAAGGAGGATGAAAATAATCACAGGAGGAGTGGGGGGAGAGACCTAGGTGGCGAGGGGAGAAGGAGGGGAAAGGGGGAACAGGGTCAGGTACGGGGACATGGGAGACAGGAGAGAAGCCCAGAGGACCAGGTGAATGAATAAGCAGCTTGAAGGTAAGTAGGGGGCCTTATAGAAAGTACCAGAGACCCCAAAGGTGAGAGATGCTCAGGAATCAATGAGGGTCACATTATCCAAACTGCCCAACAGTAGGGAGAAGGAACTCAAAGACTCAACCTCCAGTAGATAGAAGAAGCCTCAAGTGGAGGGACTGGGTTACTAACTCACAATCAAAATATCTGACCCAGAATTATTCCTGTCTAAAATAACTGCAGGGACAAAAGTAGAGAAGAGACTAAAGGAATGGGAGTTCAATGACTGTCCAGACTTAAGATCTATCTCAAGGGGTGGTGGGTCCAGCAAAGCTTGACACTATTACTGATGTGCTTACAGATATAAACTTAGTATGGCTGTTCTCTGAGCGGGTCTACCAGCAGCTGACTGAAAGAGACATAGATATTTATACCCAACCATTAGTCTGAAGTTGTGAATCCCTATGGGTGAATTAGGGGAAGAATGGAAGAAGCTAAGGGGAAGGCCCAGATTCCAGGTAGCTCCCAGAGATTAAGCCACCAACCAGGAGCATACATGAGCTGGTCCAAGACACCTGTCACATATATAGCACAGGTCTGCCTGGTCTGGTCTTCGTGGCAGACAATGCTCTTAATCCTGGAAAGACTTGAGGCCATACGAATGGGAGAAGTCTCGGGGTTGGGGAAAGCACTCTGTTGGAGGTAAGATGAAGGAGGAATGGAATGAGGAACTATGGGAAGGGGAACTGGGAGGGGGAACAAAGACTGGAATATAAATTGTATATATATTTATATATTATTAATTATATTTTACATATTAATTATATATTTTATATTTATATTATATTATGTTTTTCAACTGATCAGTTGCAATAACTTGAGATATACAATATTTGTAGTACTATATGTGCATTTTTATAAAAAGATATTTTATTTGTATGGATATTTTACTTACAGGAAAATACATGTGTCACATGCATGTGTGACACCCTTGGTAGTTAGGAGACAGCATCCTGTTTCATGTAACTGAAGTGATGGATGACTGTGAATCACCATGTCCTATGTAAGAGCAATATGTGCTCTTAAGCACTGAGCCATCTGTCTAACTCACTGTATTATAGTAGAGTTTAAGACAATATTGGCCAAAAATTCAACTCCATGTGATTTTCAACCAAGTACTTCCTGATGTCCACCATCACTTTACAGTCCTTTTGTCATTCTTGTTCAAACAGTTTCAAATCTAAGATAAGTTAAAATGACATTGGACATCCATCACATTTAGTTCTCTGTAGCAGATTACTGTGCTTGAAATTGTAATTGGATAATAGTTTTGGAACAAAAACAAACAAACAAACAAAAACATAAAACCCAAAGACATGTTTTTCTGTTTTCATGAAATATTCCTCGTTTCGTGATTGCATTGTTGTCTGTGTGATTTCTTGTTGGAAATTTATACCATTATCTCAAAGTTGTCCTAGGATTTTAAACATAATTTTTTTTTACCCATTTGAAATGATGTTTTTCTGATCTCCTTTTCACAATCTTTAAGGCAATTTTTAATTTCATGTAGCCAAATACAATGGCTAGAACAGACCAAAGCTTCAGTAGTTTACACCGTTTTAGATCACATAGAAGCATTTTAACTTATTGTTCCTCAACTCCAGAACTATAGTGATTTTAAGTATGTTTTTCTCCCACACAATTTTTTATTGATATTTTAAAATGTTTTACAAGTCCAATGTGTTTTTACTAGTAAAGTATGAAAGTTACAAATGAGTTGAGATTTATTATATATAAATAATACTAATCTGGCAAATCACCTTTTTAAAATCTTTATGAGCTTCTCAGAAGCATTGGGAATTCCCCATGTTCATTTATTCTGAAGACAGTGCTTGCTGATCATTAATGTAACCATAATGGTGTTGTGGCTATTTTTTTCCTATCAGAGCATTGTTACTGACTTTCTAATTAATTCAGTATAAAAATAAAATTGAATCATAGTCTCATGGAGCTTCCTGTACTCATTAACTTTTTAACAGGTTAGACTTAAACACCAACCACTCCATCTCCCCAACCCCTACGTTGTAGGGTTCTAGGAATGTTTCTCCACACTCATAAAAATTATTACTTTTGCAAGTATACATTTCTCAACCCCCCAAATATTTTTTATGCCTTTGTGTGCTCAATCATGGAACATATAGCCAGGTGAACAGTTTCATTTGGACAATTACAGCTCTTCAAACACTAAGCAGGAGAACTGACAAAAGAGTGAGGTCAGCTTGGGTTTCACACATTTTATGTCATTGTCACTGTCTCTCTCTTTTCATATGTGTATATGTATTTATTCTAATATGCATTCTTGCAATTATTGTAAGCATGCTTTGTTAGCTAGAAGATGGTAGCATAGATTTTGTGAGGGCATTTACTTTGTGTCCATATTTTACTTCTAACCTCATTAATGTTGTTTCTTTCTTAATGTGGAAGGAATCTGTATTAAATGCATCCCTTTGCCTTTTGAGTGGGACACAGTGATGATCTTATATACTGTAGTATTCCTCAAGTAAATTAAATTTCTAGATGTATTTAATGTAAAAGCAATGACATTGGTGATACCCTGACTACTTATAAATGCTTCTGTATCATTTTAACCTGTGTCATGAACTAAAATAATCAGTGATGATTTAATATTACACTTACTAAGAGTGACAACTAGGTGGTACAGGAGTTATTTCCTATAGTACTCTGGTGAGATCCATTAATTACTAAGGGTTTTAAGCTTAGACAAATAGTTACACATTAATTTTATTTGTTTATAGAAACATAATTTATAGAAAAGTATGATATTTAATTTGATGCAACTAATGACTAAAATTAATCTGGAAAAAATGATGTTGAGTTCATATTTTAAATGGCTGTGAGAAAAATTGAAGGTAACAGCAAATGACTGAAACTTAAAAAAAATTACTGAACTAATTATTGTTTTCAGTGAGACCATCCTGAAAGATAATAGCAACTTTCTGACACATTTAATATTGGCTTCAGTAGATGTCTAGCAAGATTTTAGATATTTTCCTTTTAGTTGAAATACACAAAACATAGTAAGTTATAATTTAGAAAAAAGTGCAATTGCAGGCAGATTCCATGCATAAATACTGACATGTACAGCTATGTATAAATTTTTATCTATGTATACACTAAATCTTATTATTAATGTGACAATTTTATACTGCTTATACCTATTTCACCATTTTAGTGAAATCTTACATTCTTCTTATTGACAACCAAAACCCTGATTCCATTAATAATCTCACATTACCTATAAACAATGTATCTTATTTCTTTCAGATCACTAGTACTGTTAACAAAATATAATGAACATAAGTATCCCACACTTATAATCTTAAGACTAATTTTTTTAATTTTAATTTTCATAGAATACTCAACTAGAAAGGAACTCTAGTTTATCACAAAGGAGATTTTAATATACAGATACAGGGCAGATAAAACTGTGAATAACAAAAACTCTAGTACCTTCTTTGTAAGCTCACTGGACACAAGGAAAGTCTGAGCAAGCAAGGACTGTGTCTTAATAGGAAAAGGAACTGCAGAATGTCCTGCTTTCATAGGCTTGGGATTTAGAATACAGGTATGTACGTAGAATCCTAGGTATCTACTAAGTAAGACTGGGAAGAGTTAGCAGAACTTAGGCAAGGTCTGCACTTAAGACTTTATCACATCTATTTATGACTTAATATTATTCCATAAAATGCAAGTCCTTTATGAAAAACAAATTATCCTACAGATGTATGAGACAAGATTAATGACAAGTGCTCTTAACGATAAACTACGGAGTAATGTAAGATTGAATATTTCCAGTTAATGAATTCTACATGAATAATGTTATAATACTTAGTTTTGATATTTTAATCTCAATTTCTTCATGTTATTTAACTTGTTTACACACACACACACACACTCTAGATATGTAGATCAAACTTGCATCAAATTCATAGTCCTCTAACTCAGCCTTCTGTGGGATGTTCTGAGTCTGTACTTCTATGTACTAATTTGAATTGCAATTATAATCAATAGCAAAAAGCATTTATATGAAATACTAAAAGTTAAAAATGACAGAATAGCATTTGAAAGTAAAACAATTGTTATAGAACTTTACAGGTGTCTAGTAACTTCTTTAATGATCAAATAAATTCATTGAAATAACATTTTAGTGATTTGCAAAGCCATTTAAAAGACTTTTTAAAAATAGAATCTACCACTGACACATGCAGATGTTTATTATCTTCCCATGGAGAATATTCTTCAATGGGCTTTGCCTGGGTACAGAAGAGTGAGTGATACAGGCTATCATATGCTGTGTTGGGATAAAAAGTAACTTTTAAACTTGGAACACTTTGTGTCTAAGAATGCTGGTGAATACACTACATGTTCCTTCCTGTGCTGTGCTATAACTTTCTAATGTGACTGAAAGAATAGTAATTAAGGTTGTCTGTGTATTCACAGATCAAAGACAACAGGCTTATCCTTCTTTGAAAAGCATATGCTTGAAGTCACTCAGTTTAAGGAAAATAGGAAATGTTAGGGACTATTTTATTAGCATAAATGGAAATTACCTGTGCTTTCTTTTCCATAAAGAAAACATGTTTAGCATCTTTAGTAAGAAAAATATGGTCATGAAGAATAAAGTCCTCAGGAAGAATGACAGAGAGTAGCCATGATTTACACAACCTAAGTATACTCTATTTCACAGGAAGAATGAATGTGTGCAAACATATTATTCTATATACACACTCAGTTAAAATCTTTACTTGTCCATGCTGCCTACCTGAAGATATCCAGCATTAAAATATACAGAATCAGTAGATATGACTAACAAATATAGTGATTAAATGGCAGAAATAGATAGATAAGCAATGGCCAAATATAAGCCTGGGAAAAGTGCCACATTCTAAGTAAAGCAAAAACAGATATGCAGATCTTCAAAGTGGTGCATATTCAATTTAAGGATAAATACATTTAGGCAATTATCGTATTTCTCAATGCCACTGTTTACATGGTTCATGCCAATTATCTAGTAAAAGTTATATTCAGTAAAAGTGGGTAGAGTTAGGATTTCATGTTTGCTTTTTTAACACCTAGAAAGAATAATTTCCCAAAATAGCTAGTTTTCCAAATATTACTGACTTTTTCTACTCCAGCAAAATTTTGATGCCCAGAGGTAAGTCAAGGGTGCAATGGGAAATTTCCATTTGAGAAAAATGCTCCTCATAGCTCAGTCCCATCTCTCATTAAATAAATAAGTTATGAGTATATTTTGGGAGAGTTGCAGGACACTAACTAGGATGAGAATCCATAGATTCAAGTTATGTGATTTGATATGTTTAATAATTTACTGAAAGTAGATGCTCTCCCTGTTTTTATCTTGTCATTTACTGTTGATTTGTTGAAAAATTATGTCTCTACCTTGTTTTTCTTTCAAGAATATAGTTTTACTTCAAATTACTCTTCATAATATTTTCAAAGCTTTATTGTGAAATGTTCATGGAAAACATTTCAGCATTCAAGTAGGTTCTATCACTAAAGAGTTTCTATATTCAGTACATTCCACTATTACCTGCAATGCTTGGTATGATGATGATGGAAATACTTTTTATTACAAATAACATGACAGATAATGACTAACATTGCCTTATTGTTGAATAGCACTTAACACTGAAACATTTCCAAATTTATAGTGAATCATTAAGGGATTTACAAAATGTTCCATGCAGAGAGCTAACGGCAGAGCCTTCACTTGCAATACTTTGGTTCAGTCCCTCAGCCTATATGTATACACGTCTATACAGATGTATTCACCCTGAATAAAAGTGAAATTGAAGCATAAAATAAATGATCATGTTTCTGACAAAGCTCATATGCAAAATGATATTATTACTACTTTGCTAAAAATTACTTAGTGTTGATAAAGGAATACAATTTGTAATCTGCATTCAGTGATTGATAAGTTATATTAGAATATATTCCTTCACAGGTGTAGTTTTCCAGCAGTGGCGAGGGAGGCTTGATCTGGAAGGAGTATGGGGAGGAGAACCATGATCAGAATATACTGAAAGACAGAACTGTTTTCAGTAAACAATAAAAATCTAAAATAAAAATCCATTCTTTACATTCAAATTGATCTTGTTTGTGCACAGCATATTCTGAGAATTATATAAGAAATATGAACAATTTATATTTATAAATGGAAGTGTATGTGTGTGTGTGTGTGTGTGTGTATGTGTATATGTATGTACTTTATATGCCAAGGGTAGGTGTCTTCTCTTAAATTTTGACTTTAAGGCATATATAAATAAAATTCATGAAGGAATTCACATATATGTGAGCTTTGGAAAAGTAAGTGCAGCGTGAGAGCTGCCTACAAACAATCTTCTTCACTTCATCAAGTGCTGATAGAAATCATGATTTCTCAGAATGGAAACTAAATTTTCTGCTTCAGCTCAGCTCAATTTGGGAGTTAAGAATAACTTTGTCCATAATTACTTCTTTCCCCTGGCCTTCTTTTTCAGATGATTGGCTTATGGAAAGTGAAGAACTGTTTGTGGAGGAACCAATGCAAAAGTTGTGAAGTGGTAAGCTCTGCTCTTGTTTTTTATTTTGGAACTTCTAATTCTAGCATATAAGGAGACATTTTAGATAAGTTTTACAGAGGAAATACATTGGTTTACTTTTAGATTATTTGGGGGAAAAGTGCTGTGCAGATCAGAAAAAGGAAAAAGAGTTTTAAGGATTTTAACCATTTAGAGCTTATTCTGATTATATGGACTTCTGGCTATTGATGATACTGATGTGTCATTCATGGATAGAGTTATACTAGTTCTATGAAAATTTAAAGATCGAAGGTGTTCTATGGAATTACAGGAGTTCATTTACTTTAGACATCAATGAGAAATCACTTTTTTTTCAAAGTGTTAATAAGTATGCATTGTTTTAGTAACACTGTGTTCTAAGAGAAAAGATAATGTAGTTTTAAGGTGAATTACTGAAAGCCATTAAATAATGAATATGTGTCACACATATGGCTGGTGTCAGTAGGTACAAAGGTAATCTAACCCTGTATCTCAACTGTTGGAAGAATTTGAGAGCAACTTTCCTAAATGTCTGACCATTCTAAGTGACCTACATGCTTCTCTTCCCCTGTGCTATCCACAGAGAACATGGGAAGAGAATAATCATACCCTGGTGACTAGTGGTTTACCTATTTCTTATTCAGTTTGCAAAGTGGCAAATGAATAGCATCTTCCTGGAAGATGTTGCATTTACCACAACTAACTAAATCATTAGCCATGAGGGCTTGATTACTGGTTACTCATATCCAAATATATGGCTGGTGTGTGTGTGTGTGTGTGTGTGTGTGTGTGTGTGTGTGTATAATATTTTGAGAAATTTATGTGAGAATGTTCATTGCTCTTTAGAAAAATATCAGCAGATATATTTTCAAGTTCAGAAATGTTAACATCAGAAAGTTTGCAATAGTTAATAGTTTAATAGTTCTTCTTGACCTATTAAAACTACACATTATGTAAAAAAAAGAAATATTTCTATTTGGTAAAATCTTCATATTTTGAAAAAAGTACATTTTAAGTCCATGCAATAGAATAATGCAAACTTAAAGAAGCATACATAAAGTGTTGAACATTGTTCATTTAATGAAAGAATAACACTTGTAACTTTTAAAATGTAACAGGAATGGTATTTTTATTTAAGATTAATTCTTGATGTTTTATAGTTTTAATTGACTTGTAGAGAGGTTGAGAAGTTGTCTGAAGATTCATTTCATGTAAAGTGCTGTTTGAAGAATCACTAGCTTCAGTGTAGTTGGTCTTGGTCACTGGTACAGTTTCTAAAGTGGTAAGAGATGTCTACCAATGATTCTCATGTCTACCAATGATTCTCACTGTGGCTGAGTTGGCATAAATCACTGTAGAAAATGAAAGCATCCACTGTAGTCAAGTTCCATACAGAATTCATTTTAACTCAGTTGTACCAGTTACCCTCTTTCCCTTGATTTTATGGTCAATGATTGTAGGAAAGATATTTATTCTTGTTGGATGTTAGAACAAAGCTATAAAACCCGATCTGGTCAGTGTACTCTGAGTCTGGTTATGGCTGCCTGCCTTTCTTTCATGCTTTCCCTGATACAATTTATATGTGCTGAGCAATTTTGCTTAAATTAATCAATCCTGAGAAAGTTCTTGGAAAGGCCTGCTATATTAATATTTCATGTGCTTACTGACCTTTATTTACATTTTTTTCTGATCAAGTATTTCTAAACTCAATCTTTCTTGGATCATTGCTTTCTTTGTTACATTTGTGTTTAAAAGTACACTGAAATTGAATTAAGACTTTTCTACATTGGACTGTGGTTGGCCCAATTCTTTCAGGTCTTAGATCTCAGGTCCAGCATGTAATTACTGCAGAGTTAGACAAGAGTTAAACCATCCCAGGCATTCTTTTTACATTTTTTTTCAAGTAGCAAGAGAAAAAACAGTAAGGAATCACGTTTAACTTCCAAACGCATTGAACCACAATTATGTTCATCATTTGGTGATTCTGTACACTAAGACATTTAACAATTGATTCTAGAAGTTAAAAAAAGCTTCTCTTTATAGCTATAATTATAAGTAGCTTTTTCCTTACATTTCTAATAGTCTAAGATTGGCACATCTTAAGGATGATATTCATCCTCTGATATTGTTTCCCCAACATCTTGTAACTGCTGTGTCTTTAGCTCATCTGATGTACTATGTAGCTTATGACTTCTAATATAGTATATAGTAATATTATTTAATAGTCACATTGTCATTTCTCTTTTATTGTAAACAATCACTCTTTAAAGAAAAACTTTCATACATTATAATGGCCACAAACAAATCCAAATCTGTGTAAAAATATGGTGGCACTGGCAGAAGTTTTGGGAAAAGTGTTTTAGGAATTAGTTTATATTCTTAGGTGATCATATTATTTTCAATTGTGAATATTATTGTCTTAGATAGGACTTCCACTGCTGTAAAGAGACATCATAACCAAGGCAACTCTTATTAAGGACAACATATAATTGGGGCTGGGCTACTGGTTTTGAAGTTCAGTTAATTATCACAATGGCAGGAAACATAGCAATGTTCAGGCAGGCATGGTGCTGGAGGAGCTGAGAGTTCTGTATCTTGTTCCAAAGGCAAACAGGAGAAGACCAACTCTTCCACACTGGGGAGAGCTTCAAAGTCAGTGATGCACTTCTTCCAACAAGGTCACACACAGTGCCACTTCCCATGGGCAAAGCATAATTACATAATATAATAGAAATGTGAGTACGTTGAAAGCTGGTCCTCCATTTTATCCTGTTAAAACCTCAATAGCAATTATTGTTGTTAATAGTTGGGGATTAAATACCTGAGTAAATAATTCTGATACTTATGTAGCCACTTTGTTCATGGATTCATTATTAAAGATCTAACATTTTAAAAAGTTGTAGAATGATATTCAGTACACTATAGTCCATATGTAGCTACACAGTGAACCATGTAATTGTTCAGTTATTGAAAATTACTCTTCAGACAGATCAATTTTGAACATTCATACAAAAATCAAATAAGCTCATTTTTTGTCTATTATAGTGAGTTATTTTCTGTTTCCATTCTTTTAGTCTTTTACTTTTAGAGTGTCTTATAATAATTAAATGCAGCTCATTAATCACTGTGAATGTAGACCTCAGTCAACCTCTTTTGCATTAAATTTATTTAATCAAATATCTTTCTTGAAGCTATATTTATTGAGATTTTTTTATTCCTATCACTCTGAATTAAGTTTCAATGCAACAATTTCATTTCATAATAACAGCATTCTATTGAACAGATATTAGAAAAACCAGGGATGATTTTTTTTTTTCATTTTAACAGGTCACAGAAAATCTTACATACCAATATTTAGAAACTAAAGGACAGATAACCAAGACATAAGAGAAGTACCAGAAGCTCACACAGTTGCTTGTATATAATAACAGCATGTTTTGTACCCTTTCTTGTCATCTATCATATGTTATTAAAAATATAATACAGTTACATATGTCTACTAGATCTACTGGAGTGTGTATTTGCATAGACTTATATACTCTAGGGTAGCAATTCCTTTTATGTGGCAATTCCTTTTATGTGAAGGTCAAATGACACCTTCATCTGAATCACAAAAATAGCATTTATGCTAACATCTTCAGTGTTTAAACTGGAAGTTTCCTCTTATACCTAGCCAGATACCCCATCAACATGTTTATTTGTTCAATAACTTCTAGTAATGCTTACTGCTCTTTAAAAAAAAAAAAAAAAAAAAAAAAAAACTGCTTGAAACCTGGACCTACATCGGAGCATTCAGTTATTTCCAGTTCCTACTGCACACTGGAAGGTCAAGGACAACTCATTCAGCACTACCAGAATTCCAAATGTTGCTAATATTATCTCTGAAATCATAAGATCTTTACCAGGTTTTTTTTTTTTTTTACATGTTTGGTAAATTGAAAAAAAGACATATCAATTGATTTTTTATTCTAAGCAACTTGTAACTGGAAAACAACCTGCTTAGTTCAAGTCCCTGAACTGTCCAGCGGTTATACGTGTCGTTTCTAGAACACATAGTCGTTATGATTGATCTTAGAGTGCTTATGAACTTTTACTCATAATCTGATACAATTTTCTTTGGACAAAACATATTTTTTTTTTTAAAAAAAAAAAGGTGAAATTTTGTGAAAAGGAACACAGCCACATTCCTACGGCTTATGTTTTAACAAATCGGAATATTGTATAACACTGACACAAGAGACTGATGGTGTAATGCTATCTTTCATGTATGAGGAGAAAGTACTTGTTATTATCTTTGATGATTGAAAGGGAAAATAATGTATTTACTAGAGCAAGTTCTACATGCTGAGTTGGCTGATATGCTTCTGCGAAAACATCAAACTATTATCATCACAAACAAAATGGATTATAATCTTATAATCTGTTGTGTCATTCTAGCTGGGTTCTGATGTACCCAACCGCACTAATTGTATATAAATAGGGTATATATACTTATGAATTATATATGTGTGTGTTCATATATATATATATATATATATATATATATATATACATCTAAAAGAACTTATTGGATAGAATGATATTTCCTATGTTTTTAGAGATTTATTGTGAATCTGTTGATTCTTGTTGAGACAATTTTATCGGCTTTTGTCAGTTCTTGGTAATAACAACACATCTTAGAACTCATTTTGACTATATGCCAGTAAATTGATATATTCTTGTTATATAATTTGAGCATAAGAAAATGATCACTAGACCTTGAGAGACTTTTCTTCATGGATTCTAGCAGATACCCCTCAGGATATGTGGTCATTTATTTTCCCAGGTCTTTGAGTGAGCTGTAAGACTATACACAGAGAAATATTGTTAATTATTGGCTGAGAATTCATATTAGCTTATCTCCAGCTGAGTTTTGGCCAAACAGACATGGACATTTTGAGACAGATGGGCCAAATGACTCCTGATGAGGTTTCCAGCATTTAATTGGCATAGTTAATGTCATCACCTATACGGGTTTGCAGCATAACAGAACTATCTGGTAAACCAGAGGTGTGGAGGGGTTTATCATACTAATCATGTTAGTTTTATTTTTCTTCATATTTTAACAGGTACAATAAAATACAAAATACAGTTCCTCAGACCTTCTCATTGTTATAATCTTCAGGAAATAATCATCAAATGATAGTTTTTAAGAATGCATCAGTTGGGGCTAGAGAGATGGCTCAGTGGTTAAGAACACTGATTGCTTTTCCAGAGGTCCTAATTTCAATTTCCAGCAACCACATGGTGGCTCACAACCATGTATAACAGGATCCAATACCTATTCCTGGTCTGTGTGAAGAGACCAACAATATACTCACACATATAAAATAAATGAATCTAAAAAACATTTAGAACAACATAAACAACAAAACAAAAAAGTTTGTCAGCTTTCTATAAGGTCTCATTTTAATATTTTCCTAAACATCTATCATATAAACAAAAACCCACACTCAAAAATATATAGCATATAGAATTTTCAGCAGGCAAATTTACAACCATATTGACAATCTGGATCAAGAAATATTCACCTTATGCTTGCTACCATTGTTAGAATCCCATTGTCTCCTTATTCTTAATAAAGTGAGGGTCTTTTCAGTGTCTCCAATTATTATACTAAATGTATGACAACTTTGTCTATAGTAGAGATATTCGCTAGGCATTTTATTTGTCCATTGAATATTTTCTCTAAGTATACTAGTAGTCAAGTAAGAGAATTTCTACTTCATTAAACGTAAGTCATGAGTGAATTCAGGCTCTAATTAACCAACCTAGCAGTCTGATAATGTCACTTCTACATTCTCAGAACACATTATTGAATGTAATCATCTTAGATAAATAACAGAGTTGAATAAATTCTTCCTGATCCAATACCAGTGTTTAAACATCAGTCATGATCTAACTCTGAGAAATTCAGCCATGTTTGTTCTATTTTCCTGTGTTACAAATTGACAAGATATTACCATGCCTTTAAGTAAAAAGCAGTCTATTCCGTGATTAAACCTTGTTTTTATCAATATAGATTCAACTATCACTACAGATTTGTAAAAACAAAACAAGCAAGCAAGCTAACAAACAAAAACGATTGCAATGGGATAGTCTCAGGAGCACCAGGATCTCACCCATCAGAGTCACCAACTCTAAATGATAGTACTGGCAATTCTTGCGAAAAAATTTTTTGGGGGAAAAAAGGGTAATACGGGTGGTGACATAAATTATTTTGCCAGTGAAACTTCAGGACAACTAGAATGCTTAAAAATACTTTACTCCACTCTGTTTAATGCACCCTGTCAATTCCTCAAATTCCATGTCTTTTCAGAATAAGTATTCTGAGATGTTAAGTTCACTTGAGCCAATGTTTGTGAAATTCTTATTTTGACACATGTTGAGGAATTTTATATATGTGTACCATAGTGTTGATAAAACCCACCACCAACCTCATCCTCCCTTTCACATCCCATGCTACCTATCACTCCAAGGTAAAGTATTCTTGTTTTAACTCGCTTTCCACATTTACCTTGCTATTTTTTTTTTGGTAGACACAATAAGCAAAAATACCTTATAGTTTACAGTTTGTGTTGATGGATAAGAGCTCAAGGCAAGAAATTAGTGTCAGGAAATGAAGCAGAGTCCTTGAAGGCATGCTACTTATCGTCTTGTTATCTTTCTTATACAGCCCCAGCCCCAGTGTCTACAGATAGCCTCACCCATAGCAGGCTGGACAAATATCAATTAATAATTAAAAGTAAAATGACTCACATGGCAACAGGCAAAATTGATTGAGACAATTTTCAGTTGAGAGTCTCTATTTCACAGATGCTTCTAGATTTCTGCCAAATTGATAACAAAAGTTTGATACCCAAGAGTGCATTACTGCTACCTGTATGTGTGGGGGTGTAAGGCAATCCACTTGAGCAGTATCTCAGAAAAAAATAGTCCTTTAAGTTCACAGTACATTTTTTTTCCCAAAAATTAAGATTGAAAATTTATAATATTAAACTTTTTGCACATTTTTTGAAAGTTATAAGGAGAGCATTGGAATATTTAGGCTTAGCTCTTAGTGAATGCAATTGTAGATTTCAATGAGTCACTTAAAAATTTTACTCAGTACTACCACTAAACGAGTTTTTATTGTTGATTGCTATAGATCACCATGATCTACTTCCTCCTTATTTAGAGGTCGTGGGTACCTGAGACACATATATGGTTGATTTATTACCAGAATATCAGTATAACAGAAGGTTTACTGAGGGATCCTCTTGTGACAGTTACTGATTCTTGAGAATTTGGACATAATAAAACCAACATTTTATGAAGTAAATAAAAGAAGTTAATGAAGAGGATTTTCTTGAGAGGTGTGTTAAAAGTCAGCCAAAATAAGACAAAAACACATGACTTAGCACCAGAAGAATCACTGAATAACAATCTGTGATGAATAATTGAATGTGTGAGATCCTTAGCAGAGTTGCAGCTATAACACTCAACTACTCATTGAACAAGCTGGCTATTCTAGCCTTGAAGGTTTATATTTTAGTCTACTGTATTCATTGCTGCAAAAGACTGTGATCCCTTTTCTCCCTCAGAAGTTTCATATCACCTCTGGAACTATGAAAGCTATTCAGCAGGGAGGAAGTTTCCAGCACAGTTGATACATGTATTTCTCCATATTTTGTAATTAATGAAGGTGGCATTTGCAAAAAAAGGAAAAAATGGGGGGATCTTCTTATTTTGTTCTTGGTTTAAGAGTATACATTTTTGTGTCTTTAAAGACATGTTTGTGTCTTTAGACTTTCTGACCTATATACTAACAAGGTATTATTCACTTGCCATTGGGGTTCCCTGTTGCAAACACTAAGAATCACAATACTAATGTAACAGGAAAGATAAGCACAGGTATATAGCAGTAACATTTTGGTTTTGAGAGTAACCAATCACTCTCTTTGGATTGATGCCCATTCTTCATAAGGGAATTAAGTAGCATTATAAACCCAATAAAAATCTCATGACTGGAGAAGTCGTGGGTCCTCTACAGAAAATTACTATGGTCCTTTATCTAATTTACAAAAGTGTCATACAGTTTTACATATATCTTTATTTATATCCTTAGGTAAATTCTATCTCAACCTTAACCAGATTAAGAGAAGCTCTCTTAGTAGTGAACAGCCGCAAATGCAAAGACGGATGGCTTCTCAAGTCATTGAGAACAAAGAATGAGATAGAGTGTTCCATCTTAAATAAAATATTTATCTGTGCTCAGTTTCAGGCTCAGGGATCATCATGGAGATCGGTGTGGAAAGAAAAGTATGAGGTAGGAGATAGGAAGAAGGAGTTGACATTGCCCTCTTCTGGACACAACATGATCGTTGAAATAATGAACTCACAACTGTAATAGTTACCTCTGCTGGTCATGCATAGGACTTGGGAGGTATAAACACAGGGATTCATAATGCCTTCTGCTTAACTATTGGCTACTGATAGATTCTGTGAGATGAAGAGTTGTAGGCTTTGATTTTTCAATACCTATGTCAATAAAGGCTTTCAGACACTTCAAGCTTCCTCCTAGACCACCGTCCAAAAATAGGAAAGAAGAGATGGTAAATAAGACAAGGGGATGTGGACCTCTTTAGAAGTATTTCTTTGGAGAGATTATAATCTCTGTTGTCAGGATACTGAACAGGAATCAGCAACAGTGGCACAATCCAACAGAAACAGCCTCTGTCAGATTGGCACAAGCCAGGGGGAGAAAACAGAACCAATTGAAAACCCAGGAGAAATTTGTGCCTCTCTCAATAAAGTGAAGATCTCCACTGTCCATGGAGTTCTACTTACACTCTCTCCAAACATCACATGTCATCTCATGGGTCTTGCCTAAGCAAAAACTACAAAAGTCTGCTTCAGCAAAATACCATCTGAGTCTACATCACATGACACAACCAGAAACATTCAGTTCAAGGAGTAGTTTTCTTTGATTGGATATTCATTAAAGAGTTCTCCAGGCTCTAGTACATTGTTGTAAAGCTGGGGTCATATAGAGAGTTCTGGCTTAACCCAGAGGGTTATAAAATGAAATTAAAAAAAAAATGGAATTGGGTATGTGTTTTTTTTTTCTTTTTTTGTAGGAAGATATGTTTTCAAAGGTGAGAGGAAAATAAAATAGGGCCAGTGGTTAATCAATGATCTCAAAGTCATTCTAGTTTCTACACTGTAAGCTGAGAGGTAAAGCCTTGTGAAATGAGCCAATGACAGGAAGTTACTTGTATTCCAGGCAAGACTAAAACCAAGAGATGAAAAATGCACTTAAAGTTTTATTAGATGGAGTAGCATGAGAGATCTGAGGCGACATTATCCAAAATCATTAAGATTCACTGGAATTTCTGGTGTTCTAGGCAGTGTCACGGGTGGGCTCCCTCTCATGGCTTAGGTATCAGGCTGGACCAATCATTGGTTAACCACTACCACAAGTCTGTGCCACCTGTATCCCAGCAAATTTTGTCAACAAGAAAGACTGGCTGAAAGTTGTTTGGCTGGGTTGATGTGTCAATCCTTCTACTGAAAGTACTGCCCAGTTATAGGAAATGACCAGTTTGGGCCTTGTCCAGCCTTAATAAGAGAGTTGTTAACTAGTCTTACTGAAATTTGATGTGCCATATTTGGTTGATATTTGTACTGGGTGGATTTGTGTGTCAACTTGACACAAGCTGTAATTATCACAGAGAAAGGAGCCCCCTCCCCCCCCTGAGGAAATGCTTCCATTATATCCAGCTGTAAAGAATTTTCTCAATTAGTGATCAAGGATGGGAGGGCCCATAGTGGGTGGTGCCATCCCTGGGCTGGTAGTCTTGGTTTCTATAAGAAAGCAAGCCAGTAAGTTAACATCCCTCAATGGCCTCTACATCAATTCCTGCTTCTTCACCTTCTTGAGTTCCAGTCCTGACTTCCTTTGGTGATAAATAGCAGCATGAAAGTGTAAGCTGAAGAAACCCTTTCCGCCACACCTTGCTTTTTGGTCACAATGTTTGTGCAGGGATAGAAACCCTGACTAGGACAATATCCATCAGAGGCCTGCCCTTTTCTGAATGGAAATGGAGGAAGAGTGAATCAGGGCTTGGTCAGAGGGGAGATGTGAGGGAGGGAGTGGGCAGAGAGGAAGGAGGGAAAACAGATGTGTTTGGATGGAATAATACTAATACTAATACTACTAAATCATAAAGGAAAGAATTCAATAGAAGGCATTTTTTTCCTTAGGTATTTTTTTTTAAATTAAAGATATTTATCCTAAAAATGTCTATCGTTAGGAAATGAAATCAATAGGGTATACAAGAAACAGTATGTTTCAGCCTCATTAAATTGAATGTGCTAGCAGTTTCAAGTGTGCAGTCTTGAAGTGGACCTGCTGTGAAGTCCAGTGTTGTAGGATATTTAATCACACTGTGAACCCTGAGATTGTATACTGGAAAAAAAGCCTGTCTCTATTGGTAGCATGCTTCAGCAATAGTACACACCTATAACCCTAAAGCTTTCTATTTATTTTTAACAAGATTGAATAAAGTCAACCATAGGTCAAGAGGTGGTACAAGACACCAGTTGACAGAACGTGGACATAGGAAAAAAATCAGAAAATGAGAAAAAGTCGGGAGAATGGACAGAGAGCTGCACAGGAAGTAGGAAGGTAGAAAGGAGGGACAGTCTGTTGGAACAGTTTTTAAGACAGTATAGAGAGGGAAAAGGAGCTCTATTCTTCTGGGACTTTGGTTGAGGAGGAGAGTCATCTAGGTGCCTTCTCTGCCTCTCTGAGCTAGCAGACTTTCACTATTTGTGATTTTCTTATGAAAAAAAAAAAACTAATCTACAATAAGATTGATCACATTTTTCTAAAGTGTTCATATATTATAGTCTTAAATTTTTATTTCCTAAAAACATTGTTTTGCACAAATGCAGAACAGCTTAACAAAATACATCCTTTAATAAACCGAGGGAGCTTGTTTGTGTCATTTGGTGACATGTCAAAACTCTGTAGTTAGTGAATCAACGCATCCTGCAAATGTTCTTTCCATTAAGTCCCTGGTTTGTTTATCACAAAGCCACACTATAATAATGACAACAGGTTGTAAAGCACCTATCCATGGTTACAAGGATGTCGCCTTACACTTGTGTTTGTAAACTGCAAGTCAAACTGAGAAGTCACATAAAGCTTGCTTGCAAATATTTGCAATCTGTTACGTAGATAATTGCTACACCCACATTTGGGTATATTTTTAGATTTCTACACAAAATGCACATGCTCACTTAGCATATTGTAATACAAAAGATTTATTTAGAGCAAAAATCAAGTATAATAAAATATGCATTCATAGTCACACATTAGCCCACACTCTGGCTTCCATAATTTCCCAAATCATTTTGTTCCTCTGGCATTATTATCTTTGGTAGTTATATTAGATATTTTTCTCATGGTTGCAAAAAAATATCCAACCAAAGCAACTGAAGAAGGGTAACAACCTATTTTGACTCTTAATGTGAATGTATACTCTATCACATAGGCTAAATAATGCTGTCAGAAGTCTGATGGAGCTGGCACATTGCATCTGCAATCAGGAAACTGAAAGACAGATGCTGTTGCTCATTTTATAAGTTCAGGACCCAAACTTAAGGAATAGTGTTATTCACCTTTTTTTTTTTTGTATAATGTCATCCTAATTATGTCAGTCTAGAATCTCATTCACAGACATTCCTGAGGATTGTTTACAGGGTGATCTAATTACTATGAAGGTTAGCCATGAAAGGAGACCTCTCTACTTCAACCAGCAATATAGTTCTATCTCTCATGCAAGCTATTCTTTCTGTACAATGTGGAGAATTGTGTGACATGTGACTTTTTTTTCCTCACTTCAAGCAAGGTAGCAGTGTTCTGTGCCTCTCTCTGGTATTTCAGGCTAACACTTGGAAGTGCTAGAATGAATATTTAAGAGGATAAACAGATATAGAAGAATCTACTTAGTATGCTACTGATTTAAACACTTTATGAGAGAGAAAGAAAATGCATAATTGCACATTAGAATTATGCATAGGATAGAAAATAAACATTGGAAACACACAAAGGAACTTTCTTAAAGCATACTTAAAATGCATCCTAAAATGATAAATAACTACTGTGCTAACACAGAATAAATAGCTAAATTATAAAAAATTTATTACAGTTAAGATGTTTCTTCATAGATTTTCATTGCTTTATTTTATTTAATTAATTAAAATTTGTCATTCTGAATATCAAAGCTAGGACTTTGATATAGAAGGCATACACTCTGTCAGATAAATGTCAGTACTCTGGATTTTTGTGGATTTTTTTTGTTTGTTTGTTTTTTGCTTCTCATTGACAGGATTTTGGTAAAGAGTAAGGCAAGTTTGGAAATATATTACTATGGACAGATCAGACTTGAATTTCTAACCTTTTTGTCCCTGTCTCACAAATGCTGGGATTATATACCACCATGCCTGGAAAATAGTTTGATTCTATAGCTACACATTCATGTATATTTTTTAGTATTTATGTACCTTAGCTATACATATACACCTATGTCTTACCTACACTAATAGCTTTTAAAATAATATGTTCACATAGCTGTTCTGTGTAAAACACATATGGCTTTATACAACTACCGAGTAATTTGTCAATATTTATCTTTCTGTAGATTAATACTTAAAACTGAAATTAGTGAATCCAAGACCATACCATATTCTATGAAGTAGGACAAATATCATATTAGCAAAATTAGCATTTATAAGCATTTTCATTTATTTGCTTTGCTAATTAATTAGTTTTGTGACAGAGTCACATGTAACCTGGATTTAAACTAAATTTTATGTATCTGTATCTGCATCATCTGTCTCTGTCTCTGTCTCTGTCTCTGTCTCTGTCTCTGTCTCTGTCTCTCTCTCTCTCTCTCTCTCTCTCTCTCTCTCTCTCTCTCTCTCTCTGTGTGTGTGTGTGTGTGTGTGTGTGTGTGCACGCACAAGTGCATAGCAAATGTGGTTTGGCACCCAGAATCCAGACAAGAGAATGAGATCTATTGGAGCTGATTCCAGAAGTTGTGAGCTGCTCAGCATGCATTCTAAGAACAGAGCTTGAGTTTGCTAGATGACCAACAAGCTTTCTTAAACACGGAGCCCTCTCAGCCTCTAGCCTTAACTTCTTGAGGTGGGTGAGGATCTTGCAGGCCTGATCGTTCTGTTTTGGCTCTCAAGGACTTAGATCACAGACCACCATTCCTTACTCACATTATTAAGGTTACTTATAATTCTTATAATCATGTTTAGGAACCAATTAATTTGATTATGATTTTGTTATATGAAAGCATTTTTTCGTTTTTTACTCACTATTTATTTACATTTCAAATGTAAATGAATACTAACAATCCCCCTTCACAGCTTCCCCTCCACAATCCCTCTATCCCCTCCACCTGCCCCTGGCTCTACAAGGGTGCTCACCCACCCACTCCTGCCTCTACACCCTAGCATTTCCCTACCCTGGGTCATCAAACCTCCACAAAACCAAGGGGCTCTGTCACTACCCACGTCCGACCTGCAGAATAAGACAACGGAAACCGTGTTCTTCTTCAAGCGGTTTATTCAGCTATCCCTGTACAGCATGCTTCCTCTCCCTTTCTTCTCTTCTCTTCTCTTCTCTTCTCTTCTCTTCTCTTCTCTTCTCTTCTCTTCTCTTCTCTTCTCTTCTCTTCTCCTCTCCTCTCCTCTCCTCTCCTCTTCTCTTCTCTTCTCTTCTCCCCAGCTCCCGCAGCCCCTTATATGCATTGCCTTGATCCTATCAGCAGCTGCCACGAAGTCACTAATTGGCCATTCTCAATAACGCGAGGTGGGGTGATCGGGTAACCACACCTCTCAGCGCATACAACTCCATATATTGTTGCAGCCCGTACTGCCCGTTCCAGTCCGAGGGTCAGGGTCTAGCGAGAGAGAGAGTGGGGATAAGGGGGAAGAGACACGAAGAATGGAGACAAGACAGAGATTCTGATCAAGTCTCCTTTATTGAAGGGAATTCTGAGTTATTTATAGGCTTTTGCCACGTGCCTTGTAGGCGCGTGGATACCACGTGCCTTGCAGGTGTTGATATGACGTAAGCCTTACTGGCATCTATAGCGTGGACAGCACGTGCACCGCAATGCCTTGCAGGTGTGGATAGCACATGCGCCTTATAAGCATGTATGGTGTAGATAGCACGTGGACAGCACGTGAACTGCATGCCTTGCAGGCATGGCCACCAAGTGCACCTTGCAGCTGGGGGCAGTAAACAGCAACACAAAATATGTGGGATATCAGAGTGTGCTTCAGCTGTTGTAGGCTATTGAAAACCAAATCTTTCGTCAGGGTATATGGTTCCAGATGGCTGCAAAGTTGATCTAGCTGCTTTCTGCTAAAGTTGGCTCCCAACAGGTCCCCCTTTTTAAATTTTTTTCAAAAGGGAAGGCTGGGAAAACTTATGGAAACCGTGCCTGTCCTAGGTTGGAACAAAGGACCCCAGCCTCCCTTTCCCGTCCTTGGATACTCAATAGCCATTGGTTGAGCTCCTGTCTTAGGATGGTGAGGCCTCCCTTCTTTTAGGGGCAAGGGTCTCGGTATGCTCTCTTACCCGTCACTGACTATCCGGCTTAGTGCGTAAGTTAGGGGTTAATCCTCATCAGTCTTGATGACAGAGGTTTCAGAGTCCCCTACTTCCAGCCTGTAATAGTGGACCTGTATGGGTTTCATTTGAATAGTATCTCGTACAAAAGCCATCAGTTTGTTGAACCTTATTAACCCAAGAGACAAGAGACTTAGCAATGCCTGAACAGTCAGTATAAAGGCAACACTCTTTTTTAAGGGTAACACATAACTCCCTCTATCAGAGGAGTAAAAAGTGTAAGCCTCTTCTATTCTGTTTATAAATGTCTTATATCAGAATCTAAATCTATATAAATACAAAACTGATCATAGCTTTGATCTAAAGAAAACTAAGGAAATCCCTGTTCCTGCTCTAGTCAATCTCAAACCCAAAAAACAACTATAGTAACTGTGGTAGTGGGTTTTCTCCTAATCTAAATTCCCACTAAATCTAAAACAATCTAGTTCCCCACTAAATCATAAGTCAGGGAATCAAGAGTCCAATAGAGCCACCCTGGAGATATGGGTAGTGATGTCTTCTTCAGCACTGATAACTTCCCAAGTCAGGTTTACTCGTTGATCTGTTGCAATTTGAAGGCAATTGTGAAGCATCTTTATGTTTCCTGTGAAGAAAAAATATGCTTCTCAGGGGGTTTCTCCTCCCTGGATTTGTTATTGTTGTCTATTTGTTTAATTAGTCTCTCTGGCAGCCAACGTGCAGCATCTGCAGTTTGGGAATATATGCAAACAGAACCTCTTCCCCAGATAAGCACTGGGTCTGGCCCATTCCAGGTTCCAGTTAATGGGTCTTTCCAGAGGACTGTTGCAAAATTTTTTTTTGTATCAGGATGCCAGAATCTATCTGCAGCATATTTTACTTCAGAATCCAAATTTAAAAAATTTAAAATGAAGAGTGCATGATGAAGGATATTTCTGGGGGATCCCTTGGTAGGGTACCATTCCCCCTTTTTAATTTTTTCAAATTGACATTTAATGGTTTGATGTGCCCTTTCTACTATACCTTGGCCCTGTGGATTATATGGAATACCCGTTTTATGTAGTATTCCGAATCTTTCACAAAATTGGTGGAAACTGGAGCTTGTATAACCTTGGCCATTGTCAGTTTTTATCTGTTTAGGCACACCCATTACAGCGATTGTAGCAAGCATATGAGCAATCACATGCTTGCTTGCTTCTCCAGTTTGTAATGTTGCATAGATGAAACCACTGTATGTGTCTACACATACATGTATATATTTTTGCTTGCCAAATTCATTATAATGAGTAACATCCATTTGCCAGATACTGTTTGGTTTCAGTCCCTTTGGATTTACACCCAAATGAGGAACTGGTAAAAGTTTAACACATGATTGACATTGTTTGACAATTTGTCTAGCTTGTTCTTTGGTAATTTTAAACATAACTCTTAAGGTTTTAGAATTAAGGTGATGTAACTCATGAGCCTTTATGGCCTGATCCAAATTAGATTTTTGATCTGATAAAGTCACTGCAGCTATTCGAGTAGCTAGGTCTGCCTTGGTTTTTCCTTCAGAGAGAGGACCTGGTAGCCCAGTGTGGGCTCTTGGGTGTCCTATAAAGAATTTACACTTTCTCTTCAAAATTAATTGTTGGCACTGTAAAAACAAATCAGCTGCTTCTGAGGAATGCTTTATTTGTGCAGCAGTTTCTAGCAGAGGGATAGACTGAGCTATGTATGAGCTATCTGTATAAATGTTAATGGGTTGATTTGGAAATGCTTGAAACACAGCAATAACAGCATGTAATTCAACCAATTGAGCTGACACAGATGATGTAGCAAAGGAGATTACTTGATCTTTAAAGGCATAAGCAGCTGTTCCTGATGAGGAACCATCAGTGAAAACTAGCAATGCTTCCTTGATAGGTTCATGTGCAGTACGAGATGGAAAAACAAATTCATGATGATTACAAAACTGAACCAATTTATCTGGTGGATAATGATTATCTATCTGACCAGCAAATGAGGCACATACAATAGGCCAGACTTCAGAATTCTGCATAAGCCAATCAACCTGATGCCTTGTATAAGGTTGTACTATGACATCAGGATCTTTTCCAAAATATTTTTGACTGTTATCTCTGCCTAACATAATCATATCTGCTACAGCTGCATAGTATGGATTAAGAACCTTCTTGGGGGATGAGGGAAGATGAACCCATAATATGGGTGCAGTTTGCCAAAAAACTGCAGTAGGAGTCAGTTTAGTGTTAAAAATAAGAAAATATAAAGGCTTAGAATAATTAATATGAGTTACAAATTGGGATGAAATAGCATTCTCTACCTTCTGTAAGGCTTTTCTACCCTCCTCTGTTAGAGCCCTGCCAGATTTAGGGTCAGGATCTCCCTTGAGAATATCAAACAGAGGCTTCAATTCTCCTGTTGTAAGTTTCAAATATGGTCTTAGCCAATTAATGTCTCCCAGTAGTTTTTGAAAATCATTAAGTGTCTTAAGGGAATCAGTCCTCAGTGTGGCTTTACTATTAATAATACTTGGACCATTAATCTGAAATCCTAAATAGGTATATGGGTCTTGCAATTGCACCTTTTCTGGTGCTATTTGTAACCCTGCAGTTTGTAAAGCTGTTCTAAGATCATCAAAGCACTGGAGTACCTGTTTTCCATCTTTTCCAGCTATCAAAATATCATCCATGAAATGAATCATGTAAATTTGCTTCCACATAGTTCTAACACCCTCTATGGCAGAAGCCACAAACTTTTGGCACAAGGTAGGACTGTTAGCCATACCCTGAGGCAATACCTTCCATTGATATCTTTTCATAGGTTCTCTAAAGTTTATAGAGGGAATACTGAAAGCAAAACGTTTTCTATCATTAGGATGTAAGGGGATAGTAAAAAAACAGTCTTTTAAATCTATAACTATTTTATAATAACCTAAAGGTATGGCCACCGGTGTGGGCAGCCCAGGTTGTAAGGTTCCCATTTTAATCATGGTTGCATTAACAGCCCTCAAGTCTTGCAACAATCTCCACTTTCCTGATTTTTTCTTAATGACAAATATTGGGGTGTTCCAGGGAGAGTTACTCTCTTCCAAATGCCCTGCCTATAATTGCTCCTGCACTAGCAACTGAGCAGCTTGTAATTTTTCGGTGGTTAGGGACCACTGATCCACCCAGACGGGCGAGTCCCCTTTCCAGGTGATGGGATCTGCAAAACGTCCTAGGGGTGCAGCTGAATCAGTAGCCCCCATCAAAAATACCCCAAGCCTCTTCTTTCATTGTTACCATAAACTTCAGTAGGATGAATAATTTCATCTTCACCTTTTCCTAATCCTTTGTCTGGGGAAAGCTCAGAGTTTACCATTTGAGCCATGATTACTTCATTAGGGCTGCACATAATCAATCCCAACTGGGATAACAGATCTCTGCCCCAGAGATTAATGGGAAGGCCTGAGATGACATAGGGTTGTATATTTCCTGTATTTCCTTCTTTATCTTTCCATGTTAGCACCTTAGAGCTTTGTAGTGGATTTTGACTTTGGCCAATACCCCTTAAATTGGTTAAGGTTGGGGTCAGAGGCCAGGTAGCAGGCCAATCACTTTGTTTTAGGATAGTCACATCAGCTCCTGTGTCAACCAAGCCTTGGAATGCCTTTCCATCTAGCCAGATTGTCATCATAGGTTTTTGTTTAACTATAGGCTGTACCCAGTATGCATCAGAGGAACCAAAACCTTGATCCCCTCTTTTAGGATTCTTATATTTGTGATTAGTAGGGTACAATGGAAGTAACAATAGTTGAGCTATCCTCTTTCCTGTAGGAATGGTGACTATGTTCTGAATTGCCTGCGCCATTACCTTAATCTCACCCTGATAATCATTATCTATAACTCCAGGAAAAATTTGTAATCCCTGCATAGTAGTACTGCTTCTTCCCACTATCAGGCCAAACACATTTGGATAGAGTGGTCCAAACACTCCAGTGGGTAAAGCCTGAGGTCCCATTTCTGGGGTTAATACTGTGTGGGTGGCAGAACTGAGGTCCAGTCCTGCGCTTCCTGGTGTTGCTCGACTAAGTTCAGAAAGGGATTGGTATTTGCTGGTAGGACACTGACTGCTCCATAAGCCTGTTTTGGCTTGTGTTGGTTCGGGGCCTGGAGCTGGCCCCTGTTCCCGTTTCCCTGATCATAGAAAAGGGTGTTACCTTGTGCGTCTCTTTTAGACATACAATGACTAGCCCAATGCCTTCCACGTTTGCAACGTGGGCAGAGCCCAGGCTGTTTTCTGGGCTGTCTCTGGCTTAACTCATTTTCTACTTTGCAATCTCTTGCAAAGTGTCCAGGCTTACCATATTTAAAACATGCCTTTCTGTCTTTATTTGCCAAAAAGTCTCTTACAGATTTTCCTTGCATAGCAGCTGCCATAGCTAAGCCCTGTTGATAAGAGGGACCTATGTCAGAACAGAGTCTGATATATCCCGTAAGGTCTGTCTTTTTCCTATAAAGTCTAATGGCCGCTTAGCAGGCAGGATTAGCATTTTCATATGCAAGTTGTTTCACATAATCTACCCCTGCCTCTGCATTGCCAAAAATCCTCCCTGCTGTTGTCATTAATCGATGAACAAAGTCAGAAAATTGTTCATCAGGCCCTTGCCTGACTGCTGTTAAAGATGCACCAGGGTCTCCCTTTACCGGGAGTTTACGCCAAGCCTTCATGGCTGCATTTTGAATTTGAGCATATAAACCTGGGTCATATTGCATCTGGTTATCACTAGAAGCAAATTGCCCTTCTCCTACTAAGGTATCAAAGGACCAACCATTGCCTGCCTGAATGTTTCTCCTAGCTGTCTCTTTATAATTCTCATGATACTCTGATTTCCAAATTAAATAGTCTCCACCACTAAGAACTGCCCTCACTAACATATTCCAATCACTAGGAGTTAGCCACTCCTCTGCAACAGATTCTAAAATTGCAAGAGTAAAGGGAGCAGTGGCACCATATTGAGATACTGCATTTTTTAATTCTTTAATAATTTGAAAATTAAACCCTGTGTGATGTCTCCAAGCAACCCCTTGAGCGTCTCTGGTCTCTGATACAGGGAAAGCCTTAGCGTCTCCCTCCTCTGGCTGATCTGTAGCTGAACTAAAGCTAGAGGATAGGGACTGTCTTTGGACACCAGGTTGAGGAACATGAAAATCCGGGGGATTTTCGCAGTTAGTCTCTTGAGACCTCTTCCCTGTCCTTAATTTCTGTAACTGGTTACTTAAGCCCTGATACTCTTTTTCTAACTCTATCAGTTGTTTAAGGGTAGTAATTTTGTCCTGTAACTTCTTTTTAGGATCTACAACCATTGTCTCCATTGGGGGAGCACTTGGAGGTGGAGGCACATAGGGAAAGGGCATTTCAGCATCATAAAATTTGACTTCCTCTTCCTCTCAGTCAGCACAATCTGGCTCTGACAAATTGTCATCAACCTTTGGCTGTATTTTGGATTCTAACTTACGCTTCTTTTTATTTTGAACAAAAAAGACAGCATTCAAGAACAAAAACAGAAAATTAACACATGTGAACAGCAAACAAAACCGAAACAGAGAGTTGAATTCAAGCTGACTAATTTTGGATTCAGGTTGACTAATTTCTTGTCCCATTTTCCTTACCTTTCTCAACTCTGCAGATTCGTGATCACCTTCTTCCAGTAACGTCCCTCACTGGGTCTCTCGTTCCCGCTGCCCCACGTTGGGCGCCAAACTGTTGCAGCCTGTACTGCCCGTTCCGGTCCAAGGGTCAGGGTCTAGCGAGAGAGAGAGTGGGGATAAGGGGGAAGAGACGCGAAGAATGGAGACAAGACAGAGATTCTGATCAAGTCTCCTTTATTGAAGGGAATTCTGAGCTATTTATAGGCTTTTGCCACGTGCCTTGTAGGCGCGTGGATACCACGTGCCTTGCAGGTGTTGATATGACGTAAGCCTTACTGGCATCTATAGCGTGGACAGCACGTGCACCGCAATGCCTTGCAGGCGTGGATAGCACATGCGCCTTATAAGCATGTATGGTGTAGATAGCACGTGGACAGCACGTGAACTGCATGCCTTGCAGGCATGGCCACCAAGTGCACCTTGCAGCTGGGGGCAGTAAACAGCAACACAAAATATGTGGGATATCAGAGTGTGCTTCAGCTGTTGTAGGCTATTGAAAACCAAATCTTTCGTCAGAATATATGGTTCCAGATGGCTGCAAAGTTGATCTAGCCGCTTTCTGCTAAAGTCGGCTCCCAACAATATATGGAGTTGTCTTTTCTCTCAAGCAATGCCTATGCCAAGTGCCACCTTGTAATGGCAGAGCAGAGCCACTTCCCACAGGGCTCCCCTCCCAGTGATGCTCGCAAAGGCTATCTTCTGTTACATTTTTAGCTGGAGCCATGGGTCCACCCATGTGTACTCGTTGGTTGGTGGTTTAGTCCGTGGGACCTTTGTGGTTCTCATTGGTTGATTTTGTTCTTCCTGTGGGTCTGCAAACCCCTTCAGCTCCTATAATCCTTGCGCTAACTTCCCCATTGGGGTCCATATGCTCAGTCCGATATTTGGCTGATTTCATGTGAATCTGTATTGATCAGGCTCTGGCAAAGCCTCTCATGGGATAGGCTCCTATCAGCAAGCACTTCTTGGCATCAGCAATAGTGTCTGGGATTGATGTCTGCAGATGTTATGGATCTCTAGGTGAGGCAGTCTCTGGATGTTCTTTCCTTTAGTCTCTGCTCCACTCTTTGTCCCCGTATTTCCTTTTGACAGGAGGAATTCTGGATTAATATTTTTGAGGTGGGTGGGTGGCCCTCTCTTTCAACCAGGAGCTGGTGTGCCTATCTCTGGATACTGTCTCTGAATATTCTCTCTCCCCTTTGTTGGTTATTTCAGTTAATATTCTTCCAGATGGGTCCTGGGAACCTCTAGGGTCCCTGGCATTTGGGACTTTCTAGTGGCTACCTCCAGTTCCAGTCCTCTAATGCTACACACCTACTTTAAAATTACTGACCATCTGTACTTCTCCCACATCTCCTCCCATATATGAACTGGCCTCCCTTTTTCCCTGCCCCTCCTCTCTCCCTCCCAGATCCCCCCCTCTCTGTACTTCCTGAGATTGTTTTCTTCCCCCTTCTGAGTAGGACTGTAGCATCCAAACTTTGGTGTGATATTCTTTCATCTTGTGTTTCATATGGTCTGTGAGTTGTATCATGGTTATTCTGAGCTTCTTTTTAGCTAATATTCAGTGATCAATGAGTACATACCACATGTGTTCTTTTGTGACTGGAATACTTCACTAAGGATGATATTTTCAAGCTCTATCATTTGCCCATGAATTTCATGAAGTCATTGTTTTTAATAGCTGAGTAATACTCCATTGTGTAAACATACCACAATTTCTGTATCCATTCCTCTGTCGAGGAACATTTGGGTTCTTTCCAGCTTCTGTCTATCACAAATAAGGCTGCTATGAACATAGTATAGCATGTGTCCTTGTTATATGTTGGAGCATTTATTGGGACTAACACTAATATGTTATAGTAAATATGTTTTAATGGTAAATACATGAAGGCATTGTTTTATTGCCTTATTCAGTCCTTGGCATAACTTGCATACTAAATATTACATTAACACCAGAGTTCTTGTTTTAATTTGATAGATAATGTGACAATTAATCCAGAATGCCCTGGAACTCACTGTGTAATATTGTTCAGGATACATCAGATTTCATATTCTAATCCTCCTGACTCTGTTTCTTATGTGCTAATTGTACATCCATCTTTGGTTATCATTAATAATCAATAAGTGAAAATATTCTATGTGTTTGATATTATAGAAGGAAATATTTAGTGGTTTACAAAGTACGAAGGTGATAGACAACATTATAGATTTTACAATAATTTAAATGTTTGAATCTATTTTGAATGAATTGATAGTTGAGATAAATTAAAGTAATTATTGTATTTCTTACTCAAGTGTACATAATATTCTTTAATTTACTTCTATAAGTTTTATCTCCTTTGTATCTACAATACCACATTAAATCTGAACTTTGAGAATTTAAACAAATACAATTTCAATACCTTATATGGTTTTCTAACTTGAAAAATTGAAAAGCAAAATAATATATTATTTTTCATGTACATAGAAGGAAAGTACTTTTGGAAAATTAAATATGAGTAAAATTAACATTTTATTTAAAAATAACCTTTCAGGGACTTGGTTTCTCAGTCATTAAGAGCACAGGCTGATCAGGAGAGGTTCCAAGTCTACTTCCCAATATCTACAAGGTGGCTTACAACCATGTGTAACTCCCATCTCAACATATGCAGTCCTCTCTTCTGGCCCCTTTTGGCACTATTGTGATGAGTAAACATTGATTTGGTAACATGGGACTATGTATAAAATAATAATAATAAAAATAAGTGTATGAATTTAAAATATAAAACTTTCAAAAATTAGAATAGATAAGCTCTTATTTTTCACAATTATTAAAATAATACACTAATACTGAGTTACAGCAGAGGAAAAATGAGAATTTTATTGTCTCACAATAAAAATGAATGGCCTCAACTACACATGGATTTAAACTTAAACATGGGAATAATACGTGTAATAAAATGGCTTCTGTGTAATATACAGCGAGTAAAGTCTGGTATTAGTGAATATTACTAAAGTTAAAGCAAGAGAGTATCAGGAATAAAGAAGACATTGCCACCATGGATGTGGCAGTACTCAGTCAAGAGACAATGATTTTATATTTTTAGTTAAGAAGTCATCAGTAAGAACATTTGTAAAAAACGTAATAAAGGTAACATCCATCTTCATACAACACATATTTTTTTTACTATGGCTTTTGAAAATTTTGCTCATTGCATTATTGAAATGTTTTCCCCTCCCACTGAATTTATTACAATTATCAGGTGGCAAGAGATCACATTATTTTGCCTCAAAATTCTTTGCAACGTACTACATTTCAAGCAGTGATGTGGGCGGCTTGAGATGCTGAGATAGTCTAATCTTTTCTAAAGGAAATAGGTTTAACTTTTATCTGACTAAGTTCGTAGACTCATTCATGATGGATAGGTGTTTTTCTGAACAAGTCTTTGAATAGTTGTACTTTTATTTTCAACTTAAAAAAAAAATGAACCAGTTTCGGGAGGCTGTTTTGGGATCTTTTGATCCTGATTCTCTCTGTCATAAATCTATTTTCAGTAATAGTATACAGAAACCTTTGAGCACATCATGCTCCCCAATGTGTAGAATACCTTCTCAGAAAAGAAAATTAATTGAGAAATATCCTAGACACTGTCACACTTACATTGTTTAGTAATATGAGTCTCTGCCTCTGGAGAACTGGGAGCTTCCTGGCGCCCCCTGACTTCAGATTACCTGAGTGAATCCACTGCTGGGAATGAAACATAGCAGCTTTATCAGGAAAATTACATCCAGGAAGAGAAATCATTGCATTGTGTGCTGTTCTTTCTCTGTATTACATGATTTATGTATACTTTTAATACAATATATACCACACTGTGCTTAAGCAGTGTTTGTTGATCTTCATAAAAAATAAATCTACATGAAATGTAGAAGCTTCTAGCAGTGTGAATTTTCCAAGGAAAATAATTTACTGCCCAGGTTACAGATTGAGAATACATTGTCCAGTTGTACAAAGTTCCCCAGGAAAGGAACCATACTGTGCTCAAAACAGTCAATGAGATGTGAATAGAACATTTGCTTTTAGTGGCTGAAGCAATTTGACAAAACATAATAAAAAACTCATTGGTCCTGTCAGAGCTAAAATGCCTGTTTAAAATACACAGAAATTTTGGCATAGTCTGTGATTCATTCATTTTCTATTCTAACTTAAATTATAATATTTTTGGAAATGTTTGCTTAAAAATCACTTCCGCATTATACGCTTTGTATTCTCAGCCTCCTTTGATCAGTTCCTCCAGTTCCTAAATTTAACTTATTTAAAAGAATATTTCTCATGAGAAAGTATCTCCATATGTTAAATATGTGACAGAGTAAATCATTTTTAATTTATATTTTGCAATCCTGGATATCTTTTAACTAATGATCTTCTCTGAATGCTAGTATTATAGATCTGTGGCTCCATACCCTAAAATACATTTAATTTCTGTAGTCTATGGAGGTTTTATACATAACAAAATGGAAAAAGTTGAGTACAATATTTGGAAGAGTGAGAACCTGGTAGATGTGATGGGAGATGCCTCTCTCTGTATGATATAAACATATTTGCAGATATTTGTGTTGAATAAACCTTGCCCATTCTATTCACAGGGTCCTCTGATAAGGTACCACCTCATGACTATCACAATAGTCATTATAAAAATGACAAAAGATCAATGTTTATAAAACTGTTAGAAAAGTAACCTCCTGATATTCTAACATGTACTAGACTTTGCACCATGTATCAGACCACGCATAAATGGTCTGGAATCACTCAGCAGAGTTCTTGTGATTCTTCCCACTGAAAAGATGAAAGCAAGGCATGGACATTGGGAAACAATGTCCCCAGAGGAACTGAATTGCAGGAGTCTGATTCAGAATGGAGCAGTCGTATCACACAGCTTTTGACTCTTAAGGACTGTGTCATCTCATATTGACATTCAACAATTCAGCTCAAAACTGCATGTAAGAACTTGTCCAATGAAATCAGAAAAGAATCTTTTAGTAGAATTATTGAGAGGAAAAATGGCTGTTAATAGATATTCATTTTTCTCTCCTGTAGTAAATCCCCACCTCAGTTTTCCCTCTCTCCAGTCCTTCTACTTTCCCACTCCCCTATCCTCCAGGTCTACTTCCTTCTCATCTCCCTGTAGAAAAAAGCAGATCTTCAGGAGCATCAACCAAACAGGCATGACAAGATGCAATAACACAGCAAGACCTGACACAAATCCGTGCATCAGGCTGGATGAGGCAACAGAGTAGGAGGAAAAGGGTCACAAAAGCAGGCAAAAGAGTCAGAGACACCCTCACTTGCAGTGTCAGAAGGCTCCCCAAAACAGTAAGCTAACAAGCATCACGTATGTGCAGAAGACCTAGGAGGTACTCACTAAGGAAGTGAGAGTGCCACATCATTTTCCTATGAGCTGACTATTTTTTTAGATCACATATAAACAAACCCTTTTATTTTATTAATAATTTCTATTTTAGCACTTGTATATGGCAAAATTTAATAGCTAAAGAAAAGAATTGTGATTTCCCTGTTTAGATAGTATAAGAGTCTATTTTATTCTATCATTTTATATTTGGGAAGTGTTTTTATTTTCTTTTAGACTTTTTAAAATTGCATTAATTTGGTATATTTTATGTAAGAAAATGTATTAAAACTAAAATTACAGTATTTCATCAACAAACTAGAAAATGATGGTATTTAAAATAATGATTAAACATGTATGCATTCTATGAGTTAGATAAGCATATAAAATTATTAGAGTCATGTTGTCTTATAGATAGATCCTGAATAGCTTAAACGTCATTCCTTTAATAGTTCTATGTAATTTTAAAAACCCCGAGGAATAGAATCATCTCATTCTCAGCTATATTCCAATTACGAATAGATTTATGAATATAAAAATAAAGAATAAAGAGTTGCTAGCTAGCATATATTTCTAAATCCTAAAATTGCTTACTTAAAAATAAGAAATGTTAGATAATTCTACTTAACTTTTAACAACTTTTCAAATATATATATATATGTGTGTGTGTGTGTGTGTGTGTGTGTGTGTGTGTGTGTGTGTGTGTGTGTGTGTCGGTGGGCTGTGAGAAGCAGCTGGGTGCTTGGTTGAGCATAGGCCTGGAACCCCGGACCCTTATTGGACGGCAGGTGTTTGGCTCTGCTCCCAGGCCCAGGTTCTGGTTCTTTTCCTTTAGCTTCAGCCCTCCTCCACAGAGAGGTCTATGGCCATCAGTCATGAGAAACAGTGTCTCAGGCTCTCCCACATGCAGATGAGGTATCTCCAATCTCTCAGACCAAGCCAATAAAGGTTACCTGCTGCCAGACCCTAACCCACCCTGAAACTGTATATAAGGGCTCTATTCAGGGGAAGTAAAGTGTGCGGGAATCATCCTGGTGTCTGAGAGTTTCTGTTGCAAGAGTTGTAACACTTGGGGAGAGATCTGCTCTCCTGGAACCTGCCTGGGACACCAAGCTGCCTCCTTGCCAGCTAGCCTGCTTCTTATTGGCACAGCATGGAGAGTCAGGTGCAGCACTTGGAAGTGACCAGTGGGCAACAACAACAAGCGAACAGAGGCAGCAGCAGGGGCAGGCAATCTCCCCTCCCTGGTCTCACTCTGTGCCCTTTGGCCTGGACCTCCTGCACCTGGCCGGGCCAGAGACCAACGGACAGTGGAGATATGGGCAGAGGCAGCAGTAGAGACTGTAGCAAACCCTCCCTGCTCTCACCCTGTTCCCGGCCAGGAGATCGTCGTGGGAGGCCCTCCAGAACAAGGGATATAGATATAGATACAGATACAGATACAGATACAGATACAGATACAGATACAGATACAGATACAGATACAGATACAGCTATAGATATAGATAGATATAGATATGAATTTAATCAATTTCTAGTATAACACAATACCTCCATCCCTGAAGCAAAGTTTAACTCCTTACTTTGGATGTAGACAGCCAAATATTCCTGTTTACACCTGAGTGTGATCATCTTGGGTATATGAAATTCTTCAGTGAAAATGTGTTTTGTCTGTAGGGCAAGTATTACTTCAAATAGTACTAAAATGTCTAATTTAGAGACAGAATGGAGTTGAGTTCATTCTGAAGCATATATTTGGATATTATTAGTGATTTACACTTACACAAAGACGTTCATGGGTTTATGGTGGTTTCAACCTAAATGAGAAGAATCTACTTTAGGGTCACCTTGGTGATTTCCAGTGTGAGATGAAGTTTTACTAAAGCAAAAGATAGTTAACTTGCTCGGCATTTTCACCTGGTAGTCCGTAAAAACATTTCAGAATCCAAAAACACACTTTAAAACTTGACACACTTCTTGCCCAGAACACTATTGTATATATCATAGTTTTTAAAAAGATACTATTGTGTTTTAATCTAGGTCCCCTGTGTACATGGGGGTTTCGGTATGGAAAAATAGCTGCTGTCTCCCGGGCAAGACATGCTAGTGAACTGGCCACAGAATGCGCCATTACAGACAGGAGATTTTTAATTAGGTCTTAGATCTGTTCTGTAGACCTAGGAACAAAAATGCTTTTGTTAAAGCTCCAAATCTATTTTAAACTTATACATGTAGCCTATACTATTCTTATTTAGTTTACAATAGAAGAGTTTTAATTTATTACAGCTTGTTAAAGAACTGTTCATTAAATGTGGTTTTGGCCTGGATCCTATTTTCTGCATTTTATTCTATTTTATTTTATTCATTATTTTATTTATGTGCATCCCAAATGTTGTCTCCCCTTCCAGTCTCCCTCGCAGAGTTTTTCCCCCTTTCCTCTTCCTTTTTGCCTTTGAGAGGGACCCCCCATATCCTTCCACCTTGGGATATCAACTCTCTACAGGATTAGGCACATCCTCTCCTACTGAGGCCAGACAAGGCTGCCTTCTGCTACAAATGAGCTTAGGGCCTAGGATCAGCCTTCTATGCTCTTTAGTTGCTGACTCAGTGTCTGTGAACTCCCAGGGGTCAGGATTAGTTGTCTCTGTTGGTCTTCCTATGGAGGAGGGGAGTCATGCCCTTGAGTCCATTCAGTTCTTCCCCTAACTTTTCCACAGGGATACCCAATCTCAGTCTAATTCTTGGCTGTGAGTATCACTATCTGTCTTAGATAATTACTGGTAGAAGCTCTCAGAGGACAGTCATGCTAGGCTCCTGTCTGTAAGCACAGCACAGCATCAGTAATATTGTCAGGGATTGGTGCCCATCTATGAATTGATCCCAGGTCAGCCATTCCATCAGTCTCTGCTTCACGTCTGTCCATGCATTTCTATTAGTCAGTAGCAATTTTGAGTTAAAAATTTTCTAAGTGGGTCAGTATACCCACACCTCTACTTGGGTCCTCTGGGTCCTCTCTCCTGTGTTCCTGTGGTCCTCTGGGCCTCTCTCCTGTCTCCCCCATATTCGATCCTGCCCCTGGTTTTCTCCTCCCTCTACTTCTCCCCTCTCTCATCTAGAATTCTCCCTCCCTCTGCCTTCCATAAATATTTTGTTCCCCATTCTAAATGAGATTTAAGCATCCTCACTTGAGCCTTCCTTCTTGTTTAACATCTTAGGGTCTGTGAGGTGTATCAATAGTATTCTGCACATTTTGTCTAATATCCATTTATCAATGAGTGTATACCATGAATGTCCTTTACTGACTTCTATATGCATTCCTGGGAGACCAGGAACCAGAAATATAACTTGGTCAAGGAGCAGGTCTCCTTCTTGGGCTTCAGGAGTGAAGAGTTCTAGAACCTACCATCATGCCAGTCTGTGACTTAATTTTGTAATTGGAGGAAATATCATATTGTTAAATAATAAAACAATGTCTGCCCTGAAATATTTTTTCTCATTTATCATTTCACTATTCTGATTCATATAGATAATATGTTCTTCCTTACTAACTTCCTCATTTTTATAAAAATTTAAGCTGCATTTCATCTTGCTCTTTTGCTTTATACTTTGTTATGATATTTATAAAATGAAATATATAAAAATTCTGAATAGGCTTACAACAAAATTTTATTACTTTAAATGATTGTAAACTGATTGTTTATATTTTTGTATATATATGGGATAGAAAATGATTTTTTAGCTAAAAAATTTTAGTGGAATATATCATTCAAAATAATTAACATATTCATCACTTCAAAACATCTGCTGTGTTGAAAACATTTGAAATCAGCTCTTACCTACTTTGAAATATGTAATACACTAGTTTAATTGTATTTACTATTCTTTACAATCAATAATTTTAGTGATTTCTTAAAAAAATAGTATATTCTCAAAAAAAGTTTTATAAATTTGTACTCAAAATCAGTATTAAATGTGAGAAAAACTTTAAACTTTTCCTTATGAATCTAATATCTGGCTATATAGTTGATAAGCTTCAGAGACAGTAGCTTGTCATTCACAATTTATTTCTTTAATTATTTAAATTTCTATGAAAAAATCTACTATTCCTTATCTTGTAAGTATTAATGTAGCCTAATTTTTTTTCTAGAACCATATTTTTAATTCTCAAAAAACATATGTTGTACTTGCTCAGGTTTTTGGAATTTGAGGGATTTCTCAGTGGTTGTAGAAGTTCTACTAGTATCTTGTTTAAGAGGCACAGAAAGATAAACCTTGTTCTATTTTCCATAGAGTGCAGAAAGTAACTAAATACACATTAGGGACCAATTTCATTATACAGCTTCTGAATTAAATTTTCTGGCTGTGTTTTATTTGTTTATGGTGACATCAACATAGTAATGCTAAGTAATTATTGTTTGTATATGCTTTTCCAAAGTGTAAATTAGTTATTCTAGGTTTATTACTTAAAGAAACATAAAAAGACAGGATGGAAACAAAACAAAACAAAAATCAAACTACAATGACTGTTACAGCTTAGTATAATGCACACCTTCCAGGAAGAAACACTGTAACTTGAGAGAACAGGGTCTCTGCTTAATCCTGACTGACTCAATTCTTCTCTCTGGATGACAATTCAAGCAGAGTATCTTGAGGTCAGTATTTTAAAGAAAACACAGTGTTGTACATAGAGGTTGTAGTGTACCTTTTCATTTTAGGGTGTCCTGCTCTACTTTAGCAAGTAAACCTCAGGGTTTCCAGGACATAAACATTCCTTTTCAGAACATTAGTTACCACTTAATTGAGTGAAATAGGAAATCCTGAAGAAACTTCTTTTTTTCAAGTCAATGCTTCTGAGTATTCTGCACCAGCTTGCCTTGGGTAATCTATGCCTTCTGTTTAATCTATGAGGTGTAAGACTATTTGCTTGACTTATGTGACTATTGTCTTACTGGACATCAACTACTGACATGTAACTCTGCCCTAGGAGGTGCTCCATGATCACAAAGATTCATTGACCCATGTCTTGATAATTCTCTGTCTCATATTTGACTAAAGTTACAGTTTGGTACTTGAAAGTGCTGCAATCAGACATCTTTAAACCTAAAATTCCATCTCAAAGTTTTGATAAGTATACATTTTTTTCTGTAAATAGCTTTAAGAAAGATGGCAAGATAAAAGATATTTGCTCGAGACTTACAACTTCTTAAATGGCAAGTTGTATATTCTACAATATTATCTAACTTATTTAACAATACATTTTGTAAGGATACATATTAACCCATATTTGTAAAAGTCAGTAAAGGCAAGCATTAGAGAATCTCATTTTTATGTCATTATGTAATCTTTTAGGATATAAGAAAATTAAACTCATTTAGTCAAAGTTTAGTGTTGAAATATTTTATGATTGCAAACATTTTATTAATTATCAAAAAGTTAGTGACTCATAATAGATCAAATATAATATATAAAATGTGAGGAATTGATCTTTTAGGCTTTTAATATTTTTATGCTTTGTGTCTTTTACCAACAATTTAGATTATGTATGTAAATGCACCCAATTGACATCTTTCAAAATATTAAATTATAAAAATATCAGTGAAAGTTTTAAATTTCAAATGAACAATTCTGTACTAAGAACTTTTTTAGCAGTATTTATTTAATATTGATCTACTGCAATTAGATACAAGTTGGTAATTAGCATAAAATAACAGTAGAAGACAGAGGTCATATAACCTTTATTACATGCTAATTTAGAAGGAACCTGATTTCTTTCTTGAGTATCAATATCACATACACTGACTATGGAGAACTCAGAATGATTAACTAAATTTTACCATATGAGCTTTTTTTCTTCTCTTCAGTACTCACACACTGAACAGTATTACCAACATTAATCCTCAATATCTTAGATGTCTTAGAGCATTTCAGGAGAATATAAAACTTTCAAGGAAAATTGACAAATGTGCTGTCATTGAATATTCCTTTTATTAAACTGTGCTTCTGCATGCATGTGCAAACTTATTCAGATATATCTATCTGAATAAGTAGATATATCTGATATATCTATTCAGATATATATATATATATATATATATATATATATATATATATATGAATAAGGAGATAGATAGATAGATAGATAGATAGATAGATAGATAGATAGATAGATAGACAGTGAGAGAGAGAATTGGCTCATTGAAAATATGAAAGACAGCATCCAACTTTCTATAAGTAATGCTCACTACTCTGATGCCCTGATCATTCATATTTATATGTGTGTGTGTTTGTGTGTGTGTGTGTGTGTAGAAACACTGCTCTGCAACCAGTGTCACCCCCACATACATCACAGAGTCCTTACCTTCATCTACCTCAATTTCCCTCCCCTTCTCCTCTGAGAGCATGGGCCCCCAGGATATCCCCTACCCTAGCTCATCACTTCTCTACCAAATTAGGCATATCCTCTCCCACTGAGGCCAGGCAAGACAGCTATGGATACTGAATTGTATGCCTGTTACTACATATGTGCTCTTTCTTCATTCCAGCCCAAGAGTTTTCTTTGGTTGGTGATTCAGTCTCTGAGAGCTCCCAGGGGTTCCAGGTTAATTGACGATGTTGGCCATTCTGTGAGGTTCCCATCCCCTTCAGACCCTTCAATCTTTCCCCTAAGTCTTCCATATTGGTCCCTGACTTTATTCCAATATTTGGTTGTGGATATCTACATCTGTTTCAGTCTGCTGCTGGGTAGAGCCTCTCAGAGAACAGTCACACAAGCCTTCAGTCTGCAAGCAAAATGGAGTATGATTAATAATGTCAGGGATTTGTGCTTGCATATGGGATGGGTTTCAAGTTAGGCCAGTAATTGTTTGGCCATTCCCTCACTCTCAACTTCATCTTTTTCCCTGCATTATTTTTGGTAAAGACAAGCTGCAAAGGTACAGTATGACAATCTAAGTTTACTTAAGAATACATATAAAAGACAATAATATTATTTTCTCTCTTGGGTTCTTGCATATCTTTGTGATAATATAACTATACTTTATTACTATGTTTGAAAAACAAACAATTACACATTCCATGAAACCAAATGGCTAGTTCTGAAGTTCTAGACTCTGACATTGGCTTTGAATAGTCCAAATTATAAAGTTGATTCACCAAACTTGAGATAAAATGTCAAAGGTACATGACCAATTATATGTGACATTTCATTTGTAGTTAAGACTATAAATTGTTCATGATGAAGCCTTGAGAGAGATGCAGAAATGTCAAATACTAGAGTTCTGGGTTGTATATTAATTGCTACTTTTATGATGTATAATCTTTCACATTTCTTATCTTTCTGCCATTTAACATTATCTTAGAACATTTGCCTCTTTAAATTTTAATTCAATTTTGGAAAAAAGAACATATAAAAGTATATGTAGTGGTAAATGAGGAGAAAAAGAATTAAGATGAACATATTAGCAACTCCAATCATAATTTCATTCATTCATTCAATCTCATGCATAAAGAGCATAAGATAATTGTTAGACTTCACAATGCACAAGATCTATAGACTTCCACCCACTCTCATTTGGACAAGAGGCTGACTTTTCCCTTGTTACTCAAGTTTTAACTATTAATATTTGAAGTTGGATGTTTGATATTTCCCTTGTTGCAAAAATTTAGTATAGTAAATAGCTCAGGGCTAGTATGCAGAAAAACTAGCATCTAATGTATGTCTCAGAAAAATCATCATGCTTAACTAATTATTTGAAAAGAAAAAAATATTTTTAAAGGACTTTGAGCGTTTGATAAATCAAATATGTTTGCCTATATATTTAAAGAATACACTCAATCTTATATTTGTATACATAAAGTTTATAGTAAACATTCACCTCAGAAAATCAAGCAGAATCCAGTTTGATTAAAAATTTTTGTAAGTCTATATAGGGTGGTATACCTAAGAATATTTTAATAAAACTTTAAGCCATAATTATAAGATCATGAATTTTCCATCCAAAATAATAAAACAAATTATTCCACTGTGAGTACAATTATTTCATTAGAGAAATAAATCAAATAATAAGATGGTTCAAATAACCTTAAACATATATAAGAATTTGGATTGCAAAATATATAAAGGGGCATTTAATTCAATATTCATAATGATGTTTGAAATTGATAACATTTGCCTAGCAAAGATTTCTTTCAGAAAGTAATGTTTACTTTACCAACTATATACAGTGCTTTTCAAGTGGATTAATATTCTCATTCTCAATGAGTTGATATTTTAAATAAAAATAAACCATAAGGAGTAACTCCATCATTGAAAAGTCATTGTTAAGTAAATCATAAAGTCCTCTATCAAAACAAAAAGAATGGAGAGATGGCATAATTCCTAGAATATTAGCATATTAGTGTTCATTGTAAACTAAGAAAATATGCACAATAAACTGTAAAGATGGAAATGTTTCAAGTGAGGGAAGTAAGGAAGTCTTAGTTAATGCATCATATTTGAAATCCTCCCAAATAATAAAGGGACAGTCTTCCTTGAAATGAAAATATTATAGGAAAATCCTAGAAAATTTTTACAACTATGAGCTAGAACTTGAAGCCTTGAAGCTTCTGAAGACAGAGAGATCCATTAGTATAAGATTAATTCCCATCAGGAGTAAAGCCATTTTTGCATTTTAACAGTTTTTCTCCATATTTTATTCTATGCTTCTTTGATAAACTAATTAACTTAACTTCAAATTTATTCATTCTAACAACTTCTTATGTAGAAAATTAAAGTATTACCTATCTTTAATTACTTTTGAAAAGGCAAGATGACTCCCAAATACGTAACATCGAAAAGCTAAACAAAACTTAGGTTATACTGGGGAGGGGTGTAAAGCCAACATTGAGGGTCATTTTGAAATGCGTAAAAATGTCCATTGAGATTGGATGGAATGAGGTGTAGTAGGCAGGATTAAGGCTAAAGTAGCAGAAAACAAAGTTCGAAATGATGGACATAATGTAATACCATAGGCTATAGTACTTTGGATAAGATAGTAGTGTTTTGGGGGCACAGTAAATGGGGGAACATATTTTACAACAGATCCTTGAAACAGATCAGTGAGCTAGAACATTTCTTTTAACTTTTACAGATTCAGTTACATGTTAATAAAGGAAATTAAGACATAAAATATCTATACAAACGTAATCACTATTTTAGCATCTAAAATTGATTCTTCAAGGAAGAACTATTTCTGATCATAATACAGCTTAATTGTGAAAAATAGTTACACATTAGAATAGAATCAGCTATGGGACACTTTTGTGTGGTTACCTTGTTTGAGATCTAAATTTCTAAAGGGCTTTCTGGGATGGCACAGTATCTATCTGAATACTAAATATGCATGAGTCTGGAACAATTCAATTTTAGACAAATTTCTACAATTCTCTGAGCTGATCTGTCATAGATCAAAACTTTCCTCACTCTCCTTCTTTTATATAAAGAGATAAAATTGGGCAGCTATTACTTTCTGGTCCAGAAGGAGACAAATGGACCTTTTTATTTTAAACTGCTTTCGTGCACATCCTTTTTAATGTAGATAGATCAAACTAACAAGGAATGAAATTTTAAATGCCTCCATGTAGATCGACTTCCACACTGGTCACTAGGGTCTTCCCCACCATTAGTTTGAACTGCTTTAGTTCTGGCTTGGTGCTGGAAAAATCCCACACTGATTTTACTGGGTACTCTTTACTCTTACACTTGATTAGCTGGGCAGTGTTCCTGCAAGAAGTGGATGTGACTGCACTATGCAATGCAGGCTTACTTAAAGACATATTCTCCTCAAAAAAGTTGTTGGAAGTTTTGAAATGTGAACAAGTTTTTAAAAGTGAGTTTGATAACTTGTAAAAGTTTAACATAGAAATCTCGAGGACACAGTTTTATTTACCTGTATCTAAAATTTAAGCCCAGAAAAAAAATTATGGGAGTGTAATGTAAATTTAAATCTAAAGAAAAATTATATACAGTCAGATAAAGTACCAAGTTCAGGTCAAGATATTTCTCTATACAAGTGATTGTGTGTGTGTGTGTGTGTGTGTGTGTGTGTGTGTGTGTGTCTGTGTGTCTGTGTGTGTGTGTGTGTGTGTGTGTGTGTGTGTGTTGGTTCCTATCATGTATGAGGGTAGTGTTGTTAATTGTTTTTGTTTCTGGTTTTGGAGGACAGGTTTTCTCACTAACAGAGAATTCACCCACTAGACTAAGCCACCTGTCCACCATGCCCCAGAGATCTGCCATCTTCTCAACAGCACTGTGGTTACAATGATATAGTTTAACTAAATATTTCTACACAGCTTCTAGGGACTATGTTTAGGTGCTCATGATGACCTGTCAAGAACTTCATCAACTGAGCTATCTTTACACCCTGCAGGCAGTTATTTTCTAAAAAAAGGACCCTTGCCATGATTGATATACAATGGATTCATGCTTCTTTTTACATGCATACTATTATTGGATCTTTACCATAAGCTCTAAATATCAGTACAGGTTCAAACTAGCCATATTATTTATAGTTGACATTTATGTATAATATTTAAAGATTATTTTTAATAAATTTTATATGCACTGTCAATTTTATTTATCAATAATTAAATAAATCGTCACAGCAATATGACAGTGAAAAATAAATACTTAAATTAATATACTGATTCAATTTATTTGCATTACTCTGAACAATTTTTTCCATTTTTTATTGTTTATTTTATTTACACTTCAGATGCCACTCCCTTTCCCAATTCCCCCCCCCTTAGAAAACCCCTATCCCATGCCCCCTTTTCCTTTTTGCACTTATACATTTTTTTAAAAAATGTTAATCAAAGGCTTTCTAAGTTTGGTATTGCTCAATCAGAGGTGTAACCCACTACCCAATCTAGATATAACAACTATCTTTGACTGGTGGAGATACATGAACATCTGCCTCCCTGTCTCCCCCCTCCTTCTCTCTCTCATTACCTAGCTTCTCCTCTCCTTCTTCTCCTCCTCTCCTTACTCCTTTTCTTCCTCTCAGTACTCCTCCTACCTTAGCTCCTCCTACATATCACCCTTCCTGTTAAAATAAAACTTTTCTCTCAAAATACAATTAGAGCATAATTATGCCAATTTATACCAGTGAGGTACAAGATAGTCCTAATACCTAGTCCATCATTTTGTTGACTAACCAGAACCTCTGTCATCTCTCCTAACTAAAGCACTTAGTTTTGAACCTGGCTTTTTCCTTGGCTTTCGGATGAATGTCAGCTGACGACCATCCACTCAAATCTTTTCTCTCAAGGTAAATAGCCAGGATTGGCTATGAGGCTGTAAGCTTTCAACCCCGTCAGAAATCCAGAATGACTGGGTTAACTATAATTGTGGGAAGCACAAAGCATAGCTTCTAAACCTTAGCCAATTTATAGAGACCTCTGAACACCTGGACACTCCCTCTACTACAAAACGTTGGAGCATCTGTTCTTCCACCTTCTGGCTCAGGATCATCTGACAGACCTAGTGCTGCAGAATTATTAAGGGCTGATTACTCTGTCTAGGCAGATATAAGCAGTCGACTATTCTGCAAGTGTGTTCTTTTCTGGACAGTAATTTGTCTGTAGAAGGAAAGAGGCAATTCTTGTCTAGTGGCTGTTTCACCACAACTGGAGTAACTCCAAGGATGCTCAATTTCTTCTTAGAATTCAATATAGGAAGCTGTCAGGAGCAGACAGGACTCTAATCAAAAAAAATATTAATACAGAAATGTTTGTCACGTCAATTCTGTGGATTTCTGATGTTTTGAAAACCAACTATCCATGTAAGGTAATCTGGTCTGTTGTCTGTTAACTCCACTCAGCTATTTCTAAATAAAACAGAGAAAACACCCTAACAATAAACTCCAAGCCATGAATTTGCTATAGTCCCTTAACTCACAGGCTGACCATCTCAAATCAGTTAAAAAAGTTAAAGTAGGACTGGGTCTAAGCCTTGTATTCTTAAATGTGTTATACTGGAACAATGCCTATGAGAGGAACAATATTCATCTCACTTTTATATCAATAAGAAGCTTGTACCAATGGAAACTTTAAAATTTGTAATAAAAGTAAATTGGTACCATTTAAGAATTTATATCTTCATCTTGATAATAATTGTACAGATTTCTACGAATAGGTTATGGCTATGCAATAAATCCTAGCTAATCCTCTCTATTCCCACAAAACCACTACTTTTCCCTAGAAAGACAGCCCAACATGTACCACCTTAGTCCCCAAGCCCAGGAAATAGGGGCACTGACTCTTCATTAGCTTCTTCAAGCTGATTATGGATGTTGAGATATTAGAAGAGGAGTGAGGGGAAGAGCAAATTGATATGCCTCTGATGCTATGTCTTCCCTGCATCCAGATGGTATTCCCAGACCTCAGAGGTTTGAGCAGGTCTGCCCAGCTTGCTTGATGAGTAGATACACCAAGGCTGTGTATTCTGCAATATACAATTCTCAAAACAAATTTAAGTATCAAGACAGGTTTTTTTTTTTTTTAAGAGCGCTGACATTTTATTAAGGATGTTGGTTCTAACAGCTTTCCTTTCCCCCCCTCTTTTATTGGATTTAATATTTACATTTCAAATTTTATCCCCTTACCCCATTCCCCCCACCACCCAGGAACTCCTTATGCCATCCCCCACTCCTCCTGCTTCTATGAGGGTGTTTACCCACCTACCCCCACTCCCCCTCCCTACCCTCAGATTCCACTCCCCACTCAGTGCTCAGCCTTCAAGGTACCAATGACCTTGTCTCCCACCTATGCCCAACAAGGCCATCCTCCCCTACATATACAGCTGGAGTCATGTGTCTCTCCATATGTGCTCCTAGACTGGTGGTTTAGACCCTGGGGAGCTCTGGCTGGTTGGTATTGTTGCTCTCCTCATGGGGCCACCAACCTTTTCAGCTTCTTCAGTTTACTCTCTAACCTCTCCATTGGGAACCTTTGATCAGATTAATGGTTAACTGCTAGTATCTGCCTCTGGGTATGTCACTCTAAACATTTTTTAATGAGCAATATGAATCGCACAATATTTTGATAACAAACTGAGTTATGTTGTATATCTTAAGTCATTTTCCTTTAGAACACTGAAACTATGCTACGTGCTATTCATTTTACAGTTTGTATTAATGTCAATGAGTTTTGAAAAATATCACAAATAGTGATATGGTAGACATAAATTTTTTGCTGTAGAAAAGAAGATGCATTAACAGAGAATTAACTAAATAATCGACACTAAGTAGAAAGTATAAAATGTAAAGCATCATGTAGCTGATTCGTCCAGTGAAAACATTATTGGAATATTTTCAATGAAGATTTTCTAGAGAAGATAATATTCTGGAAGGAGAGGATGAGGTGGGATTGTTGCCTATGTGTGTATATATATATATATATATATATATATACATATATATGTATATATACATGTATATATTTATTGTATGTTTTAAATATATCTTTTAAAAATAAAAGTTCATCATATATATGTATACATATATGTGTATATATGTATATATGTGTATGTATACACATATATATACACACATATATATATGTCTATATGTATATATACATATATATATATATACATATATATGATGAACTTTTATTTTTAAAAGATATATTTAAAACATACAATAAAGTCTATGGTAAATTAATTTCCAAAGAAAAATAACCATATCATTAGCTAAACACACACACATACACAGACACACACACACACATACACAATCACATTGCTACTCAAGCCAAGAAATACAAAGTTTTGTGGCAATTTCCAAAAGCAACTAACATTCTATGTTAGAGTGACTATCCTTTTCTGTTTTTCTCTCTAGTTTTACAAAACACAGGGACAGTCCAAAACACAATAGTTTATTGTTCTTATCTTATAAAATAAAACAAATTAATATTTACAAAATTATACTTATTTACTAATAAGTAGCTTAACTAATTTTTAGTTTTAAAATTTCTTTGCATAATTTAGCAGTCTACCCTATGACAAATATAGCCTTTGCTAGCTAAACTTTTGAAACATTTCATAAAATTCTTTGCCAATCTGAATAGTTACATTGTTAGTAACAAAGAAGGGTAATTTTTCGCCAGGCGGTTTTGGCGCACGCCTTTAATCCCAGCACTTGGGAGGCAGAGGCAGGCGGATTTCTGAGTTTGAGGCCAGCCTGGGTAATTTTCTAGAAATTTTTTATTTTAATAGGTTATAAATCAGGTTCCTCTCAAACTTTTAAAGGTGACTTCATCATATTCTGGCAGGTCAGTGAAGGACTATCTGTAAATAGTCCATCCGTGATCACATAATAAGTTAAAATGGTTTTAAAAACTACTATCTTAAAAATTATACTTATAAGCATGTGAATGTGTACTCTGACAAATACTAAGTAAAATATTTATATCAAAACTTGAATATAGTTTTACAGCTGTGCTACTTTATTATAGTCCATATTCATTGAAAATAAAAGATCTTTAAAATACTGAATATTAATTTTCTAACATCATTCATTATGAATAACTTATTATAACATTATAATAACAATTTTATGTTGAAATTAAAAACAACTTGCAGAAACTTTAAACTCATACATTTCTTCTTATTCCAGCTCTAGGCAAGTTATGTGATTTTGCATACATATAAATTTTCAAACTCTTGGGTGAATTATTCTTAGAAAACTAGTTTTATATATGATTTTTTTATTTTAAAATCCAATGAATGTATATTAGGTAAGTTTTAATAATTATTAACTTAGTTTAGAATTAAGGATTAAATTTCCATGTTGACTATGTTGACTAGTCCATAGAGTTCTTTTAAGACATTCACGAAGCTCCAGATTCTGCTTAAAGTGGGAAAGGGAACATTCATCTTTTATCTTTTGGTATTAGAGGCAGGAGAATTAAATATTCAAGGTCAACTGATAGAGAGATGGTTCAATTGTTAAGAGACTAGTTACTCTTCAGAGTACCCAGGTACACAAGCGTAATGTGAGAACAGAACACCCATGAGTACAAAATAACAAAAATAAAATTTAACTTTTTAAAAGTTTGCAGTCAGTTCAGGCTGCATGTCTCTGATTACTAGGAGATTTTGCTAGGGTTATTCTCTTAGATTCCCAGGACTTTCTACTGCACTTGGTTCCTGCCTGTAATCAGGCAAGACCTCATGTGAGGTGATTGTTTTACCAAGCCAGCCACAAAACCTTCTAACTACAGTTTGTATGGTCTGATGATTGTTGTGGGAACTGAGCCTAGCAAAACTGTCCTCAGAGAGACCCAAGAGAATTCAATCAGCAACTTGCAGGAACAGATGCATAAACACACAGCCAAACAATAAGTGGAACTTGGGAAGTCTGGCAGAGAAGGGGGAAGAAGGGTTCCTTGATGGGGGCTTGTAGAGATCAGGTGTCTGACCTAATCCCTTTGCATATGTATTATGGCTGAGTAGCTTGGAGTTCTTTTGTGATTTCTAACAGTGGGAGAAGTGGCTATCTCTGACTCTTGTTCATGGGACCCTTTTCTTTCCATTGGGTCACCTAGTTCAGTTTTGATGCTATGGTATGTGCTTGGTCTTATAATAGCTTCTTATACTGGATTTCAATGACGTTCTTGGGAAACCTGATCTTTTCTGAGGGAAAATAGAATAGGGTGGATTTAAGAGGAGTGGGGAAATACAGGGGAGAAACTGGGGAAGGTAAGGAGAGGAAACTGAAGGAGATAGGGGAGGAAGGTAGATTGTAATATATGAGATATAAAAAGGAAAAAGGAAAACCTTAAGGTTACATTTAACTATATAGTGAGTTCAAGACCAGCCTGGAGTACATAAAACTGTCTCAGTGATAAAAAGGGAAAACCACACAAAATTCTACCAAAGTTATGTTACATATACACCACATTACACTTAAAGATAAATAGTATTTGGAAAATTCTACTCAACGTTTTCTTCATCAATTCAAGGACATACCATAGTGGTTTTGATGTGAATTGGTCAGGATGGCTTCTCACCTCAAATGTTAATCATATAGTAGTGGCCACTTAAGTAAAACATGCTTATTGATCCTAACAGGTATTAGGAATGGATGTCACAGACTTTCTTGAATTCCAAACTTTCTTTTCTTAGTTTAAGAAATGACATTATGCTACAAAATGTTTGCACAATCCTCTGCAATCACAGTACCAATGCATATAGCATATAGCAAGGAAAAAGTATATCTTCTCTCTTTTTCCCCTGGGAAGAGCACACCAACTGAGCAACCAGTGCCAAACTGTATGCCCTGAAAGCATACATACAACTAAGATTATATGCACTGTATAGGCTCTACTTAAGTATATATTTGTATATAAATACAAACACACACACATGTGTGCATGTGTGTATGTCTCTGTGTGTGTGAATTCATGCAATAACAATTAGTGAAAAAAGCGGCCATGAGTTGGAGGAGAAAAGCTAACAGTATTTAGAAGGATTTTAATGGAGAAAAGGGAAGAGAGATAGGTAGTAATTATTATATCTCAAAAAGAAAAAGAAAAAAATTCTGTATTATTAATTCTGTAAATCACTTGCTCAAATACTGTCTAATTTTCATATTTAGCAATATAATCATTTGTGATGTAACCCAAATTCTGAGAAACTATGTATATTAAGAAAAATGGAGAATTAAGTTATCAAAAAGTAGAAATCTCTAGTATTCACTGCCCCTCAGGCTATATGTATTTTTAATCTCTCTAATGGCATGAATGGAGAGAAATAAAAGAGAGAGAGAGAGAGAGAAAGAGAGAGAGAGAGAGAAAGAGAGAGAGAGCCATGCTACTATTCAACAGAGATATCAAAATAGAGATTAAAATTTGAAATAAGTTAATATCTTTCTCTCACAAACTACATATTGGAGCTTTGTAGTCTATGTGAGGAACTTAGCCACGCATGCCTCGTCACAATGCTGATACGTGCTCTGCCAATATTTTCTCCCTGAGCCAATCTAGAGTCTGTTGGCATGGCAAGCAACTGCTCATGCTGGATTGAGTAATAGAGAGAGCCACGGAGAAAGAGACAGCACCACATCTGGCTACTTGAGAGCCAATTAGATGCTGGTAATGGGTTATAAATATTTGCCCAGTTTCTGCAATAATCAAGTCTGCTTTTGCCTGACTCTTTTTTTTTTTTTTTTTCTTAAACAGACCTACTATATAATGAAGCAGTTGGATCATATGCCACTAGGAGTAATGCATTGGTTTAAATTAAACTTCTATGAAGGCACTTTTCTTCTTGGTGTATAAAGTAACTTCCAACATAAGTTTTAATATTATTTTATGAGTTTCAAAGTGCTGGAGGGAAAGTTTTACATTTATCATATAATTTTTTGAATCCTTTGGGATAAAACATTTAAGACCTCTTCTAACTTCTGCTTAGTAAATAGCTTTACTTTAAAATATTCATAAAGCTAGTCATAAGCCATCTGTATACTTATAATGTTCCTATTCCCCAGTGCATGACCTCCCAAATAGTTTGGAATTAAGATCTGAAGATCATGGGGATGAGGGTCTCAGACAGTAGGTGGAACCTACAGCTTAACATCAGGAATTATTTCCCTCTTTTTCTTTCTTTTTATTGGATATTTTATTTATTTACATTTCAGATATTATCCCCTTTCACCATCTTCTACCAACCCACCTACACATCCCTCCTTTTCCTTTTCAGGCAGGAATCTAAATCTTAGGCTAGAACAAAGAAGTAGGCTTCAGGCATGAAAATTACTTTGGGCTAGGATGAGAACATAGGCTCAAACATTTTGGTCATCCTTACAAGCCCTTAGAAATAGTGATCACAGGAGTGATTACAGGACATTGTTTACTGCCTTGCTTGTTCTTTGACTATTTGCATCTATTGTATTGTTAGTTCCTCAATACTTTCATGAAATTTGCCTGGCTCTTAAGCACCTTTGTCATTTACTCTGCAGCTTCTTATCTATGCCCCCAAAGGTCTTGGTCAGAGTTATAAGCAACAATAGTCATTTTATACTCATGTCTGTATTTATTGTTAAGCAAAAAACATTCTTGAAGACTATTATACTTTAAGTGAGTTCAGCTGCAAGCATATTTGGTGACATGAACTTGTCATGGTTGGCTACAAGTTGAATATCACTGTTATGTATGTGATAGGATTCTAATGTACATTTTATCTTTTTAAATATATTTAAGTACTTAATAACTTACTAAACTCTCACAAAAAGGAGAATATTTAATAAAATAATATTACTAAAATGCAGGTCCTAAAATTGTGGGGTATGATTTAGGAAATAACTATAAATAACCAAAAATATTAATACTAAAAAAGAGATGCCCTCAAAGCTAAATACATGTTCAAATATGTTATAATCACCAATAAACATTAATTTATGTATTCATTGACAATTTAATTGCATCAGAGAATATTCCTTTCATTTACTGTTTTATCTGGTAACATAGTAAAATGTTAATAAAAATTTTACCATCATAGTAAAACAGCTCTTCTATTTGTTACTCCAGCCTTTTAAGGGACAAAGCTTTAAATTTTTAATAGTGGACTCTGTCAAAAACATTTTTCAAATAAAGACTTACTAGTATCCATGCTGTACTTTAAATTATGTTTATTGTGTATATTTATGGGTACACATATATGTTACAGCTTGTGACTGGAGCTCAGAAGACAACTCTTAAGACTTGATTCTTTCCTTCCAAAATGTGGGTACTAATTATGGAATTCATACCTTCAGGCTTGGCACCAAACACCTGTTTACAAAGCTATTTCACTAACATGTAAAATATTTATACATATATATATATATATATTATTTCTATTATATTGTAAAATATATTTATATTATAAAATATATTTAATAATACTTAGTTGTAGGCATAATGTTTTATATACTGTGTAAAGTTTACTCTTAGGTTATTCAAATGATGATTTCTCTGACCTCTGGAAATGACATTGTAATGCTTACATTAAGAATATCCTATCTCAAGTTTGTGCAAACAATTCATATCATTTACTGTGTGCCTTTTAAATAAATGCTAATCACCTAATGGCTAGGGAAAATAGAGAATAGAGTGGGGTATCAGGCAGCAGAGAAAAGAAAGAGAGAAAGTGTGGGAGTCAAATTAGTGGGAAGATGGAGGATTCAGAGCCATGCAGAAGGGGTCCTAAGAGTCAAACCAATATTAATATGTAAATATATGTCATGGAACTAGAAATAGCTAGATTAGCATAGGAGGAAAAGGTAGATCATTTAACTGTTCAGCTATAGAGGTACAGTTTTGAATAACATTTTTTTTCCGTTTAGTTATTGGGGAATAGCAAAAGATAAAGAAGTACAACTGCCTTATTCATTATTTATATTTATATTAAGGATAATACATTTACATTTAAGTTAGTGAACCAACAGTTTATTGTTCTGTTGAGTCACATTACCTTAGGACATGGACTGTTCTTACTCAATATAAAAATATAGGCAAGTAGTAGAATAAAAATTCAATGTAGTGCTTGTCTAACAAAAAGTAGGTTCTATGTTCAACTCCAAGCCCTTGTGTAGAGGTGGATTCAATAAATACAGGTCTGAAGAAATGGCATGTTGAACAAAATACTTGTGACGCAAGTGTTAGGAGCAAGTTTCAAATCCCTAGGACTCATTGAAATGGCAGGTTGGTTGGCTACTTGTGATGTCACTATTAGAAGGTGTGGCCTTGTTGGAGTATGTATGGCCTTGTTGGAATAGATGTGTCACTGTGGACATGGGCTTTAAGACTCTCCTGCTAGCTGTCTGGAAGCAAGTCTTCTAACAGATGAAGATGTAGAACTTTCAGGTCTTCCTGTACTATGTTTGCCTGGACACTGTTATGCTTCTACCTTGATGATAATTGACTGAGCCACTGAACCTATAAGCCAGCCCCAATTAAATGTTGTCCTTATACAAGTTGACTTGGTTATAGTATCTGTTCACAGGAGTAAAGCCCTAACTAAGACAGAAGTTGGTATCATAGAGTAGGGTGTTGCTGTAATAGGCAACATGCTTTTGTTCGAAAAATGTGGATTTGGGGACTTTGGATTTGGAAAGCAATGGAATCCTTTAAGTGGGGCTTAATGCGCTATGCTAGTAAGAATATGGAAGACATTATTACTAAGAGTGATTTGAACTGTGCTGTGTTGGCCTAAGAGGTTTCAGGGGAGAAGAATTTTATTATATGGCCTAGAGACTATTTCTTTGGTATTTTGGTGCAGAATGTGGCTGCTTTTTGCTTTGTCCAAAGAGTCTACCCGAGGCTATGATGAAGAAATTTAGATTAATTCCTTTAAAAAAGGTTGTCTCAAAACAGCCTGGTATAAATTCTTTTGTTTGGTTACTGAAGTTCACTCTTCTGAAGAACATTTTAATGAAAAGAAGCAAGTGGAGAAAGGAAAAATACAAAATATATGGTTAAAGTATAAAAGGGCACCAGGAAGTAGAATAGAATTGAATCCTATGTTCTATGAGATAGCAGATTAAAAGAGTGACTTTTGGGGCAAGATTCCACTTAGCAAAATTTAGGTCTAGGTATGGTGGTACACACCTTTAATCCCAGTAGACAAAGCCAAGCAGATTTCTGAGTTTTAAGGCCAGCATGAGACAGAGCAAGTTCTAGGTGAAGAAAAGATTAAGTCCAGGTATAGCAGTCCATACCTTTAATCTCAGAAGAAAGAGTGATGCAGATCTATTAGTTCAAGGTCAATGAACAAAGCAAGTTCCAGGACAGTGACAGAGCTGGAAAACTGAAAGCTGGTGATAGAATAAGGTGAGGACATATTCCAGCCACAGCAAGCAATCGAACTTGGCAGCTTTGGCCAGGTGGTTCTGACTTTAGAGTCTAAAATAGAAAGGACTAATGGGAAAAATTGATGCTGGTTTGCTAGAGCTCAAAAATTAGTGATGATTAAGAAGGACCAGCTTGACTGAGGTGAAACCTGGGAAGTATTTTCTGAGAGCAAAGAGAAGCTGTGTTCCAGAGGTAGCCAAGGTTGTACTTCACAATGCAGGTAGACTTGGTAATAATATGTAAGAATCACCCATGTGGTACTCGTTTTGAATGTTTAAAGGGGTCATAGAGAGCAGCTGAGGCTTGGCACTGTGAGAGGCCACAGAAGGACACTGGTGAAGGTTAAGCCTCAGTTGCAGTTGATCCAGGACTGAATGTGACATGCAAAGAAGTTGAGGCCTGGTATCATGAAGAGAAACTATGAGAGGCTATTTGTGAAGCCTAGTTGCAGTGGAAGACCCAAAAGTTTTGGAGATGCCAGTACCATGTGATGATCACCAAGAACAGCAGCAGTAGTGGAGTGGAATCAATCAGAACCTAGAGTGCTACAGAAGGCAGATCTGGAGAAGCAATGCAAGCCCTATGAAGAAGCCTTCAAGATCCTGTGTGAATCAGACATTAGAACAAGAAGCTATAAAGCTGAAGTTGACTTGGAAACCCCAAGATGTCAAAGATGCCAGAGGCATGAAATACCTGCCCAGGAAAGCTACTATGAGGGAGTGGAACCAGGTCAGGAGAAATAACTTAGTTGCAGTCAACAAACATGAAAATATTGTGGAGATCTGAAGACTGCTTTGACATCAAACATGGAGATTAAAAGTATGGAGTTTACCCAGCTGTTTTTTTTTGTTAAGGGGATTACAATTAAGTGATTGGATGAATCTCAGAAGAGACTTTGAACTTTGGACTTTTAACATTGTTGAGACTGCTATAGAGTATGGGGATTTCAGAAGTTGGACTAAATGTACATTTTTATTATGTTATGTATGGTTAGCTGTGGTCCCCATAGACTCACATGTTTAAACAAACCTATGGGGGCCAGGGAGTGGAATGTGGTGGGTTGTATATGCTTGACCCAGGAAGTAGCACTATTAGAGGCTATGGCCTTGTTGGAATAGGTGTGTCACTGTGGGCATGAGCTTTTATACCCTTGCCCTAGCTGTCTGTCATCCTTCAGGTGAAGATGTAGAAATCTCAGCTCCTCCTGCATAATGCCTACCTGGATGCTGCCATGCTCTCACCTTGATGATAATGGACAGAACCTCTGAACCTGTAAGCCAGCCCCAATTGATCATTGTCCTTATTATAAGAGTTGCCTTGGTCCTGGTGTCTCTTCAAGCAGTAAAAACCTACCTAATATACTACTCATTTGAAATTCCAACATTGAAGGCAGAGACATGATTCCCACAGAAATAGACGAAAGAGACACCAGTCATACTGTTATGGTAGTTTGATTGAAAGACTCTGCCTTGATTAATGATTGTGAGAGTACTGAGGATATCAACCTCAAACCTCCTCATAAACATACAGATATGTGCAAGTGCATGAATATAGTAATGCCAATGTTCATCCAAAATATTTATACACACATACATACAACACCCATATGAAGATGGAAAACAAGATAAGGATTTAAGTGAGAAGAAAAAAAGATAAAAAAATTTATTTATAGAATATAATTATATAAATATTTTCATATGCTGTACTGGTTGCTTGTGTATGTCAAGGTGACACAAGCTGGAGTTATCAGAGAGAAAGAAACCTCCCTTGAGGAAATGCTTTCATGAGATCCAGTTTTAAGGCATCTTCTCAATTAGTGATAAAGGGAGGGAGGACCCATTGTGGGTGGTGCCATCTCTGGGCTGATAGGTTTTTGTGAAGACTGTGGAAGGACTTTGGAACTTAGGGCTACAAGAGCCCTATTTAGAGCTCTGTTGGAGGGATGTTCTGTAGGAGCTTGGAAGATGAAGTTGAGAACAGTGCAGAAGATAGAGGCCTGGTTTGTGAAATCTCAGAGTGAAGATTAAAGGCTCTTATCAGGCCCATTGTTGTTTTGATTGTGAAGATTCTGTGCCTTTGGTTAGCTGGGGCTAAGAATTAGCTGTGATTAACAAGATACCAGAACAACTAAAGTGAAACCTTTGCATTACTGGAATGATTGATGCTAGTTACCTGAAACTAAGAAATTTGCAGTGATTAAAAGGAGACCAGCATTACTGAAGTGAAATCTTCTAGGAAGTGTTTACTAAGAGTACAGAGAAGCTATGTTCCAGAGGCAGCCATGGTTGTACCTCTTGTTGGCAGGCAGACTTGGTAATGTATGAATAACCCAGGTGGTTGTGGTTTTGAAATGTGAAGGGGTAGCAGCCAATTCTTAGCACTGTAAGAGGCCAGGAGAGGCTATTGGTGAAGGTGCAATCTGGTTGCAGCAGATGGCAACAGTGTTTTGGAGATGTCAGTAGCATAAGATGACTACCAAAGACAGCAGCAGCAGTGGAGTACAAGCCAGCTATGTGCTACAATGGGCAGAACTGGAAAAGTGATCCAAGCCATTGCAGGAGCCCAGAAGATCCTGAGTGGATCCCAGACATTGGACAGTTAGAGTTTCATTTTACTTTTGCTTGTGACTGTGCTCTGATATTTTTCCCTCCTGAAGTAAGAAAGAAATTTAGTGGAGCCCACATTAAGAGACTTATAAAAGACTTTGAATTTTAATAGAGATTGGATATTTTAAAGAGATTGAAATTTTAATATGTGAGAATTTTTAAAGACTGTGGAACTTTTAAAGTTATTTAGATCTTCTTTCCTTGAGGAAATGCCTACATAAGATCCAGCTATAAAGGCATTTTCTCAATTAATGACCAAGGATGGGAGTGCCCATTGCTGGTGGTGCCATCCCTGGGCTGGTTGTCCTGGGTTCTATGAGAAAGCAAGCTGAACAAGTCAGAGGAAGCAATCCAATAAGCAGCATCACTCCATGGCTTCTGCATCACCTTCTTCTTCCAGGTTCCTAGTCTGTGTGAGTTCTAGTCCTAACATCCTTTGATGACGAACAGCAATGTAGAAGTATGAGCTGAATAAACCCTTTCCTCCCCAACTTTTTCCTTGGTCATGATGTTTTGTGCAGGAATAGAAACTTTGACTAAGACATATGCTTTGCTGAAAATGAAGAAGTATTAAAACTTATGTCTTACCAATCAAAATGAAAACTCTTTATAATCTGAGACAAATTTATTTCTATACATCTATTAAGTTTCCCAAATTATCAAAAGAAAATATATTTCTATAATAACAAGAAAATTTTCTTACATACAAAATGTGTCTTCATAAGATAAACATTATCTTTTCCTTTGCCAATAAATTGACATAACCTTTCAAAGGTAATTACTGAAAGTGTTTTTGTTCCTACATAATTAATAAAATGTTATCAAATTAATTCAGAGAGAAAGGACAATCTCTAATATGGTAATTTTGTGAATGGATAAAAGAATGGTTACAAATGAAACCTTCATAAAATAACATTTGTAGGCAGAGAAATACTGAATATAAATAGAAAGATATTTACTGAACAATCGACAGCTCAAATATATACTTTTTTCTCTCCAAAAAAAGTACAGTACATTTAGTCTTTACTTCCTTATTCACTTGGGTTTTATTAATTTATTCTCCCCCACTTTCTCCACCCTTCCTGAACCACTTCTCATATTCCTCCTTCATTTACCATCTGAAAAGGGTAGTCTCCCCCCCACCCCCCCACCAGGGATATCAGTCAAACATGGCACATAAGTGCAATAAACAAGGCATTTTACACCTCCTATCATATAGTTGGAGAAGGCAACTCAGTAGGAGGACAGGAGTCCCCAAAAGCAGACAACAACTTCTGGAACATCCTTAGATACTTTTGTCAGAAGTCAACAAAACAACAAGTTACATAAATATAATATATATACAGTGGGCCTGGGTTAGATCCATGAAGGCTCACTGGTTGTAGGTTCATTCTCTGAGAGCCCCTATGAGTCCAGGTTTGTTGACTCTTTGGGTTTTCTAATGGTGCCTATGACCTTTCTGGATCCTATAATTCTTCCTCCTGCTCTTTAGCAGGGTTGCTGAACTTTGCAACTGTTTCTATCAGTTCCTAGATGAAGTCACTCTGATAATAATTGTATTAGTCAACAATCTATCAATATAGCAGAATATCATTAAAGATCCTTTTGTTGACTTTGTATTGGCAGTTTTGTTTGGTTCTAGCCTAGGTCCCTGGGGCATCTGGAATCTGGTTTCTGGTTCTACACCTAGTGTCATAGGTGGGAACCTTTTTGTGTCATGAGTCTTAAGCTAGACCAGTAATTGTTTAGCCACTCCCACAGTTTCTGTGCCAGCTTTAGCCCATCACTTCATGCTGGCAGAGTAAACATAGGTTGAAGGTTTTGTTTGGGGGTTGGTATCCCAAACCGTCCACTGGAAGTTTTGCCTGATCATAGGAGGTGGTCCATTCATGCTCTGTAGCCCCTGTTACTATGAGTATTAACTAGGGCCACCCTAATAGATTCCTGGGAGTTTCTATTGCACTAGGTTTCAACGTTGCCACAAATTGCCCTCCAATTCCAGTTGTCTCTTCCAGTGTTTCCTCCCTCAATCATACCCTAATCTGACCACTACTGCTCCTGTAGCCCAATCCACCTTCAATGTCTATTTCCCCTTCCCAGGGAGATCCAGGTATCTTGCCTTGAGCCCTTCTTGTTACTTAGTCTCTCTGTGTCAATGGATTGTAGCATGATTATTTTTGACTTTGTAGTTATTATCAACATATAAGTGAGTACATTCCATGTTTGTCTTTCTGGTTCTGGGTTACCTCACTGGGGTGATTTTTTTTTTCCTTCTAGTTCCTATCATTTGCCTGCAAATTTCATGATGTCATTGTTTTAACAGATGAGTAATGTTCCATTGTGTAAATGTGCTACATTTTCTTTATCCATTATTCTATTGAGGAACATCTAGGTTTTTCCAGTTTCTGGGTGTTATAAAGAAAGCCGTTATAAATATAGTTGAGCAAATTTCTTTGAGATATGTAGGATTTAATGGCAGGAATATTATAGATTGGTCTTGAGGTAGATTGGTGGCCAATTTTCTGTGAATCTTTTATAATGATTTCCAAAGATGTTGTATAGGTTTGCATTTCTACTAGCAATGGAGAAGTGTTTCCCCTGCTCCATAACCTCACAAGCAAGAGCTGTCATTTTAATATTTTGTCTTAGTCATTCTGAAAGATGTAAGAAGAAATCTTAGAGTGGCTTTTATTTTCATTTCCCTGATGTCTAAGGTTGTTGAATGTTTTTTTTTTCAAGTGATCCTCAAATATTTGAAATTCTTTCAAGTATTTTGTTCTTTCAAGGTTTGTAAAGGACTGTGTTTGAATTTTGATTGGGAGTGCATTGATTTTTTAGTTAGATGGCCATTTTTATTGTGTTAATTCTATTAGTACATGGACACAGGAAGTCTTTCTACCTTCTGATTTCTTCTTCAGTTTCTTCAAAGTGTTAAACTTAATGTCATACATATCTTTCACTTGGTTAGTTAGAGTTATCCTAAGATATTTTAAATTATTTGAGGCTTTGGTAAATGGTGCTGTTATCCTGATATCTTTCTCAGCACATTTGTCATTTGTATGTAAGAATATAACATACAATTTTTCTTTTTATTTTTAGGGTTATTCATGTATCCAGCCACCTCTCTGAAGGTGGTTCCTTAGGTGTTGCCCAGCAAAATTTTCGGTATCAATTATATATACTATCATATCTTCTGCAAATACAGATATTTTAATTTTTCCTCTCCAGTTCATATTCACTTGATCTCCTTTAGTTGTGTTATTGCTTCAGCTAGAATTTATTGTACTATATTGAATAGATATACAAAGAGTGTACCTCCTTGACTTGTCTCTGATTTTAGTGGAATTGCTTTAAAATTTTCACTGTAAAATTTTGTAGTTGCCTGCAAATACGGTTACCAGGTTCTCCTGAGACGAAGCCTGGGAATTAACGGGAAGGAGGGCAAGAGAAATGTGGGGCCAAGACAAAGTATTCTGATCAAGGCCCGAAGTTTAATAATTTGCTTTCACATATAAAGGGGAAGGCCCACTCTCCAGAGTCTTTTCTGGGTTCAGCCCAGGAGCTGGCTAAGGAGATAGCAGTCCAGAAGGTGTCAAGGCTAGCTCAGCAGGCAGTCCATTCTTCTTAGCTCAGGTAGCAGACTCCAAGGTGCCAAGGCTGGTAATCCAATGCATCTGAGGTCCTACTACTGTTTGGTCTATTATGGTAAATTACTTGCAGGCCTGCTCAGGCCTGGGGGAAGGGCACAGTTCCCCCTTTAATTTTTTAAGATGGCAGTGCAAATATCTGGACAGGGCACAATATTTCATCCTGTCTAGGGTCTAGAGTGGCTGGGTGACCGTGCCTTCATCACCCATCATTGAGGAAATCATACATAGCATAATGATGTATACCTCTGTTTTAGGTTTATACGAGCTTAAAATACTCTTACCCGTCATTGACTAACCAGCCATCATTGGTACACTCTTTAGACCCAGACCACATTCAGACCAAAGGACCTGTGGGCATGCAATAGATGCAGTTCTTCACAGCAATGTGTAACTTCCATGATGAATAGCTGAGCTTGCTGAGACTGATCCTGTGTGAGAGCAACCAATCTGCTGAAAATACAAGGTTCAAAGATTAAAAGCAACATGATTATCCAAGCAATGTAGAAAATAAGGTTGGAAGTGGAAGTGTTTCAGTATCTAATCCAACTGCTATTTAGCAGGGATCAGACACAAGTCTAGCCACCAGGTGGGCAGCTTAGTAAAAATTACTTACTCTCCAGTAATAGTGGAGACTGTTAAATCAGCTGGTTGATAAAGATTTTGAGCCATCTTTATCATTAGAATCATAATTATTAGGCTCAAAATCTGTGTCCACTTGAGGACCAGTCTTTCAGGCAGCCATCAGGCTCCACTCTCTTTTTCTGAAAAAATGTAGACTGACCCATGACCCCAAATTAAAACAGGATCGGGACCATACCAAGTATTGTTAAGGGGTCTCTCCACAAGACCCTGACAAATGAGTTGGAAGTAAATGGATGCCAGTGGCGATCCGTTGCAGACTGACCTTTAGCATCAGTTTGCAGAAAATTTAAAACAAGACAAAAGCAAGGTGTGCTTTTGGTGACCTTGTGGGGTATAATTCCTCCTTTCTAGTTTTAAAAGCCAATTTTTTAGAATTACTTGTAAAACCAGGGAAGAAGCACCCACCATTAGCTGCTTTCCCCATATTTAGAGAGTTATGAAGATATTGTTTTAAAGTTTCATAATCTCTCTTTTATAATTTCTTGTCCTTGAGGATAATAAGGAAATATTAGTAATATTACATTGTCAACTAACATCTCAAATGTTTGACTGTAGCCAAATAACTGTAATAGCCAGTTCCATTATCTATCTTAGTCTGATATGGAACACCAAGCACAGGATAATAACATAGGCAATAACTAATTATATTTTTAGTTGCTTCTCTTGTTAAAGTAGTTGCAACTAAAAGGTCTAAAAGGTGTCAAGTCACATGTACATATTTTAATTTTTTAATCAAAAATGAGTAACATCTATTTGCCAAAATTAAATACGTATAAGTCATCAAGGCTTAACACCAATATGAAAAAATTGAAGATATTGAGAACAAGTTTTGCAATCTAACTTGCACACTTTTTAGAAATGACAAATTGTTGCCTCAAGCTATTATTATTTTGATGTTGTAAAGAATAAGACTGTATGGCCAATTATCTTTGAAAGGCCTATAATATGTCTAGTATACAAATCTGCTCTGGCATTGTCCTGGTGTTCAGACAATCTAATGAACTTTTAAATGTTTTATAAAGTTAAGAAACAGTACATGTTTTGTAAATTAAGTTGTATTTTTATAAATAAAATTTGAGAATTAGCTATATCTAAGAAAGAAACAATTTTAAGCAATTATAAATCATAAACCTTATACTAGCTATGTGTATATAAATTGAAAGCTTGATTTTTTAGCATTTCAAATGGTGGCTACAACACATAATTTAATTATTTGTGTTGAAACAGGGGAAACTCAAAAAATAAGCATGTGATTTAATTACATATACTGTCTTCTCAATAGATGAGGCATCTGTAAATATCAAACATCTTTTCTATGGGCTGCATGCATAGTAAATTTTAGGAAATATAAAAGAATGCATAGAGAAAAACTGTAACAAATGATTATCAAATTTGACTAAAAATTTTGCCATGTAATAAGCCAAATATCATTATTTTTCAATAACCAATTTAATTGCTATTTGGAATAAGGAATAAACCTTTTATCCAAAATGCTTTTAGGATTTTATCATACAATCTTGTATTAACACAATTATAATTTTATAATAGGATGTTTAAACTTTACTTGCAGATGAAGAAAGATAAATCACATTAATGGTTTCTTTAATGGTTTCACAGTCAAAGGGCTGCTGTGGACATATGAGTAGTAATAACACAAACAGCCAATAATTTATCAGTCTATATAATTTATCTGTTGATAACTAACAGCTTACTCTACTTTTAGCAAAGCTATCTCTCTTTTATAGTTAATTGCCAAAAGGAATTAGAACTTCCATCCCTTTGAAATATCAAACAGAGGTTTAAATCCTCCTATGGTAAGCTTAAGATAAGGTTTTAACCAAATAATATCTCTTAACAAATTTTAAAAATTATTAAACACAAATCAAGATTAAAAGCAAACCATTTTCTTTTCACATGTACACCTACAAGCCAGAAGAGGGTGCTAGATCCCCACCACAAGTGGTTGTGAGCTACTTTTGGAGTGTTTGCTGGAAATTCAATTTTTATATTTTTAATTATAAGTCTAGACTTTAACGGCTGAGCCATCTCTCTAGCCCCAACTATGTATTTTTATTAGAATTTTCCATGTCACAATCTGCTTAGGATATAACTGAGGTCTCAAATATTGAAAAGATAGTGCCTTTGAATCCTTTCTGGAGCAACAAGTACTCCAAAATTTTTAAAGCTTGTTATATTGGAGCAAAGGCTTGTAGAAAAACTCCTTTAGAGAAATCCGCTAATAAAGTATCATATAATGAATAATATACACTAAAACATTTAAATTCTTAATTTTCTGTATTAAAGCAAATATATATATATATATATATATATATATATATATATATATATTAAAGCAATTAACCATTCTTTGAGGCAAACTTTTGTAAATGATATCACTTCATGGGCTCTTAAAAATTACGAATAAATTTACTGAATGTAAACCTCCCAGCTTTACCAGAAATGTAAAGGAATAGTATATAGTATAAAAACATCTTTTATATCTATATGCGTTTCCTGGAATGGCAGCTGGAGTAGGCAAGTTAGGTTGTAATGCCCCATTAGTTTCAGAAATCTTAAGTTTGAACTTTGGTTCAATCTTTTCTAGCTGAGTGAGAATACCAGATAAAGGCCAACCTTTTCCTCTAATAATTGTTACATATATTAGAGGAACCAAAAGCATCTCATTTTTAACAACTTTGAAAGGAAGTGGACATAAAGGAACCAAAACAAATTGAACAATTTTTTTGTCAGCAGGTACAGTTATAACTCATGGAGGGAAGTAGGCATAATTTTAATGTCTCCAGCATAATTATAACTCACAGACTGTTGTAAGCGTCTTTGGGTCTTAGAATTACCCCTCCACCCCTGCAAGAAACACCTTGCTGGTCAAGACCCAGGACAAAAGGAATGTTTGTCCCCTGAGCTTCTGCAGAGCTCAGTCTACATTGTCTTAATTCAAATATAAACGTTCTTAATCTCTGGCCTGTTTTCTAAGGCCTGGCCTATTTTGTAGGCCTGAATTGCGCATTTTTTTAACTTTAAATTTAAACTTTAAACTTTAAAAGATACATGTTGTATCTTTTTTCTATAAGTTTGAGAGTTTCAAAAAATCTCAAACTCACGATTAAACTACCAACTGTAGCCAATGGAATATTGGCGGTTTAACTATGTTTTTAGGCCTCTTTTGTAACATTAGAGTATAACCATAATTTTGAGAAATAAAACCAATTTTTAACGATGTAAGCAATCTATTTTCTCTAAAATCAACACCAAGTAGATTTCCTTTATGTTACAAAGTTTTGCTGCCAATTCTTATATATGAATGCATGATAGTGCAGCTTTTAATATCTCCCTAAAGAAACATTGTTCTTAAATCTTATCTTTATCCATCTGGCTTCTGAATGACTCTAACCCCGAGTTACCAATCTTAAGCCAACTTTTGTTACCAAGGTTGTAAATTTTAAATCATACCCAATAACTTTTGGCCAATAATCTATAACCAAGACATGTAGAACATATTTATACCTTAAAACCAATTAGAAGCAAAAATGAAGTTACAACACATCTTATATATTTAAACCAAACAAAATTTCTCACTTCTTCTAGCTGTAATTTCAAAAGAGAAGCACCTTGTCACAAGTTTTTTCTATGACAAACAACTCTTAACTTCCTTATAGCTTCTAAATAACTGCTGGTCTCTTTAAAAGCAGTTTATACCAACAATCAACTGTTAGGAAGGCTTTACCAGCTCAACTCTGACTCTTAGCTACAGGTATTAAGCAAACTTATCAGCCGCTGCTCTGCATATTAAAACTGCCTTTGAAAACCAAGTTAAACTAGACCAAGGGTTGGATCAAGCAATTTTAATGATCTTTTGAACATTAAACATAGAACATAAAACATAGACCTCCAATCATTCACACAATGAAACATGCGGACAAAAAAAAAAAAAAAAAAAAAAAAAAAAAAACATGATGAGACACGTGGACATTGGCGTGCCAAGGGACAAACAAAGAAGGCAAAATTATGGATACTACTCAGTGCTCTGCACTTTTTTGTTTTTCAAATTTTTTTAAACCCAGTTCCTCTCATCTAAGGCTACCTCTCTTGGGCCTGCCCAATACTTTCTTATCCCCAACTCACTGTCACCTCCCTAGCTGAGTTTAGCATTGGGTCAATGATCACTCAATTTTAGACCTGTATCCACCTTATTCGCACTTCCTGTAAACACAGCCATAACTTAGCTAGCATCAATGGCATTCCTTGTTTACTTAGTGCTCCGGATACTCTACTTTTTCTTTCATTTTCTGTGGAGCTCCACCAAGACAGTGTTTCCCTCTTCTGGTCTTCTCTTCTCAGGTTCCACAGGTGGGTGCCATTCTATAGTTGCCTGTAACTATGGTTATGGGGTTCTCCTGAGACGAAGCCTGGGAATTAACTGGAAGGAGGGCGAGAGAAATGTGGGGCCAAGACAAAGTATTCTGATCAAGGTGTGAAGTTTAATAATTTGCTTTCACATATAAAGGGGAAGTCCCCCCCGCCCCCACCCAGTCTCTTCTCAGTTCAGCTCAGAGGCTGGCTAAGGAGATAGCAGTCCAGAAGTTGTCAAGGCTAGCTCAGCAGGCAGTCCATTCTTCTTAGCTCAGGTAGCAGGCTCCAAGGTGCCAAGGCTGGTAATACAATGCATCTCAGGTCCTACTACTGTTTGGTCTCTTGTGGTAAGTTACTTGCAGACCTGCTCAGGCCTGGGGAAGGGCACAAAATTTGATGTTGGCTCTTGGCTTCCTGAAAAATCACTTTAATAATGTTTAGGTATGTCTTGTATATTCCTGATGTTATAAAGACATTTATCATGAAAGTATGTTGTAGTTTCTCAAATGCTTTTTGAGGATCTGATGAGATGATCATATGGGGATCTCCCTCCCCCCCTTTTTTTTAGGTTACGATATTTTTCTTCTATGATTTTGTTGAAAATATTTTCTGGATCTTGAAACTGGGAATTCTTTCTTTTCCTATTATTGTTGGGCTTTGACTTTTCATTGTATCCTATATTTTCTGCATTTTTTGTCAAAGACATTTTCTTTGATTGATGTATCTATTTTTGCTATCCTATCTTCAATGGCTGAGATTACTTCTTCCATATCTGATAGTGATTGATGATTGACTCTGTGGTTCCTGTTTGCATTCCTAGATTTTTCATTCCCAGTTTTCCTTCATCTGTTGCTTCTTTGTTTGTTTGGTTTTTTCCCTCTCCACTTTTAGGTCTTGAACATTCTTAGGTTTATTCATTCTCTTCAACTCTTGGTTGGCTCTTGGTTTGTTCAACTCTTCTTGGCATTTTTTTAAGTGATTTATTTCTTCTAGTGTTTTGTCTTTCTGTATTTCCTCAGGAGATTTATTCATTTTCTTTTTATTGACCTCTGTCATCACCACAAAGTTGGTTTTATAGCTTTTTCTTAATTGTGTATCTTTGGTGTTTGAATATTCACAGCTTGCTATAGTAAGATACCTGGGGTCTGGTGGTAACATGGTGGTTGACTTTTGTTTTGTCTGTGGGTGTGTTCTTATGCAGGCTTCTAGATATACGGGTTTGGGGTAATTAAAGTTCTACGTACTGATTCTGAGTGTATCTTTTATGGATTGATGTTTCTTCTCCTGCTTTTTGTTTTCTCTCTGGTCTTCTGGTATGTGTGACCTGGGATTCCCCCAGCCTGTGTGGACTCCTATAGAGTGGTAAGTTCCCTACCCAGTTTGAGGCTGAGGAAAAGATAGCTAGGAGTGCCCAAGATTGGCAAGAGGGCAAGGGAGGAGAATAGCACCCAGACCCAATTGTGGCTGGGACACAGCAAGTATGAGAGTGTAAAACTGAGGAATATGTTAGTGGGATGCCAAAATAGTGAGATTGTGATAGAGTCTGGCTGTTAAGCTGCCTTCCTGGACTTCTCCTTATCTATGACATCTCTAGTATAGTAAGGAGTCTGTGTTCTTGTTGAAGTCTGGGGCACAGCAAGGCAGAGAGTATAGACTAGGGATAGAGAGTGGGGACGCTGAGATAGTGACAGAGTGGGAAATTTGGGGAGAATAGCAGCCTACCTGGACTTCTTCCACTCTGTAGATCTCTAATAGAGGGAACACTATGAACCTGTTGAAAGCTGGGGCACAGCAAATAGGAAAGAGCAGGACTAGGAATAGGGTAGGAGATACTGTAGTCTTTATGTTTTAACACACTATCTTATTTGTTAAGTTCTCTCCCATTAGTTGTACTGAAAAATATACAATTCATTATTGCCTTTAAAAATAACTGAAGATGCTATTTGGAGTCTCTGTGTTTCTCTTTATTCCACCTACAGTCAGAATCTGGATGACTGGTCTCTTTATTTTCTATCACTGTTTCTCAGCTTTGGCTTAAACTTCACTTTTAAAATGTCTCAATCTTGTACCCCCATCCTCATGTCCTTCACAATTATTACATTGGATCTGTTGGGAATGGTTGATGTGATTCTCACCGTCATTTAGCTCTCATCTGGAGTTTGATTCTGAGCTTCTCATTGTGGTATCTTATCCTCATTTTTATAGAAGACATGATCCATGCTCATACTCAGAACTCCCTTTTTAGATCCATCCTATGGATACTGTGGAAATCACAAAGCATTGTACTCCAACATTGTTCCCAAAGCTAATGAGTTTGTAAGAGAGTCCACTGCTATCATATGAAGAAATATAAAATACACACACACACAAAAAGTGATGAAAGTTTGCTTCAGAATTATGAACTGAACTTAATGAACATCAGGAATGTTCTAAAATCACATTGAATGTTGGTTTCTATTTTTCTCTCACTGCTTCCTTATGAATTTTTCCTGAAATTAATTTTAGTAAATCACTTGGTCACATAATTTTCTTCTCTGATTCTGAAAATACTTCTGTGCTAAACAATGATGAAGTATCTAATTTAATATACTATATTTCCATCATAACTGTTATTATTTCTTGATGGGAAAACATACCACCGTATAGTCTCACCGTGCTTTGTTATTTCTTAATATCTCCCCTAGTTCAAGCATATGTGTTTTACATGTCCTAAATTTAATTCTCTCCATCAGTGATCTTCTTCATGAATAAGATGCTCATGGATCCAGGGAGAACCACCTATCTAAACACAACCATCCTTATGTATCCAGAGAGAGACAGCTACATGTATATATAGATGCTGAAGACCTCCAGAATTGTTCATTCCAATGTAGAAAAATATACACATTGATTCATAGCAAAATCAAGTTTTTCTGTTAACTGCAAATGACAATTCAGGTTTTAGATAAGAAGTAAGAAGCATCTTGAGCTGGGTGCTTATGGTTTCTCACATTTCAGTTACTCAGAAGTTTCAGGAGGCACACCAACATCGGAGGCATGCATCTGTCAAATTCATCCTTGTTCATTCATTGTTCAAATATAATTGTCACCTATGTATTTATACTCTAAACATAGCAAATTTTAGAGTTATACTATGTGGGGAGCCGACAGAAGGTTCCTATCATCCTTGCAGCCATCTTGAGCCATATACCCTGACAAAAGACTTGATTATATCAGCCTACAACAGCTGAGCACACTCTGATAACATCTTGCTTTAGATACCCAGGATCTTCCCTTGGATGTGTGAGACTTAAAGGTGTGATTTAGACCTGAGGCTTAAGGGCATGACTTAGAGATCAGATTTAGAGACAAGCCCTAAGGGCATGGCTTAAAGGCATGACCTAAAGGCGTGGCTTAGAAGTGAGACATAAAGGACAGAGGCAGACAGAAGAGTTAAGTACAACTTGGAGTAGGAATTAGACATTGAGGAAGAAGACACTTAGACTAGAGAACTCGGAAGAATTATTATTAGGTATTAGGCAGTTAGCACTTGGAGAAAGAACTTGGAACTTGGAGGCACTAGGGACTAGGAACTAGGGACTAGGAACTCAAGATTTGGGACTTGGACTAAAAAGAGAGACTGAAGAATAAACGGGATTGAATCACACTCTGTCTGGTCTCCATTCCTCGAGTCTGTCCTCACTCTCTTGCTGAATCCCGACCAAAGGACCTGAGCAGCTTGGGGCAGTGCAGGCTCTAACAGTTTAGCCCCCAAGGCTTTTGGCAGTGCCGGTTTCAACATTGACAGAGCAGTCCAAGACATTTTGGCCCCCAAACATGGAGTAGTGCAGTTCTCAACATTTCTGGCCCCCAAGCATGGGGCAGCTTGGGCCGCAACAATACTATACTCTGAATTTTAGAGTATATCATACTCAAAACATAGACCTTAAAATACTATAATTTTAGAGTCATAATATTTCAGTAATTATTTATTTTTAAGTATCTTGATTCTGGTTCTGCTGTATGTCAATATTCCTAGTTGGAATGCATAAAGAAATGAAATCAGGACGAATATTGAAACTACAATGAGGATAACCTATCAATATTTTATTAACACCAATGCTTAAGTAAATGGATGTACAGATTTTAATTAATTAGGCCTGATTTTAATATCTATGATCTTTATTTGTGGTATATGATAGAACAAAAGGGAGCATATGGGAAAAGAGTCAAGAAGGAAAGAAGATAGAGATAAGAGAAAGGAAGAGAGAGAGAGAGAAATTAGAAAGAAATTAGAAATTGAAAGAAAAATTAGAGGAAGAATATAAAGGCCCATAATTTAATATTGAATCCTTTTACATTTTATTTCCAAGTGGAGGCTTTTAGTAGGTTGTAAATAATATATGGAATGTTGTTGACTTTAAAATATTGATGAGAAACTATACTTATGATATCATATTTGAATGAAATATAAACATAATACTATAAATACACCTATAAATATTATAAATAGATGATTGAAGGATCATAAGCAGCTATATAGTTTTGGAAAATATGATAAATTTCAAATAGGTTAAATTATTCAAGATACCAGATTTTATCTACTAATTCTAATCACTTGTAAATGAGAACTGTGTAATATAAAAATACCCAAACTCCATTGTTTGAAGCATCCCCTAAAACAGGAGAGAAGTCAAGGACTAGATTGTTATGGAACTTACTCTTCCCAGAGCAGAAAATTGGGGTCTCTCTTAACAGTGGGAGCTACATTTTCTTGAAACACATAGGCACTTTTATTATTGTATCTCTTATGTCACTAAGATCTAACACATTACTAGAAAATAAAGCTATAAGAATCTGTAGAAAACATTTGAAATATTCTATATAAGCATATAAGAAATTTGACACTTTATTAGGCTTCATAATATAATACACCAAATATTATATCATTCACAGGTAGTAAGGAGCTCTTTATCAAGTGATTAAAATTTACAAAATATTGCTGCTGTGCAATCATAATGATGACAGTAAAAGACAATTTCTTCAACAAGGTCATTCTTAGAAAAATTATACTGTAATGTAATAATTATTTCTCGCAGTTAGTTTCCAAACTTAGTATTAAACTTTTAAGGACATATCATTATTTCTGTGGTGTTTTAACAAAAAAATATGTATCCAGATACATCCAGAAGAAGCATGTTTGCTTGCTTTTGAAATGGATAACTGTTATTTCTAAAATGTTTAGTAGGTACATTAGCATTTCACATGAAATATAAATTTGCATGATATTTTCCATGTCTGTCATTTCACCAGTGAGTACCTTGGAAATCTGTGATTCTCTTATATCTCCTACAGTTATCTAACTGCTCTGATTATAACATAACTAAATGTTGAAATCCAAAATAACCACAGATAGTTATAAAACTGTCTGAAAGTAATGGCTTGACATCATGCCTTTTCTAACCAACTCAATTTCCCAAATAAAGCTACCCAGCTTCTGAACTCATTTTTGGAAACATCTGGATGGAAACATCTGGAAACTGATGAACAGTGGTATTCTTAGCTTCCATGGCTTTGTCTTCCAGTCTCTGTAAGTATTTAGATGTAAGGACATTAAACTTTTTTCTCATTTACTTATCCCATATAGTTCTGTTGTCAGTTCTGTTCAGATCTGTGGAACTACCAAATGGCAGTCTGTTCAACTGCAGTTTGACTGGGATTATGGGTGCCCAATCTACCAGAGGGAGGGAAATGCACAAGATCTAAAATTTTTTAGACAAATATCAATTATCTCAAAATAATTCATTAGCTTGAATAAAAAATTTCCCCCATAGGTTGATGAGTCCCCCAGAGTTAGTGTTAGCACTGTTTGGGAAAGTCTTTCTATATTTAGGAAGTGATGCTCCATGGAAGTAGACCACTGGTGGTGAGCACTAAAGCTTTATAAACCAGACTCACTTTCAGCTCACTCTATAACTTCTGAGATCAATGTCAGTGTAGCCATTCAGCTACCTGATCCTGATTGTTACCAAGTCATTTCAAACATGATGGCCTGTATGCCCTGGAACTGTCAATGAAAATTTCCTCCCTAAGTTGGTTTTGCCAGATATTTTATTACAACAATGAGAAACTTGCAAATTCATTATCGTTTCTACTGTAGAGTATTTAGGGTGCAATGCTAATATCAGTTAAAATAATTCCTTAGCTAAAACACAGGCTGATGATATCATTTCTATCAGAAATAGTTAAACATAACGTAGCACTTAGAAGGAGGTCATAGTTATAGGCAAATTGGAATATCCATAGTTTGATAACTATATTGCCATGTTATAAAAATAAGGGAAGTAAATGTTTCATTAAACAAACCTCTCTCAGAGGCAAAGTTTACAGTGATAATAAAGGTCATTTTTTTTCTGAAAATTTTGAGAAATTAGATTTCCCCTCAAACTACTTGTCAATATTTTTTATCAATTATAAACCATCTTAATGTTCATTTTAAAAGCCTTAAAATTTGAGTTGGAATCAATCACTTTTCGCTTTATTTCATCCCTCTATTTCTTGTAACTCCCTCAAGTTAATAAATATCCTTTTTAATTGTATACTTATTGTTATATAAAACACACATGTGTGTGAATGTGTGTGTGTGTGCACACAAGTATATAAATAAGACACCTATTTCCTTATGTGTTATTGTGTGTATCTTGTTTCAAGGCAGACCACTCTGTATTAGGCAAACAATAAGAGGGCTCATCACAGGGAGAAGCTGATTCTCTTCTCCCAATCTGGTTGCTGTAACTTTTTGTTTAAGAGTGGGCTAATCATGAAGTTTCTCCCCCTCTATGTTTGTATCTCCACTGGTATTGCCATTTTTGTGACTTCTAAATGTAGCCATTTCAAGGAAAATCTGTGGCACTGAAGATTTCCTGATAATCTGGGTCTGACAATCATTCTATTTCTTTTCTGTGATGTTTGATGAGTCAGAGATGCATAAATTGCCACATATATGTATTTATTGTTCTGGATTCCATGAGATCTACTAATCTCTGTAGTGTATCATGTTATGGTTTTCTGTGATTGTTTCTATGCTGAGAAGTGAATTTTCTTTGATAAGGGTTGGTAACACTGTATTCAGAAAATGTGGTTAGTTCACAAAGGGACTATACCACCTATAGATACAAACTGGGCATGTTTGATCGTAGTAAAACATGGTATATATATAGTTATATATGTTTCTAGACAAAGGGCAGAAAATGTATAGTCAACTTGATCTATGAAATACCAGTACCTTCAAAGGAAGAAGAAGGAAAGAATGCCTGTCCAGGTTACTTGGATGGATTTCGCTGTTGCCACCTTAATAAGAAATATAAATAAAATTATACATCTTTGAAAAGAATGAGACATTTTATATATTTATATTAAAGATTATTTTAAATGTAAAATCTCCAGTGGAATTGACGTTAGGTGAAAAATATTACAATAAGTGGAATACTAACACACACATATATCAATGAAAAGTCTGCTTGCCCTCAGGGTTTCTGTCCTTTTCATCCCATCCAATACATGATCATATTCACCTCTTCTCCTTCTTGATCCCTTTTCCATTCTGGTCATACCTTCTCTCCCACACCCTTCTGTGATTGCTTTCTTCTCCCTCCCAAGTGGTGTTGAGGCATCCTCACTTAAGACATGTTAACCTTGGATTTATTAGCCTTCTTGAGTTCTGTGTACTGTGTCCTGGGTATTCTGTACATTTTTGGATAATATCTACTTATTAGTGAGTATATACCATGCATGTCCTTTTGGATCTGAGTTACCTCACTCAGGATGATATTTTGTAGATCCATCCATTTGCTTGCAAAACTCAGGATGTCCTCATTCTCACTAGCTGGGTAGTATTCCATTGTGTAAATGAACCACATTTTTTTTTTTTGTATCCATTCTTCTATTGTGGTATGTCAGGGTTGTTTCCAGGTTCTGGCTATCACAAATAAGGCTGCTATGAACATAGTTAAACACATGCCCCTGTGGCATGGTGGGGTATCTTTTGGGTATAATCCCAAGAGGTATTGCTGGATCTTCAGATAGATCTATTTCAAAATTTCTGAGGAACCAAGGTGAGGACACTATCTAGAATGTACCAGAGACCTGAGAGGTGAGAGACTCTCAGGACTCAAAGGGAGAGATCTTAGATGAAGTGCCCTATGCTAGGGAGAAGTAACTTGTAAAGCCCACCTCCAGCAGAAAGATAGGACATCAAGTGAGGGCTGCCATCTCACAGTCAAAACTCTGATCCATAATTGTTCCTGCCTAAAAGAACTGCAGGGACAAAAATGGAGAACAGCGTGAGGAAAAGCATGTCCAGTGACAGGCCCAAATTGGGATCCAGCTCAAAGGGAGGCCCCAAGACCTGACCCTTTTACTGATGCTATGGTGTGCTTACAAATAGGGGCCTATCATGACTGCCCTCTGAAAGGCCCAACAAGCAGCTGAAAAAGTCACATGCAGATATTTACACCCAACCAATGGACAGATGTTGCTGGCACCTGTGGTTGAATTAGGGGAAAGCTGGAAGGAGCTGAAGAGGAGAACGACCCTGAAGGAGGACCAACCATCTCAACTAACCTGGATGCCCGAGATCTCTCAGACACTGATCCATCAACCAGGCAGCATACACTAGCTGATGTGAGGCCCCCAACAGAGGACTGCCAGGCCTGACTTCAGTCAGAGAAGGTGCACCTAACATTGAAGAGACTTGAAGCCCCAGGAAGTGTGGAGGTCTATTGGAGTGGGGGTGTATGGTGGTAACATCCTCTTGGAGAATGGGGTGTGGGATGTAGAACAGTTAGAAGGTGGACCAGGAAGGGGATAAAATCTGGATTGTTAAAAAAAAAAGATTAAAGAATAATTTTTTAAAAAATAGAATGGAAAAAAATAAGTGTGCAAGTGTATATTTGCCAATATGATTAACAAAGTAAATATTTGAGCAACATAAAAAAATAAATTTATGAAAAAAATCAATGTTTTTCAAATTTTTCATTTAAAAATTATTATGAGCATCTCAACAATATTTTTGCAATAAACACAAGCTGATTCTTAGATTTACACAGTGCTACAAATAACCAAAATAATTAAAATAATTTGGCCAAAAAATTCAATTACTCAGAAGACTTGTGTGATCTTAACCTCAAAAGTTACTGGGACACCTTTCTTATTCAATATGGTGTGTTGATATTCACTGAGGAATTGGCAAATATTTCAATAAAACACACTAAACATAATATAATGTAATAATTTCTCCTAAAAATTTTCTCCTAGAAAGGCTTGCATTCCTATGGTACAATGATTTGGGATAGTGTTATAAAAGTACAAAATTAGTTTAGCCACCATAAATATCTTTTCAATAAATGATATTCAACCATTGGACTGTAGAAGAGATCCTTAAACTGAAAAACAAAAACTGACCAAACCAAATAGAGAGAGATAGAGTGATAGAAAAAGAGAGAGGGGGGAGCGAGGGAGGGAGAGGGAGTGGAGAGAGAGAGAGAGAGAGAGAGAGAGAGAGAGAGAGAGAGAGAGAGAGAGAGAGACTTTTATTACCACAGCTCATCCTGTAACTGAATGTAGCTGAATAAGCAATATATTAGAGAGGATGCTATTCTGAGTGATTCTTAGATAATTATTATACAGAGTGACCCCCATGTCACATCAGTACAAATAAGGAAAAGCTTGGCTACTCTTAACCTAGAAAGCTATAAAATATGTTGAATGGATGCCTCTCAAGTGTGTGATAAAAATTCATCTTACCACCACTGGCAATATTGTCCCTGACCTCAAAACATTATTGAAGAGAGACCCATTGAATGTTTTAATTTCCTCATAAACTGCTGATCATGATGGCTCAGACACACCAGATGGCAGCAGGAGTGATAAATGGTGTTGATGCCTTAGGAGAGACAAACTGCTAAAATTATATTATACTCAGCTGCAGTTTTAAAGCATGCACTATAATTAAAAGTGTTATCCCATAGCAAAATGTTACACCCCTTTATTTAATAATGTGTTCAATGGGGACAATAAAAGTATGGTTTGTTTTGTTGAAGGTGATCTATTTTATTCTTTCTATTTCATTTCAGTACGTTCCCCCAGATAGGACCTCACCAGTGACATTACTAACAAGCCAGTCAGAGATTCTAGAGCCAGGAACAGATGAGAGAAGACCAGCAGAACATGGATAAATAGATTTTAGACCCAGTGAGATATAATACAAGCACTAATTATATCAAAATCACATAATAACATGTATTTATTCCAGGGTATGAAGACATGACTCAGTGACTAAGAGCACTTGATGCACTTCTAGAAGACTGGTTAGATTTCAAGCATCCACGTGATGTACTGATGATATACATGCAAGAAAGAACCTTAATAACAATAATAATTAATTATAGTAGTGACAATTTAAGAAGAAATATTCAATATTCTAAAACATAGAGTCATTTTAAAAGAATGCTGTATATTTCCTTTTCTTTTGATGAAAACATAAAGTGATTATAATTTTTATTCAATGTTAGTTTGCTTTTCAACAAATCAATGTAATTTTTTTCAAAGTAGCCTATTCAGTTTTATGAGAAAACAAGTTAGGTTGGTAAGGGATCCTTCCAAACAACCATGGAGATTTGATAAATTGCGAAGATATTGTAACACTGAAAAGCATGCTTGAGGCAAGACTCTGTCCACAATATTGAATCAGTCCTCTGGGTGCACCTCCAAACCCAAAGTTTCTTCATGTACTTGTCCTGCTGGTCAGCCAAAATCTTGACAGAAGACTTGACATCATAGAAGAGCTTGCTGATCTCTCCCTCTTGCTCCTTCTCAGTGTTGTCCTTCCTGTTGATATTTGCCAGCAGGGTGGCTGGTGTCAGCATCTGCATCGAATACCTCAGAGTGGTCCTGGTGCCAATCTCCCCCAGGAGTTTCAGTGCCTCGTTTCTGATGTTGATGCCTTCCTTCCGTCTGGACTCAGATCTTAATGATCTGCTTCATCTCTTGTGGCATATACAACATGGTCCTGATGGTCATTACCAGGTCCAGGGGGTCCAATGGGATGCTGTGTGGAGAAGTGAGGTCCTCAGAGCCCCTGATGACACAGTTGCCTCGGTTGGAAGCAAAGATGACAGTGGGGGTGATGGAGAACTTCAGAGCACTGTGCAGACAGACTTCATGACAAAGAGCATCCCAGGGACCAGCTCTGCAATGCCCTGGTTAATGTATTTGTTTACTACCTTGTTAATCTCACAGTTTATCTGTGATCTCTGTCTTTTTTTGTCTTCATAAAGTGGCCCATAGAATATGTTGTTCACCTTGAGGCCATGCATTGGCCACATCCAGCTCATGCAAGGTCACATCCTGTATGATTTCCTTCTTCTTGTGCACATCTCCCTTTGGCAAATGAACGTACTTTTCAGCTTCAAGGTCAAATCCTGTGGCATAGGAGTCACACCTGCTTTGCCACTTCACAGCTTCACTGTTTGCTTCAATGTAAATCACATCTCCAGCCTCTACTCAATGTAAATTCTTAATTCTTCTTTCAACATATTGTCTTACTTTTATTGCATATGAAGGTAGTACTTCCAGTCTGCAACCCCGAGTGACTGGAGAGGACACTTGGCCCCGGAAGACAGGGCTTCAATCATTGTCTTGATATAAACAGAGCATTGAATTATTTCATACAAATTTATCATATTCAAAACATTATAACATGTACTATAATGTGATCAGTCATATCTTTGCTATAATATCAAAAAAAGGTCAAGATTTAAAAGATTTTTTATTATTGTTATTCAACAAAATAGAACTTTCAAGCTATTCAATTAAGCTACATGTTACAACTTAACCATGGGTGGTGGTGGTGGTAGTAGTAGTAGTAGCAGCAGCAGCAGCAGCAGCAGCAGCAGCAGCAGCAGCAGCAGCAGTAGTAATAATAATAATGTTTCTCTTTTATATGTTTAACCTTATAATCTGCCTAAATATGGTGATTTTATTTTACTTACATAATTAAAACTGTATTTTGAGTGTAGGGGTTCAGATAATGAGTCAAACAGTAAGCACATATTGCTAATAACTCATCTTTTAAATAAAAGAAAGGCTTCAGTTTATTGATTTTTGAAACTCTCTGTTCTTTGCCAAGCATATCCTAAGACTGGGAATTTCTCCCTCAAATGGAGGTCCCTTCTTACTGGTGCACCTGAGAGAACTTAATAGATACCATGTGAATAAAATGCAGTAGATTCTTGTTTCCGAGAGAAATTTCAGAGATGAGTGCCATATCCCATATGGGCTTTAAATCTTATCAGATATTGATTCATTAGTCCAAAAAGCATCAGATCCACTAGTGGATCTTGCATGCATGATAGATCTAAGACTTTGTAGCTGGGTTTGTGCATAGCTTTCTCTTTTGGTAGCATGCAGAGTATCTTTCAGGACTATGAGCTAGTCTAATCAGTAAGGTTGAAAGATCTAGGTAGCCACCAGCTCAACTTCTCTATGTTCAACATGTTGTGAAGGTGTTGTCTTAAGTAATCAGAGCTTACCATCAGTTTGTAAAGATTAACCAATAGCTTGGCACAGAATAGTTTGTTTATGGGTTACCACAGGGGACTTTGGCAAACAATTCAGTAGGTTAACCAATTTTCAGAACTGGAGTCTTCATTTGACAATGTGAGATGCCCATCTGTAGCTCCATCTACCCCATTATTTGGTGATTCTATTTAGATCACCTTCATATATGTATATATTTTAGGAAGGTTCTATTGTATTGGTTTCCCATACAGTTCCTCAAACAGCCCTTAGTTTTAGCTGTCCTGCCCATATTACCTTGCTTAACCCTTTTTCTTCATACTTCCTGTTTGATTCTAACATTTTATCCCCCCATCCATCCCTCAATCTATTCATAGGTTATCTATCATTTCCCTTCCTATGAAGATTCATTCCTATCCTCAGCCACTTACTCTATATCTATCCTCTGTGGTTATATAGATTGCGTATTGAAGATTTAACAACTAACATCCACATATAAGTAAATACATACCATATTTGTCTTTATATGCTCTAGTTCCCTCATTTAGAATGATTTTTTTCTAGCTCCATCAATTTACTTGTAAATTTCACCTTTATAACTGCATACATATGCAATATTTCATGCATAAATACACCACAAGTTTGTTTTGTTTTAAATTTTTTTTCATTTACTTACATCTAGGTTATTTCTAGTTTCTAGCTTTTTTTTTTTTGAACAGAGGAGCAATGAGCATAGTTGAATGAGAGTCTGTATAGTAGAAAAAAGCATCCCTTGGGTACAGACTTTGCCCAGAAGTGGTAATGCTAGATATTACTGTAGATCAATTTTCAAATTGTTCATGAACTACCAGACTGATTTCCATAGTGCATATCCAAGTGCATATTCCATAGTGCATATTATACTCCCACCAGCAATGGATGAATACTCGACTTATACTCTTACCAACATGAGGTGTCACTTACTTTATTTATCTAGTGGTGAAAGATTTTTATCTCAAAGTAATTTTAATTTCCATTTCCATGAGGACTAAGAATGTTGAACATTTCTTTATGGGCTTCTTAGCCATTTGTATTTTCTCTTGTGACAATAATCTATTTATACCTGTACCACATATTTATATATGGTTACTTGTTATCCTTGTGTCTATGTTTTTGAGTTCTTTAAATAATTTTAGATATTAGCCTTCTACCACATGTTTAGTTTGTTAAAAAAAAACTATCATTTGGTAAGTTATGACTTTATCCAAATTAGGCTATAATTATACAGATGATTTTTAGTTTCATTTATTAATTGTTAGTGCTGCTGCAATCAGTGTTATTTTCAGAAAGCCCTCTCTATGGAATACAATCAAGACCATTCCTCACTTTCTCTTCTATCAAATCCATGTGTATGTACATGTGTATTCTCTTCATTGTATCTGGCCTTATATTGATCTCTCTGACCCAGTTGGAGTTGTGGAAAAAAATATCACTATACTGCTAAAAGAAATTAGCAACAAAATTACATTCTACTATGAGCCTTATTATATTCTACTACACTACTACACAGACTAGTGTCTTGCTCAGCCATCATCAGAAAGGCTTTCTTGCTGTATATAGGAACCACAACTGAACAATATGCATAAAGTAAGAGACATTGGAACACTCTGTCTGAATGGAATGTCTCCATCAATTTCCTCCATTCACAGATCATAGAACCATGGGAAAGGTGAGGTGGAATGATTGTAAGACCAGAGGGGAAGGGGAGCACCAAGAAAACAAGGCCTTCTGTACATAGCAGGACCCCCCAGCACCTATGCACTCACAATACTGTTACAGCATGCACTGGACCGGCAGATGTCAGAACCTGATGTGGTGCATGAGCTGACACTGAAAATGGTTACAGACTCCCACCCTTAAGCCAAGAGGTACCTCCAATTGATAAGCACTTGAATATAAAAAAATTAGTTTTCTTCAATTAGGTCTTACTAGGGACACAAATTGCTCTTAAATCCAGATGCACATGCCTACCAGTAGATGGTCATAACAGATTATTTTGTTGTTGTTGTTGGGTATTTTTGTTTGTTTGTTTGGTGTGTGTGTGTGTGTGTATGCATTTGTTTGTATCTCATAATGCTTTATCTGGGTATTTTTCTCTTTTCTAATCTTTATATATTATTGCTTCCAATTTTGTATTTGTATTTACTTCAAAGCAATATTATCAACTCTTTATTATAGGGGATGGAGAAGTAAGCCTTGTGAAAAAAAGAGTAGGATGGAGAGCGAGGCACCATAGGCTTCTGTGACTCCTCTAAGAGTCCTGATCTGTCACACATTAGATCCAGGATAGCTTCCGGAACACTGATGATACAGCCAAAAGACACCAAGGCAAGGTAGGTGGCTGCTTTGCCTATCTTCACAGAAGTCCTCACAGGAGACTCCTTCTGAGTTATCTCATCAGGCCAGGCTTTCACTGGAGCATACCTAAATAGGACAGGTCAACAATTAGCTGGAGATTGATTCAATCACTGTATGTAAGCTTAAGTGGATAATAAACTCATATATGCACCTTGATGCTGGTTGCTGGAGTTAGATTTCCTGGGATTTGTCATGTGACTCTCTTGCCTTTCAACCAGTCATCCCCAGTCCTGTTCCAACACCTTATGTTAAAGTTAATTGTTTCTGGAAACTGAGTATGCTACTTGAAGTCAAAATCGTTGTTTTCCTCATATATATGTTTGATAAAATAAAAAATATAAAATATTATATCTCTAGTCATTAGTATACTATAAATATACAGTTATTACTAGGTTTAATGAGAATCCAATATACTAGAAAATGAATATCACAAGTTTTTATATCACTTATAACAAAGGAAATATTTGTAATTATTCATGCTTTTAATAATCTTTAAAACTTTTCATCACTTGAACTATAAACTCCCTGGAGTTGTATCACCTAGAATTTGCATTGTACCCAACAAACAGCACATCTGTAATAATGGCTAGCTTAATGTGTAATGAATTTATATTTTTAACTCAGACACTTTGTGGAGGATTTTAGTACTGGAGAAATTGCTTATATCCTGTTTCATCTCCACTCCTGGCACCTTGGTGTGGCTCAGCTGTTTTTCTGAGACCTCATTCATTGTCTGACTTAGTGAGGAGAATCTTCTTGCCAATTTTTAATCTAAAGACAATAGTGTTCTTTGCTATGATTATTTTGGCCATTTTATTTTCAGAATACAATCTAACTCTTAAGAATTAAAGTATAAGTATCTTGAGAAAACAAGGCTGAAAATTATGTCTGTTTCATAGAGCTGTGTTTAATTTATTCTCATTTCTTTGGTATTTAAAAAAATATTTCTAATTTTCTCCAATAGTTTCACAACAGTATATAGATTTATATTTAATAATATTAGAGAAAATGAAGAAATTAATATATTTTATAATTTAAATAAGATAAATCAAACACAGAACATAGATTGAGAATTACAAAAAAAATGTCCTGTCATTTGTGCCTTTTCTCATTAGAGTTATCCAGGTTCTTATAAAGATACCTGTTTTCAAAATTAAAGTATTGTTGCCATGGTGACATGCATTTTATAAATCATGTACAAGGGCTGTCTTTATTTCCACTGTGCATGGAACTCATAAAGAAGATTATTAAAGTGAAGTCATAGACTCTGAAGTACAGTCTAGAAAAATGAGGCATTAAACATGAAAAGCAATATTTCAAAAGAACCCATGAAGATCTCTTTAAGTCTTTCTAGTAGCCTTGGGGTCATTCAGTGAAACTTTGCATAGTTTTTAGAGTGTTTCCTTGAAACATAATATGTTTATTACTGATGATGAATTGTTCATTGATACTTGAAAGCACTGTCAGTTTATCAACGTGACTTGGGATTATTTTCTTTCACTGGGGATGAATGGGTTGGAATATCTGTGCATGTCTTTCAAAAACAATATATCTTGTAAGAAATGCAGGTACTTTATACATTTTCTCTCAATATTTACTGTTTTGGACACATATGTAGTCTATCCATATTTCTTTAAAAGGTAAAAAAATAAAGATCTCTACTCTCTATAGTCAATTTTTTTCTGACTCACACAAGTTAAACACAAACCATGTGGAAGAATTATATAACATACCATCATCTCAAAAGTGATTTTTTTCAATATGTTTATTTGTGTCTAGTCAATTTTTTATTATTTTCTTACTGTGTTCATCAAGATGCCAAGGTACAGGTGAGAATACTAGATTCTGTTGGAAAAGTCTGAACAGCTCCAGTGAGGAGACCTTGCAAAATCAATAACAAGGTTTTCTTCCACTGAGTACTTTCATCAGAGAGGCCCTGATACAATTAATTACTGTAACTGGTAACATAAGCTCTCTTTCTATAACCATTTTAGTTTGACTCTTTTGCTATAGATTTATTTTCAGTCTTGTATTCTGTAGAATAAAGGCCCCAAACACATTTGTAGAAAACAGCAGAACTGACCAAACTACAGATAAGATACCACAAAAATTTTAGACCAAGATAATTATAGAAAAACTATGACTGATGATTGTTCATAATATTAATTTTGTAAAGTGAGATGTAAAAGTACCTTTATCTAGGGAGCCCCATCATGTTGTGGGTAGCATGTAGTTTAACAATACCAACATTCAAAAGTAACAACCCCAGAATAGCAACCACCTCCATAGTTGAAATATATTTTAGTCATTAGGAATGATGACTAATTTGCTGGGCCAATTATTTACTCACAGTGAGGAGAGACAGCATCACTAGCTTCAACTGTGTCAATTCTCCTAAGTGTCTAAACGAGGGTTGAAATGATGCACACGTGTCAGTATTCTTCCAAGCATTCCAACTCATGGTTTTGTACTCAGCGACTAAAATGGTGGATAAATATAATGATTCAGATACTATTATTTCCTAGCAAAAATTTTCAAGTTCATATTGAACATATAGAGATACACAAAGAGTGAAATGATGCGATTCTTCCACCTATTTGTAAACAAATTTAGCAAGTTCTACTGGAGAAAATATTGTAAAGAATATTCAAGCCTCTATGGCAAATGTCCTATAAGCCCAAATACAAAGTATCTCAGTTCAGCTAACTAAATGGGTAGACATTGTCTACTTGACACTACATGTACACATTAACAAACCACATGTCTACATTTAGGGTTTCTATTTTTTTCCATTTGTCAAGTTGTTGGCATACCAAAAAAGGGGCACCTGTCAATAATACAAATGTCTCAATATTTTGTCAGCACATCTCCAAATACTTTAATATTACCATTGTCTCCATCAAATGCTATTTTGAAATACTTTGACTTTAAATGTCTTTATTAATACTTGACTCATTGGGATTCATAGAAGTCGTAGGTTAGCATAGACTGTGTGATAAGAAGGACTTTACGCTAAAATAATAATTGCAACACTAGTTAAATTTGCTTTCAAGTCATTTGAGATTTTTTTATGTTGAAAGATTTAGCATTGTGACAACTTCTATGAGAAAAATTAATAGCTGAGTGGCTTTATTCTTATTGGACTTCATAAACCTAATAATGTTGAAGATGCCTTTATCTACATAAATTTCTCTAACTTTTAAGCCATGTCATTAATTTGTGATCATTGCATAAGTTACTTGGCAAAAATTCCTTTTCCCTGATTGTGCAGACTAAGATGCATGGTCATATATCTTGAACAGATGTATCTGAGGATCTTGGATGAGAAGTTATGAGACCTAAGTACTAGGGAAGCAACTTTCATGTTTCTATACTCCAGACTTCTTTCCCCATTATGGTCAAATCTCATGTAAGAGAATTTCTGAGAGTAACATTGCATATAGTATTGAAATATGATAAGAGAAAATTCATTTCAAGGCAGAAATATAAAAAAAGTCTGTAGGCTAGCATTTCAATTTTGCAAGCATGAATACTCAGGTATTTGCCTCGACCTTCAAGTTACTCAAATTCATTACTTTTGAACAATTGTGTTGTCAAATTTTCCATTGGTGGAATGCAGTGTATGATGCCCAAATGACCTTTATTAGTTAAATAAGCATGATACCAGATAACTTAGAATTTTTGATGTAATTTGGATTATTATGATCTAACTTTCCAAATTCTGAGGCAAGAGTTATTAAGCTCACCATAGGTAGTAAAAGTAATGGGCCTATAATTAAAATTTGTCCACATCTGCTGTAGTTTTAAGAGTGACATATAGAGAAAGATTAAGAGTTAAAATGGCAAAATCTAAATAACTATAAAAATGAACAAGAGGCCTAGTTCAATGATTTACAAAACCAAACTGACCAGATAATAAAAGGGGATATGACCTAGATGAGTGGAGATAGGCTAGCTATTCCCCCAGCATAGCTCTTAGGGAGTCTATTTTAGGGAATTATTACTCTATCATTTGCTCTTTATCCTAATTCAGCTAATAGTAAATGATAATTAGGAATAGCTGACATTTTTTATTTAAAGAACACCTTCATCTATTTCTGGAATGTTCCCATAGACAAAAAGTCAACTAAAAGCAACTTCAGCTACAATTTGTAGCCATAAGGAACAAAGAAGGCTTAATATAATTAATAGCAAGCAAGATTACAGAGTAGTAATGTCAACAAAATAACGTACAGACAGGGTCAATAGCCAATACATCCTGTTGTCAGAGAAGGAATGGGGACTCTTGTGTTGCAATTTTCTTTGAGATTAAAACCTTCTACACTATAGGAAAGTTTATTAGGACAGAAAGTAAACAACACAAAGCAGTTTCTAGAAGTCTTTGTAATTGGCCAATTTTATTATGTACCTACACTCCCAAGAGTATATAAATAGGAGAGACTATTGAGAGCCACTGTCAGATGAGCCCAACTACAAAAAAGACTCTCATACATGCCCAGCTTCCTGGAAGAAACAGCAAAACCAGTCAAGCCATCTGATAGAAGCAAAGGCCAACAAAACTGCCTGGAAGGCACTCGGAGCAACTTAGTTACCTGCGAAGACACCCACCACCCTGAAGGTTGTTTAGTGTATCAAAGTCTACAGCTTTTGGAACTACCACCAATTCCAAGGTGTTTTTTGACTATGCAGTTTTCTTGAGTCATTTCTATTCTAGTAAGTAACTTGTTACGGTAAATCTCTGACCCAAATAAGACCGGTCAAGGAAAACACAACTCAATATTTATGGATATAAACTTCATGCCTAGACAGTAATTTGTCTGTAGATGGAAAGAGGCAATTCTTGCCTAGTGGCTGTCACCACACAACTGGCATAACTCCAAGGATGCTCAATTTCTTCTTAGAATCCACAATAGGAAGCTGTCATGAGCAGACAAGTCTCTAATCAGAATGGACATTAATATATAAATTTTTGTAGTGTCAATTCTATGGACTTCTGACGTTTTGAAAACCAACTATCTATGTAAGGTCACCTGGACTGTTGTCTGTACACTCCTCTCAGCTATTTCTAAATAAAATATGGGAAACCTCCTAACAATAAACTCAAAGCCATAAATTTGCTATAGTCCCTTAACTCATAGGCTAACTGTCCCAAATCAGTTAAAAAAGTTAAGGAAGGACTGGGTCTAGGCCTTGTATTCCTTAATGTGTTATACAAGCACATAGCCCATGAGAGTATCAATATTCATCTCACTTTTATATTAATAAGGAGCTCGTACCAATGAAAACCTTAAATTTGAAATCAAAGTAAATTTTGTACCATTTAAGAAATTATAACTTCATCTTGATAATAATTATACAGATTTCTACCAATAGGTTATGGATATGCAATAAGTCCTAGCTAATCCTCCCTGTTCCAATAAAACCACTACTTTTCCCTAGAAAGACAGACCATTATTAACCACATTAGTCCCCAAGCCCAGGGAATAGGGGCACTGACTCTTCTTTAACTTCTTCACGCTGATTAAGGGCATTGAGATATTAGAAGAGGGGTGGGGGGAAGAGTAAGTTGATAAGCCTCTGCTGCTGTGTCTTCACTGAATCCAGATGGAATTCCAGGACATCGGAGGTTTGGGCAGGTCTGCTCAGTATGCTTGATGAGTAGATACACCAAGGCTGTGTATTCTGCAATATACAATTCTCAGAACAAGTTTTAGTATCAAGAAAAAAAAATTTCCCCTCCCCTAGGGGGCTGACATTTTTTTTTAAAGATGTTGGTTCTGACAACTTACTTACTTTCTTTCTTTCTTTCTTTCTTTCTTTCTTTCTTTCTTTCTTTCTTTCTTTCTTTCTGTTTTCCCTTTACATTTTACTGAACTCTCAATAAGGCTTGCTTTTGCCTTATTGACTCTTAGAAATGATTGTGTTTTCAGCCTTCACTGGACTGAGACAATAAATCTGTGATGTTGAGAGTAGGTGGATGACCACTTCACTCTAATACACCATGTCTTTCAGTAATACACAACTAGATTGAAGAAGGATTGGAATACTCATATCCTTACATCAACTATCATTCCATTTACCGTGTGGTTCCTTCCTAAGCCATTTAGGAAGCAGACTCATTTCCTCTTCTGTTCTGTTCTGATTAAATTAGCGTTATGTTGGCTTTTCAAACAGGGAAAGGACAGTTGTTTTAAGTCATACAAGACACTTTTATAGCTATGTAGTGCATTGCAATGGCAGTCCTACATCTAGGATGTATTTGTGTCTTTTGGACACAGAATCTATGGTTAGAAACTTACGTACCAAATTTCTCTTAATAGTACTCTGTCCAATTAAGGTGGCACAATTATATACATTGTCTTTGATGTTAGTAGTCAAATTACTTTGCTGCAACTTTGGCCTCCTTTTCTGTCCTTTATAATTAGTCTTCATGATTTGTCCCATTCTTGAGCTGATGTGGCTATTTACATTTTATTCTGAGGAAAAACACAGGGCACTTGTGGTAATTTGATGAGAGAGTTCTAAGTGACTTCATGAAATTCTCAGAAGTTTACTTATTTATTTATTTATTTTGTGGTTTGTCATGAGTGTCATTATGGGTAACAAACAAACCGGAGTAATTTACAAGCAGTTATGAAATCTCTGTTTTTTTATATGAAGAACCCTTTACATTTCCAGTTATTAATTTGTCAGTTAGCAGACAATATTGTTAATACATCTCCAATGGCCTTAAGTCTATAAACATAAACAAGTAGTCCTTAATGCAAACTGCACATTTATCACTATCCGATGGAACTTTTCCCTTGAGAACATATTATTTAGTATTATCCGTATAATGTATGTCACTAGAACAGATGGCCACCACATCCAAAACATTCCATAAACTTTGAATTTTGATGATTTGCATGTGATACAAAATAAGTCATCAAATATAACATATAAAACTGTAGGATCTCATTATCTAAATGAATGAAGGAAAGCATCTGCTATGAGCATTAGGCCTTATGAAGCAGGGCATGTATTTATTCATGAAATTAGTTCTAGTATAGTATGTTCTTTGATGCATCCTCTCATTTAATGGTAGGTGAAGTAGACCATATTGTATATTGTCACTGAAACTAATGTATACCCACATGAGCATGAATAGCTCTGTTCTTAAGTTATCTTGAGGATCTTAGGTGATCAACTATTCTGATTCTATCAGATTCCTAAGATGGGACAGGGTATGGTGTTTGAAAAATATGCATGTGAAACGAATACCAAACAATTAAAATGTTAAATTTAAAGTGATACTTTGGCAGCTGTCTCTTTTGCTACTGAATCCAATGTACATGGATAAGACCCAAGAAAGCATGTAGTACAATGGGCCTACTGAATTCTTTTCTGCATAAAAGGACAAGCATAAAAATACAACAGGCAGGACTGCATGTTGCGTGGTTGTTCTTGAGGCCCTACTTAGATGTGGGTAGGTCATGACTGAAATTAACCAGAAGTAGATAAGGTATAAAGGGGTGCAATGGTGTACATGTATTGGAGCTTAACAAGCCTATCAGCTGTGCACCTTGTTTTGTTGGTTGATACTTTTAAAGATAATTATATTTGGGCTGGATAGTTAGGTCATTGGTTTAGAGTCAGTTCCTGGTAGCCATGTAGGGCACCACACAACAACTTGTAATCCCCACTCCTACAAATTTAATAATCTTTTATGAATACTTACAGGCATCCAAACATATTTTACTAGTACTTTCAAATATCTCCATCTCTGAGACCCCTCAGATTTTATTATAACTATGGATTATGATAAATATAGATCTATACATATCCAGTTCAGTAGTGGAGATTAATTAACAATACACATACAAAATATGATTTTCATTGAAAATGTTATGATTAAGATAATCTACTTAACAGAGCTATTCCAAATTCAAAATATGAGAAAAAGCACTGAGACAAAGAGTTTAAGGTTTAACAATTTAAAAATTCTTCCAGAAGTCTGTTGACACATAGCTTTTCACAGACTTTCTAAAAACTGTTTTGTTTTCTGGTAATTCTTTCAGGTTTATTTTTTGTTTGTTTGTTTGTTTTTGTTTTTCTTGTTTATGTTCTTGTCTGGGTGTATATTAGAGAGATAAAAAGACAGAGAAACTGAGAGACTGAAAGAGATTTGTAGACTTTTTGTGGAGATTTAATAACAGCAGTTATAGAGGCAGGACTGTTAATTTTAGTCTAAACAAAAATGTCATGAGAAATCTTCCTAGACTTTTCTCCACTGGTGATGAAGGCAAACATGACATATAAATGTGGAAATTAAGTATAGAAGAGAAGAGAACACCAAGGTCTCAAAGAAACACTCCTTGAGTATGTTTATTGGTAGTAAACAAATGGTTATCCTGAGTTGTTTCTTCACTAAGTGTTTTATCTGCTAAGAATGCTACAAAAGTCTATTTAGTTTCTTTCAAATCTTAATTTTTCCAGTCTGAAAGCAATATACTGAGGTAATAAGATAATGCTTGAATTAATTATAAGAACTTAAGTACCCCCTAAAGCCATGCTTGAGTAGAATCAATAAGCCCAAATCCCTCATTAGAAACTGAAGATTGTAGAGTTGGAATTTTGCACATCTAGATACAAATTTTTGTGAACAAATTTTACTCTTTTAACATCACCCATTTTCTATGTTCATATCTGACCTGGCATCTTTGTGAATATCAGTATAAACTTAGGGAATAAATTAGCTCAACAGATCACTTGTTTCTACAAAGACATGCATGAAATAATATCAGTAGAAGACATGTGAGACTGATGTCAAAAATTTCCTATTAATCTGCCTCCTTGGCATTTCTAAAAATGTATTTAGTAAATGTCTGTGTTTATCATTTTATATAATTTTAATAAAACTTCATGAAGCCAAGAACTTGCTAAAATAAATTATTTGGGACTACTAAATCTTTATTTCTGGGCCATCATAACCAATATTTAACTCAATAATAAACTATTGCATTTTCTTTGTAAGGAGGGCGCTGAATTTTATATCAATTATGCTACAGCTACATGTCCAGTAAATAATATTTTCATGTTGCTTTTTTTGAGTTACATGTTTGCACATAAACACAGACACCCACACCCACCCCCCACACATATATGTAATATATGTAATTTTGCCACTATTTCCAAATATATCACATAGAGTATAGAACAAAAATGTTTTTAATTATGGATACTATGGTTAAAAACTGAATGGTCCCAATTTTGTCATCTTTTCTTTAATTCAAGTCCTCTACAGTGTAACTATTTTGTACCCAGATAATGATGCAGTGTACATGTGTTGACTTCAGCTTTAGTCCAGTATCCTGCATTGAATAAGGGGTGCTAGTTCATGGGGAAAAGAACCAGAGTACTAAGGATGCTCATGCACTTTGGCTATTACTTTTAATTGCTTCAATTATTGTGTATAAATCATCAGACAAATAGAGACATAGCAAGCATGGTTTTTAGTATACCTCAGTTGGTAGATCATTAACATAGCATTGGTAATGCAATGGGCTTGATGCACAGTATGACATTAACTGAGTTTGTTGGCCCAAGCTTTAAATTCCTCTAGTCTGACAGAAAAAATACAAAGATCTACATTCAACTGCATCCTCAGTTGCATGGCAGCTTAAGGCTAGCATGGATTTCCTGAGGCATTACCTTTTTCAAAACCAAAAAAATTACATGGAAATCAGGGCCACCAAAAACAACTGCTGAATGCAAACCATATCATTACCTGACCTGAAAAAGTGTAAATCATTGTAATTATTGAATAGGATAATTTATCAGTTTATCAATGATATCTTTGGCTCTGATTATATACAATATACATATATGATTTTATTAATATGTATTATTTTGGATGATTACTGCCTACATATTTAGAATCTAATATATATTTATTGTTATATATAATGTATTTATATATTATATTTTATGTATAATAATATATATCTATATACTTATGTATGTAAAATATAGAATATATAATTTCATCCAGTATGTCTTATGTATATCATATAACAAGTATGTGTATATTTTATACAATATATGATATATTACATACAATATTCTAAACATAAAGATATATATTAGATACTAATATATGAAAAATATGTAGATATATAATATATGAATATTATATGGATGGTAAATATATGAAGTAATCTTCAAATATAATGTATATACACATATACATAATGTAGATATGCATGTGTGTATATGTGTCTGTGTGAATATTCTTCCCATATCTTATATATATATTTGAACATTTTATATCCTTGATTTGTAAAGTACATGTCACTTTAATTTTATTTTTAATCTAGAAAGTATTTATAAAATTGTATGAACTTCTATATCTTTATATAATTTGCAAGTATTATATTAAAGAGTTGATTTTATTTTCAGTGAATTCACCTTAATAAATTCTTCTCAGATAAATGATATATTCTTTATTCTTTTTAAGTGTTAATAGATATTTGTTACTTAGTTTAGATTTTATCACATGATAATCATTTTTGAAATATATGTGAAACTCTTCTATATTTTCACCATTAGAAAATTAATAAAAACTTGCTTTTAAACACTTCAGTCTTTTTCATATTCTCAATATTTCTGTTTCTGAAATGTTCATGGTATTGTTCTTTCAAATAAAGAACTGTTGTTACCTCACTTTATTTTATGTATCTTATTCCTCTCTCTCTCTCTCTCTCTCTCTCTCTCTCTCTCTCTCTCTCTCTCTCATCTATCTATCTATCTATCTATCTATCTATCTATCTATCTATCTCACACAGGTCTCAACATTTCCTAGAAACAACTTTACTGTTTTTAAAGTCAAAATATCAGCAAATTTGATGACCTCTGGAAGACTGAGTTATTTATTTATTTATTTATTTATTTATTTATTTATCTATTTATTTATTTATTTATTTATTTATTTATTTATTTCTGAGCTTCTAAGGCTGATCATAGTCTTTGACATCTTGTTTGTTCTCTGTCTTCAAAGTCAGTAGCATACTCTCTTATTCTTTCTCATTTTTTCTCACTCTTGCACCCATTCTTATTTTCAAATATACCTCCATTTAGATATTACCTTTTTTGGTTCTTCTTATAAAGGTCTTGTGGCTGTAGTACTCCTGCATAAAGCAGAATGATGTCTGTATTTATTGATTCTCTTTTTACAAATAAACATTTATGCATTTATTTACTTAATTTATGTGAGTACACTGTTGCTGTTTTCAGACATACAAGAGGAGGGCATCCAACCCCATTAAAGATGGTTATGAGCCACTATGTGGTTGATGGGAATTGAATTTAGTACCTCTGGAAGAGAAGTCAGTGTTCTTAATACCTGAGCCATCTCTCCAGCCTTACTGAGTTGACTGTTCCACATGGCTATCCATCACATGTGCAGTCAACAAAGGTAGAAGCTGATGTGGATGCCGGAAGTGCATGCTGACAGGAGCCTGATATAACTGTCTCCTTAGAGGTCTTCCAGAGCCTGACTTATACAGAGGCAGATGCTCACAGCTAGCCATTGAACTGATCATGGGGTTCCCAATGGAGAAGTTAGAGAGAAGACTGAAGGAGCTGAAAGGGTTTGCAGCCCCATGGGGAGAGCAACAATACCAACCAAACAGAGTTCCCAGGGTCTAAACCAACAGCCTGGGAGCTCATAGGGAGGGACCCATGGCTCCAGGTGTATACATAGGGGAGGATGGCCTTGTCAGGCATAGGTGGGAGAGGAGGTTCTTGGTCCCTTTAAGACTGGATGCCCCAGTGTGGGGGAATTCAAGGGCAGGGAGGTTGAAGTGGGTGGGTTGGAGTACACTCTCATAGAAGTAGGAGGAAGGGAGATGGGATAGGGGGCTTATGGGTGGAGGGGATGGGGAAAGGGGATCAGATCTGAAATGTAAATAAAATATTCAATAAAAGAAAACTTTTCTATAGTCTTTTATGCCTCTGTCAATGAAGGTAATATACTTTCAGATTTTAAAGATGAGAATAATTGAAGGGTCTTTATTTGTTGCATTTGAGAAATACAAATCTAATAAACATTATTGTTTTGTCTTCCTTGGGATCATTGTTCTCTGACTTTAAAAATATGAATTTACACATCTTATATGTTTTGAATTCTGCCCATACATTGCATGCTCCAGTCTTTTTCTCTTTTTTCCCCACTTTTTCCTACTGTCAAACCTGGACTCAGTGGTCAATTGACAATCCTTGAAAGAGGCAAAAACAGTTTGGAAATTGCCTGGATTAGATTAGCCTGTGGTCATTTTTAAAGCAATGTTTAAGTCATAGTTGATGCAGAAGAACCTGAGCCACTATGGGTGGTATCACCCTTGAGCCCATGAACTCAAGGAAGTTAATTGATGCCTATGGAAGTTAATTGATCAAGCCAGGGAATCCAGAGAGTAAGGAACATAACAAACCTTTTCCTCCTCCCTGAATTGCTATGAGCTATGTTATTTATCACATCAAGAGCAAAGCAAACTGAGACAGTAATTGGTGCCATAGAATGGGCATGACAATAATTGGTGCCATAGAGTGGACATTTCAGTGATGGACCTGAACATTACTGCTTTGGGCAGTTTATGAGATGGAGGGGAGGACTGAATTTCTTGATGCTGGAAAAGGCCATTCAACACTCAAAGAAAAATTAAGAAGCTAGCTGTCTGGTAGAGCTTGGAGTAATGTCACTAGAAATGCAGAAACAGGATGCATGGCTTCTGGAAATTTAGAAGGAAGTATAAAAATCTGTCAGCCTTTCTATTGGAGCCATTTGTGTAATAATTTGAATTAACTATGTGTCATTTCTGTTTGCTGTGTATGAAGAATCAGCTATGAGAAACAAGGCACCTGCATTACTGTGATGGTTTGAAAAATAATGACTCCCATAGGTTTATATATTTGAAATCTTAGTTCTCATTTAGTGGGAATTACCAGGAAGGATTAGCAGGTTTGGTATTGATGGAGGAGTCATGTCAATAGCAATTGGCTTGAGTTTACAAAAAGCCCCAACCGCTCTCTTTCTGAAACCTTCAACTTGATAATCACTAGCTCTTGCTCTGTCCCCAACTTCTTCTCTCTACCATAAGCCCCACCTCAACACTCTGATAACAATAACCTAAAACTGGAAGAAGCTCCCAATTAGATGTTTTATTTTAAACGCTGTCTTGTTGTCTCTTCATGGCAATAGAACAATAACTATAGCAACTCCTAAAGAAAAGAGCTTACACTACAGAGGTAATTGATTCTGGTTAGCTGACACTGAACAATCTGCTGTGACTAATGTGTGGCCAGCCTCATCCTCTCTTATAGATACACACAGATGAACACTTGAGTATACATCCACTAGAACAGGAAATAAACTCTGACTAAAGATAACAAATTTTTCTTCATTTCTGTAACTCCTGACAAGTTATATGTTAATTCCATTTTATTTTATTTCATCCCCATCAATCTCACACCATTGTTTCATTATCTATAAATAATATAAATAATGCAATCTTTGGGAAATAATATTAGATAATGTATAAGAAAGATATTAGGTACTCAGCCTACATATAAAACAAAAAAAGTTAAGGCTCTTGTTATCTTTATCAAAACTTTAAAAAATTACCATAGTGTTGTCAACTTTTAATATGCTCAAAAACTTTCTGACAAATCAGAGCACAAACTTGCTGAATATTACTAAAGTGAGCAAGGAAGCGATTTAACTAACAAAACATAATCTTGTGTAGATTTATTACATAAGACTTGTTAACATTTATGGTACATCTTAATTCAAGTTTTATAATTAAATCCATTGACTGGTAAATCTATACTGTATTTTGTAAACAGGAGAGACACTAGATAAAATGGCCACCAAAATATAATTTCAAAAATAGTTAATAGTGATTGTATTTTTATTTTAATTTTCCGAATAATTAGAATATTGAAATTGGTCATTTCTGAAGTAGTTGTTCTTTTAAAACAGGTCTTGAAGCTTAGTGGTAGAATGCCAGTGAGCTACATACAAAGTCCTGTACTGATCCTGTAATTTTATAAAAGATTAAATAATGAAATAGACTTAATATCTAATGTGAAGAGAATGATGATCTGTATTTAAATTTCACATTTATGTAAGAAATTATCACAAGCATTTTGCTTAAATAAAACAAATTAAATATGTTAAGCTAAAGGATCAGAAATCATACTAGTAAATTATCAACTGAGTCCAACAGTTTCTTCTGTCTTGTTATTCCATCAATAATGCACCCTCATTATATTAATCATTTGCAATGCATATATCAGTGTGTGTGTATGTAATTATATATATATGTAAGTGTGGGTGCCAGTGAGGTATTGAATCTCATGAGATTGAAGTTACAACTAGTTGTGAGTGGTCTAAATCAAGGGTGTTCATAAATAAACTCTTATCTTCTGAAGGAGCAGAAACTGCTCTTGGCACCTGGGCCATCTCTCTGGCCCACTAGTGACAGTATTGTCACTTGTATAATCTATAGCAATGTTTTTGTTTTAAGGTAAACTGATGATAATTGAATTTACTTCCATCTGTTAACCTATAGATAACTTTGATATGTTATATGTAATATTCCTAAATGTTGAGTACTTTCACTTTGTTGGAGTCCAATGATGTGTTTACAAGCTTCAACATGCAATGACAGGAAAAAGGAGAAAAAATTAGAAAAGACAGTATCTTAAGAATAAGCCCTTCTATTAGTTCAATTTAAAATTATATAAATCAATTACTTGGTAATATATTTTGAATGTTTTCATAACTTTGACATAATTAGAATCAAATAAGTATATGTATATAAATTAATACATCACCAGCCACGGAATAGTCACACTTGAATGCTCAAAGATGACACTATCAATCCATTTTCACTTTAATAATCATTCAATATCTCTTGCCTTAGCACAAAAAATAGATTCTATCAGATCCTGTAATATAAAGATAAAATAATATTGGGCCCTCAGTATTCTTAAAACAGAAATAGTATACAAGGCTTGATAACCCAGTCTTCAAATCAGATTTCCCACCCTAACACCTTACATTTCCATGTTATGTTTCGCTACTAAAAGCTGTATGTTTTCTAAAATTTGGTTTAAGAGCATATATCAAAGTTGTTTTTTGTAAATTGATACCATATTTGCACATGAATTTAATGCTTTTACAGGGAGTTGATGTTAATTATTATTATAACTGGTGAGAGTCAAGAATCTCAGGAGGATGTTAATTCTAGCTCTCTGTGTTTACAGGTATAAGGTAGGAGCAAAAGTGATTTGAAGGAATATACTTAGTAGATGCTAATCTGGTGACCATTTTCAACACAGGATGAGGTTTGGACATATAAAGAGTGGCAGAGGGAAACAAGTGTGCCTGTCCGGATAGACACATATGGCTTTCTGGACTCTGTGAATGTGCTGAGACTAAGAATGCACACAGTTCAAAGCCAGCAGCATCTTAAGGCAAGTTTAGAAAGTTGGGTTGCAATTGTGAGAGACATTTGCAGACTAGAGAGATGGTTTTGAATATCACTTGACTTGATTAAGGTCTTGAAAGAGTAAAAAAAAAAAAAAAATGGGAAGTAGAAATCTCAAAATATAAAGGAAAGCCCAGAGATATTTTGCTGAGTGAAAGAATTAGAAAAAAAAAGTTAATAATTTCTTTTTGAAATCTCACTACAAAAATGTTAGCAAGGGTAAAATTGAGAAGCCAGTGCAGCAGAAAAAAGGAAGAAAGAAAGAAAAAAAAAAAGAAACTTAAATTACTATCGTGATTGGGAACACTTTTTACTATACAATTAGAAACTATACAATTAAAATCACTTTTTTACTATACAACAAAGAAAAATTGTAAAAATATGAACAGCAGAGAAAAAATTTCAAAAAACAGTATGGGCAGACATAGCTAAGTAAATTCTAAGCACCTGTTAAAATATGCAAAATAAACATGTATTATAATTTATATCTAAGTTTATAGAGTGCCCATCAAATGTGATTTAACTACCTGACCTCATTCTATTCAGGTTGTATCTTAACAGACACTGAAATCTCATTTGAGAAGAGAGGCAACTGAGGCAGGGAAACATCACAAAGCTGACTTCTAACCATTACAGACAAATGGGAACATATATTTTAATATATATGAAATAATAGCCCACTAATTTTAAAATAATGAATGTCCCAGAGAACTATTTCACATGAATTTATACAACGTTATGAAGTTTTAAATTATGTTATCATACAAAAGCTTTAAACATACTGCATTTAATCTTCAGAGACAGAAGAGTTTCATGTAGTTGATTTTAGGAAACAACGAGCATACTGACTGCTTGTTTGTTTGTTCATTTTTTGATGTTTTGACTGATTTTCAATTTCAGAAGTCATTTATTTCAGCTCATCATCTTGGGGTAGGGCTTTGTGATATTTTATTGCTGTACAGGTGTGTAGAGTTTTGAGGTTTTTTTAGGCCAGCTTCCGTGTTATACATTGAAGACAGCATCTCACAGAAGATATGCCGGTCTACTGGTTCTTGTAGTTATTTCATTCTCTCTTTCATCAATATCCTTGAGCCTAATATGCAGAGGTCATATGTTAGAAAAATAAATTGGGCCTGGCACCCCATGAATAGATCTTTTTTTCCAGTTTGTTGCTCTTTTATTTTTTGTTTGGATATTTTCTTTATTTACATTTCAAATGTTATCCCTTTTTTTCAGTTCCCCAGAAACCCACTATCCCATCCCCCTACCCCTGTTTATATTGAGTGTTTCCCCACCCACCCACCTACTCTTGCCTACTCACCCTGGTATTCCCCCCACACTGGAGTATTGAGCCTTCACAGGACCAAGGTCCTCTCCTCCATTGATGTCTGACAAGACCTTCCTCTGCTACCTATGTGGATGGAGCCATGGGTCCCTCCATGTGTACTCTTTGGTTGGTGGATTAGTCATGGAAGCTCTGAGGGGTCTGGTTGGTTGATAATGTTGTTCTTCCTATGGGGTTGCAAACCCCTTCAGCTCCTTCAGTCCTTTCTCTAACTGAGACTCATTGGGGACCTTGTGCTCAGTCCAATGGTTGGCTGCAAGCATCTGCCTCTGTATTTGTCAGGCTCTGGCAGAGCCTCTTGGGAGACAGCTATATCAGGCTCCCAATAGATCTTTTCTATCCTTAAGCTCATACATAAATGCACATTCTCTCTTGTTTGTAATTACCAGCTTGTAATTCTTAAATTTGAATATAATACCTGCAGCCATCACAGAATCAAGGAAAGTTATAATGACTAAGTTTAAAAGAGCAGAAAGGAGCTCTAGAGAGAATACAAGACATTTCCTTAAAAGGTGGAAAGGGAGAAATGGAAGGGTCATTAACTGGGGAGAGGACAGGGAGAAAAATACAGAGTGGAGAGAGGGAAAAGTAACATGAAACATTTTGAAAAGCTATATGAAAATATTATTTTACATATACTTTAAAATACACATTATACATTCATATAATATATATATATATATATATATATATATATATATATATATATATATATATAACTTTTTATGATAAATTCTTTTCTAAAGAGCCACAGAGTATCCAGCAAAATCCCAGTGCCAGGCCTAGGAAGCCTTTTGTGTTGTTGGTGAGGAAAGTCCAAGACACTTGACAATGTAGGCTATTTTCATTGTCACTGACAGTCTTAGTCTGAGGGAAACCTTTTGTATAAATTTAGGAATTAACATTACCTGAATATTCCCAAACTGCATGTACTCATATAAATATGATAGATAATATGAAGGACAATCCAAATGTCAAAATACAAATTAGTAAACATAATACTCAACTTTAGTAATGTTTTCACTAGTTAAATGTTTTGGCAAAGAATTGAAAGACAAAATAATACAAAGACAAAATTTTACAAGATGCTGCCCATTTGAAGGACTAGAAGCTCAAGCAGAAGAGTGTTGTGAATACGGAGGGTGATTAATATTTGATGACAATCAATCAACCAGAACTTTTCTTAACAATTTGTTTTCTTTTCTTTATATAGATATAACTAGGGAGAGAAAGTTCAAATTTAATTATGAAACTGTAAAACTTAGTATTTCACCTGATGAGGAAACTTCCAGAAATACTTGAAGAAAATGAAAGCATGGAGGTTGTTGAAACACAGAGGAATATGACATAGAAATAAAATGGAAATGAAGCCTGTTGTCAAGAATTAGATGATAATTGCATAACAATAAAATTGAAAAATAGCATATAATATATTCAGTCAGCATATATAGACAGACTATTTATATCCCATTTTATGAGTTTTTACCTTACAAAATATAAAACACAAAGCATATAACCAAAACTAAAGAATCATACATTAAGATTAAACATGATGTAAATCTCTATCAATTGAATTGTATTTGTGTCTACATTTTCTACTGTAACTTAGCTTTACAGTTAAGAAGTTATTTAAATTTTATATAAATCTATATTGATAATAAGAGTGAGAAGTAGAGAGTATTAGGATATTTAATAGTTACATTTTTCACAAGGGTCTATACATATTTAAACTATATAGATGCCAATCAGAAGCACATACATGCAAAATATACAAAAAAAGTTGACTAGTAGTACCCAATTTGGAAAACTTAGAGTTACATGTTATATTTATCTGGTTATAAATTAAAACACCTATTAAATAAATATAATTATCACCTACTCTTATACTTGTAAAGTTTGCATGATTAATTTTTAACACATTATTTTAAAAGAATTCAGTGGGATAATTGCTGAGAAATTATCACATTACAGGAAAATAGTGGTGAATTTGAGATAAAGACAGTTAATTATTATATTATAATTAATATGTGGTTTGTGATTTTTACTTTTAGAAAGATATAGAATAGAGAAATGAAAATTTCTATTACTTAACTAGGTATGTATACTATATTCTAATTACTTAGACTACATAATCTTATTATCTTTGTTTGAATAATAGAACCATTTTCAGATTATTAAAACACAACTATATTATCATAAATTGTACTTGTGATGAGGAGATACACATTTAAAATAATATTGAAAGAGAATATTATTAATTAGTTTCTGAAGCTTAAAATAAAATGTCAACTCATTGAACATACATTTATAGAGAAAAATGAAATAAGCATGAGAAATATCAAACTGCAGACTATAGATAAAAATGACAGAATTTTATTGGAAAGATCTAGGATTGAGAAAAAGTAAGAATGCTACATTCTTATAGTGAATTATTCAACATTGGAGTACATCATGAGCTGCTTTCATTCAAAGGCCTGCCAAGCTGTGATTGAGGTGACTGTGACATCCAGTACATGTGGTGAAATTTCTACCCCTCATAGAGAAATCCAGCAGTTAATCCAGGCATCGCTCACCACAGTTTCTGTCTTAGTTGTGTGTTTTGTGTTGCTGTCAGTTTTAGTTAACTTTTGTGTTCTCAATGAATTTCATTTTTGATACTTATAAGCCATCTTAGATTCAGTTTGAAGATATTATGGATTCTAAAAATATTAATCTCCTGCTTGAATATAAATAAATGGTATACATCATTGCCCTGTGGGCATTTATAGCACTTTTTTCATGAACATCCACATCTTAATGTCAGTTCTTTGCTCTAAACAATTAAAACAGAGTTATCTCTTTTTATCAGCTTTCTTTCTTTTATTCACAAGCTGTCTTTTTTGCCTGCTTTGACTATAACATTTATCTGATAGCCAATAAAAATCACATTGACTTTTGTATAATTATTCCCTCTTAATCAATACATGTACAGTACAAATCTACTTTTAATCATTCAATATAAACTATTATTTCAGCAAAATAAATAAGTATATTGTAAAATATAATTACTCTTCTCCACACATTTTTTGTTTTGCAAGAAATACATAAAGAGTGTAATCTTTGTCCTTCATGTCTATTTTCATATTACACAAAACTCAAGAGTGGAAAAACTTACTTTGTGTTCAACTTTTGTCTGAGACATACTTCTAAGTTTAAAGCAATACATTCAAACCCAAAGCTTCAAAATCTATCACTGCACATTAGCTGATGTAAAAGCATCATGAAGAGAAGCAACAGAAAATAACACCAGGATAGAGTGTAAGTGCTTCTCAAAAAGGAGAGCGAAGGGGAATAGAACAGAAGGTGGGTTTAAGAAATCATTCAAGAGCTCTGAAACCCCCGTCTGGAGGCAAAGATGTATAGTCACGGGCAGAGTAACCCACAAAGCAGCACAGTGAGTGAACAATTAGATACAGATTCTGTCCAAAGAACAGCTAGGTGTTATCCAAAAGGCAATAGAACTGCAGATAATGGAATCCACCCCAGGAAAGGCTGAGACAAAGCAGCACAGCTTCTTGTAATAGCACTTCCAAACATACACATATCCTCTTAGAAAATTACACTATTATCCCCAGCATCACTAGCTACCAGGAGCAAAAAGCACTGAAAAAGTATAGTTACAATGACTAAAGTCTTATCTACTTTCCAGCTATGCATTTATCTTTGAGGAAGAAGATTACCATCTGTTGATCAGCTTCTATTGCCTGTGCTCTCTAGGACACAACTCAGGGCATTTCTGAGTTTTGTCTTAATGTATTAAAGATAAACTGCAAGCTTCAAACTTGTCAAATTTTGTAGAATTTCTGTGAAGTGTCTTTTTTCAGGCCATTGTTTCATATTACAAACGTGCATTCTGTTTAGGTTATTTGGAGGTAATGTGAACTAAAGTGGCTATATGTAGCGATCTTGAATGTAAACATGGATGAAAAGTGGTTAATTTGGAAAAAACAAATTAACCAGCATATAATGCATTGGTATTAACAAAGCATGATCCAAGCCTTGTGTTAATGTGGACCAAATGACAAGTGATGGAAAAGATTTTGCCACACTACGCATGAAAATTTCCTAGTTAGCAAATAATACTCTGCTAGTTAAAAAACATATTAGGTAATGTGAAAATAACTTTTATACAATATTTTACTGTACTTGGTCTCATAAGAAAAATAGGATAGTGTTAGGTATTCAAACCTCAGTGCTTAGAATGTTTTTATTTTTTTCTAATTTTTTTAATTGTTATTATTTATATATCATTATAATTTTATTTTTCTTTATAAAACAATTTTCAAATTCAAATACATTTTGATCATTTTCTTCTCTTCTCACTGGTCCCTCTAGATCCTTTCCACCTCAATACCAACCAAATTTTCACTTCTTTCTCAAAATAAAAAATAAAATAAAATAAAATAAACACACAAATCCACAACCAAATAAAGCACACACACATACAAACACACACTACACATACACACACAGTGTTCAATTATATGTTGGTCAACTATGCCTGAGCATGAGGCCCATCTTGGAGTGATTTATACACCTAATTTTACTGCATTGGGAAAAACCTGATTTTCCCTCTTTGAGCTGGTATGTGTAACAGTTCGGTTGTTAGCCCCTACCCTCATGGCTATGTTTCCTTCCTTCCTTCCTTCCTTCCTTCCTTCCTTCCTTCCTTCCTTCCTTTCTTCCTTCTCCCTTCCTTTCTTCCTTCTTACCTTCTTTCTGTTATTTTTAAAAAGATAACACAATAAATACAATATAATAAGATAAAACAGAAGCTCTCTCATCCAACTTTGGCAAGACAAATCAATAGGAAGAAAATAGTTCAAGAGAAGGCATAATAATCAGAGACCTACTCCTTCATACACTCAGGAATCCCACAAAAAAACACTAAATTGGAAGCAATGATGTATATGCTGAGAAACTTTGTAGAAGGGACTGACCCTGAACTCAGAGAAATCCACAGCCTTCTGCCTTCAGATTTAGGATTAAAGGTTTTTGATACAATGCTTAGCTGAGATGATAAGCTTTGTTAATAACGGAAAAGGCAAATACTAAAACTGTGGTAAGCGTTACTGTTTATAGGTAAAATGGAAAGCCCTCTTTTACTTCATTTAGTTTATAACATAATACCTTAATCATATCAAACAATAACAGTGTATTTCTCAGTTTGGTCAAGATCCCAGAATAATACTTTTCCAGTTTGCTAACTGTTGTTATGTAAAAGGACGAGATGTCTTTTATATAGTCTCTTATGTTACCAATAAGGAATCTATTATCATGACCTGGTCACTTTTCATATATGACCTCTCAATACCAACACATAAAGTTGCTAAGTAATTTCTTTTTTTATTATTGGATATTTTATTTATTTATAGTAGTGATGTAATCTCCTTTTCCCATTTTCCCTTCCTAGAACACCCTATCCTATACCCCCTCTTCCTTTATGCTTTTATACCATTTTGATTACATGCATGCAATAAGGTCAGTTCTAGGTTGAGGGTCTAGCAATACAATACATGTGACTAGTGGAGGAACAAGCAAGACAATAACACAAATAGTCACACACACACACACACACACACACACACACACACACACACACAAGCAAGGCATTAAACCCAGTTACATGAACATTCCCATGATCACTGTTTCCAAAGGCTTATCAGGATGACCAAAGTATCTGAGCCTACTTCTTTGTCCTAGGCCAAGGTCATTTTCATGTCTGAAGCCTACTTCCTTGTTCTAGTCTAAAATTTAGAATCCTGTCTGAAATTACTTCTTTGTTCTGGCCTAATATTTAGATTCCTGCCTGAGATTACTTTTTTGTTGTTGCCTACAATTTAGACTCCTACCTGAAATTACTTCTTTGTTCTAGTCTAATGTCAGATTCCTGCTTGAAGCCTACTTCCTTGTCCTTGGCCAATGTCATATTCTTGTCAAGCAGCTCGTTTCCTTGTCCTTGGCCCATGTCAGCTTCTTGCCAAGCAGCCCCAAAAGCTCTACACCTCTCCCTCTTTTTTATTTCATTAATAATACTGAGCCTGTCTTAGTTCATTCTGATAAGAATGGCTTCCTCACCCATCATGGAAAATGCATTATCAATGGTAATGTACTTATGTCTTAGGTTGGTAAGGCTCTGTGCAGAATCTTACCCATCCTTGGCTTGCCAGCTTGTTAATTTAATAACTTTGTCTGGGGGGCCATTTTCAGGTTTAAGCCATGTACTTTGGCTGCCAACATGTTAATGTTGTTAAAGATAAGCTTTAACATGATGGGCAGGAATAAAAGCATTCCCAGGAAGAGAAGGGCTAGCCTGATGAAGATATATATGCCATTCCTGAGGTTTGTCCAAAATGGAAATACTGACCTCAGGCCATGGTAATTTTATCGGCATTATCTGCAGCATCAAAGGTCCACAGAACAGCATTCTTTAAATTCATAATCTTATTATGCAAAGTTAACACACCCAGATAGGTGTTAGGATTATGCCAAATATCCTACAGGTGTCTTTAAACTTTTTTCTAATTATAATGACAATCATTGTGAATTTCAAAAGTAACACTACTCCAATAATATTTGTCATGACACTTGGGTTGGCTCCTAACTCTTGAACTCTGAACCTCCTTCAGATCATTTGAATGGGTTATAGAGCATCATTCATTGTTCCAGATACCTATATAAATCCTATTGTATACACAATACATTAGTAAGATTTTTTTGCTAGATGATTAACAAAAATAGTTGTCTTAACTCCTTGTGTCAATGCTATTGCAGAAACAATGGTACTAGCAATTAATGGAATTAAAGCTGTTATACCAGCAATAATCAAGCCTGCTACCCTCTTGCTTCTGCTTGAACCCTAACTCACTTATTCCAGAACTTTCAAGCTTTTATCAGAGGATCAAGGTTTTCTAATACTCAGGGCAGTGAGACAAAAGCTGGTTGATAGACTCCCGTAACAGATATACCAGGTTTTAACACATTAACATAATTGGAAATTATACAATCAGTGCAACTTACAATAAATGCTGTAGAAGAGACATAACCAAATTTAGCTTGACAATTAAGGGAGCCTTAAAACATGGACTAACCCTTTTTTGAAATCCAGATCCTGTCCCAACATTATCTCTTGCTATCCTAACATCATAGCAAGCTACAGCTAGCTTCCAAATATGTTCTTGACAAAGTCCAGATCCAGTCTTTCCAAAGTTGATTGTTATTTCCCATATTGGACTAATTTCAAGACCAGTACATGATTAAGTCCTAATAGCTGGGGACCTTTAAGAAGAATACAAGAGACATAGTTTCTCTTTTCACTTCTCCATCCCACAAGGTCTAAAAACTTGAGGCAAGGCACCTTACACCATCTGGGATATAGTCAAGCAAAGGTGGGTCAGGAACATCTGTCCAATACAGATTCCCAGTCGCCCTTGCCAGGGCACTCAGCAAACTCACAGGTCGGCATCATTCTTTGTTTCAGCAACAGTATGTCTCACCAATCTTTTTAAAGTTCCATGGGTCTCTTCCACAATACCTTGTCCTTGAGGATTATACAAAATCCCTGTAATAAATTGTTGACAAAAAGTCTCGACTGCTCAACTAAAATTGCCAGACCCATTATCTGTTTTTTTTTAAATGGATATTTTATTTATTTACCTTTCAATGGTATCTCCTCTCCCATTCCCACCCAAAACTCCTTACCCCATTTTGCCTTCTCCTATTACTATGAGGGTGTGCTCCCACCATTCTCCCATTCCTACCTCCCTGCTCTCGAATTCCCCAACTCTAGGAAATCCAAACTTTCAGGCACCAAGGTTGTCCACTTCCACTGATGCCTGGCAAGGCCACCCTCAACTACCTATACAGGTCTAGCCATTAGTCCCTCCATTTGTGTTCTTGAGCTGGAGATTTTAGAATCTCCAGTTTGTTTCCTAGGACCATTTGCTTGAAAAATTGTTTTCCAGCTTTTTACTCTAAGGTAGAGTCTGTCTTTGTCACTGAGGTGGGTTTCCTGTATGTAGGAAAATGCTGGGTCCTGTTTATGTATTCAGTTCATTAGCCTATGTCTTTTAATTAGTCAATTGAGTCCATTGATGATAAGAGATATTAAGGAACAGTGATTGTTGCTTCCTGTTATTTTTGTTATTAGAGGTGAAATTACCTTTTTGTGGCTATCTTCTTTTGGATTTGTTGGAAGAGGATTACTTTCTTGTTCTTTCTAGGGTATAATTTTCCTCCTTGCATTGGAGCTTTCCTGCTATTATTCTTTGTAATGCTGGGTTTGTGGAAAGATATTGTGTAAATTTGGTTTTGTTGTGGAATATCTTGGTTTCTCCATCTATGGTAATTGAGAGTTTTACTGGGTATAGTAGCCTGGGCTGGCATTTATGTTCTCTTAAAGTCTGTATGACATCTGTCCAGCATCTTCTAGCTTTTATAGTATCTGGCGCGAAGTCTGGTATGATTCTGATCGGTCTGCCTTTATATGTTACTTGGCCTTTTTCCCTTACTGCATTTAATATTCTTTCTTTGTTTAGTGCATTTGGTGTTTTGATTATTATGTGATGGAAGGTATTTCTTTTCTGGTCTAGTCTATTTGGCATTCTGTAGGCTTCTTGTATGTTTATGGGCATCTCGTTCTTTAGATTAGGGAAGTTTTCTTCTATAATTTTGTTAAAAATATTTATTGGCTCTTTAAGTTGGGAATCTTCAGTCTCTTCTATACCTATTATCCTTAGGTTTGTTCTTCTCATTGTGTCCTGGATTTCCTGGATATTTTGTGTTAAGAACGTTTTCCATTTTGTGTTCTCTTTGACAGTTGTGTCAATATTTTCTATGATATCTTCTGCACCGGAGATTCTCTCTTCTATCTCTTGTATTCTGTTGGTGATGCTTGCGTCTATGACTCCTGATTTCTTTCCTAGGTTTTCTATCTCCAGGGTAATCTCCCTTTGTGATTTTTTTTATTGTTTCTACTTCTATCTTTATGTCCTGAATGGTTTTGTTCAATTCCTTCACCTATTTGTTTGAGTTCTCTTGGAATTTTTAAAGAGATTTTTGTGTTTTCTCTTTAAGGGCTTCTACCTGTTTACTTGTGTTCTCCTCAAATTCTTTGAGAGTGTTATTTATGTCCTTCTTAAAGTCCTCTATCATCATCATTAAAAATGATTTTAAATCTGAATCTTGCTTTCCTAGTAATATGGGGAGTTCAGAACTTTCTATTGTGGGAGAACTAGGTTCTAATGATACCAAGTACCCTGGGTTGGTGATGCTTATGTTCTTGTGCTTGCCTTTTGCCATCTGGATCTCCTTAGTGCTACCTGCCCTGTCTCTGACTGGAGCCTGTCCTTCCTATTATCTTGGTAGTATCAGAACTGTGTGGGATGGGTGTTACTACTGTGGTTAGAGCTGGGGCTTAAGATCTGCTCAGTGCTCAGGTGCAGACAGGAGGAAACCAGTGCTCCAGGCCAGGAGTGAATTCCTGGGTCCTAGTGGGTCCCAATTACTCTCTATTTGACGTGGGTGTCACTTTCTCCATACTTCCTGGGTTAGAGCTCCTGGGAGGCCCACTTCCTCTGGGTTCTGTGAGACTGGGGGCAGAGCTGCCACCAGGGATCTGTTCTGTACCCAGGCCCAGACTGAAAGGAAGCAGTGCTCCGGGCCAGGAGTGAATTCCTGGGTCCTAGTGGGTCCCAGTCACTCCCTATTTGGGTGCTATGTAATTTCTTAAGGTGCATGAATATTCACTTTGCATAAGACTTCATAAAAAAATATTACCACATTTTTTGAGAAGAAGTATTTATCTAGAGATTGAAATTGATATCCTAATTATCAGGATTGCAGCCTGAGAATGATAGCTTTTCTTGGGGAATTGACTCCTTTTCTCTGTTTCCTGAGACATACCTATGACATTGGAAACTTGGAGATTGTTATTTTAAATTAAGGAGCTCTTATTCTCAACTTCCAGGAGTATATGTGTTTTAAAACTATGTATTTAGCATTAAAAGAATAAAATATTTTCTTCTAATACTAGTTCCAACATGAGGAAGGATGATGACTGATTAAAGAAAATTAAGATTAAACAGAAACAGAGATAGTTGGCAGTTTTCAGTGTTTATATTGAGTATTAAAACAACTGATTAATATATAATATTTTATATTTTATATATTAACAGACCCTTATCCTATTTAAAATGCTGTTTATATGACCTTCTGTGCAATCCTCACTCAACTCTTAATATCTTGGTATAATTGTGCTCTACATTTATAGATGAAGAAATGAAGGCAGTGAAAGTTAAAAAAAAACTAGCAAAATATTTACTAAAAGTAAGTTACTCATATGTAGTTAGTGGCTTATGTAGGCTTTTAATTCAGCCTGACTGACTTTTATTAGTAATATAAAGACATTTTAAGTACTGTTTAAAATATTACTGAGTAACAATTATCCCCAAGAGTGTATGCATCTTTAGCTAATTCAATTCCTGGTGAGTGGTAATTTTATTTAGCTTAAAGGAAATATATGTTCAAACATTTCAATTTAAAATGATTGTGCTTCCCTGTTGTTTAAATCATAAAAAGATTATAGGACCTTGCAAGTCAAGGGGCTGTAGCTCAGCAGCTCAGAGCCCTCTGGAGAATTCTAAAGCTGAAGCAAAGAGCATTTATAATAAAATAGTTGTAGCTGCACAGAGAAAGTGACTTGCATGTGCATCTCTTTTTGCATGTATGTCATTCTGCAGATATGAAGATAGGGTTCTGTGCATTTCTCAGGAGCAAGAAAGAAACATTATTCTGTATATCCTGCAGACTTAGAGTTTCTAGTAACTGCTGTCTTAGTTCAGGCTGACAACATAGCAAAATAGTAAACACTCTGAAATTTAAAAACAGTACTGGGTTATGTGTAATAGAAGGGGAGAATAAAAAATTGAAAGGGAGTTTTAAATTAAGGAGGAATGGGAAATAACAATAAAATATTTGAGAAAGTTGTGAAGAATCAAATTACTTTATATTTATCTAAAATTACCTATAATTCATAGTAGCTTACACACACACACACACACACACACACACACACCTTAAATAAAATAATGCACTTGGACTGACAATTCTCCTTTCAAAAGCCACAATACATTTATCAAAAAATCAAATAAAATCAAAACAAATCAAAACAAAACAAAATGAAAACAGTGCATAGCATGTGAAATCTCCCTTCTAATTCTTGGTCAAAAGATTCTCCCATAATATCCATTATTAAAGTATCCCTGGTTTGCCTTTCAGAGACTGAAAATAATCCTCTATTGCTGCCAACACAACACACTTAGGGCACTGGACCTCCAGGGATTTTACCTGGATGCCTCCACTCTAAAGTTTAGCTTTATAGTTCCGCAAGGTGTTATGCAAGATGTTACTGAGAGTAAAAAGCAATCAATATCCTAGCCAGCTGTGATGCCTATAAACATGATAAGTTATGCATAAATGTTCAATATTGCCACTCTTAGCTTGATGATACAAGAAAGCTATATAATTGACTGAAGGCCCTCTGATAGGATGAAAATCATGTCTAGTACTTGCAACACCATAGTCTACTGAAAAAAAATACTAAAGTCATGAATCTGAGAGGAGAAAGTATTACCATTACTATACTAAAACGGCATATTTCTAAATGCATTCTAAAATTTGTCCTTACAGTCACAGGTAAAGTATGTTCGCCCCTCATCAAAGAAACTTCTGTTTGTAACAAAAGGAGACAGAAACCCACAACAGGTCAATATACAGAGATCTAGTAACCACCAAATGCCCAGCTCCAATAATATACAAGTACAGCAACACAACATCTGCACTTAAGGTTCAGGAAACATAGTGGAAAAGGGCACAATAAGATTTTAAGAGCCAGAGGTTCAAGGCATTAGCTATGAGATTGTGGGTCCTAGAGGTATACAATAGCTGTATCCATGATGACTCGACAGTATGGCTGCCTGAGCAAAATCTAAGCAAACACCAGCAGACATGCATTTATGGAAGGGTCAGATCTCCTGGGACCCCACACCAACACAAGAACTATTGCCAACTAAACACTAAGAGAGAGAATTACTCTTTCTCAGAAATGAGATCCCAAATTGTTTACTTAATAGAAAGAGGTCAGTCTTGAATTTATAAACATAACAGCAACAGTAAATAGACTCAGCAGTTTGTATCTGTATGGTTATGCTCATAGATGTACATGCACAATAATAACAATCAAAGAAAAGATGTCATGGATTTAAGAGGTAATGAAGAAAGACAGGAGGTGTTAATGGGAGGGATATTAGGAATTTGAAGGGATGACAGGGGAGTGGAAATTATTTAATCATGTTTAATTACAATTTAAATTTTGAAAGAAAAGCAGAAATTTATTTTCTAGAGTTCTGGAGACAGGGGTGTTTATGATCAAAGTTCTGGAAGGTCATAAAGCCTCTTCTCTTGGTAAGTGTGCAGCTGTGGGGTAGTGGACCATACCAGGAAACTTGGAAAGGTTGAGTGGTCTCTGCCACCTCTGCATCTAGGCATTTACATGAATTCAGTAGGTGTCTTTCTGCTCCCTACTAGATTCCTGGCCTGGAACATGTGACCACACTTCCCCCATAGAGACATGCCTGACCAATGGTCACATATCTCAAAACAGAATTCTCCACGCTAATCAGGTAGCCAGGTAAGCCCTGAGGGTTTAGCCAATAGGCTTCCTTTCCTGGATATTCCTTCCTGCAAAAGATATTTAATCTCTGGTCCACCCTGAGGAGGAGGCATGCAACCATTTTCCATGATGAACAATCAATACACAGTTTGGAACCAAGGACTGTTTCTCTCATCAAGAACCACCATGGGGACGATGAAGGAATCCATCATCTACACAGCCACACCTTCTAAGTCTCCCACAGAAGGCCTTTATGTGCTCATGTACAGTCTACACTAAGTGAAGGACAATTACTGATGAGCTAAGGTAGAGTTCCTCATCCTCCTGGAACAATGCTAGTCCTTAGCCTCCAGAACCAGGTCATTATAACTCCTCTGTGCAGTTTCCAGCAGCTACTGGATACCCATAAGTCAAAAAACCCCATCTTTCACCTCAGCCTACGCAGTTTATCACTCAGGCTGACACTCCACCTTAGTCTGTGTAGAACATTCAGTGTTTCACCTGCTCAGTGAAGTTTGCACACCTTAACAGCAAGACGGACGACAAAGTGCCTCCACTTTCACCTGCACAAGAGGCATTCACACACCCTAACAGTGATGCAGAGTGGGACCACAGGCAGCTGTTTTCTCCATATATGCACAAGAACCTAAGTTCCTTCATGTTTCTAACTCAAAGGAATATATATGTAGTATCTTCTTATAGGATAATCGATGCCTCTGTGAGTACTACAATCATATGCCCCACGAGTGTCATAATCATGTCCTCATATGTATTACAATCCCCATTAAATATCACAATCATGTCTCTCTGTGAGTACCACAGTAATTTATACACACGTTATCACAATTGTATCCTTCTATGGTACCACAATCATACCTCCCTCAAAGAGTACCACAATCATGTCTTCCCATGAGTAGCATCATCATGTATCCCCATTAGAGTATCAAAGCACCTCTCAATATCCTGTCTTCAAAAGTTATCACACTGAGAGTGAAGAATTCAAAATATGAACCACAAAATTTAACCCTATGATCTCCCCCCCAAAGGTAGCATACTAGCACTCATGTCCTGACAGTCATTGACAGGTATCTAATTGCATTTAAAGCATACTCAACAGATAGAAAACATGCCTAGTAATAGAAACAGTCAAATCCACAGGTCCAGAAGAGGGGAAAAGTTTGTGCACTACCAGCTATTGAAGAAAGGAGATTTTAAGTTTTTTTTCTTTTTCTTTATTATTTGTGTGTGTGTGTGTGTGCGTGTGTGTGTGTGTGTGTGTGTGTGTGTGTGTGTGTGTGTGTGGTTTGTGTGTGGAAAAAAAAGAAGAAATCAAACTTTCTAAATAGATTTATCTCCTACTTCACAAGATAAAACCCATTTCTAGCACCATAACAAGGGCATGAACCTGTGGCTTTAAGAGAGAATCTAACACTACTAGTTTGCTAAATTGACATGTTGCTAAAACAAATTCTAATTATCAATTATATGCACTAATTAGCACATTGCTCAAACCTCGAGAGAATCTGACTTATTTATTATCTATGTATCTATCTATGTATCTATCTATGTATCTATCTATGTATCTATCTATGTATCTATCTATGTATCTATCTATGTATCTATCTATGTATCTATCTATGTATCTATCTATGTATCTATCTATGTATCTATGTATCTATGTATGTATGTATGTATCTATCTATCTATCTATCATCTATATCTATCTATCTATCTATCTATCTATCATCTATATCTATCTATCTATCTATTAGATGTTAATAAATAGAAAAACAATTGGCTAAAGTGCAGAGAGAGAACCTGTAGTGTCTAATCCTAATAAGAAAATCTGTATCACACCCATTTCTTCTATAATTCTGAGATGATCATAGAAGAGGGGAAGAAAAGAGCCAGAGGCAGTGGACTGCTACACCAAAACAGCATTTTTTGGACACAATGAAGCAGTTGCATAAGGAAACTCATAATGGTTCCACAACATATATAAAACATCAATCCATACAAAAAGAAATTCAGAATGTAGAGAGTAGGTGGGCATAAAGGCCCAACCCTATCTGATAAGATAGTAGCAATATATGGTTTCTGGGGATGATCCTATACCAATATGTTTATGTACAGTATTTCATGGTTTAGACAGGTTAAAAAATAAAAGAACATGTGAAGTTTGGAGGAGACAGTGGTGAAGGGAACAGGGGAGGAGTATTGAAGAAGACATGGGGATGCATTTGATTGTAACACAATGCACATTTGTATGAAATCCTCAAATATTAACAAAAGTAAGATGTAGAAAAATTCTGAATTGACTTTATGATTATAGGTATGGGCAATTTAGTAAATGAATGGTGGGTGCTTGAAGTCAGGATTGTCGCTGTCAGAAAGGAAAGTAACAGATTTGTAAGAAGAAAGGATGAACCTTATATATATATAAGGTTTTGTATATATACAAAAACACACACACACACATATATATACATATATATATATATATATATATATGTATGTATATATATATCAATCTCAATGTTTGGTTAACACAAATAGGTGATGTTATAGGTACCATTAGGAAAACAGTGACAGACATAATTATAGATGTGTGAATATATGTGAATTAGCATGTTCTTTGCTTAGTTCTGACTGCTAATAAAGAACAAGAATTAATGGAACCCTGGGATCAATAGTGTTCTCTCTGTGTGTCAACATTTTAGTTTCTATGTACAATTAGTGAAAAACAAGCAAACAAAATCAAGGCTCTTCCTACAACAGCTTGTTGTGTGGGTGAGACAATCTGAGACACTATGAGTATGTAACTGGAATACAGAAATGGAAAGAGAAATAGAGCCAGCCAGACACACAGAGAGGCAGAAAGGCATAGAAAGAGAGAAAGAGAGAGACAGACAGATGAATGGAAACAGAGAGACCTTCTAAGGTAGAGAAGCCAACAACAAATTATTTATAATAGCCAGAACTGAAAAATTTAAGCAGTTTCAACAAAGAGAACATAATACTGGTGGAGATAAAAAGCATAAAGTATAAGCATAATTACACTGATATAATATTATTAAATAAGTACAACTACAAGGACTAGAGAGATGATTCAGAAGTTATATGCACACATTGCTTTTAAAATACCTAAGTTCCAAACAAGTGAAAGACCAGTATGACAAGGACTTCAAGTCCCTAAAGAGACAAATTAGAAAAGATATCAGAAGATGGAAAGATCTCCCATGATCATGGATCAGTAGGTTTAACATAGCAAAAATGGCTATCTTAACCAAAGGCAATCTACAGATGCAATATAATACCTATCAAAATTCCAGCACATTTTTTTTCAGAACTTAAAAGAGCAACTCTTAGCTTTATAGGGAAAAACAAAAACTCAGGATAGCCAAAACAATCCTGGCAATAAAAAACTGCTGGAAACTTTTAAAAACAAGGTGAATTTAACAATTTAACAATTCATTTTTATGAATAAACTATAAAATGAATAAAGAAAAAGTAGTTGAGAGGCTTGACTATGACCGCCATTCTTTTACATGTCTGGGCAAGATTAATTGTCAGTAGATATCAAATACTCCTTTTCATATGATGCGGTGAAAACAGCAATCTACCATTTAAGCCCTCTATACCATCTTTATAACCTAAGGTTTCTCTGTATAGCCCTGGCTATCCTGGAACTCTCTCTGTAGACCAGGTTGGCCCTGAACTCAGAAATCCGCCTGCCTCTGCCTCCCAAGTGCTGGGATTAAAGGTGTGTGCCACCACTGCACAGCTAAAGCACTTCAGTTTTAGGGAATATCCTAAATGACCTTGGTGAGTACTCGCCTAAACTGTCAGTGCTATATAATCTGTGAAAAGGTTTCTAAACTGTAACCTATAACAAAGCAGAAGAAATTAAGTCCAGGAACAACTACATACAATGTAGTTCCCAGGATTTGATACCAGAACAAATATGAGGAATTACTGGAAAACCAAACCAGCTTTGAGTGGTTGTTTTTGTTTTTGTTTTGAAACGGATCCTATACTGATGTAAGATGTAGCAAAAGCCACCAGAGGGATTTGGGTTCCATTAATGGTTGGAAGAAAATTCTGCATTATGTGTGCACCACTGCTGAAAAAATATTTTTAAATTAATTTGAAAATAAATGCTTTATTGGAAGTACACAATAACAGAGAATTTAAAGATAGTTTTGTTTACAGACTTGATGGGTACAGATTTGAAACTTGACTCCCTCTGCAGCTGGCCTGGTTGACTAGTATGATGTGTTCTTCTGTGAGTAAATAATTTGGCAGGTAGCTGCATGTATAGACAGACTTGTTCTGTGTGGTAGAGCCTAATTATGCATAATGCTTGCTATTCTAAAGCCATCAGGGTCAACTACTGAAATCTAGCACTAACAGGCCCCAGAGTGAATTGGAAGGATGTGAAAAAGTAAGAAATTCAGAGAACACTCACCTGAGAGGAAGGTTCCGTAAGCAATGGGCCATTCTGTTCTGTGCAACGAGAGAAATTTCAGTACACAAGAGAAGGCCCTGAACTTTTTCTAGAATCTTGTTTTTTGTTTTGTGGACTAATATTTTTATTCATTACTGCTGTAGAAAATTTGTTGAATGTTTACACTGGAAAACAGTTCAGGTGGTTATACACAGGACTGATATAACATAAATTTCTAAGACAACACTGAATATTGTCAAGAAGTTAGTGTTTCTGTTTTGGTTTTTCCTCCACAATAAGAATGTGGTGGTCTCCTTCCTAGCAGCAAATGTCTAGAAAATGCCAGAATGTCCCAGTACTTTTGGAAAAAAAGCCTCCCTTCACCTAACTATAATTAATACTAAAATTTTCCCCATCATGCCGGGTCATAGTGGCACATACCTTTAATCCCAGCACTCTGGGGAAAGAAGCTGATTTAGTTTTAAATTTGTGGCTAGTCTGATCTAAAAAGAGATTTCCAGGACAGCCAGAAGCACACGGCAAAACCCAATATCAGAAGAAAAAAAAAAACCCACAAAACAAAACCAAAACAAAACAACAAAACAAAAACACAAGAACAACCGCCCCCATCCCCCCAAATTTCCTTAGGTGATAGACATTTTTGCAGTAAACAACTCCCTTTCCCCAATATATACACAATTTAAAAGAGAAATACTGATTTTTGGCTTAACAGTTCCAGAGATGTTACTTCATGACTTGCTTGCTCAAGTACTTAGAACTCTAAGACCCAAAGTAGAGTGAGTATGTCCAGGATAGGTGGTCATTCTTCTCTTCTCAACACAGGTATCTAACATATTAAATTCTGCACCCAAATCAGTGTGTGTCTCCTCTTCTATTTTAATGCTTGAAAATGTCTCTACAGTCATACTGGGAAATGTCCTATACCAGTTTCTAATTTAATCAAATTGACCATGGAAAAAAACCACCATTGCTCCCTGTTTAACCAGAACAAACTTAATATACACACTAAGAAAAATGTATGTGAACTCATAGTTCCCTAACTGAGATATTTGTATATGATTTACTTCAGAATTTGAACTTCCAGATTTAAAAGAGGAAATACACAGTATATTGTTTAATATCTTTTATATGTGGAGAGTATGCAAATGGATTAGTATCATTCTAGTAAAATTTATGAAGTTCACATTAAGTATTATAAATATTGGTTTTAAAGATTAGTTCAAATGTATATTTAGACCTTTTTGGGTTTTTACCACTGGACAGGTTCCAAATATTGCAGCTCTCAAATAACATTTTCCTTTTCATACAGAATTGCTGATAAAGAATTTTCACCTGTATAATTGTGCTCTATTCATTTCAAAATGCTGCATGTTTGGGTTCCATATTCAACTATCAATGTGACATACTCCAAATCTCCTACGGGTCTTAGAAAAAAAGAAGTGGTCATTATAACTGGTTTTATATAGCAGAGTCCCATTTTCTTTTTACCAGTCACTTGATAATACTTTTTGACATTGTAAAAGCATCAGTTTAGATGACAATAGTCTGATTTCTGTAGGAAAAGGCTTTCTAGAAAAGCACTGTGCTATCTAGAAATGCTTGGATATGAAAGATGCCAAACAATGCAAGCAAACAAGCTTATCCTATGAGCAGAACGTCTCAAGGTTAACTAGTAATGCTCAAAAGACTAAGACTCTTAATTTAAACATCATGTGGTTCTCCATATACAATATTATCTGTGATATATGCTGGTGTTGCTTGTTTAATATTTAGTTCTTGGGTTTCTGCTTCCCATAGGCAAACAATTATGATATTATAAACATTTAAAAATACATATTAACTTTCTATTTACTTAAGCATCTCTTATGTTTATCAATAGCATGCATAATGGGTAAATTAAATAATATGTTGGAATGTTAAAGTATTGGAAATTAGCAGAACAGATACATGTATCAAAGATATTAGGAGATAAGAATAGAACTTAAGAATATTGACTCACTGTTAGCTGCTAGGCAAGGGAGCGCCAGAACTTAGATTTGGTAAATCAATTATTCTCTATTGGAAGGCCATGCATCAACATTATTTGGATAATACAAATAGTTCTTGAATGACTAAACTTGAGTCTAAGATTAGATTTGAATTTTTTAAAAATGGTTATGAAATTGGGAGAAGGGGAAGATGAAAAGTGGGATTTGGGAAGTATTGAGGGATAAATCTGATCAAAATGTATTATATGAAATTCTTAAAGAATAAAGGCTCTTTTAAAAGAGAAAAAAGAGAGAAAAAAAGATAGGAGAAATAGAATGATGTGTAAATGATAAAACAATCCAGTCCTGGATGGTTTCAATATCCAGCCAATTACTTGTTGTAATATGTAGATGACATAAAAAATATATATGCTTGTATCAACTGTTCTTTTCATATTCAATCTATGATACCTATAAATAAACCAACTCAACATGTAATTTTCCTTGTTTTCTGTGTGTTTTACAATGTTAGGTCTATGGTGTCTTTAAATAATCTATTATGAATATTTATTTTGCACAGTTTAGAATTTTTGTTTGTGTATATGTATCACCAAATTTCCAAACAAAATTAGCTAAAAAGGCTAAAATTTTCTCACCCTATTTCTCCTATGACTCTAAAAATCTTTTGTCCTTACAATTGTGAATGTATTACTATATTTTTTGTTCTGCTGTCTTGGCTCTTTATCTATATTCACCAAAGTAGTAAGTATATGGTCATTATAATCTCTACATGAATTTTACCTCCATGAGTGCTGTTAAGTTTATGATATACTGTTATTACCTTTGGAAGACCTCAAAATTACCTTTTGACATAGTAAACACCTGTCTGTGTTTTAAGGTTTTCCATGTTCTTCCTTTCTTTGACAGGACCAGATACTAATGAGATTCAACTAACAAAAGGTGTATATGATTTTGAAAATTCTGATTTCACGTATAAGGCAATGGATGAGTTTTCTATCTCACATATTAAGTCTATGAACTTAGGATGTTTTTATACACTTATTTTATTGATTAGGTTATTTTTTTAAGGAAACAAATCCATAATTTCTTTTGTAAGGTATTGTAAAAGTTATAGGCTTGTATAACGTATATTTTCAAATTATGTCAAAGATATACATAGTATTGCTTCTACATTTGATGTGAGATAGTGTATATTGTCAAAAGACAACCTGAGAAAGGCATGGTTTTGGATTACACATCTAACCCAGTAATTCTAGGCTTAGGGAAAAAAGTCATTTCTTCAAGTTTGACTTGAATATGTAGTGACAACAAATTCAAAACAATACTCAAGAATGGAAAAAAAAAGGAAAAAGAAAACAAAATGACAAGAGATAAAAGGAAATAAAAAGCAGGAAAGAACAAAAGAAGATACTTTTACATTGTGGAGCAGCTGTTTTTATCCTTTGACTATATGTAATTGTACTTGGGAGTAGATTTGAAAAGCTTAAACCAGAGAAGAATTTGTCTTAGGCTGAATCTGTATCTATATCTTCAGGTATAAACTGCAAAATTAACTTTTATTGGCCTGATTTAATTGTTGTATCTGGGGTTTATAGCCTCAGACTGCTAACCTAGGCCTAGTCCTAGAAGCTTCTAGTCTCCATAAAACTTTATCTAGGCTTAGAATGCTTTTAGTCTATGACACTGCTGAATCATCTCACCCTTTCTAGTTCTTTCTGAGTTCTAGATGGCTGTGGTTCTTCTTTCTAAGTTGAGAGATTTTATCTGGCTTCTTACAGCCTTTTTGGAATCTCTCAGCTTTACCTCAAACTAACTTTTTCAATCTGTTCCAATCTCTAGATCCTTCTCATTCACCTGTGTCTAGCTTGTTCTCTCTGGAACTGATCTCTGTAAAACTGTCCTGGTAAACGTACCTCCTTTCCGTTTCTGCACTGCTTTCTCTTCAGTAGCTTCCTTTTCCTCTCTCTTCTTGGGAGTTAGGCATATCCTAATATGTTTAATCTTTCTCTGACACTCAATTACATATCACTTTTAAACATGAGTTCTTCCTTCTACAAACTAACTTTACCTTTACCTTTGTTTTTGATTAAATGTGTGTACTAAGTGTGTGTCTGTGTATTCTAACCAGAGGGATTAAAGATGTGTGATAAGGGCTGAGTTACAACATAACTAGAAAATGTTATTTTCAGCAAATAACACAATCTCAGGATTCACAGTATAACCATTCTGCAACAGTAGACTCATTTATATTTGATGTCAGTGGGTTCTAGACTCTACATATTTGAGCATATCAGTGTAAGATGTTTGCCAATAGAGGAAAGAATGAACATACTTTGTATTTTACAAGGCCACAGTTTATCAGATCTCCAAAAATTCTGCATGGCAGACTCCATCCTCAATGCAGTGGTGGTGGGATGCAGTGTTAAATGGAATATCCTTTGTTCTTGAGGTTCCACACATATAAAAAGATTAATACCATAGGCTTGTGGCTTTAAAATTAATCTTTTGTTATCTTTCACCCCCTCTTTATTAATTCACCAAGGAATGACTCAACAAGTGTTGGCAACAAATATCTTTCCTTGCTGAGCTATCTCATAAGCCTCTGTGGCAGATTTTTACTATGTAGTCTGATCTGACCTGTAAACTGAGACCATCGTTTTCATGCTTGCCAAGTCCGAGGGATGTAAGTGTCAGTTCCTTTTCCTGGTGATATTAAGTGTATAAGCATATGACCCAAATTCCTTAAGCATAACCCTATAACCAGGTCCACTGGTCATCCCCAACTGGTCATGATAGTTATAACTCTATTCCTTTCCATAACAACAAATTTGTGGAATGGATATCCTTCTGTTTTGTTTTCTCAACAAAGCAAGTGTTCTTGAGGTTTGTAGATTTTTTTTTCCTGAAACAGTTGCTTTTCCATATTATTGATGAAAGTATACAATTAGGAGAATATGTCACATTTTTTCACACTGTGACAAGTTAGCATATTCAGTATGGACAGCATATGAACAGGGATTATAAATAGAAAGCTATAAAGACAGGGTAATTATTTGTTTACAGTTAGAGTTAGAGTTAGGATTAGGGTTAGGGTTGGGGTTAGGCAAAAAGTTATTGGGGTTTGCAAGATGGCCATGTAGATAAAGGAAGAAACAACCAAGCCTGAAGACTTTAGTTCAATCCACAGGACAAACATGGTAGAAGGAGGTAACCATTTTCTCCATGTTGTCTTCTAACTTCTATATATACTCTGCACAGTATATGTACCTACACACACACACACACACACACACACACACACACACACACACACATGCCATTCATTCATCCAAGTGGGTGTTTTAACTGTTTAATGAAATTCTGTTGTAAATCATAGTACCATGGTTTTATCTTCACCAGTGATAAATGGAAGTGTACATTGCTGGCTATAACCCTACTCTTCAATTTAAGCACTCTAATAGATGGATGATAGCATTAAGCTGTAACTTTAATTTGTATTTAATTATGACTAATTATGTTGAGCATATTTCCATAAGCTTATTAACAATCCATTTGTCTACTTTAGTAGAGTATTTGTTCACATCTTTATTTACTTAGTACTGAGTCATTTATCTTCTTTTTTAGTTAGGATAATAGATCTTATGCCTTTTAATTCAATTTTAAAATTTATTTTTAGAATTTCATACTGAATATTAAATTTATGTCATTTCACTCTCTTTCTCCCCATTCAACATCATTCAACAGTTTCTATACGCCTAGACTTATCTCAAATTCATAAACTTTTTTCTTTAATGATTTTTGCTGGATACACACATGTACACATATGTTGCCTGTATCCTGAACTACTCACTGCCTGACTCTACCTGCTCTTGGGGGTTGGAGATGAGGTAGCACAGAGTCAATGACACAGACTCTGGGAGCAGGTGAGAAATGCTGCAGTAAGCTCATCTGAACACTGCTATAAGCTCCTTTAATATCCTCCACCCATGCCCCTTTGGTCCCAAGAAAGCATCTCTTCTAAACAGAAATTTCTGATTGACTGACATTGTCTATGTTATCAATCTTTGGTCCCTGTGGCAGTCTTCAATTAGGTCCTTCTGCAGGAGATACTTTTACAGTTGCATGGACCCCAGCATTTACATAGAGGTGGCACTTCAGTCCCTGCTAAACACACACACACAAACACACACACACACACCACATGAAATGTGTGTATCAAGATTTTTGTATCAAGAATATGAGATTAGATAACATATCAGGTAGCTTGTTCCTGGAGAAGACAGATTATACCTCTCTCAACAGTTATTAATTGTCTGTAGCTTTTTAATCCAAGGATGGAGCCTAATGAGAATACCTCCATATGTGTTGTCTTGTTTATTGATTTTGTCATTGAGAAGGTCTTGTTTGTGCAACAAAATAGTAGATATTTCAAAGGTGAAGCTTCCTTGCTACATATAGAAGCTGAAATTTTAAAACAAATGCTCTAGTTCTATAGATGTTATACTCTTTGTCATCTCTTCCCATGTTCTTTGAACCTTAGGTATAAGCGTTGGTTATTGATATATAATAGATGTTAGGGAACTCAGACTGTTAATTTCTGCATTTTGCCCAATTGAGGATTTTTGTAATAATTTCCATATGCTGCAGAAGGAAGCTTCTCTATTGACAGGCAAAAATTATACTTATCTGTGGATATAAGGTTAAAAACGTAAAATGCAGATAGAAATTATACCAGTTTCATAAACTGATATTATTTGGTTCTCCTATAGTGTCCATGACCATATCACCTGTAGATTGTTCATATGTTTATGATACCAGGGAACAGGATTCAGCTATTGAGTTAGACTTAAGTTTATTTAAGCAGTTGCTAGTTCCTACAAAGTTATTAGTCCCACTACAGTACCTCTAGTAGTATGTCACTGAATTCATCATAGTTTGTTCCATAGCCCTTACAGATGGACAGAACTATATTTTCTTTCTTGTCTTCCATAGCATCTTGAGACACTATGAGAGACAGTAGTTGGTGCTTTGTCTTCCAGGTCAGTTTTTACTCAAATTACTCAAATATAACTCTCAGTATATGGTGTCTTCAGAAACATTCAAGATCTTAGAGGCAACCAAAGGCAATGGCTGTAACCACCTGTGTTGCTTTGTGAATTTTCTGGAATCCTCTGTTTAAACCAAAAAATGAAATCTCTCATACATGGCACTATGAATTTTATAATTTAGTGTCTATTGCATGGAGTATTATTTTCAACTGGTATAATTCTATTTTGTCTATTTGTTTATCTATCTATCTATCTATCTATCTATCTATCTATCTATCATCTATCAATCATCTATTTCTATAAACACAACTTATATGTATATATATATATGTATTATATAATGTATAAATAAATATAAATCATGTTTTATAATAGCTCTTTTCAAATACTTCTTGTGTTGTTTATCCCTACTATACCTCTCCCTCTGTTTTACCCATTTTATTTTGTTTAAAATAGTTTATTTTTCTACTTAGTGACTTCTTATTTTTATTGGATATTTTATTTATTTACATTTCAGATGTCATACCCTTTCCCCATTTTCCCTTCCTAGAATGCCCTATCCCATCCTCCTTCCTTCTCTTTGCTTTTATACCATTTGAATTATATGCAAGTATTCAGGTCAGTTCTAGGTTGAGGGACTAGCAATACAATAGATGTAAATAGTCAAGGAACAAGCAAGACATAAACACAAATTCTGTGAACAATCCTGTGACCACTGTTTCTAAGGGCTTATCAGGATGACCAAAATATCTGAGCCAACTTCTCTGTCCTAGTCCAAAGTAATTTATATGTCTGAAGCCTACTTCCTTGTTCTAGCATAAAATTTAGATTCCTGCTTAAAATTACTTCTTTGTTCTTGCTTAATATTTAGATTCTTGCCTAAAATTACTTCTTTGTTCTAGCCTAATGTCAGATTCCTTCCTGAAGCCTACTTTCTTGTGTTTAGACAATGTCATCTTTCTGCCAAGCAGACCATTTCCTTGTCCTTTGCCCATGTCAGAGTCTTGCCAAGCAGCTCCAAAGTCTCTCCACTTCTCTCCCTTTTTAATTTAATTAACAAGACTAAGGATGTTTTAGGTTGTTCTGACAAGAATGCTTTACTTACCCGTCACGGAACATGCATTATCCAAAGCAATGCATTTCTGTGTTAGGTTGGTAAGTCTCTGTGCAAAATCTTACTCGTCCTTGGCTTGCCAGCCTGTTAATTTAATAATTCTGTCTGAGGTTGGGGTTCCATTTTCAGTTTCAAGCCATATACTTTGGCTGCCAACATGTTGATGTTGTTAAAGACAAGCATTCACTTGATGGGCAGGAATAAAAGTGTTTCCAGGACAAAAAGGAATAGTATGATAAAGCTATATATGCCATTCTGGAAGCTTCACCACAATAGAAATACTGAACTCTAGGCTGTGAGGCTAAGCACTGCAAGGGAATATAAAAAAAAAGTTAAAAATATGTTTCTGGGTTCCCTGAGGGACAAGCCTGACTGCATAGGGGTTGATGTCAAAAGTATCCCCTCTCCAGGAAAAAGACATCTGGACGGGTATGGCACTCATGCCTCACTGAACAACGACAGGAGGAGTGGAGCCATTACAAGGTCCTCTTTAATTACTGGAGGTCAGGTCTCTATCCCCGCCTTGGCAAGATTAGAATCGCCATAGCCCTTTTATACGTGGAGAAGGGAGGAGATGTCAGGGGCAGCCCTACTTATATAATGAAGGCCTAAAATCAGCCATAAGCCTAAAATCAGCAATAGGCCTGACTTACATGCCTGCTAACACAAAGTCGTGGGTCTCTATGGAAAAACCACTGAAACAGAGGGCTATAAACTATTGTAAAAGGCATCTTTTGTTGAAATCTACCAGCCTGAGTAGGCATAGATCTGGTAAATAGGCAGCCTTTGGCAAATAGTAACAAATTAGATAAGAACAAGTGAATCATAGGCAGAGTCATAGTGACCTGACCCCTGAACCTCCACCCAGCTGATACCCTGTTCTGAAAGATATCTGTACTCCCCCTGAACACCTATGCTCCTGTGTCATCCCCTTCCCCACATCTTTTATTCTTGTGTTTATAACCCCCATATTAAAAAGTAAAAATTATGATTTGATAAAAAAATAAAACACACACACACACACACACACACACACACACACACACACACACACACACAGTGTTCCCCTGGTTCTGCTGACTTAGCTCCTGACAATCTATTTTCTTGTTCTCAGAAATACTTTGAATTATAAAACGTTATTGTGGTTTTTGATAGTATGCTGGGTAAAATAATCTTTATTGATCTCATTTTAAACATCAAAGTTTTTAGTGAGTTAAAATGTCCTTTAACATAATTATAGGTCATATTTATTTTCATATTGTAAAATGTTAGTTAATCTGTTGAACATTTTAAAAAACTGGATTCCTTTTTGAGAATTTCATATATGAACACTGTATTTACATAATTTTTCCCTTTCTCTACTTCCTCCCACTTTTCCCAACCCCTATACTTTTTGAATACATCTTATTGTTTAATTATTGTTTATATATGTATACATGTATAAGTATATATGTTTATACAAATATTGATAAATAAAGCATTTTGAAAAAAAAAAAAGAAATACTGAACTCAGGCCATTGGTAATTTTATCAGCAGTATCTACTGCATCAACGTTCAACAGAGCAGCATTCTTTAAATTCATAAGCTCACTATGTGAAATTAAAATATCCAGAGAGGTATTAGAATTATGCCTTAATGCTATGAGTATATTTTTAATTATATATTTTAATGATTTCTTAATGAGATGAATATATTTTTTTAATACAAATAGTACAAAAAATATTTGATCATAGAATTTTTAGTGTTGTCAGCCTTCAATTTATGTCTATGATTGATCTCTAATTTTGAACATGAGGCTTAGTTTACCTGGTGCTGTCATTTTTCAGTTTATAGAACAAAGAAATTTCATATTTGGGTAGTATTAGTTAAAAGACATGGAAATTTAAAAACAGTGAAAACAGTGCCCATAAAATTGTCCCAACAAAGAGACATATTGGTTGTTTCATGGGGCTTTTCAGTTTCTGAACTTTGGTACATGCTTCCATATTGTATTAACAAATTACAATGGGTAATATCTTGTTATCATGATTCTTATAATTCTATATCAGATGGAATTTCCAACTAATAATGTTTCTATTTATATATTTTGTTTGTTTTGTTTTGTATCAGTGGCAAATTCAATAATGGCTAAGAATGGATTGAAATGCCTCACAATTACATGGATACAACAAAATGATGTTGGAAGATAAAGCTGTATTGAAAGCTACCACATCCTTAGAAACCGTATATGGCTAAATAAGGTTTGGTGGTCTTCAAAGTATAAATATTGTGTATAGAAATTTTTAAGCTCAATGAGCTGTAACACACAACCTCATTTCCCCTCCTTCTTACTACCCACTCATTTATCATCTTATCTATTTTGTATTTATATCTAACTGGTAAACACCAGATATATTCCTAAATAAATCCCTTGTTTTGTTGCTAAGTGGTTATATATGCACAGTAAGGACTTACTTTCAGACTTACTTAATTCTACTAAATCTTTTTACAGCTGCAATCAGGTAAAACTACAAAATCAGTATTCCTTACAAATAATCATTTTATTTAATTAACAGAGTTTTAAGACTTTTTTATCTAGAATTATTTATGTTTTCTTCTGACCTCTATAACTACTATAACATTATATTGACAAATAATTTTTAATGGACAAGATATTCATAATCACCAATAAATAAAACATGACATATGAAATTCAGAAATAATTTAGGAATATAGAGAGAAATACTTATATAATACAATAAGTTCTACACTAATAGTGACCAATCACATATTCTTGTAGAAAGAAACAATGAAATAAATAAATGTGAAAATCAATAAGCATGGCAACTAATCAGTAAGGGCAGATTATTATTATGATAATTATTTGAAACAAACATGTAAGATAATAATGATATTATAAATAATTATTAAAGCAACAGGTGATGAAACTAGATATTAGTACTTTTGAAAGAACTATTTTAATAAATTAAGCTAAAACGCCTTTCAAAATGGTTTTAGTACTTTACCAAAGTTTTTAATTCTTTATATTTCAATTTTGTTATTTTCAATGATTTGTATAAATTTATGAAGCCAAATCTCTGTAAGATTTTAAAATAAATATTAATCTTCTTTGAAATTTCATACATTTAGTATGTTTAATAAATTATAATTATGTATAAATTTCAGAGTAATGTTTGGCTTGAAATAATTTAAATGTGTGTCATTATATTGGTGAGTGATAATTTTAGGTAGGACAAGTAATTCATTAGGCTACCCTGTCACAAAGTCTTTAATAAACAAAAAAATAAAACATTGCCTTAAATTTGGAGGTAAGTTTGGAATAGACATTATATTTCTATAATTAAGAAATATTAATAATACATTTTTATCTCTAAAAATACTCTTACAGTTTCGTATTTCAAGTTCTTAGAAGTTAGGGATAGACTAAAATGAAAACACAAATTCCAGAAGATAAGGAAAATTCGCAATTCTGGTTTCATAAAGAGGGGTGCTTTCATAATAACAGTATCTGGTGCATGATGCAAAGTCAGTGAAATGATGAAACACAGAGAAAGTAGATAAAGTCAAGGATCACATTGGTAAGAGGATCAGATAAATGCAAGGTGCCCCCCCTTCATTTTAGACTACTAATAATTGTTTTAGGTGTAAATAGAGGAAGAACAAGGCCATGAGAGAAAAAGCATGCCTAATTAGTAGTCTCTGTCAGCGTGTGTTCTGGTTGGTAACCATTTTCTCAGCTCTATTTCTGCAACACTCTCAGCAAAAATTCCTATTGCTTAAGGAGACAAACTGGTTATTAGGATGATGTTTTCTCTTCAGAAGTAGCTTCACCTTCATGGATACTTTCCTTCTTGAGGAAGGTGTTCTGTTTGATGATCTTTTTTTTTTCCCCTGTGAATTACAGTTAAAAGACTTGAAACTTTTAGGCAGCATTTGAAATTAGAAACAAAGCACTGTAAAAAACATTAATATTAAGAACCCTCGGTTATTCCTATCCTTGTGAAAAATCAGTTCCTATATGTGGAAATTATAAAGATACACAGTTAAAAAAGGATGTTAGAATAAACAAATTCAGAGTGGAGAAGTGATTTAGTACTTAAGGGCTGCTCTTGCCGGGCGGTGGTAGCGCATGCCTTTAATCCCAGCACTTGGGAGGCAGAGGCAGGCGGATTTCTGAGTTCGAGGCCAGCCTGGTCTACAGAGTGAGTTCCAGGACAGCCAGGGCTATACAGAGAAACCCTGTCTCGAAAACAAACAAACAAACAAGCAAGCAAACAAAAACAAAAGAAAGAAAAGAAAAGAAAAAAAAAGAAAAAGGGCTGCTCTTGTGGAAGACAGGAGTTATGATCTCAGCCTCAACAATGTGGCTCCCAAATACCTGCAGCTCTATTTCCAAGGCAGCTATGTCCACTTACGTTTGAGTGTTCCTGGACACGTATGGCACATATGTGAACACTTAAGCAATACGCATAACATAATTTTAAAGCACATTCATACTAATACCTCTAAACATTGATAGTCACAATATTAATAAGATACAAATCATATTAAATTATAAACAATATAGAGGTAGAGCTAACTAAATAC